>NC_042619.1:226260406-226870406 GCF_901001135.1 Rhinatrema bivittatum | reverse complement strand
GAACTGGACATCTGGAACATCAGGAACACAAAACAAGCGATGAGGGAGCTTCAACGAGGGACGAGACCAGGAACATTAAGGTGAAGAAGATCAGGAACATGAAGAACATGGAACGAAGATCCATCAAGGCACAGGAAAACCACAGAGGACCTGGAGCAGGAAGAAAACCACAGTCAACTGTGCAGGCCAGATCCAAAAGCCCTGAGGGATTGAAGCAGGGCCCTTTCATAGGGCTGGTCCAGGCTAGGACGAATGACATCATTGGTGAGAGCCGCGGGTCTTTTCCCGCTGCTGGCCCATTAAAAG
Organism: Rhinatrema bivittatum; assembly: GCF_901001135.1. Taxonomy (NCBI): domain Eukaryota; kingdom Metazoa; phylum Chordata; class Amphibia; order Gymnophiona; family Rhinatrematidae; genus Rhinatrema; species Rhinatrema bivittatum. Next base: position 226,870,100 of record NC_042619.1, on the reverse strand, counting down.
AAGAGGAGAGGCGCACGCCCACACCTATGGAAACTGGGAGGCAGATGTCTGCAGCGGCATCCATGCCGTGTGGGAGGCCAAATAGACAGCAGCGGCGACAGCACCCCTGCTGTGAAGAGGAGAACAGGCAACGGCAGCACTAAGACCACGGAGGCACCAGGAATGCAGTGGGCTCGGCCTGCCACGAGGGACAGGCGACAGCCGTGGCCTCTGGGTCGCGAAGGATGGTGTCGGAGGAAGGTAAGGGACTGCCTGCGGGTCCAGCCACAGGCAGGATCCTAACAAATATAGCATTCAATCTTATTTCAAACATCTTTGACTATATTTCAAAACCTCAAAAATTCATGACAAAGATACTTCAAATAGATAGCTGTAATCAGCACCTTCATAACGCCTGTACATGCAGGTTAACTTTCAGCACGAAATGCCTGGGTCATCTTTAATCATTGCTCCATTTTTTAAATACAAAAAACATCCCTCTGTTCTATTTTTTAAATTTTAAATACATGCAAAATAAAATAGGCAACTTCCCTTAATTGATGGAAGTACTAGCAATGGTAGCAATAGTTGTTCTCGGTGCACCCGACATAATGTTATATTTCGCAACAAACTGCATCAGGCGCGCAAGTCAAATCAATGTCTGTGTCATTGTGCCATTCAGATGCGGCGATCTCAGTTCTCATAATGATGATTCAGAGGAACTGAAACAAATCTCAGTGAACCTGGAAGATGTACTAGGGCAATCTGATAAACTAACGAGTAGCAAATCACCTGGACCAGATGGTATACATCCCAGACCGCTGAAAAAACTGAAAAATTAAATTGTAGACCTGCTATTGGAAATTTGTAAATTATCAGTAACATCATCCATGGTACCTGAAGACTGGAGGGTTTCTACTGTAATGCCAATTTTTAAAAAGGGATGAAGGAGTGCTCCAGAAAACTACAGACCAGTGAGTCTGACATCTGTGCCAGGCAAAATGGTAGAAACTACGATAAAAAACAAAATTGCTGAACATAGGCATAGTTTAAAGGATAAAGCTAATATGGATTTAGCCAAGGGAAGTCTTGCATCACAAATTTGCTACATTTTTTGAGGGCGTAAATAAAACATGTAGATAAAGGTGAGCCAGTTGATATAGTGTATCTGGATATCTAGAAAGTATTTGACAAAGTCCCTCATGAGAGACTTCTTAGGAAATTAAAACGTCATGGGATAGGGGGCAGTGTCCTATTGTGGATTGCCAGCTGGTTAAAAGATAGAAAAAAGAGAGCAAGGCTAAATGGTACATTTTTTCAATGGAGAAAGGTGAATAGTGGAGTGCCCCAAGGATCTGTTCTGGGACCAATGCTTTTTTAATATATTTATAAACAACCTGGAAATGGGAACAAGTGAGGTGATTAAATTTGCTGATGACAGTACACAAAATTATTCAAAGTTGTTAAATCACAAGAGGATTATAAGTAATTGCAAGAGGACATTGCAAAACTGGGAGAGTGGGCATGCAAATGAAATTTAATGTGGGGAAATGCAAAATGATGCACTTCAGGAAGAGTAACCCAAATTATAGCTACAAAATGCAAGGTTCCACATTAGTAGTCACCACTCAGGAAAAGGATCTAGGCGTCATTGATGAAATTAGCTTAAAATCTTCTGCTCAGTGTGCAGCAGAGCCAAATAATGCTAGGGATTATAAGGTTTGAATAAGTTCCTGGAGGAAAAGTCCATTTACCATTATTAAGGTAGAATTCCAGAAATGCACTCCTCATTCTTGGGATAAGCAGCTTGGAATCTGTCTTCCCCTTGGAATCCTGCAAGATACTTGTAACCTGAATTAACCACTGTTGGAAAAAGGATACTGGGCTCAATGGACCTTTGGTCTAACCTAGTATGGCAAGTCTTATGTTCCTATCCAGTTAGCCGTTTCACTGAATGCTATCTAGATAACTTTAGGATGGGTAGTTTTCCAACCAGACTTTCTCTGCTAACTTTATCCATGCAGCTAAAAATAAACCATGCATGTCTCTGCCCCCCCCCCCCCCCCCCAAGCTTGAATGCCACCATCACTGCCGTTTTGGAGCTGGGTAAATTCTGAGTGGATAATGAGTTGCCTGGACAAAATGTATCTAGGGAGCAGGAGGGACGGAAATATTCAAATCTCATGTTTTGTGTGAGCAATTCCAAAAGTTATTTGGAGAAACATAGAAACATAGAAACATAGAAACATAGAAATGACGGCAGAAGAAGACCAAATGGCCCATCCAGTCTGCCCAGCAAGCTTCCCTCATTTCATCTCCCATACTTATCTGTTTCTCTTAGCTCTTGGTTCTAATTCCCTTCCACCCCCGCCATTAATGTAGAGAGCGGTGGAGGAGCTGCATCCAAGTGAAATATCTAGCTTGATTAGTTAGAGGTAGTAGGGGTAGTAACCGCCGCAATAAGCAAGCTACACCCATGCTTATTTGTTTCTACCCAGATTATGTTATACAGCCCTTATTGGTTGTTTATCTTCTCCCCTGCCGTTGAAGCAGGGAGCTATGCTGGATATGCGTGAGGTATCAGTTTTTTTCTTCTCCCCTGCCGTTGAAGCAGAGAGCTATGCTGGATATGCATCGAAAGTGAAGTATCAGGCACATTTGGTTTGGGGTAGTAACCGCCGTAACAAGCCAGCTACTCCCCGCTTTGTGAGTGTGAATCCTTTTTTCTTCTCCCCTGCCGTTGAAGTTATGCTGGATATGCGTGAAGTATCAGTTTTTCTTTTCCCCTGCCGTTGAAGCAGAGAGCTATGCTGGATATGCGTCGAGAGTGAAGTATCAGGTACATTTGGTTTGGGGTAGTAACCGCCGTAACAAGCCAGCTACTCCCCGCTTTGTGAGTGCGAACCCTTTTTTCTTCTCCCCTGCCGTTTAAGCAGAGAGCTCTGCTGGATGTGTGAAGTAACAGTTTTTCTTCTCCCCTGCTGTTGAAGCAGAGAACTATGCTGGATATGCATTGAAAGTGAAGTATAAGAATGGAGTGATCAAGCTAGTTGAAAGGCATCAGGAATAGAGGAAGGTGGAGGTAGTAATTTGGATATTTGGTTTGAATGCTGCCCTCTTACATTTTGAAAGAAATCCATTGGTTAGTATTTCTTATGAACTCAGAGAGTCCATTCTGTAGAGTTACTCAGAGGTTATATATAGACTGATCAGGCAAGGATTGTGGCTTTCCATAATTGGCATTTTAGGTTGACCTGATTTATCATCCTTCCAATCTGTACTACCACAAGTCTGTTCACCTCTATTTCTTTTAATGACAAAAATCTTCAAGGCTGAAAGACCCTGAACTTTAATTCATGGCCACCAAATTTTAATTCCACTGATGAATGCCCTCCCTCCCTCTATAGCTTAGCCACTAAAGAGGCAATGCTTGGATGGCTATAGTTCCCTTTGGAAGCCCTGTACACACACAACATGTTCCACACGCCGGCCATGGCTCTCCGCAGCTGGTTGCACTTACCCAGTGCTTCCCGGTTCAACCCCGTACTCCCTTGAAGTGGCAGAGAGTCACTGCCAACGACAAGCTTCCTCTCGGCCTGGAACTACTGCTCACGTTACCGACTCTTGGCCCCAGCAACTCCCTAGGCACGCACCTCATCACTGAACTTAATGGGGCCACGGCGGGTTAGTTCCCGTGGCTCCCTCTGATGACATCAGCCCTTCTTCCTATTTAAGCCTGTTCCTGCCTGCAGTACCTTGCCTCAGCAACAGGTCGAGCTCCTTGTGAGTTGCTAGTTGCCTGACTCCGTGCTCCTGCCTCCGTGTTCCTGGTCCTGTCTCCTTCTGGATTGCTTCTCTGGCCTTGGCTTAGACTATTCTGGGCTTTGTTTGGATTGTTGCCTGCCCTGACTTCTGGACACTGCTGGACATTGCCTTCATGAAGTTGTTCCTCTCCGGAAATCTGCGCCTGAGTCCAGCCAGCCCCGGTACCCAAGGGCTCAACCTACAGGGAACGAGGGCTGGTATTGCTGAAGGTCCTGTTGGGCCTTTCAGGTCGTTCTGCCTTCCAATCCATGATACCTAGAGAGACTGACCATTCCCCCACCTTGGTTGAGAAAAACTCAGTGACTCTCCGGGGCTGGGAAGGTAGCCCCTGGAAATAGTGGGGTTACACATGGAACAGCCTCCCCATGGAGGTGATGGAGACAAGGCCACTATCTAAATTCAAGAAGGCATGGGCTAAACACAGAGGACCTTTAAGGGAGTAGTAGGGATTGTAATAGTTGGTGTAGATGGGCAGGCTGGATGGACTGTGATCATCATTTTTTGCTCTCATGTTTCTATAAGATATTGATGAGCTCCAAGGGGGTAATTTTCAAAAGGATTTACAAACAAAAACCTGTTTATGTGCATAAATCAGCTTTTGAAATTCATAACCTTAAATCATTCATCAACCAAACTACCGAAGATTGCTTTCATAAACTACATATCCTTAAAAGAATAAAGCCACTCTTCCACACTCATGACTTCAGAACAATTCTCCAAGCAATAATCTTCTCAAAGCTAGATTATTTTAACTCTCTACTACTGGGCCTCCCAGCTTCACATACCAAACCCCTACAAATGGTGCAGAATACAGCAGCCAGAATCCTTACAAACTCCAGAAGAATCGACCACATCTCACCAATCCTCAAAGACCTTCACTGGTTACCGATTCACTACAGAATCATGTACAAATCCATCACCACCATCTACAAGGTCATACATCAACATACACAGCTCAATTTACTAATTCCCTTCAAAAAACACTCGTCCGCCAGACCCATCAGGGAATCTTACAAAGAATCGCTTCAGGTACCACACGCCAAAACTTACCAACACAAATCTCTCAGTGTCAGAGCGTTCTCGACAGCAGGCCCACCTTTATGGAACTCCATTCCAGCCGATCTGAGACAGGAACCCTGCCTAGTAACGTTCAGGAAAAGGCTAAAGACTTGGCTTTTTAAAAAAGCTTTCCCAAGCCTCGATTGAGAACCTTACCCAACATCATAAACACTATATCAAAAATGGATTTAATAAGAAAACACTAGCTTCCCCATCTTTTTAATTACCATGTTATTTATGTCATTTGTTATATATTCGCACTCTATGGGAATCGATTTGTCTACTCTGTAAATTTTATATTGGAATCGTTTTTGCCACTCGGTAAATATTTTGCTGTTCAATTATCTCCCCCTCTCTTTCCAAATCCTAGTTTTTTACTACCCTGTTTTATTGTAACTGCTACACTCCCCTAACCTTGTTCTTGTTACTGTGGTTTGAGTTCTCTCTACTTTACACACATTGTTAAATGTAAACCGGTTTGATGTGATTCCTGTCATGAAAGCCGGTATAGCAAAATAATAAATAAATAAAATAAATAAATATGGGGTGGGAGGGGTGTGGAGGTTGTGAAGGAAAAAGTACATGCATAACTTGATTACCGTGTGTACTTTTCCCTGCACTTGTGATAGGTGTTCCACGAGGCAGAGCTGGAGAGCAGGTGTAACTTCCTGCACAAACGTGCACATGCATACTGGCATATTTTGGGTATTTTCAAAATGATCTTATGCACATAAATCCGCTTTGAAAATTCTGCCTGAAATCTGTGAGTACTTTGTACCCTACACAGGCTCTTGAAAACTCATCTCCAACTGTACAACTTGCTACTTTGATTCTTGCCCTTCATGGCTTGTCAAAAACATCTAGGCAGGTGCTATTAGACTGACTTATGAAAATAATAAATCTTCACTATATAAAGGAATTGTTCATGGTCTTTAAAAAATGCTGTGGTTCATCCAATTCTAAAAAAGTACATCTATTGATGCTACTTAATTTGAAAACTAAAACCCAGTATCAAATATTCTGTACCTGCAAAAGCTGATAGAGCGAGTAGCCATCCACCCAGTACAAGATTTTTTAGATGACCCATGGAATCTGAACCCCTGCCAATTGGGCTTTCAAAGGGGGTCGCAATACGGAAACAGTTCTCATTTCTCTTGTAAATACATTATGGCAGTGGACAGATGGAGGACAAATTGCTCTTGTGGTCATCCTCCTCCATCTGTCCACAGCATTTGATACATTGGATCAGTCAACTATGTTCACATGATTGGAGAATGTTTGTTTAGGATAGACCATACCATACTGACCCAAATGGAATCTTTCTTGAGTGGTAGGTTTCAATAAGTGATGACTGCAGGAAAACATTCTGCACCAATATCTCATGGAGTACTACAGGGCTCTATAATATCTGTGTTTCTTTTTTAACATCTATCTTTATCCTTTAAGTATAATTATTCAGAAATATGGCCTTCATTACAGGATTTATGCTGCAGATATACAATTGTTTCTGCTGTTGACTCCAGATCAACAGCCAGGTGTAGAGACTTTGAATAAGTGTCTTCAAGCAGTGCATCTTTGTCTTATTGTCAGTAAACTTGGCCTGAATGCTATGAAGACAGAGATTCTTTGAGTGGGAAAGATGTCCCTGATTAAGATATGCACATTGTTTTCTGACAGAGAGTTGTTCTCAATGAGAACTGAAAAGGTGCACATCCTTGGAGTAATATTGAACACCAAATTAAGTATGGAGTCCCACATGTCTTCAGTTTTGAAATCTGCTTTTCAAAGCTTTGCCCAATTTGAATGTTAAAGCCTTATCTTCAATCTTCAGTTAAGGACCATGACACAAGTTCTACTACAAAACCAAGCAGCTTAATTTCTTTAGGGATAATCATACCAGATTCATATTATTCCAGCTTTGCAAGAATTTTACTGAATACTGGTATGTTGGTGAACCAGACTTAAAATCTTCACGTTGCCCTTTAAAAATTTGAGAAGGTCTACTGTAGCCCAACATATTTAGAGGAAAGTGTATCCTTTCATTCTCCTATATGAACCTTAAGATCTCAAAACCAAGTGCGTTTTTGTGTTTTATCTTTGCAGAAAGATCATCTTGCAGCAGCTAGAGTTTGCATTTGTAGCACTAGCACCACAATGTTAAACAGCCTCCCCTTGGAAATGAGAATGGAGGTAGACTGTTTGCGATTCTGTAAATTGACCACATCCTGACTGCTAACCAAGTATTTTGCCATTTGAGTTAGTCTGTTTGTCAAGGCCGCATTAGATGATACTGTTTAAGCTCATAAGCCTAGAGGGTGATCCCCAAGAATTGCTTTCTATACCTTTGAGGTTTATATTTTATTAGTTGTTTGTGGTGATACTATTATTTAGCTATGGTATTTGTTGGTTATGGATTTTTATTTTATGTATTCTATTAGTTTACATTTATTGTAAATTCTGTCCTGTTGTTATCCACTATGAGCAACAGACTTTGGACCAACAGACTATATGTATTTTAAATAAATGCTCTAGAAGTTGGGAAAGCTTTTAAAGTTAACCAAACAAACCATGGCATAGAGAAGTCTTTGCTTCACTTCTCCCTCTAAATGATCCCTAAGCACCATCACTTCTTGCTCCAGCATCTCAGAAAAAGATGTTTTCATTTCTGGCACTCAGACAATAAAAGATCAGTACCACTAGTGAGCATTATTGTATTTAAAAAAAATGAAAATCTGTTGAGAACACCTGGGTCAAGAAAAGAACTTTTGGAGTAAATTTTTAGAATGTTTCCACGTTTTAAATGGGAAGTTACATGCGTACAGTAGTATGTATGTGTCTAAGCAGTATTTTGCAAAAGCCTGAAGCATGCATAGTCTACCCTTGTTGTGCGTAAATATAAAAGGGATAAGAAAGGGGTGGTCGAGAGACATTCTGTGGTGGGGTTCAGAAGTTCACGTGCAAGTTAGCATTTTATAAGTGGTACATGAACATTCATTACAAAACTTGTTTGTATGCTTTTACAGCTGCTAATTACATTGTGGAAGTGAAATTGGTTGTTTGCAGTTTTTGTGTGGGAGGTCTGGGTTAAATGATAGTGGTGGGGGTCAAGCTGAAGTACTGGAGGGTCTGGGTTAACTGGTGGAGATGTTGGTGGACTGGTGATTGCAAGTACTCTGGGAACTGTATTGTGTTCTGGAGACTACATCTACAAGGACATTGGCAAGATTCAGGCAGTTCAAATGAGGGCCACCAGAATGGTATATGGACTGTACTGTAAGTCAGACACAGAAAGACTGAGAGAGTTAAAGATGTCCTCTCTAGAAGAAAGAAAGGAAAGGCGAGATGTGGTACAAACATACAAATATCTAGCAGGCTTCAGTAAAGTACCACAAGGAATCATTTTTCACAGAATGAAAAGTTCAAGGACAGGGGGGTTATCATATGAAGTTGAAGGGAGGGAAGTTCAAAAGAAATGGAAGAAAATGCTTTTTCTCCTAAAGGTGGTGGAGTCCTGATACAGACTTCCAGCAGAGGTAATAGGAGCTAAAGCAATGGCAGAATTCACGCATGCATGGAATAGTCATAAAGGGACCTACATGATTCTCTTTGGTGTTATATTATCTCCAAGCTTGTAACTGCATTGGACACTCAAGTAGGATGTTCCAAAAATAAAGTTTACAATGGTTGTCATCTAAACATCAACACTTGTTCTCAAAATTGTATCCATACGTTATCCACAGTCTCAGTTCTGTTTCTCTGGGTGAGTGTCCCTGAAGGTGGCTGGCACTAAGATGACCTCTCCTCCCAGGGTTTGTAAAACAGGCTCTTAGCAGGGCAAGGGGTCTGCTATCCACAATGGGGCTCCCTTTGCAAGATGAAAGAAGAAATATCTGAAGTCACAGATGCTCTCCCAGAGTCCCATCCACTTAGTCCTCTCTGGCCCCAGGTAGAGACTCAGATGGGGGTCTCCAACTGAACTCCTTTTCCACTTCCCACAGATTTTGAAAATGGTTCTCACAAAGTCCAAAACAAGCAGTAGGAGATGAAATTCTAATCCCTTCTCCCAGGCAAGAAGTGCAGCCAAAATTTCCTTTAAAATCAAAAGGACACAAACAGAATCTTCTCACAAAAACCAGGAATACTTCTCTTGTGCCAAGTCACTGAATCCCTCCATATGTTGTAGGACGGGAACCACAGGTCCTCTGACCTCCAAGTAGGAGAGAAAATCCTCCCAGAGCCTGGAACAGAGATTCATCATACTCCTACCTCTCTGATCGATCACAATATGTTAAATTTAACAATGAGACTTCTTTTTTGTCTTTCATTAAAACCGGCGTTCTTCAGGGCTCTTCTCTTTCCTCGGTTCTTTTCAACATCTATCTAGCCCCAATCTGTAAAATCCTGGCCAATCTGACAGAACCATACAAAATATACGCTGATGACATCCAATTTGTTATTCGTGTCCGCTCCACCTGGAACGAAACTCTAGAACATCTCAATATTTGTTTCTCCTCTGTTAACTCTTGGCTTATACACAATAAACTTACATTTAAACATGTCCAAAACAGAGTACTTAGCTCTGTTTAGTCCATATTCCCATATCAAAAACCAAGTGAAAAGCCTTGGAGTCATTCTAGATAATACACTATCTTTCAAACCTCAATTACATCTGTTATTAAGCAGGGTTTCTTCAGATTGCGTATTCTTGCAGGCCTGAAAAAACTGTTGCATGCTCCAGAATTTCACACACTATCGCAAGTATCTATTTTTCCTATTCTCAATTATTGTAACAGTCTTTACACTGGTCTTCCTTCTTCAACATTACACTCTTTACAGTTATTGTTAAATTCTTCGGCTCGTCCAATCACTGGCTTGAAGCGCTTTGATCATGTAACTCCAGCCTTGATTGAGTTACACTACACTGGCTTTTGATTCATAAAATAATTAAATTCAAACTTGGAATGACCATATTTAAATTAATTAATGACCAATCCTGCTCATGGGCAAATGCAATTTTGAAATTCTACCAACTTTCAAGAACTCTGCGCTCCCCTCAGTGAGCCCTATTGAATGTTCCATCTCCTTGAGCTGCATGCTTACACACCACCCAAGAATGCTCCTTTTCAGTGGCCAGCCAAGAATTTTGGAACTTCCTTCCCATAGAGATTCACCAGTGTGACTCAGTCAAGACCTTCAAGAGCAGGAGTGGGCAGTTCCGGTCCTCGAGGGCTGCAAACCAGTCGGGTTTTCAGGATACCCCTAATGAATATGCATGAAATAGATTTGCATACAACTGAGGCAGTGTGTATGCAGGTCTCTCTCATGCATATTCATTAAGGATATCCTGAAAACCCGACTGGTTTGCAGCCCTTGAGGACCGGAATTGCCCACCCCTGTTCAAGAGGCTTCTTAAGAGCTTATTCAGGTTTTGTTATTATTAATTCAAAATGTTTATTTTTTTTTCTTCTTTTTTTTATAATTGTATTATATTATAGTTTTTTTATGTATTATTTTATTCTGTATTTAGTTTTAGTTGTTGTTTTTAATAACTATGTATGTTCTAATTATGTTCATTGCCTAGACATTTTTGTTAGGCGATTCATAAATTTAATAAATGTAAATGTAAATATAAATCCTAAAACAACTCTCCAAAATAATGTCTCACACAAAACTGAGATAACCCCTGCCAGACCAGTTGGGTACTAAACAGGGATGTGTGTTTCCCCTTCTCCTAATAATCTGACCATGGGGCCTTGATTTGGAGACTAGGAACTCCATAAACTGAACACTACTCCTTCCTCAAGATGCCACAATACTCTGTGCACCCTCCTGCAGCCTTGGAAGAGGTACTGGTCAGAAATGGCATGCTCCCTCCTGTCTTCCTACCTAAAGCCTGAGCTAGGGACACTAGTGGAGACCTGGGAGGGGTGTGAGGGTGTCCACAGTATTTTTATAAGTGGATTACATGCATTCTTTATAAATTACATGCCTGGAGGCAAAGTCCATTAACCATTATTATGTTAGAGTTGCGGAAATCCATTGCTTATTATTGGGATAAGCAGCTTAGAATCTATCTACCCCTTGGGATCCTGCCAGATACTTGTAACCTGGCTTAGCCACTGTTGGAAACAGGATACTGGACTTGATGAAACCTTGGTCTGACCCAGTATGACAAGTCTTATGTTCTTATACATGAAACTCAGGATTATTACTACATAATTTTATAAAATGGGTAGAGAAGATATGCATGTTCTTGAATTACAAATATAAGCACGTACTGAAACATACGCATGTACTTCTGAGGCAGGAATACGTGGTGTTTTATGAAATGTGCAGCTCCTGTCACTCAGTTTATAAAATACCAGCAAAAATCTCCACAGGCCCACTTACATGCGCATTGGATGACTTTTGCAGACTACTGAAAATTGGGATCTTTATATCCTTTTGGTAGAGTTTGTTGAAAAAGGAATATTTTTTCTACTTTATTTTCAGCTGTGCCTCTTGCTGATACCGAGGGGGCTGATATAGCAAACAATTGTAGAGCACGGCAACTGTACATGCCAAATGGGACAAAAGAAAAGGCACCTGTTCTCTGTAAATCTAAAACCCAGAAAGATAAAGGTTTCCCTTCGACTTTTCAAGCCCTGTAAGCTGTCTTTTATGCAGAGGAACGCAGGCCGAAAAAGCCGTTGCTAAGCAACAGATTCAAGTCGGCGGCAGCCTGGGGCCTTGAAATGGAATCAACTCTATGTAGGCCTGGGTTATACATTCAAAAGCTATAAATACTGTTATACTTTTTTTGTCCATGCTTTTGCTCTAGTAAAACAAGAGTCTAAACACTTGGTATAATAGCACAAGTCAGACTTTTTTTTCCTTCTGAGAAGTATTACAAAATTGCACAAATTTTAATTTACATGCCTGTATCCATGCAGTAAATAAATGTCCAGTTTATCCAAAGAATTTATTATTCTCTCTGAATGATACAAATATTACACTGGACCCAGAATTCCATACAAACGTTAACAGGTGATTTGTCATCCATTTTTACTGAGCACAGGATTCCTCAAATTGGGCTGTAGAAAGGCAACATTCCTGTACAGCTGTGCAAAATTTTGCAAAATGTTTGCAATCCAAAAGGTCATTCTAGAAATAACACACTCTCCTTTCCCCCCTAAAAAAACATTTCTTCACGCTACTTCTTTTCAAAGGGCACACAGTCACTGGCAAATATCTGAGTGCTTGAAATTTAAACTACAGTCACTTCGCTGCATAGACAGTCAGAGAAGGCTGATTAAGGACATAAATCAATGTATGGAGTCTTGCTTTCCTCTTGCATCAGTTATTAAATCATGTCATGGCCTCTAAATTGTTCAGGAAAACACACACTGGAAAAAAAGTAGAAAAGAAACCTCCATTTTGTCATGTTCAGGTGACATTAAAGATATTTACTGCCTGCAAACTTCTCCCGCTTCCTCAATGACCGAACACATATCCAAGAATATTCTCAAATTACCACCAGGTCCACATTCCAGTTTCCTTTCTGCTTGGATATGGCTTCCTAAACCCGTGCTGGTGACCTCCACAGCTAGTTGAGTTTTCATGATCTCCACAATATGCATGAGATTAAATTAGCATATACTGGGTCTCCAATGTATTTGGTCCTCTCCTATGCATGTCTTGCCAACCCGACTGGCTGTCGGGGGGGTCACCAGGACAGGTTTGGGAACCACTGACATAAGATCTGCTTATCATGAGGCACCCCTTTGCCTACAACCGGAAACCTCGGATGATGTCCCTTGTCCTCTGGATATTAATTTTTTCTGTTTCTCAAATGTAGAGGTCAGATAAAGTAACTAGCCAATCTTTGTCAGGGAATAAGAAGATCCTGGATATACAACTGTCCTTAAAATGCTAATAGTAAATATTGTAACCATATTTAGCAGCATTTCTTCTCATTTATAAAGGTAAATAACAGTTATGACCTATTGCGGTGTCATTTTTAAGGGTCCCAATAAAACGTTTCATTTGTTGGCATGTGGACAATGAAGAAATGTCTGTCTATGGGTATGGGGCTGACACTCAGCCTTGTAGAATGTTTGTTCTGGTCTATAAAGGATGTGTCCTCTGTATTGTCCTTATGGGTTATGTCCTGATCAGATACACCCCAGAACACTACACAGGATGGTAAATGCCTTTGATGCTAGAATGAATACATATCTATATTTCACACGATGACATCTTCTGACCTTAAAACAGGGGAACACCAATCCATAATGATGAACAGAAATGCTTCAGTCTAGCATATTTGTAACACATTTTTCAACCTCAATTAAACCCTTGAAGAAAGCATAGAGACAGGACCATGTCTTGTAGGTTAACAAGGACTTATTTGTTTCTGCATTGTGGTGGATCATGAAACGTGTATCTCAGACACATTGATCTACTTAGTTTCAAGATTATCGTTATTTTCATTGACGTTTTGTTGCCAACTATGGCATCTTGACGGAAGAGCGGATGGAAGAGCGGACATAGCAAAAACCTTCAGAGGATGATCTGCGGCTTCAGAAAAGGTTCTGCCTAGATGCTATGCCAGCACTTGTTTATTTTCTTGATGCTTGCTTATCAACCCCAAATCAGTAAAAAACATGCTTTAGTCTTTTTGTTGTTGTTGTTTTCTATCACAGACTAATGCTCACCTCTAAGATCTGGTCCTAGGTCCATAGGGATTTCTTCCCTAATCTCCAAAATAGGAAAATTCCTTTAAAAGGTACAGAATTACACATAATTCTATCAAGAAATGTACTATAGCTATGCCATAGAAAAAAAGATTATAGGTTGTGATCTAAATATGAAGATTTTCCCATAAGCAGGGTTTAACTGCAATAATAACTTTAAAAAATCCAGGAAAAAAAATTATCAGTCCCTCCTACAATCAGAAACATTGCCAGTATTCTTGATCTTAAAAAAGGTTCTTATTATTAGGATCTAGGATTTCATTCCAATAAACGCTATGAGATAATCCACATATTTTTGGTTGGATTTAGGGATCAATCCACAATGGCAATTTTTCAACCTGTCCTTATTAGTAGTAATTTTAAAATTAGGAAGTTTTTTTTTGTCAGTTACAGGTTGATTCCATATTTGCATATATAATTTCATTTTCTAGTTCTGTGACTTCTGTCAGGAGGTGATGCAAAGAGTACCACCATTTTTGGAACCTAAAGGGGGAAATTTTCAACCAGTCACCTAGGTACGAAGTAGGCATGCTTTTAGGTCATTTTCAAAGAGAAACTACCTACCTAATTAGTCTTTGAAAATTAGCGAGTGTGAGACAGGAATTTACAAAGGGGGCGCACAAACTTTGAACCTATTTGTGTGAGCAGCTGAGAAGGAGCAAGATAACAAGCTGACAAATAAAACACGAGTGCACTGTTTGACTCCCTGGATCTAAGCACTCCCATGGGAACGCTTCTTTTTTTAATTGTGCAGCCCCATGCGCACTTTAAGCTGCATTGGAGTGGAAACATTTTCAGCCAGGATAATTCACCCAGGTACATGGCTTTGAAAATTGCCTTCGAAATCTATTCCTGGCCTACGTGACACGAATGAAAAGCAAACTGGCAGGTTACAAAACTCACCAGATGTAGACCTATTCAGATGAGTTGGGCTCCAGGTCTGCATTACTGTTTTCCATTGGAGGAAAAAATGGAATTTACCCCCACACCCCCTCCCTAAATCTGTAACAATTTTGCATGGAGGCTAAAGTTTATAATTCAGTGCAGACTACACCAGGACTACAATGGGCTGAATTAATAATTTATGACCATTCTTTACGCACTTAAAATACTGAAGACTTTTTCTTAGTGCTTATTTGGCTCTCATGGCTAAGGATATACAGCATAAAATTTTTCTTTTTGGTTCTTTTCTTGTTTCAGGGTTTGTGTTTTCATTTTTCGATTTGGTTCATTTCCCAAACCAAAAAAAAAAATAAATTAAAAACATATACCCCCCTCAAAGCAAAAAAAAAAAAAAAGTCACAATGGGCCTCCCCGAAGCCCTCCAACCTCCCTCCCACTTCTTCAAGAGAGCCATGGGGCCTGGGACTACCTGGATGGGCTGAGTTGAGCCCAGCTGGGCCTCCTGCAAGAAAATCATGAGGCCTAGGTCTACCCAGTTGGGCTAAGTTCTACCCGGCTGGAGTCTCCATGGGCTCTTTCTGCCCTCCTGGGAATATTTTCTGTAGCCAGGGACCTCCCTCTCCGGCCCCCATTTAAACACTTCCCTAGGATCTGTATCCACACAATGAAAGGGGAAGGATCATTGCCCATTCGCTCCTACCTTGCCTGCTAGAGATTTAAAAATGGCACCAGTGGCCCTGACACTGATGCAGAAATGACATCACTTGATGATACTGGCCACAGCTGAGACACTATAATGGCACCTGCCACACTTATACAGGCATCGAAGAGATGTAATTTAGGCACCAGTGTCAGGGCCAGTTTCCTTTCCGCTTGGACATGGCTTCCCAAACCTGTCCACAGCTACTTGGATTTTCAGGATCTCCATAATGAATATTCATGAGATTAAATTTGCTTATACCTCGTCTTCAGTGTATGCATTCTCTCTCATGCATATCTTGCCAACTCGACTGGCTGTTGGGGTGTCACCAGGACATTTTTAAATTTCCGGCAGACAGGGCAGAAGCATGTGGCCATCACTCCTGCCCGTTTCATCTTGTGGATGTAGATACCCCAGAAAGGAGTAAGTGGGGTGGGACTTCCCTGGCTCCAGCAAATGTTTCCTTGGGGGAGGCAGGAGGACTCATTGGAGGCCCCAGCTGGGCTAGCTTGCAGGGGCAAGATGGGGCTAGGAGGCGCCTGGGAAGGCCCTAGCTGGGCTCAGCTCAGCCTAACCTGTTAAGCACTGGCCCTATGGCTGTTTTGGGGAAGGGAGGGGGTTGTGTGGCCTCCAGGAGGCCTTTTTTAAAAAACCCAAACAAACAAACCAAAATAACCAAAATGTTTGTAGTATTTTCATGCAAGGCCATTTTTGGTTCAGTTGTTCAATTTGTTAAAAATGAATGCACATCCCTAATGATTGCTGGTCTCAGTCAGGCTCCTCAGCCGCTCTTCTAACACATCTCAACCCCTGCTCATCCTTTTGAGCCTTCCCTTTGGCATGAGTTCTCAGTTGCTGTCATCTTTTGCATCTCAGAATGGCTAATGGAACAGGCTTGAAAGAATTTCTCTTACCTGTAATTCTCTTCGATAGCTTCTTGCCAGTCTGAATCATGGAGGGTACAGTGCCATTGGATGACTTGTCAGATTAACACCAGCCTCCATGGAGACACTCCCATGATGCCTCCACCTTCCTAGGAAACTTAAAGTGACTCCATTAGTGCGTTTGAATGGAGATTTTAAACTCCAGAATTAGACAACTTAGCTGCCCTTAAAAGCCTTATGCTATTTGGGAGGGAAGAAGAAAGTTTTCTCTCTCTTACAGGACTATACCTTATCAATGTTGGTGCTTCTTGCACCCCCAACCTTTTAAATCAAAGACATCAAACATAGAAACATGATGGCAGAAAAAGACCGTATGGCCCATCTAGTCCACCCATCTGTCCAATTAATTTAGCATTATAATTCCCATCACTTCTTTAGAGATTCCTGTATTTATCCCATACTTTCTTGAATTCAGATATTGTTTTTGTCTCCACCACCTCCAGTGGGAGACTGTTCCACACATCCCCCACCCTCTCTGTAAAGAAATATTCTTAAGAATACACCAGAGTCTAACCCCATTCAAACTTATCGCATGATACCTCGTTCTAGAGTCACCTTTCCATTGAAAAAGGCTCACCTTGACAGAAAGGAAACTCTAGAAAGAGGGGTCATGCGATGAGGTTGAAAGGGGGTAGACTTGGGAGCAATCTTAGGCAATATTTCTTTACAGAGAAGATGGTGGATGCACAGAACAGCCTCCCAGTGATGGTGGTGGAGGCAAAAACAGTATCTGAATTCTAACATAGATTTCAAGTGGGCTGTAAAGTATAATTTTTCCTTTCCTAAGATCAGAAAGCAAATGTTCTTCAACTGATATAATAAGCTTGTTTGTGGAAGTCTTTCTTGATTGTAGTAAACCTCCTACCATTTCGTCTGAAAATTCCTTCAGGGAAAGTCTTCCAAGATATCAGACACTTTTTTGGCTTCAGAAAAAGGACCAATCCTAGAATGATTATATCCTTCCTGGAAGTCGGAAAAACTCCACAGCTGATAATTCCGCGATGTCCTGAAAACATGGCCATCTTGTCTAATAAAGTACTATCACAATCCTTTTGTATTGGTGAACTTTTATCCCATCACCTTTCTCATTATAGACCATGGAGAAAAATGTACTTCTGAGACAGTAAATACTTCTAGTCACCAACCACAGAACTGTTGAAAAATCTTGGAACTCTTTTATTAAAGTGGGATGGCAGGCGATCTAGCAATAGGATATCCTACCTCTTGCAGAAAGGAAAACTTGATTTAGTTCCTGTTTTCCTAGTCATAGACAGTGTCTGCTCAGCCAGTCTACTTGTGAATTCATCTTCCTCGCTATGTGAAATGGAGATAAATTGAAATTTCTCTCACTTTCCTTCTTCCACAACAGAACCTCCGTGACCTTTATCACCATCTTGGAACTCCTTGCCTCCTCCCTGCCCCTTGATTAAGTCTATTACTAAAGTAAAAACGCTATCATCCAGCATCCATGTGGAATAAAGGTTAATGGTTATTCAAATATGCTGATTATCTGAGAGCCCTCTGCTTCCTTCTTCAGCCCCTTCCCTTCCAGACAGGAAGGAACAGGAGAGAAAGGGGTGAGGCTAGAGTTAACAGAGCAGAGCACTCTGCTCCTTAATCAGCCCCTTCCTTCCTGTCTCTTGGAGGAAAAAAAATCAGCCAACCATTGTGTTAACCAGAAGTCCCTCCTAGTCAATACTGTTATGGAGTCATTGGTAATGTTCTCTATAAACTTGATTTCCAGTGGTATCGGACCCCATGGTTCTCTTTCTCTGCTATAAGGTCCTCTTTTTCCTGCCACTGAGCCCATTTTGTGATATACTCTGAGAACACTACAACCTGTAATATGGCCCCATTAAGCTTGAAAATTAAAATTCTTTCTAGAATCATGTCCATGCATCTGCCAATGGTGCTCCCTCCATGGCAATTTTCTAGCCCTGAAGTATGTTATCCACCTTAGGAGCTAAGCCCCGACCAGTTATCTTTTTCTTCAGTATCCTATTGAGCTTGGAAAGATACTTTGAGATGGCTCCCTTACAATCCAGGTGAGCCTATTCCTTCTATATAATCTCCCTTATCATAGGATCTAATAGATCTGGAGAACCTTCCTACAATGGGATGTATCTTCCACTCCTCAATCTCCTTTGTTTCAGGCACCAGAATCCACCCAGTTAACATTCCTGATTCTGCTAATAATAGAGGCTGTCTGGCCCCCCTCCTCCTTTTCTAAGACAGAGAGTTTCTCCCTCCCTAATGATACTGGAGATCCCTCTTTGGATGGATGGAATACAAAATTACAGACTAGGAGGCCTAACTGCCCTTCTCTCTCTTGTCAGGGAAGGAATCTTTGGAACTGGAGCTTTATTGAAAAGTGTGGGGTTTGCCTTGAAAACCTCATTGAAATAGTCCAACATTTTTTTGGTGGCATGGCTAACCTCTGGGAGTCTCATCCACTCCTGCCTACCCTTCCTGCTTACTGGAATCCAGAGGTTTCTCCTCAGTCTCAAACTGCCCCTTCAAAGATCATATTGATCTAATGGGATAAATCTGTTCCCCAAACATGGGACAGAGATGGCATCCTAACTCCAGGGCTGGCTGAAGTATTAAGCGGGGTAAGGCAGTGGCCTAGGGTGTGGGAAGTCGGCGGGGCAGCAGAGAAGCTGGTAAGAGTGGCAGTTTTGAAAGGACAAGATGAGAAGTGGCACGAATGAGGCATAGAGATGGAGGGCGTTTTCCGTTTTTGGGTATGTATTTCTTTGAGGAGCTGGGGTCGTTTGTCATATGCAATTTGAGAGAGAGAAAGCAAGAGATCAAGCTACCACATCACCACCTAGGGTGGCTGAACACCCTTCTGCCGGCACTGCTTAACTCTCATGTCTTCTTCATGAAGGAATAACAAGGTGTATTCAAATACAATGTTGGCTTTTACTCACTCCTGAACTGGTCCAAAATGATCTGGCACTAGCAAACACTCCAGTTTGCCCCAGATGGTCCTTTCTCTCAGTAGCAAGCTGGATGACGAAGCTTAAGTACTGCCCTTTTCAGGCCTGGAGCTTCATCTCATGAGCCTCCAACATTCCCAGCCTATCCCACATTTGCAGGAGATCTGGGGATGAAATTCCTCTGGCTCCTTTCAGGTTCTGATTCACTCATCTCTGTCAGACAGACTTGACATGCCACCAGTGAAGCTCTTCAGATAGTTTGTCCAGGTGTAGAAAAGAGGTCTGAGGGAGGAGAAACAGTAGAAGGGACCCTGGGGGCTTTTCTTGGTTTTGGCCTGCTGAGCCAGCTATACCCTACATTGGACAGCATGCATAGACAATTGCATTGAGATAAAATTTCATAATCTATGTTGTCTTTGCATTTACAGATTATGACAGCTAAATAACTAGAGAAAAATATATTTTATAATGTGCAGCTGCCTATTTTTCTATGTAGCAGTTGTTTACTCTGTCAACTGTAAAGTTTTATTTTGGGCAGGGAAAAAATAATGGCAAAATTGAGAGGACTGAAAAAAAATCAGAATTATATCAGCAACGAGGAATGCTGCACAGCTTCTTAATTTGAAAGACTAAATTGGGAAAACTTTCCATGAATGCTCTCAGGTGGAGAGCTAGATAACTTTAAAAAGTAAAATGAAGACCATCAATGCCAAGGAACCTATCACTGCCCATCTGCTCAGGCTGAGCAAATGTGATGGGCCAACTCTACAGGAAGTCCAGAAGAGCAAACAAGATGGTAGCCCTCCTGGACTACCCTGTAATATTAACTGCATGACTAAGCACAGAACTCTGAAAGCCATTCTGGTACTGGAGGAAACTGGACTCTTTTCTGGACCAAACATGAGAATGACCAAAGACGATGATGCATATAAGCTTTTGTGATCGCACAGGTCCCTCTTCTTCAGATGTGATCAAATCCTAAGACAGGATCTTTCTCCTAGGAAAGTTCATGCACATCATCATATCTGGATAATTCTTATGTTGGACAATTAAAAGGTAATAAGCAAGCACAACCTGTGAAGAAACAGTGAACACAAAACTAATCGAGAAGGCAAAGATCTAATCCATTAAACCACTTTTATGTGGAGGATCTTGACCTGCTTCAGTGCAGAATATATATGATCAAAGCCTGTGGGCACTTCAAAATCTCATAAAAGATCATAGTTTTACTGGTATCAATTTCAAACAAAATTAACAACTTGAATGAAAACAGAGGAAATGTTGTCCTTTAGTTAAAAGTACTTTTACACTAATGGTAATATAAGAGAGGGCAATTTGCAAGCAGCCTGCACAGTCAGCAAAAATGCACTTAATTTACACCAATCTTCAAAGCAGACTTAAGTGTATAAGGCCGCCTTGAAAATTATCCCGCCAAAACTACCCTACACAGGTTACACCTGCTAATTGGTGTGCACACATTTTTTCCTGAAAAGTTATGTACATACTGCTGGATTTTATAAAGTATCTCTGTATGTCCAAACTGCTACCCAACTCCACATGCATGTATGTTTACCTGCATATTGGGCGATCAATTTTATAAAAGACCATTTCTGTGTGTGAAACAGCGTTATACGTGCAGAGGTCCCTTTGCAAATTACCCACATACTGCCTGATTCACCAACTTTAAAAAGGAATTGAGCAATTTAGGATCTCAATATTTTTATATCTGACTACTTTTACATATATAGTTTTCTCTGTATATTTGTTTAAATTTTATGCTTTTCTACATCTTCAAAAAATATAACTCCGGCAGTGAACATTCCCAATCACATTTAAGAAAATACATATAACATTTCAACAAATATAAAAAAGTTCTTTTCTTTTCTGACCACAAACCTGATGCCAGCACTTCCAAAATGTGAAAGAATACTGATAATTATAAGCCAAAAAATAGCTATATTGTCTAGAATATGGAGAACATATGGTCTCCTACATTCAACTGATGCATTTCTTTTCCAGTGTAGCCCAGAAAGTCGTCAGCCCCCGAACGTGTGCTCTCTTATTTAGTGCTTGAATTATTTGAAAGCCCATGATTTATTTATTTATTTCACAAGGTAAACACAAAGCTGAGCACTGGTAAGCATATAAAATATACGAAATGCCCCATGAAAGAAACAGGGCATCAAGAGCCAATATAAGAATTACTTCACATAATTCAGCAACATGGAAATATTATTTACTAGACCTCCCATATATTGATAGAAAACAACGTTGCACACCAGGTAAAAGGATTGGCGTGTAGCAGATGTTGAAAGGGAGATGACATTTATACATGCGTTTCGATGTATGAGTGAGTTAGCGCTAGGGATGGGATGAGTGTGTCTTCGTCAGAGGAACCATTTACAGAGTCCTTGGTCGTGCTGTTTTCACAGATATCCAGGAAGAGATCAAGGTACAAGTGTTTCCAGTCTTGAAAGTCCTTAGATGTCAAATCTGGATTGTCCAGAACCTTGTCTATAATGGCTACTTCTCCTTCTCTGGCCTAAATAATTGAAAAAAACAAAACAAAAAACAGCAATTAAAGAGGACAGGGCAGTGAGTCAACTCAGGCACTTTCACACACACGGATAATTAGGGGAAGGAGAGTGGGTGACATTTTTCAATTTCCCTGCACTGCTGCAAAACACACGGCTACTTCTCTCTGTGAGGACCTCGCAGATGATTTCCCAAAGGGTGTTACCTTGTTAGCGTCTCTCCGAAAACTACCCGCCAGGCTTGTAAGAAGGTAAATACCCGGTGCTGCTGGTGATGGGAATGGGGGCAAAACACGGAATAGAGATTGGAAAAATCAAATTTGCACAGGTAGTTTCCCTCCCTTGATCTACCCTGCTCCCAGGACAGGATAGCTGACCCTTTTTTTTTAGCTGCAGGTAAATGCACGCACCTGGTCAAACAAGGCAGGTGTATCCACAGGGGAGATTTTTCACCCCGGGGGAAATCTAGCTAAGTCCTTAGTTACTTGGCTAGACCCCTTTGAAAACCGTCCTTATGACTTTTTTGTAGCATATCAAGTCACGCTGCGCAGGCGCTGCGCAGGACACAGAGATGACCGGCATTAGGTGAAAAGATGAAGGTCAAGTCATTGCTGGAGAAAGAGCGCACACTTTTAATTCTAAATATATGTTTGTCTCTTTCTGGGATTCTGGCTCCAGTGAACAAGAATTTAGAATACTTTTGCTTTTTTTTTTTTTTTTTTTTTTGAGAGCTCAAGGGGAAGTTGTCCCTCACCTTGAGGGCTTCTGATGAAAGATGAGTTACAAAGTGGAATAAATAAAATAAATAAGTACTTGATCATATTTAGATTTTCTGCTGAGCGACACTAGCAAAGGGAAGCTTTCAGGTTTCATGCCTCTTAGAGGACAAAAAAATATAACACTGGCGAAACCTTACAAAGTTGGACTTTTTAATATAATTAAGCTGATTATGAGTAAGAGCACTAACGTTATGTCCCTTTCATGAACTTTGAAGAGGAAAGTTAAGAAAAGGAGGAATATACCTTGTTAGCTTACTAGGGCTGATGACATAGTAACCTGACGATTTGAGCATGTGCTAGAACTTTAGAGGAACACATTCAACAGGTTTCTCCAGCTATGTTCGGACAAACAGCCAAATTTAAATTTCCCCGCCGCACTGACCGCTGCTACGTTATCTGGGTAAAACACATCCGGATGAATGAGAGGCATTCCGGGGCCAGGGCTAACTTATCTGGAGAATCTAGTCAGATGACACTGATATTCGGGATTATCTAGGTAGGTTTGGTTGTGCCAGAGAGCAATCCTCAAGTTATCCAGATTCGTTCATCCGGATAACTTGGCATTTTATCCAAGTGTATCCAGCGGAAGGCATAACTGGTTGCATTCCACTGAATACCCATGCAAAATGAAATAAATGCTAAGAAATTAAAACAAAAAATATATAAGGTAGAGTTTTTCATTGTACTAATAAACACTTCCTGACTATGTCTCCTTTAATTATCCCATCAGACCTCCCCCTCTAACACTCTTCCCTTTCACATTATCATTGGCATGCCCTGTATTCACTTTGATTTCCTGAGGAAGGGAGAATTAAATCCCAAAAACCAGTCAAGAAAGATATTAAATTAGTTCAATAAAAAGGTATCACCTTATGTATTTTTTGGTTTCCTTTGTTAACCTTTATTTCTGTGTATTCCAGCGGATTAACATGGCAACCGCAGTATGGGGCAGATTTTAAAACCTGCGCGCGCGGCCTACATTTGTGCGCGCTACCTATGCAAAATAGGCTCGGCGCGCGAAACCCTTTTAAAATCCGCCCCTATCTTTATATCAAGTAAAGTTATTCGAGTGACTTTACCCAAATAACTAACCTGTTCATCAGCTCTCTGAATATCACCCTCTTACAGACCGATACTGTAAGGTCCGCAGGAAAACGGGTGCTCAGTGTTGAGCGCCCACTTTCCTAACACACGCCCAGCCACCTCTCCTGGGTGCGCGATAGTGTATGTAAATGAGGGGTCATGTTAAAATGGAGGCGCTAGGGGTAATTCTGCGTGCCTAGCGCCTCCTTTGCAGCTGGGGCCCAGGAGAGGTCGGCTGTCCACTGTTTAGGAAAGCGGACGCTCAATTTTACAAGCATCTGTTTTCCTTACCAGTGCACAGCCATGAGTTAGGAAAATGGATACTCGTAAAATTGAGCATCCATCTTCCTGAGTGACCCCTAGCACAGTTTTTATTTAAATTTTTTTTAATCTTTTTTTTTTTACCTTTTAGTTCCTCCGACTTAATAATCTCTATATTAAGTCGGAGGATGTACAGGCTTTCCTGTATACTTTTCTGAGCGTAAAATGTGTGGCTTGCCACATGTTTGGGCGAATGACTAATAGCTTCATCAACATGCATTTGCATGTGATGAGCACTATTAGTTTCAGGGGGATAGAACGCGCATTTTGGGCGCACTAAACTCCTTACTGTATATGGGGTAGTGGATGTGCATCGAAAACGTGTGTTCAACAGTGGGTAAAACAGTGCGCTCAGATGAGGGCACTTTACAGTATTGACCTGTCTATGTGCATGCTAAAATACCACTTAACAGGTGACGTATGCAACAGCAAAAAAACCTGGCACCATACCATATATGGCATATATGTTATTACCATATATGGCATATATGTTATTAGCGCGCATGCCAACCTAAAAAGATTAGTGTTTACATGTTAGATAGCAAACCCTCCCTTGCTCACTGGCCCAAAGTGAAAGGACCCTCCCCACTCAAAGTCGGCTTCCCATTCCCCACTCACTTTGTGAAGCACAAAGAGGTCTCTATGCCCACTCTACCCCGACATATAGAAACACGACAGCAGGAAAAGACCATATGGCCTAGCTGGTCTGCCCATCCACACCAACTAGAACATGTCAACTCTTTGTGCTTCATTTACTATTTTTTCTTTTACGTTTTCTGTTAAGTAACCTTTTTTCAAGTTCCTACCTTATGCCTTTGTTAACAATTTTATTATAAATGTTCTCTGTATTTGACTATGGAAATATTTTTTCCTGCTTTTTCTGTTTTATGTAAACCGGTATGATTTGCATTTTAATGTAAGAATGTCGGTATATAGAAATTCTAAATAAATAAATAAATAAATGTTGTCAATGTGAACAAGTTGACAACATGGTGCAGCCATCCGGCCTCTGAACACAAATTAGGGGCTTCGGCGGACACCTCCCATTCCCCTACACAGAGCAAAGTTGCGCAAGAGGTCAGCGAGCACCATTTTCAAAGTCTTTGGGAACAGGATGTGAAGGAAATGTGCTCACTTCTGTCTCAATCTCTGTTTGGCCCTCATTGTAGCAGATAGAAACTGGGAGGGGATTTCCCTTAGGGAAGGTAGAGGTCAGGACACAGAAGCCTCTTGATCTTCTCTAAGGGATGATGGGGGCTGCCAAATCCCTTTAACTTGTGCCCCAGGAGGGAGGGAAGGATGGTGATCAGGGCTGCCAGAAACCGTAACTTGTGTCCAGTGAGGGAAATGGGGGTGATTGAGTCATAATAGAAGCTTTTTCCTACGGCAGGTTGATCAGGCCACTGGGCACTTTAACTTCTCTCAGCGGGGGTATCGCGCCACCAGAGATCTTCACGCGTATCTTGGAGGGTGATGATGGGGCCATGCCAGCAACTTGTTCTTGTCTGAGGGGGTTGGGACGTGACGGGGCCAACAGGGATCTTAATTTGGGCCTGCGTCTGTTTTTGCAGAATTCCCCATTAATGAGCTTACTGCATGATTTTGCATAGCAGCAGCTCATTAAGGTTGAATTTCAATTTTACCTACTGTAGAGGGGACTTTAGCGAAGTCACTGCACAAAAAAGGGCTTCACATGCAAGAAGCTGAAATTTTGGCCTTTCTGCCTGTTTGGGGGCAGTTTGTGCATTTTCCTCATTCAATGTCCGCTTGTGCGGCAGAGTGACTTTGTACGTTAGTACATCAGCCCCTTTGAGAGTTAGGCACTTAAATAGCCCTTTTGAACGCTGACTTGGGCTGAGTCCTAAATTTAGAAGCCCACTTCATTAGGCACCCGCATTTAGGTTCCTCTAAGTGGGCGGGTATGGAGGGTGGAGTTTGGGCAGAGAAAAAAGGTTAAGGCACTTAGCACTGATGTTCACCATCAAGCATTTAACATAGGAGCCTAAATCTAGGAAAATGAATGCAGATCTAATTCAGGATCATTTTCAGCCAAAAGCTGATAAGCCTAACTAACAGGACGATACAGTAAAGTGGGGCCGCGGTTACCCCGCTCCTAACCCGCTTTCTACTCACTTTCCTGCCGCGTTAGCCCTTCCTGCGATACACAATCCCCTTTAACCCATCCTTACCGCCTCTTTAAATCCCCGGGTAACCCCTTCCGCACGCGGCATGTATATCAGATGTAAACGATCGAATTAGCTATTCCCTCCCATACAGTAACGCGCACCCCGACTATCGCTATTTTACCCTGCCGTTTTGCCCCGCGTTTAACCTGCTAACTTACCGCCTACCCTTACCCCTTACCCCTTACCATCTACCCTTACCCCTGCGTTAGAGGCAGGGGTAATGGTAGACGGCAAACTTTCCCCCAAAAGGAAACCTCTAAAAACCTAAAATCCCCTCCTCCCCTCCTCCCGAAGCGACTCGACATTACTTTTTGTTGTTTTCTTACCTTTTATTGCTTTTCAGCCCCTTCCCTTCTCTGCCGCCCTCTGGAGGGGGCAGCCAGCGGCGAAAGCGGCTCGCAGCAGTCCCCCCCGTGCAGGTCCCGGTTCTCCTGGCTCGGCAACAGCAACAACAGTACAACAGCTAGGGCTCCATCTACCCCAATCCTTCCTTCCTTCCTGGCTCGGCCAAATTGTGAAGCGGCTTGCAGCGTTTCCCCCCCCCCCCCCCCCCCCCCCGCGCAGGTCCCGGTTCTCCTGGCTCGGCGTGAGGTGAGAGCCCACTGTTCTGTGCCCTCTCCGGCACGAGCGGAGTGAAGCGTTCTTTCATTGGCCGGAGCGCCCGTCGATTTGGGCGCTCCAGCCAATGAAAGCACATAGACGGGCGCGCGTGACGCACGCCGTGACGTTACGCGCGCCCGTCTATGTGCTTTCATTGGCTGGAGCGCCCAAATCGACGGGCGCTCCGGCCAATGAAAGAACGCTTCGCTCCGCTCGTGCCGGAGAGGGCACAGAACAGTGGGCTCTCACCTCACGCCGAGCCAGGAGAACCGGGACCTGCGCGGGGGGGGGGGGGGAGGGGGAAGGAACGCTGCAAGCCGCTTCACAATTTGGCCGAGCCAGGAAGGAAGGAAGGATTGGGGTGGATGGAGCCCTAGTTGTTGTCCTGCTGTTGCTGAGCCAGAAGAACCGGGACCTGCACGGGGGGGACCGTTGCGAGCCGCTTTTGCCGCTGGCTGCCCCCTCCGGAGGGCGGCAGGGAAGGGGCTGAAAAGCAACAAAAGGTAAGTTGGCACATGTCGAGCCGCTTCAGGAGGAGGGGATTTTCGGTTTTTAGGTTTTCATGGGTTAAAGTTGGGATCCACTTCCTGGTGCCTGTCATTTCAAATGTCAGTTGAAATGACAGGTACCAGCGCACCCAGGATACTGTATAGGCGCTGTATTAAGCGCCTATACAGTAAAATGGGTTGCGCGGGCCTAACGCTTCGCCTAACGCTTTGCAGACGCGGCTTGCATTTGCAAGCAATTTAAATAGAGTATCGAGCGGTATGTGAACAGAACTGTGCGTGGAGCAAACGAGGGTGCGCCCGGCACTGCCGCACTCTTTCTAACGCGGCCTTACTGTATCGACCCGTAAGCAGGGCTGGTGGAAGCATTAGGTGGGGTAGGCAGTAGCCCAGGGTGCTGGAAATGGGAAGAGCGGCAGAGTAGACGGTAAGGGTGGCAGGCACGGAGCTGGAGGCTGTTTTCTGTTTTTAGATACATATTTCTTTGAGGAGCTGCGATGAGAGGATGAGAGAAAGAGAGAGAGTGAGATCACATGATAACATCACCTCCTAGAGCAGCTGGACACCCTTCCACTGGCACTGTGCCTAGGATTGGCTAAATATTTTGTGCCAATATTTAGGTGGCCAAGAACTGAGGAGCCTAAATGAATTACTGAGCATTTTTTGAAAAATGACCCCTAGGGGATACAGCATTAGTGGATTCTTACGCATACACAGTCAGGTGCCCGCTGCGTCGTAACCATTTCAGATACTTGTGTGGAATTAGATCAATTATTTTATGTTTTAATTAAAAAGATTTTATATTCTGCATCTTATAATGAATAATTCACTGCAGGGACCAACAAGGTCCCCTCCCTCTTATAAGGACATGGCCCTGGTGATTGATTCTAGCGGAACTAATGTTCCCAGTTCCAATAAAACTCAATATAAGAAGCTTCCACAAGTCAGAAGTGATTGGAGGAGTCATCATGAGTCCAATTGAAAAGCCACCAGCATCCTACTACTCTTCAGGCTGTGTCCAGCCCCTATCATCAACTGGGGTCAGAAGAAAGTGACCCTACCTGTATGTGGTGGGAGATGAGCTCCAGTATCTGCAGAGTGTAAAGTGCTCTCAGTCCAGGCTGTATCACCAAAAAATACACAGTACACTAGTATCTGGCCTATTCTAGTAGTTCCCAAAGCTGTCCTTGGGATCTTGCAGCATTTTCAGGAATAGGCCTGAAATATATTTGGCTACAGTGGAGACAGATTATATAAGCATTTATTTCATGTATATTCACTGTGGATGGATATTCTGAAAACCTGACTGTCTCTGGGTCTCGGGAACCACTGGCTTATCTTGAAGCTCACCAATACACTATAATTTCATCCATGGTTTGGTTGTGAGGCGCATCCTAGTCAGGAAGCAGGCACGGAAACCATGCACACGGGCTCCTCAGCTTCCCTCACCAACTTCTACATTACACCCCTGTGGCAATAGTTTGCTATTGGTATGTTTGTGTCCTGTCCTCCGTCGGCTAACTCAGGGGTCTCAGAGAACAGCTCCCACCACTATCACCATTGTTGCTTAATTTTTCCATCTTGGGAAGGGGGGTGGGTGTTGTTTCAGAGTTTCTAAACTTCCAAACTTCTGACTTCAAGCCAATGAATCAACCATGGAGCACTATTTTAAGCCTGTTGCCTATTTCTCTTCTCTATAACTTTATCTTGTCAATACCGCCAAATCTAATTGTTTAAAATGCTGGGGGATGGAACGGGAGTTTCTGTTTAAAATGTGTCTTTAGCAGGGATTTTTTAAATGGAAGTGCTAAACTAAGAAGAGGAAGCTAACTATCAGATCTGACCTTTATTTGCACAGCTACTCCCAGATGAACTCCAGTGCATTTGGGAAATGCCAGACTTATTCCTCGTTTCTAGTGGGCTGGCTAAAGCCTCTTGTCATATGGTTTGTGCTGGCATACATTGCTGGGCCTCCTTAGTGTCTCTTTTTTACAGTTAATTTATTTTTTTTTATTTAACATATTTCTATACCGGTCTCCATGAAGGGATTCATATCAGACCGGTTTACATGGAACTTAGGGATTAACTTGTTAACCAAACAAGAATGCCGAAGCAGAGTTACATATAACAAGGGGATTGAACTTGGGGGCTATAGTAGCCAGGAAGTAGAAAGAAAGAAATTAACTAGAAGTAAAATAGTTAATGAAAGTACAAGGGCTTCAGTGCTATCATTTTTGTTCAGCCACTGTAAATATCATTGAATATGTGTGTGTATGTATGTGTGTGTGTATATATATATATATATATATATCTGATGCAACAAAAATAGGATAGTTACTCCCTTCCATTACAAAACTTTCAGGCAGCTGTATTTATTTTTCAGGCAACCAAGCTATGCAAGTTAATCTGGTTTTCTTACCAAATTTCTGAAAATATATCTGATGAATGTTTATTGCGGCTATCCTGAGAAAAGTGCCTATCATTTTGCTTTGTCCATCTGTTCGTCTGACACTGTTGTAGCTGAAGAGCAGATGGGCAAACCAAAACTGCAAGTACTGGAGCAGCGGGCTGGTGGGGCCCCACTAGCTGAAGAGAAAGAAGAGGAATCTGGTGTCAGGAGCTGGCGGTGATCCCTCAGCCCTACCAGCCGAAGACCTGGAGAAGCTGTTGGCAACAGAAAGAGAGTGGCAGGTGGGGATGCCCAGGCCCTGACAGCTGAAGTCCGGCTGCCAGGTGCCTGCAGTCCTTTCCCTGGCACCTGCTCTGATGCCTCTCCTGCATTTTCTGCTGTGTAGGCGGGAGCATAGATGTAGAAGGGGAGAGAGTGCTGGGGAAGAGTAAATGGAGGAGTTGGGGAGGACATGGGGAGAGAGCCTGGGGGAGTGGCATAATGTAGAGACAGCATGAAGGGAGTGGAGAGGGGAGGGAGAAAGAACATGGAAGGAGGGAGAGAATGTAGGTTGGGGAAGAGCACACAGGTAGGGTGGGTGTAAGTCATCCTATAATCCCCCATTCGCCCCTCACACATAGTCTCTCCCACTTATAAACACTCCTTCCACTCCACACTCACATACACACACACTTCCCCCACCCCATATATACCTCTCTTCCATACCCTTCTCCCTCACATACACACTGCCCCCACATTCCAGTACTTACCTACACCCCACACATTTCCCTGCTCATCTACACTCCTACACACTCTTCTATGCATACTTCCACAAACACCTGCAACACCACACATCCCCAAAGCTCTTTCTCGACTCACAACCATCCACCCTCACATCTTTCACACTCTCAGTTCCCCCATACACACAATATACACTCCTATACCCCCACCTAGCCCCACAATTCACTCCACTACTCACAGCCCATGCTACATACACAGCTCCCTTTACTCTCTCCCCCCCGCCCAAGATCAACTGCAAGATGCACACATGCAGGTCATGGAATTATAAGATGTGTTCTTTTAAGCTGCTATGTACCTCTAGACTTGTTATTAATTACTACACTATTGCTACAAGCTGCACAGAGAACTAAGTAAATACTCCTGCCTCCGGGATCCTGTCCACATTAACTAATGCGTCTTAAGAATGGCTTAAATTTGGGGCTTGCATACAGAGGACCTATCAAGTCTAGTAACTTCACTCACGACAGCCAACCTTCTAAAATGATTAGGGGTTGCTAAACTCAGCTCAAACTGGACACAGTGAAGGAGTTTGCTCAACCCTGGGGGTGCCCATGTATGCCCCTGCACCCTATAATTTTACTCAAACATCCCTCCACAGAAGGACAGATCAACTTAGCTAAGAACTGTAGTGCAGTTGGCACAAACAGAAATAACTCCCTGGAGAATCGAGAAAGCAAACTTCCAGAATTGCTCTAGCATCCTGCAGAACGGATGCCTCCTGATTCCACAGCTTGAACTAGTTAATCCTGTTAAACTGGTCTAAGGGTTTCACAGGGGCAGGACCTCTGTATCCACACACGTGCTACAGAGAGATGCAATAGCACCCCCACCCGTTTTCACTTCTTGCTTTTTAAAACATTATGTTCTCATTTGCTCTGTACATTTTTTTTGTCTGTCAGTTTTTCTTCTGCTCCTTCAGGCTTCCAGCTCTGTGGGAAGTGGCCTTTATCAGGCCACAAGCTTTTCTTTGCAACAACCCAAGAATTAACCGCCCTCCTCCCCCACCCCTCTCATCATTTTAACCCTCTTTTCCCACATCCATCTTATTCAGCCATCATAGTGACAATCCTTGGCAAGGAGCCCCTTCCAGAACCTGCTATGTGCACACACACATGAACATGAACACTGGGTTTGGCTGTTCTGTAACAGCTAGAGATCTCTCCCCCACCCCACCCCATCTCCCCTCCCACCCCACAGCATCCCCAGCCGCAACAATAGAAACAGCTAGGCTCGGGACATGAATGCAGATCTTCCACTGAGCAGCACACAGCACTACCCCTGGGCCGGCCCATCTAGTCTGCATTTCTGACTCGCCTGCCTGCATGTGTCTTTCCATTAAAAAAAAATCCCAAAATGCTAGCATACCAGCTGAAGAAACTAAGAAAGAAATGGAGGGGAAGAGGTGATATAATATAAGCATTCAGTTTCAAGGAAATATCGGAAGGAAGAGTTTCCATTAGAATGAAAAGCTTGACCCTATACAACTGTGGAAAGCTAAAGAGAATTAGTTAAGGTAGACTAGAAGAATTTTGTGATGTAGCAAGTGGGACTAATAGTGGAACAAAGTAATCACCAATAAATAAATAATAAATGTGGATCAACGTGAACTCTACAAGAGCTTAGCATATGATTTTCTAAATATGTTAGTTTTATTATGCTATCTTTTTTTTTAGTCTGCTTAATAAGTAACAAGTTGAAATAGGAACAGGAAACATATGCTGCTAACTGATTGTTAAAGCCAGTACTTGAATTGTCCATGATTCATGGAGTAACAGGATGTCTCAAAGCAAGACCACAGTTTAGACATAAATCTGCTGAAATTGTAAATTCTAAATAGAGCTAACTGAACTTGCAAAACCTGGACTAGAGCCAGAGATGAAAGTATAAAGTTAATTTCAATTAACAGTGTTCCTCAGATTCCCAGAGGGAAAGCGCCATTAGCCATCCCATGGGTTCTCCAGGCCTGTATCTCTCGATATTCCCAGATATGTTGACTCACAATAGGGAGACTGTGAGGGAGGTATCTTTGTATATATCTTTATCTTTTATTATTGCGATGCTATTTGTCTTTGCTGATTTTTACCATATTTTACAATATTTACTAAAGCAAATATTTGCTTTTACAAATCTGTGTTTGTGTGTTCTATGACATAATATACCACCATCATTCCACTGTTTACAACAACTGAAAGGAGGAAAACTCAGAAGGAAAGTAAGAAAATATTTTTTCATTGAAAAGGGTGGAAGAATTCAAGCATCCAGGGGCAGACACAAAGGAACCACAGCAACAGGAGGGAGAAGACCACAGATAGGGTAAGACCTATGGCAGCACATGTGGGAAGACTAGATGGGTCATTTGATTTTCTCCTGCCGGCATCTTCTATCTTTCTGGCATTCAGATAGGATTACGTTAGTTCCCAAACATAATTTAATGTTAATAACACTCTTGTGCTATTACCACTCCTGACAGTTACTTTTCACCAGACGATCAGCAGAGAAGACAGCATTCCAGGACTTGGCCTGCTGCAAAAGTGGTTCCCTAAGTTACCAACACCACATTAACAGAGATCTAAGCCCCAGTTCTGCTGATCAAGCATCCTCCAGTAATTGGTCCTTGTCCCTAAATACACACTGCATATCGGAGTGAAGCACAGTGCCAGAATCCTTCAACAGAGCAGCAGCAAATGGCAGAAGACACAGAACTCTTTTGGAGTTTGTTTGCTTTTAAATATTACCCCTTGTGCTCCCAATGGTTTCAGCTGCACTCATCCACTGCCCCCCAAGACATGTGGCACAGACACACCTTGCCAGTTCTAGGATGGTAGGGGTGCCTCCTCCAGTGGGCCAGTAGAGGCTGTCATTGTAGCATCAGTTGTCATCCTTCCCTCCCTCCCTGAGTGCGCCATCTCCATGGTGTGCTCCCAGGCCCTGACCAGCTCCAGATGGAGGATCTGAATAATGGACCCTGGTGCTACAGTGTATGGAACTACAGTCTCAGCCACTATGCTGATTCCAGACTTATTTAAAATATTTCTCAAGTCCAATACAAATCAGGGAGGAATGAATGGTGAAAACACCAATTCCTGAGAGCCATGGTGCCACCAAAAGGAAATCTTAAATTTGCTACAATAGTCAATTATTTTATGCAATAATGAGCTAAAGATAAACTGTTATCTCACAAGCCAATTTTAAAAGTGTTGCTCGTGCAATGCCCACATATGTGCGTATGTGGGCCACACGCGAGCATCACGGATTTAAAAAAGCTTCAAAGTACATGCATATATACCGGTGCACGTGTCAAACATAAGACAGTGGGAAAAAGGGCGATGCATGGGAGTTCTAGGGTAGGGCCAAGACTTAAGCACGTAACTCAGAATTTTAAAAATGAAACCCACAGCACACGTATGTGAGATATCTGTGTAACTTTACTGCTGCTGTTAATGAGGAGCAAGACTATAGATCTCAAGTTAGGGTTATAGGACAGGGTGCGGGGTCTGGGTCAACTGGGCAGCATGCAGGATGAAGAGCCAGAGAAGTCTGAAAGACCTCGCTATTAACTGGGCAAACTGGTAGACTACTTGGAAAACTGTGAATGTGCCTCGCACAAGCATGCTTTAAAATTCGCTGCAATACGTGCGTAAAAGCCGACATGGTCCTATTGAAGACACACGCAGTAGCTGTGGTTGAGTAACCTCTTATTCGTAGTTGGTGCATTTTAAAACATATGTTTGTGAGTGCGCACACAATTAAAAATTCTAGCGAATCCTCACTTGTGCACTGATAGGAGTGTGTATGGGTGAACGCGTGCTTGTTTTAAAATCAACCTCCTAGTATTTAAAACACAGTTCCATGTAGCAAAATGGGGTTTTGTGGAAAAAGGTCAAGTGGACATTTTGGATCCTTTCAATAAAATACGATTTTATCCTGCCCATTAATGAAAGCCCTCTGGGGATAGGGAAATACCTACAGTACCTGAATGTAAACCGATGTGATATCTCAGATCGAATGTCGGTATATAAAAATAATAAATAAATAAATAAAATAATAATCCAACCATTCATGATAAGGACATTGAGCTGAAGAGGGGGATGAGCATCATTTTGTCTCAGGCAAGGCGTCCTCCCAAACAGATTAAAATTGCAGCTAGCACAGAGACACAATATTATGTAAGCTAATTACCAGTTTCAACCAGTGCTGTATATTAATTAGCCACAGGTGCTGCTGAAAAGGTTAATCATACTGCACTGGGGCAACCAAATTCCTTGGGCACATTTCTCCTGGAAAAGTATTTTTTTTTTGTTCCTGTTGCCTTTACTTTCTCTTTTCTTTCATCTTGCAAATTGTTTTTGGACTGCAGACTGTCCTGTCCGCTGCCAGTCTACTAATTAGTGTTGGGCTCGAGTGCCATCCTCCTGCAGGCTCACCCCGCCCCATTGCCCAAGGCTGACTTGCTTTGCTCTCCTCCTAGTATCCTACCTTTAAAGTGCTTTTCAGAATTCGCAGTCTGTGCAGTTTTTCATTGACTACTGGATCACTACATCTGTTTATAAAAGACTTCTTGTATTCCAATTTGGTTGAAAGACGGCGCTCTCCAAGAGGGGACAGACTGGCCTGCTCCAAGGCCCTGAAGAGGTCTTGCAATGAGTCTGCTGGCTTTTCTTCTACAGTGTCTGCTAGTGTAAAACAGACAAACAAACATACAAACAAAAAAAAAAACAAAAAAAACAAAGAAGGAACGGAGCATAAATTAATGTGGTCATTAATAAAGAGTGAGATGGCTGTATCTTGCCTGCCTTCCTCGGCAGGAATAAATCACGTAATGAAAGGACTGCCACGACGGCTGTGCGAGAGCCTTTTACGAGCAGTTGGGCCATACTAGTATTTTTTGGTCAGTAGATTACAGTGAAACAGAGAATATTATGGCAGAGCAGGCCCATCTGGTCTGCCCAGTTCATTTCGTTTTGCAACGCCATAAGCCACTGTTCATCTCTGGCTTTCTTCCTCACTTCTGTACATTAAGGATCCTCTGTGCTTCTCCTCTTCAACTCTGTTACTGTCTTTGCCTCCACCATCTCCATTGAGAGGCCACTCCACAGCCCTTTCCATGAAGAAATATTTTCTAATGTTACTCCTGAGTCTAATTCCCTTTGAGCCTTGGCTTCTTGTTCTAGAACTGTTCCATATACTGAGGGACTCTACTTTGTTTCTATTAGCCCCCTGCTTGTCCCCTCCAAAAAAACAGACATAGAAATACTTGTTACCCCGTTGAATGTAATTCAATTAGGCTCTGCAACGACTCCTATTCCTCTCCACACATGCCCCTGCTCATGGCTCTGGAAAGCTCTTAGTAGAAGCTTGTCAATCATGTGGCTGATTCTCTGAGAAGACGAGAACTCCCTTCCCAGATAAAAGAGGGAGGAACTTAAGGAGCTTGTAACTTTCTCTCTGTCTATGTTTAGAAACATAGAAACATGAAGGCAGAAAAAAATACCATACAGCCTATCCAGTCTGCCCATCCACACTTCCTATTCGGCTTTACAATCCCTACCACTCCCTCAGAGATCCTCTATGCTTATCCCATGCTTTCTTGAATTCAGATACTCCTCTACAGGGAGGCTGTTCCATGCATCTACCACCCTCTCTGTAAAGAAATATTTCCTAAGATTACTCCTGAATCCACCCCTTTCACTCTTAGCCCATGATCCCTCATTCTGGAGCCTCCTTTCTGTTGAAAGAGGCCTGCCTGCTGTGCATAGAAACCTTGGAGGTATTTGTCTCTATCATATCTTCCCTATTTGTTATCATCCAATGCCCAAAGTTGAGTTAAAGTTTTTGCCAGCATCAGAATGGGGGTCCTATAATTAGGTAAAACATTTAGCACATCTGCCAAAAAGTGAGGTCAACTTTCCATTTGCCTTCAGGAAAAAAGGGCTATGTAATTGGAGCTATTTCTTAACACGCTATGAATCCCTTATGTAATCTCCAGTTCCCATTCCCATCAGCACTGGAGCCTGAGCACCAGAGCCATATCAGGTCATTTCGTACAAGGAGACATTCCCAAATAAGCTGATTCTGTTCCTTGGGTTTTGTTCCAATGGATGAACTCATCGGTAGCAGGATTGTGAGTCGGTGCTCTGGAAACTATATATTTAAAAAAGAAACATGATTTCTTGCCCCTTTCTGAGCACTGTCACTTGGTCCTCTTTACCATTTGGAGTCCACTTGGAAGAGAGGAATCTTTAAAGGAGTATTGCCTCCAGTTAAAGGTAGATATTTTCTTTCAACCATCTCTTTGTAGTTCCTTAACTTATCCTTAGTCACCTCCTCTGGAGGAAAGAGTGCCCTTTAGTGACATTATAAAACCTGTTATTTGATAGTAAAGTGACAAAAGAGCCTTAATTTTACAGTATCTGGATAGGGGCCTTCATCATTTCGTCTGTTAACATTAGCATGCCTTTTATCAGTTTGCCATGATACATATTTAAATGTCCATATTCAATATATACTGTACTATACAGTATCAACCAAATTTTTTAAAAAAACCACACGCAAAAAACGGGGGTGACAGGTGTGGTCAGGCCTTCCGCGCACTGCGCACATCTTCAAAGGGGCCCGGTGATGCGCGTAACCCCTGTTACGCACCGAAGTGCCAGGCCCAGTTAAAGGGGTGGTCTTGGGGGTGGAAAGGGGCAGGGAGGGGTGAGGCTGGAGGCGGCTGGTACAGCCATTTGCCGCTGTACCGGGGAAGGATTGGAAGGCATGCATAAGTTGCTACTGCTCCATTGGAGCAGTAAGCAACAAAATTAAAAAAAATGACAGGTAGGAGAAAGGGTTTAGGGAGTGCGGTGGAGAGAGGAAGGGGAAGGGAGATTAGGGTAGGGGTTTGGGAAGTTCCCTATCCCAATTAAGGAACAGACTGGGAGGGAACTGGGGAAGGCCTTGATGTGTCGCCATGCGGAAATTGCAATTCTCTATCCCCCTTGCATGCGCCGCTCGTATTTTATAACACGAACACAGCCACGCGTGCATGTTATAAAATACACACGTCCATGTGCGCGCACCGGGTCCCGCACAAACATGGACACGCGCGCATGTCTTAAAAAATCTACCCCT
This sequence comes from Rhinatrema bivittatum, assembly GCF_901001135.1. Taxonomy (NCBI): domain Eukaryota; kingdom Metazoa; phylum Chordata; class Amphibia; order Gymnophiona; family Rhinatrematidae; genus Rhinatrema; species Rhinatrema bivittatum. The sequence goes on along the minus strand of NC_042619.1, from coordinate 226,832,701 downwards.
ATGGGAACTTGTATGCTCATTATAACCAGAATGGTAAAGGACCAAAGAGAGGAAGACAAGAACATTGACTTGGCTAAGGAGCAACATCCTACAAGAAATCAAGCCTGTATGTCTAATAGTTAGGATATACTGTATCCTTACAGGGTCAGTGCTTCCATTAGGCAAACTAGGCAGTTGCCTAGAGCACCAAAATTGTGGGCATGGCAAAATCCCACCAGCATGAAGCCAAAAGGGGTGCTGTGCCAGAACCAATACCACGAAAGAAGGGAGAGATGTACTGGAGCGACTGCCACTGGTAGGAGGGAGCACTGTGCTCAGGTATGCTGGGAAGGGGAGCACTGTTCCCTCTAAGCCGTGTACAACTTTTTTTTGTGGCCGCACACAGATTTTACTCCCCCCCATGTAGAAAAACTGGTGGGGCCATGGTGGAGCGCATCCCACGATGGCCCAAAGGGAGAAGGAGACCGGCAGGGCCATGGTGGAGCCCATCCCACCACACCCTAAAGTGAGGAGGCCAGTGGGACTGTAGTGGAGCCCATCCCACCACAGCAGGAAGAAAAGAAGAGGCCCCAAAACTCTGGGCAAGCTTCCTTCTTCCTGCCCATGTGGCCCAGAAGAAAAAAGTTGTTGGGGCATCGGCCCACATGCAGAAAAAGAGCAGTGTCTGTAGCAGGGCCGCCGCGGATCCCATCTTGCAGTGGCCCAAGAAAAGGAGGCCCAGAGGGGAAAGGGAAGATAAGGCCCTGTAGAGACAGAGAGAGAATGAGTATGTGTATGTGAGAGTGAATAGAAACTATGTGTGTGTGAGAGAGAGCATGTGTGTTTGCGTGTGTGTGAAAGACAGCATGTGTGTTTGGGTGTGTGACAGCATGTGAGAGTGAGAGCCTGTGTGTGTGTATGAATGAGACAGCATGTGAGAGAGAGCCGGTGTGTATGTATGAGAGAGAGACAGCATGTGAAAGTGAGAGCTATGTGTGTGTGTGTGTGTGTGTGTGTGAGAGAGATGTGAGTGTGGGAGCCAGAGTGTATGTGTGAAAGAGAGCATGTAAGAGAGCGAGAGAGAGAGAGAGCATGCAAGAGCTTATTTGTGAGATCAGTTTGTGTGTGAGAGAGCATCTGAGAGTGAGAGTATGTGTGTGTGTGTTTGTGGGTGTGTGCGTGAGAAAAAGACAGCATGTGAGAATAAGAGCTTGAGTGTGTGTTTGAGGGAGAAAGGGAAGAAGACAGGTGGAGAGAGAAGGCATGCGAAAAAAAGGAGACCATGAAAAAGGAATTGGGAAAAGTCCCAGAAAGGGAACATGGGAAAAAAAAAACCAGGGAACAACCAATCAGAAAAATAAGTTCCGACAACAAAAAAAATTATTTTGCAATTTTAGTGATTGGCATATGTTGTCTTTGGGAATGTGCATTACATATTTGTATTTTATTCTTTCTTCAGTATTCCACTTTTGAGAGTCTGGTTTCTTGGGCTTTCCATTTTATTTTTGTCTGCATGCTTCTGTTTCTAATTTGTGGTCCCTTATTCTGTTTTAGGTAAGGGTCTGTCTGTGTTCTGCATTTGTAACTGATGTGCAGTATTTCTGCTGGCATGTAGTTTTTCTATAGGACTTTGAAGCAGTAGAGCTTGTTGTGTTAATCCCAGTAAGTAGTGCATTAGTGCTCTAGGGCATGATATAAAATTTGCATTGCTGCCATGTCATAGATAAGGCTGCTGCTGTTTGAGTCCTGAGATAGTGCTGGTATGGTATGGTATGGCAAGGTTCTAAGTGTCTTTTTTTTTTGTTACTTCTTAAAGTGTTTGGCAGTGAAGGGTTTGCAGTTACTGAGATGAGTGTGTGTGTGGAAGAGGAGAACTGAGTGAGGGTGCATATACATGAGAGTCTGGGGAATGAATGAAAGGAATGAAAGTGAGTGTGTGTGTATGTGTTGTGAGATTGAGCATATATGAGAGTCAATATGCAAGTGTGTTAGTGTGTATGAGAGTCAATATGCAAGTGTGTTAGTGTGTATGTGTATGTAAGAAAGTTTGTGTGCATGCTGCTACCAATGTTCCTTCTAAGAATTGGGTTGCTGTGAGCATAAAATTGGCTTTTTGCATCAAATAAAGTAATGCTTACAGGGTAATGAAACAAAAAAATCTTTGTACACAGCAATCCAATCCTTAGAGGGAACATTGGAGCGGTGGGGGAGTGCATGACCAAAGGTTAACCTAGGGTGCCAAATACCCTTGCACCAACCCTGTATCCTCAGTTACAGCAATGCTGATGTGAACATCTGGCTGGGTCAATTGGTCCTTATGTGCTGTCATCTACTATATTATATATCTGTACAACCAGCCCTTAACACTTCTTGCAAGAATTAGCATTTGCTTTGACAACAGAAAAAACTCCGACTCTGCTACATGGAAGCCAGAAACGTACTGCAAGTAAGAGTGCTTGTGAAACAGACAAGGGTGGAAATATATTTAGAAAACATAGGCACCAGCCAAAAAATTCTGACAGCTAGGGAAAATATTTTCCTTATTTTTCTCACTTTTTACTCTTTTTTTTAAGTTGTCATTGTTGCTGTTTTGCTTATTTTGTTTGGCTTTCTTTCTTATTCTTCAATTTTTAAATTTAGTTTTTAATATAAATGTTGCTTCTTTTCCTTTATTTTTATTTTTTGCTTTTCTGAATTTTAGCCAAAAGGGTGACCTGGCTTCTGGAATTGTTCCAACCTTAGAAACAGGTAAAACTCGGTAAGATCCTCAAACTCGGCAAATTGGTAGAGCAGACCAGAAACAGAAGAGGCGCTGCATAACAAAGATGAATGATACAAAAGGATTCCAGCTCAAAATAAGATAATCATAGCCTGGGCACTGAATGTTTGTGCCTTGGGTATTCAAAAGGTTTGCAGCTCAACCTGTGCCCTGACTCTGGGTCTCACATTCTGATGGACGAGAAGAGAGCTCCGGAGGAGGCCAGTGTCTGGATTGTCCAAGCTCAGCGAAGCCAGTTTTGGTTTTATCAGATGGGTACAGCTCCCAGTTTTCCCTAGTTTCACATGATCCAGATTCACCCCCAGGGGTCTTTGCTGTACTAAAATCTGGTTATTTCCCCCCCCCCTCTCCCCACCAACAGAGGAACTGTCATAGCGGGAGACAGAGAGAGCAGGGTTGACACACCTGCTCTGTGCCAGGGTTTGGACGGAGATGTTGTGACCTTTTAAGAGGACTGAATCCGTGTTACTGAATGTGCACATGCTGTTACTTTATGAAGCATTCGCATCATGAGCCTCCCCCAACCACATGAAGTTCCAGAAGGATAAATGACACAACAGAAGACCGCCAGAGAGGCTCATGCTTGCATTAGCTAGCCAAATGCATGGGATAGCCAGCTCGTTTGCTCATTTATAAATGCGATCGTTACCTAGCATTACCGCTACATCACAACACCGCTTGTGCCATTAATGAACTGTATTATCCACAAGTCCTTAATGCAGTGTTCCTTTCAGCATGCACAAGCTTCACACAGAAATATGTATAATAAAGATAATAACAAAAGATTTTTGGGTTCCTACAATAGTGAAATTATATATATATATATATATATATATATATATATATATATATATATATATACACACACACACACACACATGTATATAGTAGCTTTTAGCCATACTCTGTCTACCGTATGTGTGCTCAAGGCTGGATTTAAGACTGTGGCGCCCACTGAAGCTATGCTGGCTCATGGCACTATAGCCAGTAGAAGCAGGCTTCTCTTTAGCATGGATATTTGGTACCTTCCAAAACTGGCACCCTAGGCAATTATCTATGTTGCCCAGGGGCGGATTGGCCTATCGGGGGATCGGGCATCCCTCGGTGGGCCAGTGGCACTGATCACATGGTCTGCTAAGAAGGACTGCTGCAGAAGAAGGTCTCAGCGGGGCCGCAATGGAGCTCAACCCACTGCAAATCGATGAAGGGTTTGGCAGGGCTGTGATGGAGCTCAACCCACTGCGGCTCAGTGAAGGGCCCGGCAGGGCTGTGATGGAGCTCAACCCTCTGCAGCTCAATGAAAGGCTCGGCAGGGCTGCGACGAAGCTCTATCTGCTGGGGCTCGAAGAGAAAGGGCTGGAAGAAAGGGCTGGAAGAAAGCTGTATCTGGCGGTTGCAGGGCCACCAGAAGCACTGACCTACTCCCACCTCTCCTCCAGCAGTAAATAAGGAGCAGTGCTGGAGTAGCCAAGGCCCAACAGAAAGGAGGCCTAAGTTATGGTGTATGAGAGAGAGCATCTGCATGTCTGTGTGTATGAAAGAAAGTGTATGAGAGAGTGTATGAGAGAGCCTGCATGTGTGCATGCATGAGGGAGAGTGCCTGTGTGTGCATGAGAGAGAGAGAGAGAGAGAACCTGCATGTGTGCATGAGAGACAGAGAGAGCCTGCAGGAATGTATGAGATAGAGAGCACTTGCATGTGTGTATGAGAGAAAAAGCCTGCATATGTGCATGAGGGTGCCTGCATGAGTGTTTGACAAAAACACCTGCATAAGTGTCATGAGACAGAGAGAGCCTGCGTGTATGATCCTGGATGTGTGTATGAGAGACAAAGAGAGCCTACATATGTGTGTGCCTGCATGTGTGTATGAGAATGTGAGAATGCCTGTGTGTGTGAAGGGGAGAGACAGAGGATAAAGATTGTGTGGCTCCACCTTCCCCCAAATCCACAACAATCTCTGAGTGAGTAGAAATCAAAAGATCCCTGGTATTTATTTATTTTATGGTATGGAGAGCTGGAGATTTTTTAATCCTATTTTAAATTTTGGGGTGTTATTTCATGTGTCTGCTGTTTTGAAATATTTTAGTGGTATTTGGAAAATATTAGAACAAATTTATGTGATTTAAAAAATTATTTAATGTTTGTGGCCTGTTTTGACATGAGGAAGTCAGATACCCTGTGGGCCAGTTTTAAAAAAAATCTCCCAGGCTAATATTTTCCTACAATCTACCCTGATGTTGTCTGTACCTAAATCCGGGCCTGTGTATGCTAGGACGTTGTAGACTATGAAAAGGACTATGTTTTCTTGTGAAAAATACACCGGCATGCTAAATATTATAGAAAGTGTCATGCAGAAAAAGTTATGGGACCCCATAAAAATCTTCTTTTATTGAAATGCTATTTTATATTTAGGCTCAAATTTTCAAAAGAGCTTTTTCCATTCTGCTTCCATGCTAAAGTTCACTTGATAAGAAACCTCTTACTGCTAGGGGTTCTTTTCTTCCCTTCAGGCAGACTGCCCCAGATTTTGTCCTTTAGATCAAAATGCCTTTTTTTTTTTTTTTTTTTTATTTATGCATTTTATCCAAATACACACAAGCCTAACTTGTAATGGAAATTCTAAAGTACAAAATGCCTTTTATACAAAAATAGCCCAAATCCAGAATAGCCATGCACATCTGAGGAGTTGTCAAATGCCACCCAGTTGTACCATCCATCCCTCAGCACTCACCAACAGGGGAGCTGGTGTTTGAAGGTGGTGGCCATTGCCGACTGGCAGGTGAAAAAAAACCCAGGCATCCGTCAGGCAACTGTATTTCTTTTTCAGGTAACCAAGCTACACAAGTTAATCTGGTTTTCTTACCAGATTATATCTAATGAATGATTACTGCGGCTGTCTTGAAAACCAGACATGTCTATGGCTTGAATGGAGAACCATATGAGCAAAAGAACAGCTAAGCTGGGTTAGAGAAATGATCCATTTAGCCCAGCATACTGTTTCAGATAGTCGCCTAGGAGTTATTAGCGGTGCATCACACACCCAAATCAGAGACCAAAGAGGTTTGTTCTAGAGTCTACAGTGGTTCTCAACCCTGTCCTGGGGACCCCCCCAGCCAGTCGGGTTTTCATGATATCCACAATAAATATGCATGAGAGAAAATTTGCATGTTATGGAGGCAGTGTATGCAAATTTTTTTCTCATGCATATTCATTGTGGATATCATGAAAACCCGACTGGCTGGGGGGGTCCCCAGGACAGGGTTGAGAACCACTGTCTAGAGAATCCCAAGTCTTGGTGTACTCTTAATTTTACCTAACACTATATCAAAGGATACTCTTTGTGGTAAATCCTGCATACAGCATGAAATTATAACTGAAAGATAACAAAAATGCCAGTGAAGTGGTGCTGAATATCACCCTCTTAAATATTAAACTATATTTTATATATCTATCTCCATATATAAAATACACTAAGTAGTTTAAAATAATGTTGAAAACACATTTATTTTGGCTGACACTTTCCTAGTTGACAGTCTTAATTATGCTACTAGTGTTGAAACTTTTCTTTCATTTGTTGTATTTGTGTTTTGATGATTTTATTCTATTTCAAGAGTTTTTATACTTTTATGGTATGATGTTTTATTTATTGACTCTATATGTTTATTTTAAGAGTTTTATTTTAATTGATGATGTTATATATGGATTATGTTTAGTTTCATTTCACTGGGGGGAGGTTCCCATCCAAATTATGTAACATTCAGAGTGGGTATTTTTAGGTTTTGAAAAATTGCACGCCACTATTCAGAAATAGCAAATACTAAAAATGACGGAAAATAAAACACAAAATCTCATGGTTTTTTTCTATCTTTTCATTTAAAAAAAAAAAATGACATGAAATTAGGCAGTGTTGGTGATATTGTCTATACTGTTTCAAATCAAAGCACATCCCTAATGAAGAGGTCACCTGTGATGTTTTTTCGGGAGTAGACCCCCAAAAACTCTAGAAATAGATAAAATGTATACATTAAAAGAAATCCAGACTGCATTGGCAGATGAAATGATTTGCTGGCTGGTTTCTTCTTACTATTCATAAATAAAGAGTATGCACCACATAACATAAATGAAGGAGAGAGGGTGCATGTAAAAATATTCAGGAAAAAAAATCCATCAGTCCACGAAGCAAAAATAATGTATTTAATACAGTAAAAAAAAAAATCAGATGCTTTATCAAATATCACAATATTGCACAGTTACAAGTCTCCAGGATAATTCTCCTGACATGGACTGTGTCTTGCCATGGTTGCATCAGGAGTGACAAAGAGATCTACTGATCTGCCCGACAGGCTAAAAATAGAAATGTATTATTAGCAATACTCCTCCTGTTGGGAAAACAGAATAAGCTGCATGTTAGCAGGCTACTTCATGTCGGTCCCTCACGAAATTCAGAAGCAGCAACCACAAATTATAAATAGAAAATATGCAGACAAAACCTAAATACTTGTCTACTCCAGCCTCAACCTCTCCCTTCCTTGCAGGACAGGAGGGAAGGGGGAAACAACAGGGGGGAGCAGTTGGATTACAGAGCAGAGAGACTCTTCTTTTCTTTTCTCTGTCCACTCTAGCCTCACCTATTTTGTTCTCTACATGACTGACAGGAAAGTCGGACAGAAACAATAGGCGGGGAGGGGCTGGATTAAGGAGCAGAATGACTCTTCCTTTTCTTATTCTGTGTGCTCTGTTTCAGCCTCTCCTCCCCTCTTGCTCCCTATAGCTGCTTCTCTGCTCCCTGAGATTTAGGCACTGACCAACAGAGTCATTAGTAGAGTTCTATGTGCTCATGATTAGAAATCTGTGATGCCACTCCCAAAATCTCTGTGCTCTAGATGATCACCTAATATGCCTAATGGAAGATCCGGCTCTGTATCTACTGCAACGGTGCTGGTTCCTGGCCAGACCAGCATCCTGTAAAATGAGTATATTCTAAACAGAGCAGAACAACCTATGGAGGCTGATATTTAAAAAATGCTGAGCCCCTAAATTTAGGCTCCTCAGCTGGGCACCTATTTAAATTTTCCGCCAAAAGTTCACAGAAATTTAGAAGTCTAAAACACAGGCTCCTAAATGTAGACCACCTGTTATTCATTTGCCTAGATTTAGGATGATAAGTTAGGTGCCTAGTTCTGAAAATCAATGCTAAGCTTCCAACCAGATTGGGGGAGGGGAATTCCCCAGCGAGGCAGGAAGTGGGAGTGTGTGTGTGCGTTGGACAGGTTCCAGAAATAACCCACAGAGGTTGAAGATTCCAATCTATGCATGTTCTTTTCCAGGAAAATTTCACCCATTCCAAAAACAAGTGCAAAAGTCCACAGGGCAAATTTCACAAGGAGAAAATAGATGCATAAAATGTATCTGCTGACTTCTGACCCAGGCAGGTTGTTCAAAAACAGTCCCCTAAATCTCCAGGTCAAACCTACTATAATACATGGAAAAGAAACCCATGGAACAGGTAGTACATGTAATAGGGTTGTGCATTTGTTGCAAACAAATTTCAAAAACGCAATAAATAAGGGCGATTCATTTCATTCAGGAGGCCTCGAAACAAATAGGGGCTACCCCAAATGAAACAAATCTAGCTAAGGTTCAAGCTCTGTAAAACAAGGATGGTATGAGATGTCGGTTGCATTAGAGGGCTCTGAAGTTGAATTACCCAATATGTTGACATAGGAATGAGCCAAGTTGGGGTAAGTTATGCATCAAGGGGCAGATTTTATAACCTGCGTGCATGTTATAAAATCCGGGGTCGGCGCGCGCAAGGGGGTGCACACTTGTGTACCTTGCGTGCGCCGAGCCCTAGGGGAGCCCCGATGGCTTTCCCCGTTCCCTCCGAGGCCGCTCCGAAATCGGCGCGGCCTCGGAGGGAACTTTCCTTCCACTCCCCCCCACCTTCCCCTATCTAACCCACTCCCCAGCCCTACCTAAATCCCCCCCTACCATTATTTCAGCAGTTATGCTTCTGGCAAGAGTTACGCCTCTGGCAGGCGTAACTTGCGCGCGCTGGCCAGCTGCCGGTGCGCCATCCCTCTGCACGGCCACTGTGCCAGAGGACTCGGTCCCACCCCCGGACAGCCCCCGGACCGGCACCCCACCTCTGACCCCACCCCTTCCCACCCCTTTTTCAAAGCCCCGGGACATACGCACGTCCCGGGGCTTGCGCGCGTCGCCGAGCCTATGCAAAATAAGCTCGGCGCGCGCAGGAGCAGGTTTTCGGGGTTACACGCGTAACCCTTTGAAAATCTGCCCCCAAGGGTAGAGCCACTACTACAGGTTTCACGCTGAAGGAATTTCATTCTGAAATTGCCAAGAATGTTACTCTGTACCTCAAAAAAAAAAAAAATCCCATGAAATAAATTAACATTTTTGACTGAGAAAACAGATGTGGACTCCCTCACTGTACTCTGTGAGGCTTCCATGTAATTAAGATGAGAATAACTCACACTTACAGGACCCCAGAAATAAAACCTTCTTTCGCTAAATACAAACTTAGCGCATAGCTTTTTCAAAGTGCCTTGAAATAGAGGTACTGACACACATCGAACGTCTAAAGTCAGTTCTGTCGTGATTTCCAAGCAAACACCGTGACTTGGGGATTTAGGGGACTATTTTTGAATGAGCTACCTTGGTCAGACATACGCAGGTACATTTTACACCTCTATTTTTCCCCTTTGAAAGTTGCCCTGTGGACTTTTGTGCTTGCTTTGGGTGCGGTCAAAATTATCCTGGAAAATAGCGTGTATAGATTGGAAACTTCAACCTCTGTGGGTTATTTCTGGAACTTGCCGAATGCACCCTGCTTCCCGCCTGTCCCCCTCCATCTGGCTAAAACTACCTGCTGTGGAATCCGTACGTACTTTTAACAGACTGAGGCGGGGGAGGGGGGATTTTCAGACAATGAATTTACCTGGGTAAACTGCCTCTTAGCCATATAAATGGCTTTGAAAATTGCCTACCCCCTATATCCGAAAAAGATGTTTAAGTGAGACAATTTAACTGCAGGGTGTATTTTCCCTGTATGCATTTGAATTTGTGAATTGTCAATATTTAGAAGTATTTTGTCATGGTTTTGCAGTCTTCCCATGCCAAGGTTCAATCTGCTGCGCACCCTTCTCTCCACCAGGAGTCCTCAGCGAATCTTGCTTACTATCTTGCCAGTTACCTCCTCGCTGATTACACAATGCCCAAGCCTCAGCTCTACTTAACACAACAATTCAGTACCTGAGTGCCTCTTCATTGAGTCATCTCAGCTGTCTAACCTGGCCACTCTTACCTTGCTATTCTGCCTTGTCAACCTTGTGGCCTCCAGGCCTTCTGCCTTGCCTAGCCTTTTGGCCTCTGGACTTTCTGCATTACCTAGCCTTGTGGCTTTCGGGCCTTCGTCTTGCCTAATGGCCTCCAGGCCTACTAAGATTACCTTGTTTTGTCTCGTGCCCTGTTGGGCTTTCTTGTTTCCTGTCTAGTCCAGTCCTGTCCTTGACTAGGCCAGATCTGTCTTTGTCCTGCCCAGACCGGTTCAGCCTTGTCTGTTTCCCAGCCTTTGCCCTTATTCGTGGTCCAGCCTGTGTTCTGTCTTCCGCCCCAGCCAGTACCTGTATCCAGCTCCCAGTCAGTACCAGGCTCTGTATCCAGCCTCAGCCTGTGCTCTGTCTCCAGCCTCAGTCTGTGCTCTGTGTCCAGCCCTTGCCTGTACCTGCCCTTAGCTTTTAGCCTGCTGTACCTCATCCAGCCTGCACCTGACCTCAGCTCCACTCCCAACCTGTACTCAGCTCCCAGTCCGTGCCCTGATATTCTACAGAAGAAAAGTCCTATTGGCTCCCAGAACCCAAGGGCTCAACCTGCAGGGGAGGGGGTTGGTTAGGCAGAAGAGCCCTGAACCACCTCTGTGGGGGAGCTCCCTGACTCCAGCCCGCTAGTCCTTGACATATTAGGATCCCAAGGTGATGATTCTCACTGGGCTTTAAGTAATAAATCAGAATGTTTCCATCTTTATCCCTCCCCCCCACCCAACCCTCTCTCTCACTTTCTGCTATGCCCTGTTCAGGTGGCTCAGAGAAGTGACTCCTCCCAGGCACAACTTCAGAACCAGCAGGGGCCACCACAATAGAGGGCAGCCACTTTTAATTCCTCCCCACAGCCAGAACATAAGAACATAAGAAGTTGCCATACTGGGTCAGACCAAGAGTCCATCAAGCCCAGTATCCTGTCTCCAACAGTGGCCAATCCAGGCCATAAGAACCTGGCAAGTACCCAAAAGCTAAGAAGATCCCATGCCACTGATGCCAGTAATAGTAGTGGATATTAGGGATGTGAATCGTTTTTTGACGATTTAAAATATCGTCCGATATATTTTAAATCGTCAAAAATCGTTAGGGCCACGATACAATACCAATTCCCCCGATTTATCGTCAAAAAATCGTAAATCGGGGGAAGGGGGAGGGCAGGAAAACCGGCACACTAAAACACCCTAAAACCCACCCCCGACCCTTTAAATTAAATCCCCCACCCTCCCGAACCCCCCCCAAATGCCTTAAATTACCTGGGGGTCCAGCGGCGGTCCGTAGCTAAATCGGGGGAAGGGGGAGGGCAGGAAAACCGGCACACTAAAACACCCTAAAACCCACCCCGACCCTTTAAATTAAATCCCCCACCCTCCCGAACCCCCCCCAAATGCCTTAAATTACCTGGGGGTCCAGCGGCGGTCTGGAACGGTCTCCTGCAATTGAATCGTGTTGTCTTCAGCCGGCGCCATTCTGCGCCGCCATTTTGCAAAATGGCGGCGCAAAATGGCGGCGGCCATAGACCAACACGATTCGACTGCAGGAGGTTGTTCCGGACCCCCGCTGGACTTTTGGCAAGTCTTGTGGGGGTCAGGAGGCCCCCCCAAGCTGGCCAAAAGTCCCTGGGGGTCCAGCGGGGGTCCGGGAGCGATTTCCTGCCGCAAATCGTTTTCCGTACGGAAAATGGCGCCGGCAGGAGATCGCTGGGGGGTTCCGCTGAACGACCTCCTGCAGTCGATCTCCTGCCGGCGCCAGGAGGCATTTGGGGGGGGGTTCGGGAGGGTGGGGGATTTAATTTAAAGGGTTGGGGGTGGGTTTTAGGGGGTTTTAGTGTGCCGGTTCACGATTTTAACGATTTTCACGATACTCTAAACACCCAAACGGCGACGATACGATTCCCTCCCCCTCCCAGCCGAAATCGATCGTTAAGACGATCGAGGACACGATTCACATCTCTAGTGGATATTCCCTAAGGGGCAAATCTTCAAACTTAAGCGAGGGCGCAGATTTGTTTGCGCAACCTGGCGCGAACAAATCTACGCCCGATTTTATGACATGCGTGGGCTGCCGCACGCATGTTGTAAAATCCAGGGTCGGCGCGCGTAGGGGGGTGCACAATTATGCAACCTGCGCATGCCGAACCGAGCAGCCTGCCTCCGTTCCCTCTGAGGCCGCTCCAAAATCGGAGTGGCCTTGGAGGGAACTTTTTTTTTGTCCCCCCCACCTTTCCCTCCCTTCCCCTATCTAACCCACCCCCCAGCCCTAACTAAATCTCCCCCCCACCTTATTTCGTGGAGCGTAACTTGCGCGCGCCGCTGGCTCCTTGCCCCAGCACAGGCCATTGTGCCGGAGCACTCAGCCCTGCCTCCGGACCACCGTCAAGCCTCTGGCCCCGCCCACGGACCGCCATCACGCCCCCGGCCAGCCCCTTATTCGAAGCCCCGGGACGTATGCGCTCCCCGAGGCTTACGTGCACCACCATGCCTATGCAAGATAGGCTCGGCGCGCACAGGGGGAGGCAGGGGCAGGTTTTCGGCGGTTGCGTGCGTATCTTATGCGCGCAACCCTTGGAAAATCTACCCCAAGTCAACTTGATTAATAGCAGTTAATGGACTTCTCCAGGAACTTATCCAAAGCTTTTTTAAACCCAGATACACTAATTGCACTAACCACATCTTCTGGAAAAAATTCCAGAGCTTAATTGTGCATTGAGTGAAAGATAATTTTTTCTGATTTATTTTAAGTGTGCTACATGCTAATTTCATGGAGTGCCCCTTAGTCCTTTTATTATCTGAAAGAATAAATAACCGATTCACATTTACCCATTCTAGACCGCTCATGATTTTATAAACCTCTATCATATCCCCACTCAGTCGTCTCTTCTCCAAGCTGAACAGCCCTAACCTCTTCAGCCTTTCCTCCTCTGTGGTGCACCCAGGTCTGACCAGCTACGACAGATTAGAGGGATCCCTGGTGCCAGTGCACGCAAAGCTTCAGCCAGAACCACAGGGGCTGGCCCCCACCCATGAGAGAATTCTATAAAGGGAATATTTATTTACCATGCGTTGACAATGCCACATCCATCCTGCCTTCTCAAGGAATTCTGTAATGCAGAAACTCCAGTGATATGTTATCGGCATTTTGAAACAGGATATGTCTACCTGTCATTTCCTAGGATACAGCAATTTACACAGTCAATTTAACAAGAGTTTGAAATGTGAACAGTAACGCTGCATGAGGGCTTCAACCTAGGGATGTTCACTCGCTCATCTCATCTCAGCATTCACTCTGCAGAGTCAGACTGCGAACAAAGGGAGTTTCAGAAACAGAGGCAAAACAAAAGGGCCAGATACAGGCAAGAAACAAAAACACAGAGCAAGTGCTCTTTGACAAGAATTTGGAATTTGAATTGTCAAAATAAAACATTGGGAATAATCATAATCCCATCACCACCCCAAATGTATTTCATGGAAGCAGAGAACACTGTGGCAGAAAAAGATTTTAAGATCAGTCTAGTCTCTGACTATTTACCCTTCCCCCTGCCATACCGTAGATCCTGCACAACCTCCATCATTAAGTACACTTCCTTGCAAATACAAAATCTCTGTGCTTAATCCCATGATCTCTTAAATTCTGTCACCACTTTTGCCACCAGCCCCCCCAGAAATGCAGTTCCAGATATTCACCATCTTTTCTGTAAAGACATATTTCCTTACGTTGCTCTTCAGTCCACAGCCTTCATATGAAACATCTCTGCCTTGGCTCTTATATTAAGCCATGCCATCTGGCGATCACTGGAGCTCTTATGGTCACCTGGTTAGAAATACTTTTGGCAGGTGCAATATCGCCCCCTCTCTTCTGTGAATACCAGTTGCCAGAGGAGCATCCCTTGAGTAGTGACCAGCACCTCCTTGCGTCTGCTCCAGTCAACAGCAGACAGGAAGTCGTTAAAAATGTATTTATTCAGGGAAGCTTTTAATCATGATGCATGATTTGTTTAGTTTCAACTTGTTGTTATTGTATCTGTATGTTTTTATGTTACTTGTTAAATGCTGTTGATGTTTTATTGTAAGCCGCTTAGAACAGAGCCTGGTAATTGGTGGGATATAAATTGTTCAAAACAAGCAAACAAATAAATAAATAAAATAAGTCTTCCAGCAGCAATATCTCCTCCTTCAGTGCAAGCTGACTATATTTCTGTTCAAGTTTCTGGCTGTGCTAGAGATCTGCAGATTACAGTGGTGAAAGCAGTAGTGCCATATCTCTTTTCCAAGAAGAGCCACAGTTCCTCCTCTCTTACCCATAACCCCTGCATTTTAATTGCTTTAATGTTGCTGGGTTTTTTTTTAATGAAATATTACTCCTTCCTTTTTTCATTCAATCCTGTCTATCCTGAAAAAAACTATCACCTGGTATGGTTCTATCCTAGTCATGAGACTCATTACAACACATCTCTGGGACAGCAACGTTTTCCAAACCTGCCTCTGTCATAAGATGCAGGATTTTTTTATGCAGTGTAGGTGCATTTTATATAGAACTCCTTCCCCTGTCTCCTCTCCTTATCCCTTTCTGCTCTTGAAAAGTGTCTCTGTGGGATTCCCATCTTCTTGTCTTTGTTCACTTTACTTCCTATCGGGCCGATACAGTAAAAATTGCGGGAGAGCGGGCGAGCACACGCTCTCCCAGCGCTCGCACAGGCCCATCTCCTGTGCACGCAATTCAGTAAGTTAATTTATTTAAATTAGGGCTCGCGGTAAAAAGAGGCGCTAGGGACACTAGCATGTCCCTAGCGCCTCTTTTTTGACAGGAGCGGCGGCTGTCAGCGAGTTTGACAGCTGATGCTCAATTTTGCCAGTGTCGGTTCTCAAACCCGCTGACAGTCACGGATTCGGAAACCGGATGCCGGCAAAATTGAGCGTACAGTTTTCAACCCACGAGCCGCGGGCCCATTTTAAATTTTTTTTTTTAAATTTTTAACTTTTTTTAACTTTTGGGACCTCCGACTTAAAATCGCCATGATATTAAGTCGGAGGGTGCACAGAAAAGCAGTTTTTACTGCTTTTCTGTGCACTTCCCCGGCGCCGGCAGAAATTAACGCCTACCTTTGGGTAGGCGCTAATTTCTTAAAGTAAAATGTGTGGCTTGGCTGCACATTTTACTTACTGTATTGTGCGGGAATGACTAATAGGGCCATCAACATGCATTTGCATGTTGCGGGCGCTATTAGTTTTGGGGGGGGGGGGGGTTGGACGTGCATTTTCGACGCACTATTACCCCTTACTGAATAAGGGGTAAAGCTACTGTATCGGACTGTTTGCTGGGGGTGATAGCCAACTCCTGTCTGCCACCTTCCTCATCTAGTTTAAATCCTGTCTCTGTATGATCAATTTGATTAACTCTGTTCAGGCTTTTTAGACCATCAACAGTGTAAACGCTGTTTGTTTGGGGAGATACTACCAAAGGCTGGTAGAGTGCCATATTTCTAAGCTCACATTAAAAAAGTGTCACATGATGCCATTGAGCACAAGTAAGATACACGAGGTGACGGAACCGTGCTCGCTATACATTCTATAAAGGATGCTTTGCAAGAGAGAGCTTTGAGAAATGGTTTAGTAATTAATCATGAAAAATATGGGCAATATGAAATTTACAGCTAGGCTTGCTAGCAATCTTTTCCAGGACATATTTTCCCAAGGTCACTGAACCTCATCCATGGGTGAGCCAAGGATATTTTCCCTCCAGGGCTCTTCTCTTCCAAGCACCAAAACGATTGATTGCGCCATCTATGCTTCACCACTCCCGGAATACATGAATTTTTAGCAAACGTCGGTCCTTAACATGGGTCAACACTTCTATGATAAACTGACAAGCAAGAATCCACGGGCAGGATGGAATTCAGCTGAATAAGTGATGGGAGATGTGCTTAGTTAGGGAAGGGAAAACAGCCTTCCAAGAAAAAATACACACCACAGGAGGCAAACAAAAGGCCCTCATGCAAGGAGAGGGGAGGACCTTATATTAAGGTCACCTACTGAGACGTCAGCCCTATAATAAAGGCTGTACAGATGAAGTAAAAGCTTTCCTGCTGGGCTATCAGAATCCCCCCCACAGGATCTGTACACCAATAATGAGTGTTATCAGCAGCCATTAATAAGCCTTTGATTTGGAGATGATTGCTCACTTGGATCTAATGTTTATTAGAATGTATAATACATTAGCATAATTGCATGGGAGCAATTTAGTGTGAGCTCACAAGTTGCACATATAAATTTCTGCACAGATTCTACAAAGATATACTGGGAGAATAGATTTCTAGAAAAATTACTGACAGAAAGCTTTTTTTTTTTTTCTTCTGCATTGTACTTACAAAACAATTTATCCTGTTTGGAGAAGGAGTGGAGCTCTGATGTAGTAAATTTCCTGATCCAAGGAATACACAGATATTTTCATTTATTCTGGGAATGGTTTCTTTCCATGGTATTTCAGCAGAACAAAATCTGGTGTGTTCATATCTTCTATATAAGCATAGAGGGTGGAGAGAAACATGCAGCGCACCTGAACTGGAGATATCCTTTCAAGACAATTGATTTTTCTGCATTTTTGTATTCTCCACATTCCCCCAGGAAAATGAATTGAGTTTTTCATTCTGATTAATCTCATTGGACACTGCTCAGTTGCAAACAAAAGTGAAAAAAAAAAAAGAGAGAGAGAATGCTACCCTAGTGCCTTCTTACTCTGCTCTTTGCACAGTCACCCCACACCTTCACGGCTGACTCTAAAAATACAGCCACTACACTGTTTGACTTGCTGCGTCTAGGTACAGACTTAGATTGTGAGCCCTCTGGGGACAGGGGAATACCTACAGTACCTGAATGTGGTCCTCTTTCAAGTGTTTGAAAGGCGGAATATAAATCAAATAAATATTAATTAAAAAATACAAATATCTGCAGGCCTTTGCAACATGGCTGCCTCAGCCTGTCATTTCCTCATGGGACTGCACTTTCTGCCAGATCACATGACTCTAGGAGCCAAGGGAGGGTTTCACCAATGAGAAAGTTGAGAAGATTTAAAATCTGCCTCGGTTTCTGGAGCACGGTTGGAGAGAGAGAGAGAGAGAGAGAGCGAGTAGGTCAGCAGAAGTGCTGCCTGTGACTCTACGTTTTGTGCCTGTTCTTCCCTGCAGGGATTTACACAGTGAATATCCCAGTGAGACTGGGCGGCAGGAGATTAATGGACGGCTTGGGAAGAGACTAGCTGTAGCTCACTAGGGATTATAATACCAATTATCTACTAAATCTGGTTGTTGCTGTTGCGGCTGAGAGCATCTGCCAGGATTCCTGTGATCTGTGACTGGAGTGCTGTTTGCTGCAGCATAGGTGCAGAGGTTAAAGATCCCACACACCGGGGTGGGGAGGGGGGAGACCACTACTTGGAGTCGTTTGGGAAGCGTGAAGAACCATTCTCATACTAATGCCAGGGAAGAGGTCTGAACCTGGCCCTTGTATAAATCAGGGAGCCATCAGACTATAATTTAATGCAATCTATTATCACCTTAAAAGCAGAGTTATTTATTTATTTATAAATTTTATATACCAATCAACCTGTCAAACAATAAAATCGGTATATAATACCGTAGTTCACATGGATAATAAAACAAATAAAACCAATACAGTACATAAAATAACAATAAAAACAAAATAATGAAAAAAACAGAAAAAACCCCACACAATAACCAGCTTGCTACAGACAGTTCCACATCGCCATCCATCCCATAGACCCCAACTTATCAGCCCTTGAAGATATTATTGCCCAATTTAAGGGAATAGATGTGATTTAATAATTTTTTGGAATCATAAATAATTACATTCATTCCTAATCGCTACGGTAAATCATTCCAAAGTCGAGGAACAATAGCAGTAAAAGGCCACTAGTTCTAAACTTACATCCATGTGAGAGCTCTAACTGTGCAGACTGTGATGACTGAATAGGTCACTTAGAATTATTCCAAGCCAATTTGGAAGCTAAATACTGTGGGCCCTTCAAACATTAACCATGAAAAATGAACACAAATAGCTTAAGTTTTGCCCTCTCCACTACTGGTAACCATTGCAACAAGGCCAGCAATGGAGAAATTGTATCCCTTCTAGATTTCCCACATACCAGCCTCCCTGCATATTCTGAATCAGGATAGTGGAAACCAAATGTGCCTTTTTAAGTAAAGGGAAAACTATAGATTTCTTCAAACCTGTGGACATAGACCCTCTTTCTTTCATGTCAAACACCCTGGTAAACCCACCAACAAACCTTTACAGTAATCCAGGGTACCCATCACCAGTGACTGCACTAGTAGCTTCACTGCTCCCCATCCAGAAACATCTTTAATTGATGAATTGCCTTCATATGTAGATACGCTTTACTACATGTTTGACTTACAAATATCTCCAAAGAGAAAGCAGAGTCTAAAACTACACCAAGACTTCAGCTTGATCCACAGCCTCCCCTACATATTCCTCTAATTTAAGCTATAAAGGAGAGAGAGGTTTAATAAAATGCTTTCCTATACCCAATATCTCTGTTTTAGCCGGATTTAATAGCCAAACAAAGAAGTTATCCGTACAGTCTCTTAACTGAGCCGATAAATCCTCTAAATCCCGCTCCCTTGGTACAAAGTACAGCTGGATATCATCGGCATATATATAAGCCAATGATACACAGTTCCTGCAAAAACACAGCCAAAGGGCACACAAAAACGTTAAACAGTATGGGCGAAAAACAAGATCCTTGTGGTACCGCCTTCTATACCTGCCCAAACTCCGAACAGTCCTCACCTATCCGAATCATTTGCATTTTACTACTCAAAAAAGAAGAAATCAAATTAAGTACCACCCCTCTCAGCCCAATCTGAAAACATCTTTCAACTAAGATCTCATGATTCACTAAGTCAAAAGCACTAGCCAGATCTAAGAAAACAAGCACTCCTGACTTACCTCCATCCAAATCACACAATACATCATCTACCAATGAGATTAACACTCCTTCAGTATTGTAAGCTGGGCAAAGCTCCGATTGAATACCAGGCAGTTTCCCAGACTCTTCCAGAAACCGCAAAGTCTGATTCCTCATCATTTTTTCAAACAGCTTTGCTAAAAATGGCAGGTGAGACACTGGCCTATAATTTTCACAACGAGTGGGATCTAAATGTGCCTTTTTAAATAAAGGGGAAACTATACATTTCTTCAAACCTGCTGGAAATAGACCCTCTCTCAAAGACAAATTAACCAATTCCACCAAACAGTCTAACGCTTCTCCTGTTAACGATTTAACCAAAGAAAGGGATTAGGGTCTAAAACATTTCCCGAGGGCCTCATTTTCTTCAAAGTCTGATATACTGTAATAGAACTAACCTTGAGAACGCCATTAACTCCTCTTGCACTACTTTCTTCTCCCTTCCTCCTATTTCTTATACCATACTCTTCCCCCTACCCCCCCCCCCGTATCAAACATTTATTCTAAATTTTGTTTCTTATGCTAAAAAAATTCTCCAACTGGTTACAGAAAGGGATTCCAATTGATTAATCAACCCTCCAATTCCCCAACAAATGTCCACCATTCTAAACCACTCCCTACTTTTATTATCTGCTGACTTTATAAGCCCTGAAAAGGCTTCTTTTTTTCTTCTTAATAACTCACCATCTATACTTATTTGCTTCAGTCCTCCAATCTCTCAGAGTCATATCTGTTCTCATTTGTTTCCAAGTACGTTCTAATTTTCTAACCTCATACCGCGTATGCCTTAGTTCATCATCAAACCAACAAAAAGGTTGGTTGCTTACTGAAACCCATTTCTTGGGACGACAGAATCCAGTATTATCTGAATTTCATTATGCCACTCAGATAATTGTTCATCCAACCTCCCTTCTAAACCTCCCATTAGGTGTTCTCCTAAGCAGGTCCTAAACATTTTCCCCTGGCCCCAATAACCTTTCTCCTTAGGCAAGTCTTCTGCTTGCCTAGAAATGAAAAAAAAAAAAGAAAAAGACAAGAAAAGAAAAGACTGCTTTTATGGTTCGAGCAGACACTACCTCAGTCCATTTACAAAATAACCCATTCCTCAATAACTCATCTGAACCAATTACCAAATCATATGACCTGCTTTATGGGTAGCACTGTCCACTATTCACTCTATCATGATGAAAAAAAGAATAACCCTAAGGGCACAACTGAGTAATTAAAACTTCTTTAGCTTCTGACAACCGAGTCTCTGAAAGAAACAAAAAATCTAATTTGTATTGTGACACAAAATCATGAATATATATTTAGCCTTATTCCCCACTAATCTAACATTTAATAAACAGCATTCAAACTTAATATCCTATCCACACAATCCTTATAACCCCAACTAATACTTGGTGCATGGCATACCTTAGTCAACCATCTCCCACCATGTTTCCCCCTTCTTCACAAACCTCCCAAATTTCCCCCTTACCATCACTACAGGTATCTGCCCACCTCTCTCCCCCAGTCCTCCATAGCTAATACTCCCGTACAACCCCCTACTACCAAACTCCACCCCAAAACAGCTATAATCCCAATTTCAACCTCCCCCCACTCCCCCTCCCCCTCCTCCTAATCCCCATCTAAAAAGCTCACCTCATTAAGCCCAAATTTTTAACTCTTGTGCTCACCTATGCACACAGAGGGGCCCAGAAACCCCCCCCCCCCCCCCACTAAAAATGACTCCACTAGTCAGAAGGCAAAACCAAGAAACAAAACAAGTGGCCCAAAGCCAAAGGCCCAGTAAGAAGCACAACCTAAAAGCACATAACAGGCACAATGAATTTGCAAGGGGCACAAGCTCCTTTGTTCACACTCCTTGTGTGCACGACAAAGATGTGCGCCCCTCTGGCGTGCAGCTCCTCTGGTGTCGCCACTGGGGCTTTAGCGTTATCAGCGGGGGTGAGGAGTTATTCAGCTTCACCAGAAGGAAGCCTGTGGCTTACAGTTTCTAATTTCAACCCTTCGGACACCAGTCTCACCATCGTACCCCGGGGGCGGAAGGGGGCATCCCTTCCCGTATCCCCCTTGAACTCTTCACATGCATCACCGTAGCCTGTTTCTCTGAGGGCCTGGAGGCACATGTGTTGTTGCTAACCCAGAAGGGTTAAGGGGTTATATTTATTGCACAGCAATCACCCACAGAGGGCCAGGGGAAATTGCATATATTTACTGAGCCCGATATTAAAAATATATCCTTGAGGGTTATAGTGAGGGTTATGTAAAGGTATACAAGGCCTGATGGGTATAATTTGCTGTCCTAGTGTTGAATATTGCTGGAAACTGATTAGACTGTGCATCTCTATTCATATCTGTTTATGGTTAACCTGTTTTCTTTTACTGTAGCCTTGGTTCTTTAACAATAAAAACTCCATTGTTTTATGGGAGTGTGCTCACTGGCTCACAGATAAGAGGGGGTTAGGTACACTAGTGGAATATTCATTTTAGGGACAGCTTTCCTCAGCAGGCTGAGAGGGAATCATCCCTATGCTGATCCTATCTCTGGGTGGGGCTACACTACATTTGCACTTCCATGTTGAGGTAATTGCAGTTAATAGTGGTGTGTGCAGCTGAAAAACGTTTGTTTGCTTTGTTTTGTTTTTTTTATTTTGTTTCCTTTTCTTCAATTCCTTAAGTCTGTAGGGAGCCCTTGGTTTCCCTCAATGACAGGTGTATACTATCTAACTAGGGAGGCTTAGTGTAGGAATGAGTGAAGAAAGGTTTGGGGTTTTACTCCCTCCTGTGGGAGCTGCAGATGGTGTGTTCTAGCTGTTTATCATCCCCAAGCACCATCTATCCTGGTGGATTTTAGTTTGCCTTTTGTTGACATGGGAGCTTCTCTGCCTCCTGTCTTTTAATTTCTTTTTTAACTTAATGAAGAAAGGAGCTAATGGGAGCTCCCTTGAAGTCAGCCTGCATGCTGGACTTCCTTTCTGATTACTTTTAACTCTTTTAATCCATTTTTGGAGAATTCCCTGTGAGAGCCTGGTCCCCCTTGCTGCAGTGGATTGGGGCGACCCTGTGTTTGAGGCTGGATCATGGGGTAGGGAAGATCTGCAGTGCGCTCTCTCTCCTTCAGAGGATAGAGCTGACAGTGACCCGATGCAGAGGCGTTTCAACTTTAAATTATCTGTCTCTTTGCACTGTCTTCTCTGTTTTGAGGCAAGGACGTTTTATTCCACCCTTCCTGGCTCTTGATTTTTCCCCTTTTTGGTTTCAGAGACTATTTTTGTTCCACTGGGAGCAGTTGGCCCTTGGTGCCTGGGATTCAGTAACCAAACCATTGAGAGAGTGGTTATCTTTCACCCTGAAAGAGCCTGGAGTGTGCAGGAATTTATCTGGAGGAGAGAGGATCCCTGGCAATGGCAGAAAGGGAAGGATACAAAGTAGCGAGGAACTAAAGGTAACAAGAACTTTATTGCTGCCACTCAGAATACAAATGAGAGAAACGTGCCCATCTCTTACTTCAGAAGGATTTAAGATTTTAGGAAATGTACTAAAACTGGGACTGATAAAATATTGGGACTATATTCTAACCATCTAGAGTGGGAAAAGCTGGGATTTAATTGGGACTAAAAGGAGGACTGAACCAACTTCAATCCAACAAATCTGAGTAATCTGAGCTATTTGGAGTAACTGGGAAGAGAAAGAATTCAAATGCTGAAAAGTTTGCTTCCAAGGAATTGAGAGACTTTGCTAAAGAAGCGAGGTCACAAGTTTATTAATCTTTCTGCTGTCTTATTATTTATTGACTTTAATCCCAGTTTGAGCTGTAAATATTCTTCAGTCATCTAATCAAGTATCAGTAAAAGAAGCTGGAAACCACCCTGCTTTTCAGTGTGTTTTTTGGACGCCAAGACTGTGATAATTGTTAGTGCTGTTTCCAAGGATGGAGAGAGTTTGTACTGGGCTATTTCAGAAAGGGGCTTCGGAATTATTGTTCTCCCACCCCCAGTTATACTCTCCGTGGAGCGACCAAGAGAGGGAGAATAAATAGGAGGGTGTACAGAAAGGGTCCATCGTCTCTTTTATCCTATGTGCCCCTGGGTGCCCGCTCAAGGATCAGAAGTTGCATTTCGTCTAAACTTTAGTTATCACTAAATTGAATTAGTCTGCACTAATTCAATTTATTAGTGGGCACTAAAAAAAATTAGTGTGCTCAAAACCAAACCAACAGCGCATCCCTAGCTGTTAATGTGACAGCAATTCTTCTTAACAAAACTCAAACGGATATTGTAGAAACTCCTTGCAGCTGCTGAAAGGATGGCTGCGCTCACATAACGGCACAGCCACTGTATGCTTAATGTACTGTGCAGAGAAAATGAAGCAGCAGCAGCAGCAGCACGGCGTGACAAAGCGCAGAATTATCCAAGCCCTTCTGCATGTGCAGGAAATATCCCCCTCTCCTGCTGGAGATACTGTCAAACCAGCCAGTCGAATTCAGCTTTGCTAGGTACATGTCCCTCTCTGTCCATGGATTGAATTAGGCTCTTGGTGCATGACATTTAGATCGAAGAGGTGGGCTTTATGGTTTGCTAATGGACGAAAGAAAGATCAGAGGCTACTTTGCAGTCCAATTATCCACGCTCTTACAGTTTCATAGTCGTTCAGATTGAGAGTATACCAGGGGTTCTTTGAGTCCAGGGGTACTAGGTGAAAAAATAAATTTAGGAGCATGTTTGATTCTACACTTGGCTTCAAAACTGCAGGTGCATGTTGATCATGAATCTGAACCAGTATGTTTTCCTTTCGGGAATGCTGGGTCTCTTCTGATCACAGCAGTCAGCAGCATTACTTCTAATACAGATAGTTTTTTAACCTCTCCCATTCTTATCCTCTTTCTCCTCCCATCACATTTTCCACTGTTCTCCTCGTCTTCTTCCCCTTCAAAAGCTACTCTGTTTTCTTCTCCTCTTGGTCAAGGGCCACTTCCTGCTATTCTGGCTCTAAACAGGTGATGGCTGTTTCTTGGGCTTGATCAGGTCACTGCCTTCTCCTCCATCACCTTCCTCAAAGGCCTTGATCAGTCTATCCCCTAATCCCCCCTTCCCCAAGAGCCTTGATCTTCTACTGCCTGCTCCAAGCCCCTATCTCTCATGGGCCCATAATCTGCCATAGCCTCTTTCAAAGGCTCTGATATGCCACTGTCCCCCAGAAGACCCTGATCTATCAATGAGCCCCTCCAGGCCCCCATCTGACCACTTACAATCTCTATCACCTTCTTCTCTAACCCATTTTCCTCCAGCCACCAGTTCCTCTCTCTTACCTGGGTGGAGAATAGGGAAGCCAGTTAGCACCCCAGATCCAGCCAATCACAACCAGGGCTGTAATGTGCATTATGGGGCTGGGCTAATTCTTTTGTTGCAGCAGCATTGGCCTCCCCCCCCACACCCGCCAAGTAGTTGCCACCTGGTGCAAATGCAAATGCATGGTTTATATCCCTACTCTCACTGACCCTGAAGAGCCATAATCCATCTATGGAGACAGATGAAATGTAATGTGGACAAGGGCAAGGTGTTGCACATAGGGAAAAATAACCCTTGCTGCAGTTTCATGATGTTAGATTCCATATTAGGAGCTACCACCCAGGAAAAAGATCTAGGCGTCATAGTGGATAACACATTGAAATCGTCGGCTCAGTGTGCTGCAGCAGTCATAAAAGCAAACAGAATGTTGGGAATTATTAGGAAGGGACTGGTGAATAAAATGGAAAATGTCATAATGCCTCTGTATCGCTCCATGGTGAGACCGCACCTTGAATACTGTGTACAATTCTGGTCACCGCATCTCAAAAAAGATATAATTGGAATGGAGAAGGTACAGAGAAGGGCGACCAAAATGATAAGGGGAATGGAACAGCTCCCCTATGAGGAAAGACTAAAGAGGTTAGGACTTTTCAGCTTGGAGAAGAGATGGCTGAGGGGGGATATGATAGAGGTCTTTAAGATCATGAGAGGTGAACGAGTAGATGTGAATCGGTTATTTACACTTTCGGATAACAGAAGGACTAGGGGACATTCCATGAAGTTAGCAAGTAGCACATTTAAGACTAATCGGAGAAAATTCTTTTTCACTCAATGCACAATTAAACTCAAATTTGTTGCCTGAGGATGTGGTTAGTGCAGTAAGGGGCAGATTTTAAAACCTGTGCGCGGGTGATTTGTTCGCGCAACCAGCGCGAACAAATCTACGCCCGATTTTATAACATGCGCGCACAGCTGCGCGCATGTTATAAAATCCAGGGTCGGCGTGCGCAAGGGGGTGCACAATTGTGCAACTTGCGCGCGCTGAGCCGTGCAGCCTGCCTCCGTTCCCTCCGAGGCCGCTCTGAACTTTCCTTCTGCCCCCCCGCACCTTCCCCTCCCTTCCCCTCCCTAACCTGCCCCCCAGCCCGGGCACAGAGGCAAATGGCCGCTGTGCCTGGAGGTTCAGGCCACGCTCTGCCCCCGGAGCGCCTAAGTCCCGCCCCTTTTTGCAAGCCCTGGGACATACGCACGCTGCCGAGCCTATGCAAAATAGGCTCGGCACGTGCAGGGGAGTTTTTTTAAGGGTTACGCACGTAATTTACACGCGTAACCCTTTTAAAATCCGCCCCTTAGTGTAACTGGGTCCAAAAACGTTTGGATAAGTTCTTGGAGGAGAAGTCCATTACCTGCTATTAATCAAGTTTACTTAGGGAAAAGTCACTGCTATTAATTGCATCAGTAGCATGGGATCTACTTGGCGTTTGGGTAATTGCCAGGTTCTTATGGCCTGGATTGGCCACTGTTGGAAACAGGATGCTGGGCTTGATGGACCCTTAGTCTGACCCAGCATGGCAATTTCTTATGTTCTTATGTACTAAAGGGATATGTTTGCAAAAGTGAAGGTTTCATAGCCACCAGATATTTAACAGCAGTTTCTGTGGAAAGTCCAGCATCAGATTTCAAACCTGTGCAAGGCAGAGTTGCGTTTTGATTATTGTTGTGCTCATCAAATGCTTAAATGTTGCATTAATAGATATCATTAGAAAAAAATGAGAACAGCTTGGGGATTTCATTAGGAAAAGTACCCTTACTGAAGTCAAGAGCTTAAAATGTCAAGAGCACTCCCTGAGTATTGCAGTTAAATTTGTGCTTGCTTATAAATAGTAACAAACAAGGGGTTTATGGCATTTCAGCCCAGAAGACAGGGATGTGCTTATATGGGCAGCCTTTTTTTCCACAGTGAAGCAACAAACACCTATACGTATGCAGTGTCCCACTGGGATTAAGGGTCATGCAACGTAGTGCTACGCATCCGCAAGGGAGGTCGTCACAATGGTTTTATCCTTATTTCAATATCATAGAGTGACCTCTAGTGTCAGTGTGGACTTCTTAGAAGCTGAGAGAGCAGGAGTCTTTTACCTCCTGTTTCACTGCATACAATCTGCAAGCCCATGGTGAGGAGCAAAGGCTTCTGGTGAGATAATTACTACCAGCTTACCAACTGTAGCTGAGGAGCTAGTTTTTATTTTGTCATGATTTTTCATTTGTGAAGGGAAGTTTGTTCTACCTTTTTCATCCAGGAGAGAAGCCTGAGGCCAAATAACATATGGATTAAAGCTATGAGC
Source organism: Rhinatrema bivittatum (assembly GCF_901001135.1). Taxonomy (NCBI): domain Eukaryota; kingdom Metazoa; phylum Chordata; class Amphibia; order Gymnophiona; family Rhinatrematidae; genus Rhinatrema; species Rhinatrema bivittatum. Next base: position 226,805,967 of record NC_042619.1, on the reverse strand, counting down.
CTTGCCTCTTGCGAGACATAACTTGGTAGTATTTTTTTGTAAGTCAGGATCTTTATTTTTGTGATTTAAGGTTTCTTTGAAATTTTGGAATCTTTAAAATCACCCCTGTGTCACTCAGCAAGTTCCCCATCCGGCATATCTTGGACGTGGATAACAGTGAGGGCTTGATGGGCAGATCTTGCCTCCCACCAGAAGAGAGCCTTGGTAGGCCCCTTAGACTATCTGTTTAGTTCTCCCAGCTCTATGGCACACACTTCCTGCTGGCAGCAAACTTGTTTCTGTCTGGACACTCTGGTTAGTCCTCCCAACTTTATGGCCTGCTTCCTGTTGGCAGCCATCTTATTCCTGTCTGGACACATATATATTCCAGGCTTTCAGTCTGCACTTTGCCAGAGCTTGGTCCTTGTTTGGTTCTAGCTTGCTTCATGTATTTAATCCTCCTGCTTCTTACTGCTTCTGTGAACGCCTTCTTGTCTCCAGGTTTTCCTGCAGTGATCCTGCCCTGCTTCTGTGGATGCCTATCATTTCTCCAGGTTTGGGTTCTACCTTACCTTAGTGTATGTGTTTCCTGCTTTTCCTTCCCTATTCCTATTGGTTGCCAGTACCCAAGGACTCAACCCAAGGGGAAGGTGGCCAATGCTGGCAGAAAATGCTTGTCTCTGCTCTTGTTAGACCCCACCAGACTCGCGCTGCCTGTGCACTGCCTGCTCTTGGCTTTGGGCTCACACCTCTGGCAGATTACACCATCACAATACCAGTCCAGTACCATACTGAAGTAGTGAACTGAAGGAGAAGAGCTACCAATCTGGTGCTGGCCCAGCGGAGACAGAGAGGCGGTAGCCACCTGGCATAAAGAGGCAAGGAGAGAGGAAGACTTAAGTAAGATCAAGCAGTGGATTCCAGTGATGTAAGGTGAATACTTACAAGATTAGGAGGTGCCTATTCACAATACCCGGGGGCAATTCTAAAGCTGCAGAAGGGAACAGAGGGTAAGAATTAAAGGGAACAGTGATACAGATTTGAAAGAATTTATTTCTGGAAAATGAACGTGACAAAAAGAAAATACATTCTGCACCAACTATTTACCATGGAACAAGTGATTCAGTAAAGATTTATGCTGGCACCCCATTCTGGAGTCTAGACCAGGGGTCAGGAACCTTTTTGGCTGAGAGAGCCATAAACGCCACATATTTTAAAATGTAATTCCATGAGAGCCATACAATATGTTTAAAACTAAATACAAGTAAATGTGTGCATTTTATGTAAGATCACACTTTTAAAGTACAATAAGTCTCTGAAAATATTACACCAGGCCTTAAGACACCAATACATCTCCTATTAGGAAAACGGACCAAGTCAGGCTGCTATAGAGTCCTACACAGAAACTACACGCCAGCAGAAAACCTCACCTGAATCACGTGCTGACCCTCACCTAACATAGAATAAAGAAACCAAAATGCATAACAAGAAGCATGCAGAAAAACTGAATTGGAAACTGCAACAAACCAGAGTCTCTGTATGCAGTGTAACAAAGGAAAAAAGAAACATCACCCATCCTTATAAAACAAATCAAGAAATATAAAATCATCAGCAGTAAAACTGTACTAACAAAAAGAACATATTTCGAAACAGCTGATGAGTGGAATATCCAATAATTAAAAACTCATATAAAACATTTCCAGATATCAACAAAATATTTCAAAATAGCAGACACAAAGACCCAGTAATGAAAAATAATAAGGATACCAAAACTTTTTTGCTCTGCATACCTGGGAACGTTTGATATCCAAGTGTCCTGAGATTGTTCTGAATTAGCAGGAGGAGGGGTGGTTTGCTTGGAACTTTCTCCTCTCTCAGTCACATACCAGCGCTCTCTCTCACACTGGCTCTCAATGACACACCTATACACACATGCTCTCAGTACTCACATATACACGTTTTTTTCTCTCACTTATATAGGCTCTTAATTACACATTTACACACATGCTGTCTATCTTTTCACGCTTACACACACACACAGGCTTTCAATCACATAAATACATGCTGTCTTTTTCTCTCACACACAGACTCTCATTCACATGCTTACAAACATGGCCTCTCTTTCTCTCATTTACACACAGGCTCTCAATCACATACTCACATGCTCCCTCACCTAAATCAGCTCTCAATCACACACAGACACACATGATCTCTCTCTTACTTATACACACAGGCTCTTAATCATACATACACATGATTTCTCTCACACACAAAGGATCTCAATCATACACACATACTCTTTCACACAAACAGGTTTTCAATCACAAACTTACACATACAGGTTCCCAATGGTAAACTTACATTCATGCTCTCTCTCTCTCACAGGCAGGCTCTCAATCACAGACATACTCTCTTTCACATGTACAGGCTCTCAATCATTCACATACATGCAATCTCACACACACACAGGCCCCCAGGCTCTCAATCATTCACATACATGCAATCACACACACACACACATACACGCCCCCGCGGTCCGGAAGAGGAAGTGGAGCGTATCGGGTGCGTGCGCGGCAAGAAGAGGCCACGCTAGTGCGCTCGGCATCGGCCCGAAGAAAAGAAGACTGCAGCGCGGCTCGGAGGAAAATGAAGAGGTTCAGCCGCGGCCGATGGGACTCCTCCTCCGCGAGGGCTGAAGATGAAGAGGTTAGCGTTGGGAGGAGGCTGCTGCTGCCGCGAGTTCCCGGGGTGGGGGAGAGAGAAAGTGAATGAAAACCGTCATTCACTCTCTCTCTCCCCCACCCCCACCCCGGGAACTCGCGGCAGCAGCAGCCTCCTCCCAACGCTAACCTCTTCATTTTCAGCCCTCGCGGAGGCGGAGTCCCATCGGCCGCGGTTGAAGCTCTTCATTTCCTCCGAGCCGCGCTGCAGTCTTCTTTTCTTCGGGCCGATGCCGAGCGCACTAGCGGGGCCTCTTCTTACCGCGCAGGCACCCGAAACTCTCCACTTCCTCTTCCGGGCCGCGGGGGGGGGGGGGCGGGAAGAAAGAGAGCACGCCGGTGCCGCTGACTCCAGCTGTCCTGCCGCATTCCGCCCGGGCTGACAGCATTTTAAACCCGGGCGGAGGAGGACCGGGGAGCAGCTGGGTCAGCGGGAAAGTGTGGCGACTGTCTGCGAGCCAGATGCAGCCCTCAAAAGAGCCATATCTGGCTCGCGAGCCATGGGTTCCCGACCCCTGGTCTAGACTGTTGCTGGCATTTAGAAATCAGAGTATACATAATGCCTAGGACTCTGGAGTTTAATCCTTCTCTGCCAAATGGATTGTAAGAAGTATCTTTAACATCTAACTTTAGATGGCCATCTAAATGGGCGGTCTGGAGGTGCGGTTTCCCTTTTGTACTTCTGGAAGACAGAGTAGAGGCAATCCAAAGAAGAGCTATCAAAATGGTACAGGGTCTGCACCATCAACCCTATGAGACTTATAGCTTTAAAAATGTAAATCCTAGAAGAGACAGTGGGGTATGACAAAAACAAAAAAAAATCAAACATAAAACGTATTAATAAGGCACAAAAAGGAAACATTTTTTTTTAATAGAAAAGAACTTCTAGAATAAAGGGGCCATGATATGAGTCTCCTAAGAGGTAGACTCAAGAGCAACATCAGGAAATATTTTTTTCCATGGAAAGGTTGGAATACCCTCCCGAGATGAAGACTGAACTACAGATTTCAGTGTATGGTGGATAGGCTCATGCTGCCTTATTATTGAACTCTTTGCATTAATTGTAACCAGTATCCCTAGGCTCCCTCAATTCTGCAGGCCTTGGAAAAACATGCATAATATGTCAGTTGCCACATAGTTGACAACATGCTGCACAATCAACAAACTTGAAGACTCTTATGCTAATTCAATCATCTGAAGCAAGCGCCAGTGCCTGCAGCCTTCTGTTTTAGTCTCCTGCAACTAATCTCTCAGCTTCATACTCTAGCCTCTCCCCACCAGGCAGCTTGTAGGGAAGTGGTAGAGAGATGAGTTGAGCTTGGAGCAGACAAGAGCCAAACCACTCAGATCTTTAATCCAGTCTCTCCACTCCTATTGTTCCCAGTCCCCTCCTGTCCTAAAAGGAACAGGAGAGGAGGGGTGAGACTGGAGTGGACAGAGCAAGCAGTCAGTATTTAATCCTTCAAAGATTTCTTTTTTTTAGTCAAACTGAAGATGATTTTAATATAATTCCTGGATGAAGTCATGTCCTTTTAGAATAATTTTATCTTTATACAAAAGATTCTTGCTCCTGCCAATATGGCCAACTGTACATCAACTGACAAAGAACTGGATGTATTTTGAAAATCTGCATCTGCTCCTACCCCACAGTCAGCCTGAGATTTAAAAATGCCACCGGCCACACCTGAGAAAGGCACCAAAGTGATTTCACTTCAGTGCTGATATCAGGGATGCTGGCACCATTTTTAAATCTCTGGTTAGCAGGGCAGGAGTACGTGGGCATCGCTTCTGCCCTTTTCATCTTACGGACCCCATGGAAGGGGATAAATGGGGGGCCAGAGAAGAGGTACTTGGCCTCAGCAAGTGTTTCTGAGGGAGGGGGGGGGGGGGGGAAAGGAGCCTAGGGAGGCCCCAGCTGGGTCCAACTCAGCCCAGGCAGGTAGGCCCAGGCCCCTGGAGCGGGGTGGTGAGGTAGTGGGTTGGAGAGCCTCTAGAAAACCAATTTCTTTTCAAAATCAAAACAAATATACCCTAAAATGTTGGGTATTTTTGATCAAGGTCAATTTTGGTTTTGTGTCACTGATAATTGTTACAAATACCTCACAAAACAAAAGTATTATGTTTAAATCTTATATATACACACACAAACAGTATGAAACTTAGCAATAATATTAATCATTATCTCCAATGAGGAAATTATAGACTATACAGGACAATTTCATAATCAAAGCAAAGACATGGGGAGGCATAGGGGCTGAATGTTGGATTAAATATGGAATTCTGTATGCTCATCTACCCAGGATGGTGGCGAACCAGTGAGGAAGAGAGAAGGAATGATGTCTGACAAGCAATGTGGAGAAACAGGGGTGCTCTGTGATTTATTGTTCTGTCTTTTGACACTTTCCCCCAGAGAGATAATTTCCTGTGCTGGCCTGCAGGTAGTGTTTGACCTCTGCACTGTAGTTCAAGCAGAGCCTTTGGCTGCTTGATCAGCATACATATTCCAGTAGCCCTGAGTACATGTAACACTGAAACACCCTGCAGTGCCATTGGCCAGAAAGCTAACTGTTAACGCTGTGTGCCCTGATTGACCCTGGAGACAAAGAACTCGCCCTGAGGGTTCTGGAAATCTCCAGTCTCAGCTGGGAGTGCAGAGGGAGCAGATCTCTGTGCCGAGGCCCTGTTCAGCTTTTGTGGCAGCCTTTTCCTGACCTCCTCCGGCACTAGTAAGTAGTGAAAAAGTGTTCAGTTAACTTTTGCTGTATAACCCTTGTTGTTTTACCTGTTTCTGTTTATCTGTTCACTATTCCTACTTTTTCTTAATAAATGTATTAGTTTTTTTTAGTTCTGCCTGTCTTGGACTGACTAACGATCCTGGTATTGTGTGTATTTGGTCTGTGGGATGTTTTTCTAGGAATTGTGTGATCCTTGGATTCTGTGGGATCCCAGTGCCCCTAGAAACCACGAGGGGATAGCTTGAGGGCAGGGAACTTGCCCAGAGGCAAGCAGGAACCCAGGTGGCATGTGGGAGGTTGCCAGTATAGGAGCACATGTGGAGGTGGGGGCGGGCCTGGGCAGTGCTTGGCAGGACCCTCCAAGTGGCCATGGGGTTACCCTGCATGGGTATTAGGGGTGGTGCAGCGGCGTTAAGTGACAAGCAGTCATGCTGTAAGGCCGACGGGATATATCCTGGCAGTGTAGGGAGGAATGCAGACAGGATGGGCCAAATGGAGGTTTGGGGGGGGGGGGGGGGGGGTCATTTACTTTGCTACTAAGTTACTATGTAAAGCCATGCAATATTATGGTCCCCAAGATTTGAATGATAACATGGGGCTTAGCTCTTTATTGTATTGATGGAGCCTGTCTCCATAAATTACGGAGAAATCAGCTGTTATGGGAAAGGAGAAAAGAGAGTTTTCTGGGAGTCAAGGGAAGCTGCTGCATGCGCAGTCGCAAATCCTCCACCTAACCAGCTGTTGCCATGGCAATCTTCCAGGAAAGATACATAAGAGAGAGAGAGAGAATGCACAACAAAATTATAAATGAAAAGCTCACCCTGCATTCTGAAACAAACCAAAAAAATAAATTGAAAAAAAAAATCAATACATTTCAAAATAAGCAAGAAGATTAACAGCCACTCATCTCAAAGCAAGGGTGCTTTCCATGAGATAGTCCCATACCATCTTACTACATAATATTCACAAGCTCCAGTAGAGAAAGTCCTTAGGATTTCTTAAATTTAAATGACTGAGCTGGTGGTTTCTGGCATGCTAATCCCGGCCAGTGCAAGGGGAGCAGATACCATAGGTGAATCTTCAGCCTTGCACCCCTTCCCTCCTTGAGTTACCTACTGGTGGTACCGTATGTCTGAAACCCCACCCACTACCCAATCGCATCAAATGCCAATCTTCTCCCCCCCTTTCTCGACTCCAGCCGCTGGGGCCTAAGTAGGAATGGTAGGAGCCTGACCCACTGCTCCTAACTGCTCTGCTTTCTCTGTACAGGCACCACAAGCATTTTTTTCAAAATGTACAGCAGGTATTTCCTACTGCTGATCTCGTGCTGATCAAGAAGAGCAGCAGGAAGTGCTGGCTACCAACTCTGAATGTGTTCTTGTGCAAGCACAGAGAAGGCAGAGCGGCGAGGAGCATTGGTCAGGCTCCAGTTGCTCTGGCCTGACTGACACCTCCTCCTCATCTTTGGCTACTGGGGCCTATGCCACTCCGCTAGCCATACTGCTGTGCTCCTCCTCATTTTCAGCTGGTGGCTCCTGCAGAATGCTGCCAGTCTGCTGCTCTGGTCAGCTCCGCCTTTTCTCGGTGCAGTGTTTTTGCCACCTCCTCCTATTGTGCTGCTCTAGACAACCACCTAGTTTGCTTAATGATAATGCCAGTCCTGTATGAAGGAGATGCATGCGAGATAACATGGGATGAATTAACCCCAAATTCTCCTTAAGCAAGGCAATACATTTCAATTCCTTCCCAGAAGTATAGGTAATTTCCACGATATTTCAACATGAACTTGAAAAGATCCTGTCTAGGACTGTCAGAAAGTTTTTTCACAGAAAGGAGGGTGGATACCTTGAATGCCTTCCCAGTGGAATTAAAGAAGGCATGGGATAAAGACAAAAGATCCCTGGAATGGTAATGAAGTGCTGGGGGAACATGCATAGAGAAGCAGTTACAAACCAAACCTAAACAGAAGGCAGAAGGAAGGGGTATCCTTCCTGCCCAGAGTGGCAGTTACAACCCTGAAAAATCTTGCTGGGCAGACTGGATGGGCCAATTGTGTCTTTTTCTGCCATCATTCATTATGTTACCATGGGATCTGTGAATTGAGCTTCCAGTGATATTCCTCATCTGGACTGTGCTTCGATCATGGTCCTCAGAAACCACCCAAATAAAGGGGGGGAGGGGTGTTTGGATGACATTCTTAAAAATGCTCCCATCCCTACTACCGATGCTCACCCATGCACGCAGAAGAATGATGCACTTACAGCTTGAATACAGCACAGGTAAATGAAGGCTGAACTCATGGAAGAAGGTTTTGAGAGAAAAAAAAAAGTGGGGCAATGACAACATAGTAACAGAGTAGATGATAACAGGTAAAGACCAATTGGCCCATCCGATCTCTCCAGCTGCTCTGGTCTACGATGCTAAGGGTATATCCTAGCTTAAGCAGTTTAGTTTTGGTTCTGTCCTCTTTGGTTCTATTAGCACCCTGGCTAGGTGAGCATAGACGTTTCCATACATAATCCTATATGCAGCCTACTCCCCCTTTTCCCGCCCAGGTCTTACCAAGTTTTAGGAAAAACAAAAAAAACAGCTCCTGAAACCAGAGAAGATGGGGCCCGAAAATTAGTGAGAATAAAAAGCACATTTTTTATTTTTTTAATTTATAAAAACATAGGGGTAGATTTTTTTAAAATACGCATATGCATCCATGTGCGTGTGCGAGGGGGCACAGTTTAATAAAATTCACGTGGCGACGCATCGTCAGCCTTCCCCAGTTCCCTCCCAGTCTGCTCCAATTAAGGAGCGGACTGGAGGGAACTTCCCTACCACCTACCCTAACCTCCCTTTCCCTTCCCCTCTCCTCCCCACACCCTAAATGTTTCCTACCTTTGAGTGTTTTTTTTTTGTTTTTGAAGTTGCTGCTCCTCCAGAGCAGAAGCAACTTGCGTGCACCGGCTGATTGCTGGCGCGCACTTCCCCAACACAGCAGCAAATGGCTGCTGTACCGGCGGTTCCAGCCCCGCCCCTCCACACCCCCTGGACCTCCCTTTTTCTTCAGTCCGGCTCTTGTGTGCGTAACAAGGGTTACGTGCGCGGCCGGGCCCCTTTCAAAATGTGCGTAATGCATGCAAGGCCCGGCCGTTCGCTTAACCCCTGTTTTTTACGCGCGCGGGCCATTTAAAATCAGGCCGATAGGGAATAAAAGGGCAGGACAAAAAAGAGCAGGAATAACTTTGAAGAGAATCATTTATCGTGGACCAGGAAAGTTGATATTTTTAAGAATCTAGGGAGCTCTGCAGCTTTTAAGGGAAACTTGTAAATAAATATCAGTACCAAGCGTTATTAAAGCTGAGCTTTCATGTTAAAACCAAGTGCTGCATTGTTATTAACATACGTTTATCTTCACACAGTAAAAGAATGCACCATTAGTTATGGAACAGGGGCTGAGAATTAGAACACAGCAGAAAAAGTTTACTATCTTTACGGCCATTCGGGGTGAGTGGGTGAACAGTATGCTGTATTTTTATTAGGCAGTTTTATTTCACAGGCCGCATCCAAAGCCCCTGCTCTCGCCACATTAGTGTGCATTCAGCTGCTGGGACTGTGCACGATGGAACATTAGGTACCAGGGCATCAAAAGGGCAGTCCACAATGTGGTGGTTAGCTACCAATGTGCAACAAACAAGAGAGAGATCTGGATGATCATAATTGGATGATCTCAACGTTTCAAAACAGTGTGATAAGGTAAGAGCTAGAGGAATGCTAGGGTGAATAGGGGACAGAAAACAGGAGGTAATAATGCTTTTGTGCAAACAGCTGGTGAAAAGTCATCTGGCTTAATGTGGTCTGGCTGTGGATGAATGGGATGGGCTTTATTCATATTTCCTATGTTATATTAGTACTTTGTTAAAGTGAAATTCTATATTACATCTGTAATTTCCTAAATGCGGACTGTGGTTATAGTTTGTGAAAATTTAATGGAAACCCCCCCCCCCCCAACTAATCTGGAATACTGTGACCAATTCCGGAGGCCCTATCCCCAAACGGATATAGAGTAGAGCAGAGCAGAGGCAGTCCTGAGGAGGACTAGCAAAATGGCATAGAGTCTGCACAAAGAAACCTTATGAAGTGAGACTCAAGGATGCCTCAGAAAGGAAAGGAGAGGAGAGGAGCGAGAAGGGCATATTGATACAGACTTTCAAATACCTCAAAGATATAAACAATACTCAAGAAGCAAACCTTTTTTTTATAGTGGAAAGGAAGTTGTAGAACAAGGCGTTATAGTAGGATGAATAAGGATAGAATGAAGAGAAACACAAGGAAATATTTCTTCACAGAAGAGGTAGTAGATGGATGGAATAGCCTATCGGTGGAAACGGTGGAGGTCAAGTCAGTAAGAGAATCCAACTGAGTAAGGGATTAAGTACAGAGAATCCTTACTTTCAGGAAAGTGAAGGTAAACAAAGAGATCAAGAAGGGTCTACAATAGGAAGGAGAAATGGACAGACTAAATGGGCCTAATGACCTTTATCTGTCGTCAGGGCCTAGGTTTCTATGATATTCTACAGTTGCCCAACAATGCGCTCAAGCTGACGCCATGACACACATCATATCTGGGGAAAGGAATCCACTGGTACTGTCAGGTAAAGCGCTTAGATCATCTCAATCAGCAAGGTTAGAGATTCCATCTGAGAAAAGTTAAATGTTGTAGCAGGATATCCTTTACGGTGGTGCCTCAGCTCTGGAATCATTTACCTGCCCATATTATTTTAATTATTCATTTTATTTTAAAAGATTTATAACACACATCCTCCAGAAGTGCGGAGCAGGATACAACCAACACACACATAAAAAGGTTCAAATAAGAATGGCATACATATAAAAACACAATATAAAGCAGCGATTTCACACAAAAGTGATCAAGCATTATCAGTGGAGGCATCAGAAGTAATCAGAGTCAGACACCAGTGGCAAAAAGCATCCATCAGTATCGGGTGCTTCAGGTAACAGGGGCAAGAGATGAGTTTGGCGTAGGAGGTATCAAGAATGTAAGTCTAGTCTACTACATCAAAGGTGTTTTTAAAGAGAAATGGAACTTTTTTTAAGCACTTGTGTTTTGGTCATGGTACAAATCTGTGTAGGCAATGTGTTCAAAAACAGGGAAACAGTGACTGACAAAAAAAGGGACTCCTTGGAGGAGAGAGATTTTAAGTTCAGGATGACAAGTAGTTGCAACATGCTTGACTGGTCAACTCATCCATTGTCAAATACAACTCACAGCAGGATGGTCATTTATGCTCTTGCCCTGGATACAGCTGGGGCAGATGTATAGTGGATCTTGCACAGAAACAACACATGCAAAGTCAAAATGTTCTTTTTTTTCATTATAATTTTTATTCTGTAACAGCACATAAAAACATATGTCACAAAGAACAAATAAAAAAACCCATACATTCAGCATAAAAACGTCAGCTACAAAAGCAGCAAATATAATAGGTCACATTGTTTCTTCTTAGCATTCAATGTATTTGTGAACATATGCACACACCCAAAGCATCCATACCTCCATCCAACATCTTCACGAGCACTCCCATATACAATCCCAAACACTCCCTCTCAGACTGTAAGACCACCATGCAAAACATGCCAAGCAGGTGTACATATAAGACAGTAGTATTACCACACCAGTATAAAAATGACGACGGTTGCATCATATTGGTCAACAGCCCACTAATACAATACAAACAGTCATCTGAGTACCATTCTCAAATAAATCTTAATTGACAAGCTGCATTATTTATTATCTTTCTTTCTTTAATTTATAATCCACTTTTTGGCACTTCAAAGCAGACTATGTTCAGGCACTGAAAGATTCAGAAGCTCAACCCCTCCCATCTTCTTACTGTAATAACTTACCCTCACCCAATTCTCTTTCCAAACAAAATTAAAAAAAAAGGAGCAAAGTAAGCCCAGATCATGCCTACTGGGCTAGCAGAGAAGCATTTCAAGTTTATATAAAAGTTGGGCATACTTATTGTTTTCAAAAGGGAGCACCACCCCATTAAAGAGGTGTAGATTTCTCCAGATAGCTAACTGTGTCTCAATATGACACACAGTGGGCTCAATATTCAGCGGCCACTGAATATCTGGCGATGTATTAGCCAGTCAGTTTGTGTGCAGGCAATGAGTGGATCAGGGAGAAATGCTACTTAGCTGGATAAATTATCTGGCTAAAGAGTGAGATTCAGCAGACTTGGAAGGAAGCAAGTTTTAGCCAGCCTGTTGCCCCTGAATGATTGTCGCCCTAGGTACAGGTATAGTGGGCACCTATTGACAGATCCAAGGCCGCTTATCAAAGTTTATCTTTAATCCCCAAAAAGACTAGAACTGGGAGAATGTGTAACATAAACAGTACTGGAGATAGCAGGCACCCTTGCCTTACAACCCCTTTTCAGGTCAAAGCTGTCCAATGTCCATCACTAGGCCATTATCAAGGATTGAAATATAATGCCTTGTGTCAGGTCAAAATGATGTTGAAAACCAAACTCTTCTAAAGCTCAAAACCTATAGCTCAAAATCAGAGTCAAAGGCCTTTTCTGCATCTAAACCCAGTATCTTACCTGCCTTAGCACTGTCCACTGACAATGGAGGAATCAATTTCCCAACATTTTGAACTCCGTGACATTGTTCTACAAAACTTGTGATACCAAATCCGGGACCACATCATTAACCCTTGCTGCCAAAATTGTAGCCAATAATTTAACATCTACATTGATAAGTGAGATTGGGCGATATGAGCTCACTTCTCATGAATCCATGTTTTTTTTCAGTAGCACTACCATTAAAGACAGGTTCATCTCGGAGGGAAAAGCCTTGACTCAAAATGCCATTATAAAGCACTTACAGTGGTTTGAACACATAAAATTTTAATATCTTATAGTATTCAAAGTCTAGCCCATCTAGGCCTGATGCTTTTCCCCATAAGGCCTTGTGTAGCATTGAATACTTCTGAGTCCTTGATGGGCTGATTAAGCATCTTTATCTGATATGGTTTCAGTTTTGGCCATGGAAGCACTTTGACATCTACATTCTCTGTTTTTTGTCTTAGAGGCCCCCCAAAATACTCTTTGAACCACTTGGTATATCTGTGGTATTATCTGAAACCTGTTCCCATTTATCTTTAAGCCCAGTTATAGAGGAATGTGCACCCTTTACCTTCACTAAATTAGCCAAGAGTTTACTCATTTTATTTCCATATTTATAAAGCTTATACTTGTAAAATCCTAACGATTTCACTGCTTTTTCATGTAGAAACTGGTTTAGGGCTCTCCTACCTTAACCTAGCATAGACGTTTGCTCTTCGGACAGGGCTCTTTGATGTCCCTCTCAAGCCCTTGAAAGCAAATTGGTCAGTCTCAACATTTCTTAGCTTATTTTGCTTAGCCACATATGTGACAATAGACCCCCTCATCACTGCTTTACCCACTTCCCACAGCATAGAAAAATAAATTTGAGGCTATTTGTTATGGGTAGTGAAATCAGCCACACTGATTGCCCAAGCTGGCTACTTTAAGACTTGGATACATGTCAAACTGTAAATCCAACCCAGGCTCCTTTTCAGGGAACCTCCTATTATCCTCTCTTTGCCTCTGTCTCCAAGACATCTGACCACTTTCTCTATTTACCTTTCTAATTACATGTCCAGACACTGCCAAGCACTCAGGATCAGTCCATCAGTAGCATTTGCTTAATAACATTACAATTAACATCCAAGTTCCTAAGTTACCTCAGATTTGAACTGAGCTTGAGTTTATCATAAACGCTGCCATCTGCTCTTACAAGTAAAAGGCACCTGATGGTGCTAAATAAGTTACATGTAGGCCGATGCACGATCAGTGCTCAGAAAACGGTCACTCATGATTAAGCACCCGCTCCCTTAAAGTGCACTGATCGTCCTCTCCCGGGCACCCAATGCAATATGCAAATCTGCTGCCGTGGTAAAAAGGAGGCGCTGGGGGAAACTGTGCGCCCCTAGCGCCTTCTTGGCAACAGGTGCCTAGGAGAGGTGGCTGTCAGCAGGTTAGGAAAACGGACACTCAATTTTACGAGCACAGCCACAGGTTAGGAAAATGGACACTTTTTAACTGAGTGTCCCTGTTCCTAACCTGACTGCCAGCAACTTAAAAAAAAAATTATTATTATTTTTTTTTTTTTACAGTTCTACTTTTTCAGTTCCTCCGACTTAATATTACAAAAATTAACGCCTGCTCCAGGGTAGGCATTAATTTTGGAGAGTATAAATGTGTGCATCGGATGCACATGTTTTTTTTTTGCATCGGGGGATAATAGCTAATAGCCTCATCAACATGGATTTACATGTGATTAGCGCTATTAGCTCCGCACTCTATTGGATGTGCGTTTTGGACGTGCTAACCCCTGTTTTGCACTGGGGATTATGGACGCGCGTCCAATCCTCTTGAGCTGTGCACTGTGGCCAGCACACAGTATTGCATCGGCCTGTTAGTGCTACAAACCATGTCAATTCCTTTGCCATAAGTTAAGGTAACTATGGCATATGGGCTGTAGATGTAGGTCATTGCTATAGGAATGAAAAAATTATGTTTTCTCTTTAGGGGGTTGAAAAGCAAAGGCAGCCCTAGAACAGCAATGGTAATAAGTTCCACTGGTGGGATTTTCTAACATGCTCATGAGTATTATTGCAGTTAACCTGATTAATATAGTAGAGATGCAATGGTAAAAAAGGCTTGTCCCTGATCACTTACAGGTTAATATGTTTACTGTTTCTCTTCCAGTGTAAGAAGGGCTGGTCAAACTTGTGTTTCCGGTACCCTAAAATACCAAACAGCTGGAATTATCGTGTTGGTGGGGTACCAAGATGAGAGAGATTTCATATTCAACTGGGGGTTGTGCTCCTGGGCACTATCATGCTTGAGCGCCCCCTTGGGTAGGCGGGCCACAAGTTTGCCATCAGTACTGTAAGCATGACTAAGAGCTGGCTTCAAAACCACTTCTGTAACAGATGTACCAACTCAATCACACCTGCAATTCAAAAAACTTCTTTGCTTTGGACTATGTCTAAGAAAGGCAGTATACAATTATAACAGTATATACTGAAAATCCATGGTTGAATAAATCATTAAAGAAAAATTAGTATCCAATCACAACAGCAGTTAGTAACATACAGGCCAATACAGGGTAAAGATATGCATTACTGGACCCCTTTTTTTTGAGTATTTTATAATACAGGCATATCTGTTACAGGAAGGTTATAAAATACTAACGTAAATTTGACACAGCTATATATGCGCGTATATGGGGCTGTGCGCAGTTTTTTGAAAGTTACCCTCTGTGTGTGCACAATTTTACATGTATAGGAAGGAGGTGATCCAGGGGGAATGCAGTCTGGGTAGGGACTGGGACTTTTTGATTTTGAAAAGTGTACGTGTAAATTCTCTTGGCAAAACTTATGTGCAACCATAGCAGGTGTAATTGTGTGTGCATAGTTTTTCCGGGATAACTTTCAAAGCCAAGTTACATGCTTAAGTTTGCTTTGAAAATTGGTGTAATCTGGTAGCACAATAACCCACAGATTTATGTAGCCTGTTATAAAATATCCCCCCCCCTCCCCAGAAAGCACTTTTTGTAACATCACGAGTGTCTTATTGAAGCAGCTCTGGGTATAAATTGCACCAATTTTTAAAGCAAACGTACATGCATAAATTCAGTTTGAAAATCATTCAAAACGACACGCACAAACTCACCATCGCAACGTTGTAGTCGCTCTTTGCAGGGTTTAGCTTGTATGTGTTAAATTACACGCATGCTTTTTAAAATCAAAAGAATGCGTGCAAGTACAGGCTCTGCCCAGCTCTGCCTCTTGGAATGCCTGTTTTGGTTTTTTGTGTGCATGAAATTGGGTTACGTACATTCGTTCATGCACACAAATCCCAGGCAATTTTAGAACAAGCCATTTATGAGCATAAATCCTGTGATGGAGTGCAGTGCTGCCGGGGGGCAGGAATGGATAAGATACCATAAGGCAGCTAGTAATACTAGAGCCAGCCAGCAGGGCCTATTTCAGACCGTACGAAAGTGCCCGGGAGAGGGGCACCAGCCCGCTCTCCCACCGAAAGAGACAAAGTAACTGTGCCCTGCATCCGCCAGCCAGCAGGGGCCTATTTCAGACCGTACGAAAGTGCCCGGGAGAGGGGCACCAGCCCGCTCTCCCACCGAAAGAGACAAAGTAACTGTGCCCTGCATCCGCCAGCCAGCAGGGGCCTATTTCAGACCGTACGAAAGTGCCCGGGAGAGGGGCACCAGCCCGCTCTCCCACCGAAAGAGACAAAGTAACTGTGCCCTGCATCCGCCAGCCAGCAGGGGCCTATTTCAGACCGTACGAAAGTGCCCGGGAGAGGGGCACCAGCCCGCTCTCCCACCGAAAGAGACAAAGTAACTGTGCCCTGCATCCGCCAGCCAGCAGGGGCCTATTTCAGACCGTACGAAAGTGCCCGGGAGAGGGGCACCAGCCCGCTCTCCCACCGAAAGAGACAAAGTAACTGTGCCCTGCATCCGCCAGCCAGCAGGGGCCTATTTCAGACCGTACGAAAGTGCCCGGGAGAGGGGCACCAGCCCGCTCTCCCACCGAAAGAGACAAGTAACTGTGCCCTGCATCCGCCAGCCAGCAGGTGCCTATTTCAGACCGTACGAAAGTGCCCGGGAGAGGGGCACCAGCCCGCTCTCCCACCGAAAGAGACAAAGTAACTGTGCCCTGCATCCGCCAGCCAGCAGGGGCCTATTTCAGACCGTACAGAAAAATGCCCGGGAGAGGGGCACCAGCCCACTCTCCCACCGAAATAGTCAAATAACTGTGCCCTGCATCCCGCAGGGAACACAGAAGAAAGGCCTGAACAAAATCACAAAGATGTGACGCAGCTGACCAAAGAGGTACACTCCCTGCGCAGAGGCTAGGGAGAAAGACGAGGGGCCAGCCAGCAGGGCCTATTTCAGACCGTACAGAAAAATGCCCGGGAGAGGGGCACCAGCCCACTCTCCCACCGAAATAGTCAAAGAACTGCGCCCTGCATCCCGCAGGGAACACAGAAGAAAGGCCTGAACAAAATCACAAAGATGTGACGCAGCTGACCAAAGAGGTACACTCCCTGCGCAGAGGCTAGGGAGAAAGACGAGGGGCCAGCCAGCAGGGGCCTATTTCAGACCGTACAGAAAAATGCCCGGGAGAGGGGCACTAGCCCACTCTCCCACCAAAATAGTCAAATAACTGTGCCCTGCATCCCGCAGGGAACACAGAAGAAAGGCCTGAACAAAATCACAAAGATGTGACGCAGCTGACCAAAGAGGTACACTCCCTGCGCAGAGGCTAGGGAGAAAGACGAGGGGCCAGCCAGCAGGGCCTATTTCAGACCGTACAGAAAAATGCCCGGGAGAGGGGCACCAGCCCACTCTCCCACCGAAATAGTCAAAGAACTGCGCCCTGCATCCCGCAGGGAACACAGAAGAAAGGCCTGAACAAAATCACAAAGATGTGACGCAGCTGACCAAAGAGGTACACTCCCTGCGCAGAGGCTAGGGAGAAAGACGAGGGGCCAGCCAGCAGGGGGAGCAGGTGAAGGCGGAACCTACAAATCCCAGGTTCCTAGAACCACCACCTGACCTGTAGGGAGAGCCTGGAGGAGAGCAGGTGGCAGACTTGGACTAATGAGTCACACAGGTGAGCCTAGGGAGCTAGAGGAAGGGGGCGTGCCTAGGTAGCGGCAGTGGCCAGAAAAAAAGCCAGTGCCAGGAAGCAACAGGAGAAGGAAATGGAGGTAGGTTCCGGAGGAGAGGAATCCTCCAGCTGTCTCAGGGGCACAGCCTGGCCTGAAAAGGGAAACAGAGAACCTGTACCCTAAGGGAAGTTAGGGCAGGTGTGTTTGCTGGTGAACTGGAGAGCTGGGGGGGGGCTCAAACAGTGCCTTTGCTCCAGCACCTGTGTTAAGGGGTTAGACTGCTGGAGAGCGGGGGCAGGGTCATTTGTGCAGCTCCTGAGGTGATGGAGCAAATGTACTAAACTCAGCTACTTTGCTTTATAAAAATGCTTTGAGGAACCTCTCTCTCTCTCTGTGTTATCTTTGGGGGTTGGGGGACTGCTTCAACCCCATGCCATACAAAGAGAACCCAGAAGCTCAGCAAAACCAGGGCCGGCGGAGACCTGAACCCAGGGAGTCCTGTGAGACTGAGGGACTCCAGGGATATCCAGGACTCGCGAGGGGCCTGAGCTGGAGGCAGCGGAGCAGCACCCAGGGCAGCACGGGCGGTGAGCCTTCACAATCCCCTTCCCTGGCCTTCTCCTATGCTCCCAAGGCCTTTTTCTAACTGATTTAAATTAATCTCATTTTATTTCATTTAAATGAAATAAACATAAGATGAAACAATAAATGAAGAAATAAAATCTTCAAAAAGAACATTTTTTTTGTGTGCATATCCCTAAAATATATTCGTTTTGCCTCAAATTAATTCTTGTTTTGTCATATTTAGTGAATTCAACCCTTCCAACCAATATCCTAATTCTGCTGTGCGTCACATTGGTTGCTCTTTTTCATTTTCAAAAAATGGAACATGTACATCACCGCCCACTTGGCCAACAGAGTCAACACTAACAAAGGGAACCTCACATGGCTGTCTGCTGATGGTCACTTTCATGGTTCAGGTACAGCAGATGACAACCTGTCCACTACATTCCCAGTTTACTGCTCAACTTAACCCCATATTCACTCTACTCCCTAATTTAATTTGTGGCTTTAGGCACCTCTGGGTATGTTACTTCCATTGAGAAGGGCCAAAGGAGGCATAGAAAAAATGCATTCATCGGTTTTGCCAATACATCCATTGGTATTTGAAGCATCTAACTAGAACTAGTCACAGGATCTAATGTACTGCCTTTTGTGACTCTGTCTTATGTGCATAAATTGTACTCTGCAAAATTACCTGGGTTCTGCAGGTAAAAGTATGCACAAAATCCACTTCTGCGCATAGTTTTGCTCACAGTAGGAAAAGGCATTCACAGGGGTGGGACAGAATTGGTACAAGAAAATGATTTACTAGAGATGTGAATCGTGTGCCCGATCATTTTAACGATCAGGTTCGGATGGAGGGAGAAAAAAATCGGATCGTTAGAGATGTGAATTGGAATTGGTTCCGATTCCAATTCATATCGTTAATTTTTTAGTGAGGCCTGAGCAGATAAAAAAAATCCCACCCTCCCGAACCCCCCCCAAAATGTTAAATTACCTGGTGGTCCAGTGTGTGTGTGTGTGTGTGGGGGGGGTGGGGCCCCCCAGCGCGATCTCCTGCTCTCGGGCCATCGGCACCATTTTGGCTACCACTGATAAAAATGGCGCTGATGGCCTGATAAAAAAAACCCCACCCGACCCTTTACAAATTACCCCTTTGCTTCTCCCACCCTCCCGACCCCCCCAAAAACCTTTTACATGTACCTGGTGGTCTAGCGGGGGGTCCGGGAGCCATCCCTTCAATCATACCCTCGGTGCCGGTGCCGGACTGGTTTCAAAATTGCGCCGATCGCCTTTGCCCTCACTATGTCACAGGGAGCGACCGTCACTCCCTGTGACAAACTGAGGGCAAAGGTGATCGACTGCCAGTATGGCGCCGACCCCCCCAAAAACCTTTTACATGTACCTGGTGGTCTAGCAGGGGTCTGGGAGCCATCCCTTCAATCATACCCTCGGTGCCGGTGCTGGACTGGTTTCAAATTGCGCCGATCACCTTTGCCCTCACTTTGTCACAGGGAGCGACCGTCTGCCATACTGGCAGTCGATCGCCTTTGCCCTCACTATGTCACAGGGAGCGACGGTCGCTCCCTATGACATAGTGAGGGCAAAGGCGATCGGCGCAATTGTGAAACCTGTCCGGCACCGGCACCGAGGGTATGATTGAAGGGATGGCTCCCGGGCCCCCCGCTAGACCACCAGGTACATGTAAAAGGTTTTTGGGGGGGGCCGGCGCCATACTGGCAGTCGATCGCCTTTGCCCTCACTATGTCACAGGGAGCGACCGTCGCTCCCTATGACATAGCGAGGGCAAAGGCGATCGGCGCAATTGTGAAACCTGTCCGGCACCGGCACCGAGGGTATGATTGAAGGGATGGCTCCCGGGCCCCCCGCTAGACCACCAGGTACATGTAAAAGGTTTTTTGGGGGGGTCGGGAGGGTGGGAGAAGCAAAGGGGTAATTTGTAAAGAGTCGGGGTGGGTTTTTTTTTTATCGGGCCATCGGCGCCATTTTTATCAGTGGTAGCCAAAATGGCGCCGATGGCCCGAGAGCGGGAGATCACGCCGGGACCCCCCCCCCCCACTGGACCATCAGGTAATTTAACATTTTGGGGGGGTTCGGGAGGGTAAAGGATTGGTTTTAAAGGGTCGGGGTGGGTTTAGGGGTTGTTTTGGTGTGCCGGTTTTCCCGCCCTCCCCCCAAATAATTCCCGTACTCGATTTAACGATTTTTCACGATAAATCGAGGGAATTCCTATTGTATCGAGTCCCTTACCGATTAATGACGATTTTAAAATTATCGGACGATAATTTAAATCGTTAAAAAACGATTCACATCCCTATAATTTACATGCACACTTTCAATTTTTGGGACAGTTATAACTTTGTGCATATATATTGACGTGTTCTGGAATTTTCAAAGTGAACTTAAGCACATAGGTCTCACTTTGAAAATCTGAGTTAAATTCTCACATTTTTGGATATAGACCATCTCCCTATCTAGGTTGTTTGAAAATCACCCTCTTAAAGATAAATCTATCCAAAGCTTTGGTTTGGTTTTGAGGCTATACCAGAATTGTCCCAGTTTTGACCCAGAATTTTTCCACATTGAAAATAGTTTCGCAGATGTGTCAGGAGCTGTTTCGGCATTGACATATGTGTTTTCCTCATTTTTGATGGGATATTTACCTTCCCTCATTGGTTCGAGACTAGACTACAGACTTCCATACCAAAGATTTGCTTATAAACCAACCCCAGGCATCCATCACACTCACAACCAGGCTCGGAAAGAATTCAAGACAGGTCAAGAGTACAAGAAGACATTCATATGAATGTGGGAGTGTTGATTGTCAACTCTCTAGCTAGAACAAAACCATATGTTCTAAGAAAAGTACAACGTGAAGCACAAAAATTACTTTAAATTTTAGGCTCCTGCATAGCTTATGTTTTTTAATCAAGTTCTTTTCAAGCAAGTTAATGCCTACTTTTTTCCCTTCAAATTGCATGATGAGGAGGTGAAATGCCATGGAAAACTCAGTCTATTTACTTCGGAATGCAGCTCTTAGAATTGTTCATACCTCATACACTGTCCATAGCCAGTCATGAGTAGGATGTCTAATTGATGGTATTCAGCGGAGGGCAAGATGCACTTGGCTTATCGCAAACTAGAATGTTATAAAGGCATGCATAAGGGTGGCCAAAGGTGCATCTCCAGAATAAGGAACTCCCCTTGGTGGAAACTTTACCAAACATTTTTAAAAGGCTGACCTTCCTCATCTTCCCCTCAGCCCTGGAAGCAAGATCAGCGGCAACGTGGGAGAGCAGACCAGCAGCAGACGGACACAGTAAGTCATGCTCCCAGCCTCTGCGGCCACTCCTCCTTTGCTACCTGCAGTTCCTGATTATACAGGCAGCAGGCGCCATGGCAGAAGAGGAGCCGAGGCAATAGGGAGCACATGCTGACCATTCCTCCAGCCTGCTGGCCTGCCACTACTCTGCCCCAAGAAACTGAGAGGAACCTGAAGGACAGCAAGGGTGTGCACAAATATTTATTTTTTCATTTTTTGTTAGTGTTTTTTTTCTTTTCTTTATTGGGGTTGTTTTGTTTTGTTTTTTTCATTTATTTAAAATGAAAAAACCCCCAAACAAACCAGAATGGAAAACAAAGGACCCCCCCCCCCCCCCACACACACACAAAATGAACAAAACAAAAGGTCAGGCACCCATCATAGGAAAAAAGAAACCTCCTGGGCCTTCCCTCTGAGCATCCTGAGCCCCACACCTTCTTCCCTAATTTTCTATTTCTTCCTGCCCCACCAGAGATACCTGTACAAATGGTGCTGGCAGACCGAGGCCAATGCTATTAATTTATGTTGTAAATGCATTTCTGGTGGGGAGAGGGAGCAACCAGGATTGTTCCTACCCTGTCAAGAAAGAAAACATTATGGTAAGAGGATTTGGAGGGGGGAGGAATAGGTATATAGGTATGGGGGGACCCAGGAGGGTTTTCTTTTTTGTCTGCAGTGGAATTATAAAACAAAATGAAAGAAAATAACACATTTTTTGTTTGATTTTCCTTTGTTTTGTTTAAAAAAACTAATTGAAACGAAATAGCAAATTTTGTTAAAATGTCCCATTTCATTTGAAACCAATGCACATCCCTAAAGGGGAGGAGGAGAAGGAGGGGATAGAGTGAAACCTGGGAATGGCATGTTAAGAGTAGAACATGAGGAGAAATGGAGACATAGAGAGAAACCTGGGGAGAAGGGGGAGAGGCAAGATGAAGAAGAACCTAAGGGAGAGGGAGAGAGAGGAATCTAAAAGTAGGAGGAGAGGAAGAGAACCCTGGTGGGAGAGGAGGAGATGCAGAAGAGCTTAGAAAAGCTAAAGAGAAGGGCAACAAAAGCGATAAAGGGGACAGAATGGCTCCCCTCTGAAGAAACACTAAACAGGTTAGGGTTAGAGAAGAGATATCTGTGAGAAGATGATAGAAGTCTACAAAAGCATGAGTGGGGTCAAAGAGGTAAACAGGGAAGGGTTATTTATCCTTTCAGATAGCAGTAGGACTATAAAGCTAATAAGTAGCACATTTAAAACATATCAGAGAAAGTATTTTTTTACTCAGTGCACAATTGATCTGTGGAATTTGTGGCCAGAGGATGTGGTGAAAGCAGTTTGAGTAGCTGGGTTTTCAAAGAGTTTAGACAAGTTCCTGAAGGAAAAGTCCATAAACCATTATTGACCATTGTCAGACTTGGGAAAACCACTGCATATCTCTAGTTATGAGCAAGAAACATTGGATCGATTCTTTGGGATCCTGCCAGGTACTTGTGACCTGGATTGGCTACTCTTGGAGACAGGATACTGGGCTTGATGGATCTTTGGTCTGCCCCAGTATGGAATTTATTGATGATGGGAGATAAAAGGATAGCTGAGAAAGAGGAGGGGAGATGGAAAGAGATGGAAAGATACTTGAATGGAGCAGAAGGAAGAATAAAAGAGAAGGAGAGAAAGAACAGAAAGAAGAATGAGGAGGAAGGGAAGAAGCAAGGGATCAATAATGTGCGCCACACTATATGCATCCCCCCCTTTTTAAAAATCTTAGATCCGCCCCCGTGTGTCATGCCTGAAATTCACATTTCTTCTTCAGTGTGCATCCTCTTCTTGCTTAAGCAGGACATGGGACAATTTTTTAAAAACAACAGGCGTAGTTGTACAAAACAGGACACCGGGCTGGCTGCAGCAGTGAAGGAGAGCGGGTTCTGAGAAACCAGTTAGCCTTCAAAACCATCTCAAGCTGAAATTACCAACATCTCTTACCTAACTGAAAGCATTCAGAAACTTCAGCGATTTTATGCATCAGTTTAGAAGGTATTTTTGGGAATAATTGAGTTCCGTCACACACACACACACACATGATTTCTTAGCGTAAGGCAAACTACACTTTTCTGTTAAATGGTGGCAGTACTTAAGGTGGGGAGGGGAATCCAAATGAGCAGAGGTCAGGCCAGAAGGCTTGATAATGAAGTTAATTAGGGTCAGGGGTGAGGTTTGCTGATAATCGTGTGCAGTGTGAGTTAGTTTGCTCACACACAAAGCTGAAATATCCCAACCTTTACACATGGATTTAATTTAATTTAACTTCTGGAAGGGGAAAAAAGCTTTGCAGGAAAAAGATTGCGCAACCAGAAACTTGTGCAAACAAAAAAAAAAATGCAGCAGATTCTTAAATTTAGCATGGTGCTTGGACTGTTTTTTTTTTTTTCCTTCCTGTGGAATATATTCCCTGCATGGAGCTGCAGGAAATTCAATCCTGGGGCAATTTTTAAAACTGTGTAAGACATTTTGCACCTCTTTTTGCTCAAAATGTAATTGAAGAAGGGCTGAGAAGATTAACTTTCCAAACAGATTCACTGTGTACTGAAAACACGTAATCCTACTCCACTAACCCTGACACTGCGGTGGGAGAAGGACTGTCCAGTCATCCCAGAATTACAGGTGCTGAGGACAGTTGTGTTTAACAAGGAGGAAACACAATTCTTAAATGTAAGCACCCAGGTGAGATCAACCAAGGTTAGTGCGATGAGGGGAAATCTAAAATGTGGAGCTTTCATTTTAAGCATGAAAAGAACCCGGAGGGGGCAAATTTCAGAACGTTAGAGAGGTCAAAGTTTCTTTGTAACCTCTGACCTTCAAGGGTAAATTTCAAAGAGAACCTACCTGGACAGTTTCTCTTTAAAAATTAACTTTAGCAAAGTCTACCTGCGGAGACTGCCCCTGCTTTATTGTGGTCATATTCTGTCGAGGGCGGGTGTCTGTAAGCTCTGTGTGAGATTTGAAAACAAAAATTTGCCTCCCCTTCTCCCAGAACTGCCCCTTCTTCCCACACACACACATATATATATATATAGAGAGAGAGAGAGAGAGAGAGATCTGTCTACCTATATATAAAGATCTATATATCTGTATGAATATATATACATATATATGTGCACCTGGGAAAACTTGGTTAGATTTAGCCACTGACAGAAGGGTGTGTGTGTATGTATGTTTGAGGGGGTACAGGCAGTTTTCAGCCCCAGGGATTTAGCTGGGTAAATCCTAGGGATGTGAATCGTTTTAGGACGATTAAAATTATCGTCCGATAATTTTAATATCGTCTTAAACCGTTATGGAACACAATACAATACAGATTCTAACGATTTATCGTTATAAATCGTTAGAATCGTGAGCCGGCACACTAAAACCCCCTAAAACCCACCCCCGACCCTTTAAATTAAATCCCCCACCCTCCCGAACCCCCCCCCCAATAACTTAAATAACCTGCGGGTCCAGCGGCGGTCCGGAACGGCAGCGGTCCGGAACGGGCTCCTGCTCCTGAATCTTGTCGTCTTCAGCCGGCGCCATTTTCCAAAATGGCGCCGAAAAATGGCGGCGGCCATAGACGAAAAAGATTGGACGGCAGGAGGTCCTTCCGGACCCCCGCTGGACTTTTGGCAAGTCTCGTGGGGGTCAGGAGGCCCCCCACAAGCTGGCCAAAAGTTCCTGGAGGTCCAGCGGGGGTCAGGGAGCGATTTCCCGCCGCGAATCGTTTTCGTACGGAAAATGGCGCCGGCAGGAGATCGACTGCAGGAGGTCGTTCAGCGAGGGTTCCGGCGCCTCGCTGAACGACCTCCTGCAGTCGATCTCCTGCCGGCGCCATTTTCCGTACGAAAACGATTCGCGGCGGGAAATCGCTCCCTGACCCCCGCTGGACCTCCAGGAACTTTTGGCCAGCTTGTGAGGGCCTCCTGACCCCCACGAGACTTGCCAAAAGTCCAGCGGGGGTCCGGAAGGACCTCCTGCCGTCCAATCTTTTTCGTCTATGGCCGCCGCCATTTTTCGGCGCCATTTTGGAAAATGGCGCCGGCTGAAGACGACAAGATTCAGGAGCAGGAGCCCGTTCCGGACCGCCGCTGGACCCGCAGGTTATTTAAGTTATTTGGGGGGGGGGTTCGGGAGGGTGGGGGATTTAATTTAAAGGGTCGGGGGTGGGTTTTAGGGGGTTTTAATGTGCCGGTTTTTCGATTTTTCGATTTTTCACGATTTTTAACGATTTTTCACGATATTTTACCCCCCCCAAACGGCAACAATACGATTCCCTCCCCCTCCCAGCCGAAATCGATCGTTAAGATGATCGAGGACACGATTCACATCCCTAGTAAATCCATGGTAACCTGGGCAAATTCTTTGAAAACTGTCCTCGTTATGAGCCAGACAACACCTAGAACATTGTGAGGTGGTAAGGAATGTAATACATACTTGAATCTTCCGCTCTCTCTGCCGCCTCTTCCTCCTCCTCCTCTTCTGTCACTTCCTTTTTCTGAGCGGCCTGCTGCCGCTCAGAGGCACTGACCGAAGAGTTCTGACTGCAGTAATTGAAGCCTCCGTCGCGGGGCAAGGTGAAGCTGCGAGGTTTGCCCCCGCTGCTGCCATTCAGCGCCTGCGCTCTCTCGCCCTCCACCAGGGGGTACGGCCCGTAGTGGTCCTGCAGGTGGCACTTCTGTGTCGGAAGGGTCGACTGCCGCCGATGGTCCGGTGAGATGATGGCGGAGTCGGAGAACACCGAGTCCTCGAGCGGTAGAGTCTGGAGGTAGTGCAGTCCCGAGCTGGTCAGCGGCGTCTCGATTAAATCCTGCCAGGAGCGCCGCTGGCTGGCTGTCTTGCGTGCTGGCGATCCAGTAGTGCTTCCTATCGCTTCCTGGCGGTGCTCCTCATGTGAGGACTGTGACTGTGATGTTTCCGTGGACGACAGTCTGCTGTGCTTTGGTTCAACAAAGGGGCTTGTGCAGCTCATCTGTAACCAACAAGAGGCACAGTTAGCTCCGGAGCGAATGCCCTGACAATGCCCAACGACTTCATCTCATATCAAGCTCATGCCCTGAGGGAAGGGTCATGCCACATTAAAGGTTATGGTGCACCACCTTTTCTTAGATACGGCTTCTATAACCACTGCAGCTAGGTACCCGAATGTGCATGTAATTTTCAAGAAACACAGGTGTGAGTACACCCACCAAATCTCCAGCAGTACACTGGGGTCTCCAGCATTTAAATCCCTGTTTTTTGCATTCTGATTAAATTTTGGCTAGTTCTGTTTTAAATGAGATAATTTGTTTTTATTGTTTTTAATATTGGATGTTTTAATGGTTTTTTACTTTTGTTATATTGTTAATTTTTTTTGGTATAATAGTTTATTACATTGTATTATGCTTTTTAATTTACAATATACACTGTTATGATAATTTCAAAAATCAGTTTATCAAAAATAAATTACCAGTACCATTACCATTTACACCTTGTTCAAGGCTGCAGGATCTATTAACGTATCTGAGTCTCCAGCAAACTCAGCAGAGTTCTTGAAATCCTCTCACAAACCTCTGCAAGCACCTGGATATGCAAAAGCTACTATTTAGAGGAGACATCCTGCCCCCTACCATCGCTTTCTCCCACAACTATGAGCAGGCCTGTATTTAGATACAACAGATTCTGAAGGTGCCAAATACTGGGCCAGAGAGGAGACCGTTCCCACTTGCTTTAGTCCTGTGTGCTGGGGCTGCTTCAAAGGGGTGCCAGCATGGCACTCTGACTCACAACCCCCTCTTCCAGCTCCACTCTCCAACTGTGACGATGGCTGCCAAATCTTAAATCCATCCTCCACTATGAGGGGCCCCAAGCGTGCCGCCTGACTCCCAACAATAGAAACCGCGTGCCTTGTCCAGTTTAAAACTGCCTTGCAATATAAAAACCCTAACTTCAAAACTCAACCCTTCAGTGCCCAACTGGAATGAGTAGGCCAGACCAGTATGCTTTTTATTTTTTTCAAACTGTGAACATAAAAGTTGGGACAGAGAGGAAAGCGAACAGGATAATTAAGCATGCACTTAACTAACATGCCATGTATGTGCATATACATACATATACACACATCCTATGAAAATACACACAATCACAGATATATATATACATATATCTCTCTTATAGAGTTTAATGTCACAAACACAAAGTCTAGAAAAACTGATTGAAAGGCAACTATAAGTATCAAGGGCAATTTTATAATTCCCCACACAGCGGTAAAGTCTGCACGTACAGTGTACATGCAGAATTTTCTGAGGATTTTCGAATCATAGTACGTGCGCACAAGTTCACTATGAGAACCCTTCCTAAACTGAGTGGGAATGAGCAGAATTGTCCGTGCATAAACGTACGCCTGCTCCAAGCAGGGCAGAACCTGTGAGTGGTGGAAATTGCAAATATATGTGCATATGTTGTATCCCCGCCCCCCCCCCCCAACAAGCTCCGCCTAGCATGCATAAAAGAAGGTGGGGAAATCAGGTTCTGCACACTGGGCCTGGGGCTATCTTGTGATAGCCATTTACATGCACATATATTTATTAATAATAAATATTTCACAGGGGAGCGCCCGCACGGAAGAACAGGTAATGCCACATTTCAATTTAAAAAAACAAAACTAAAAACACCCACTCGGTTTGTTTTAATTGCTATATAAGAATTTCTGAATAAGAACGGAGCAATAGTGCCAATTGTCAAGGCTTCAATTGTTGCTGTGACCATTCACCCATCTGCCATGGAAAGCGATCTATAAGAATTTTAAAATAAAATAAACAATTATGTATTTATTTAAAACTTCTTGTAATTCGCTTATCATGGTGAAAAGCTATCTTAAATGAAGAACATAAATGCATAAACATCATACATAAAACATTGATCTGAGAATAAATAATCTGGGGGTCAATATTCAAAGCCATTTAGCGAACAACTCACAAGTTATCTGTCTGAACAGACTGGTTTGAATATTTCTCTTGCTTATCCGACTAACAGTTAACTGGATAGGTCTTTATCAGGCTAAGATTTAACTGAATAAAAAAGGGGCATGTTGGGGGCATTCTGGGATGGGGCAGTTTTAGGCGAATAACATATCCTGCTAACTCCGATATTAAGAGTTGCCCGGATACGTTTTTATTCAGTTTATTAGAAAGGGAATGGTGAATAAAACGTAAAATGTTATAATGCCTCTGTATCGCTCCATGGTGAGACTGCACCTTGAATACTGTGTACAATTCTGGTTGCCGCATCTCAAAAAAGATATAGTTGCGATGGAGAAGGTACAGAGAAGGGCAACCAAAATGATAAAGGGGATGGAACAGCTCCCCTATGAGGAAAGGCTGAAGAGGTTAGGACTTTTCAGCTTGGAGAAGAGACGGCTTAGGGGGGATATGATAGAGGTCTTTAAAATCATGAGAGGTCTAAAACAGGTAAATGTGAATCGGTTATTTACTCTTTCGGATAATAGAAGGACTAGGGGCCACTCCATGAAATTAGCATGTGGCACATTTAAAACTAATTGGAGAAAGTTCTTTTTCACTCAATACACAATTAAGCTCTGGGATTTGTTGACAAGGGATGTGGTTAGTGCAGTTAGTGTAGCTGGGTTTAAAAAAGGATTGGATAAGTTCTTGGAGGAGAAGTCCATTAACGGCTATTAATCAAGTTTACTTAGAAAATAGCCACTGCTATTACTAGCAACGGTAACATGGAATAGACTTAGTTTTTGGGTACTTACCAGGGTCTTATGGCCTGGATTGGCCACTGTTGGAAACAGGATGCTGGGCTTGATGGACCCTTGGTCTGACCCAGTATGACATGTTCTATGTTAAAAATATATTTTTCTGATGTTTAATTCCAATTCTTTGTGTTTTAAGGACTGCAACCTCCTACAAGCTAAACAGCAAGGGTAGGGGGGAGAGCAGTGAGGGCTGGGGTTAGGCAGCTCCCCTGGTATAAAGAAAATGAAATGTTACTCAGGGCTTTACCACTTCTCTATTCCTCCCATCCTACTACCACCAATTTTTAAGGTTCTTATCACCTTCTCTGACCCATAACTGATAAATGGGAAAACCTTCACTGGGACATGTAGGTTTTCTTGGACCCAGGGACGGACTGGCCTATTGGGGGATTAGGCATTCCCCAGTGGGCTGGTTGCGCTAGTCACGCAATTTCCTCAGCTTCCCAGCCTCTGGCCAGAGAAAAGAAGAGGGGCTGCTGTGGCCTGAAGAAAGGCTCAGCAGGGCCATAGTGGAGACCATCCCATTGTGGCCACATGATAGGCCTGCGGGGCTGCAACGGAGCCTACCTGTCACAGCCCAAAGAAAGACTCGGCAAAGCTGTAGTGGAGCCCATCGCATTACAGCCAGAAGAGAGACCTGTGGGGCCAAGCCTTCCTCCCTCCAAACAACTGTGGCTGCAGTGCCACTAGTATGGTCTCCTCCCACTTCACCTCTGGCGTGGTTTAAAACAAGACCCAAAAGAAAGGGGGAGACCAAGAGCATGTGTTTCTGTGTATGAGAAAGCCTGCCTGCGTATATGAGAGACAGCCTGCATGTGTATATGTGAGAGAAGAGAGCCTGCCTGTGTATGAGGCAGAAAGAGAGGAACTGCATATGTATGAGACAGAGAGAGAGAGAAAGTCAGCATGCGTGTGTGAGAGATCCTGCATCTGTATGTGAGAAAGCGAGAAACTGCATATGTATATGAGAGAGCCTGCCTATGTATGAGACAAAGAAATAGAGAGAGAGCCTGTGTGAGAGACCCTGCATATATATGTGAGAGAGCCTACATGTTCTATGTATAACGCTATTACGTATGTTAATATGTTCTCTGTACACCGACGTGATATCTCGATAAGCGGCGGTATATAAAAACCAATAAATAAATAAATAAATAAATGAGAGCAAGCCTGCGTATGTATGAGAGACCCTGCATGTGTATGAGAGACTCTGCATGTGTAAATGACAGTGAGAGAACTTACATGTGTATGTGAGAAAGAGAGCCTACATGTGCATGAGAGAGCACAAGCCTGCTTGTGTATGAGAGACCCTGTGTGTATGAGAGACCCTGCATGTGTTTGTGACAGTGAGAGAGAACCTTCATGTGTATGTGTGAGATTAAGCCTGCATGTGTATGTGAGAGAGAACCTATGTTGTGTTTCACAGCCTGCATGTGTATGTGAGATGAGTGCATGTGTGTGCACAAGAATGAGCCTTCATGTGTATATGAGAGAGTGATCCTGCGTATATATAGGAAACCCTGCATATGTATGTGTGAGAGAGAGCCTACATGTGTAGAGAGCTGGCATGTGTGTATGAGAGTGAGCTTGTGTGTGTATGAGAGCATGAGAGAGGCTGCATGAGTGTGAGAGACTGTATATGCATGAAAGAGTGAGTGAGCCTGTGTATTTATGTGAACAAGGGAACCTGTGTGTGTGAGAGAGCCTGTATGAGTATAAGAGAGCAAGAGAGCCTGTGTGTATGACAGCATATGTGTGTGAGTGGGAGAGAGGAAAAAATTTGTGCGGCCCTCCTCCTGCCAATCCACAACAATCTCTGGATGACTGGAAATCAAAAGATTCCAGGTATGGAGAGCAGGAGATTTTTTAATCCTATTATTTTATATTTATAGGTGTTATTTCATGTGTTTGCTGTTTTGAAATATTTTGTGTTTGGGACATATTAGAAAATATATATCCATTTTAAAAATTATTGGATATTCTTCAACTGTTTTGATATATTATTGCTTGATGTTTTGTAAGGAATGATGTTTTTGTTTTTCCATTGTTGCACTGCATAATACAGTCTGGCTTGTTGTGGTTTCAAGAGCATATGTGTGAGTGAATGAGCCAGTGAGCATGTGTCTGAACGACAGAGAACGAGCAAGCCAATGAGAATGTGTGTGAGCAAGAGGCCTATTTAAGCCAATGGGCATATGGGTGAGCATAAGAGAGAGTGAGTGAGCCAAGAGCAAATCACTGAATATTTGTGTGAACCAGAGTGTGAGCATGTGTGTGAGTGCGCGTGTGAGAGAGAGAGTGTGAGAGGAGAGTGTGTGAAAATGAACATGAGTTAGAAAGTATGTATATATGAGATAGATCAGAAAATATATGCACAGCCTCACAACCCTGACTAATCCATGACAATCTCAGGGTGAATGGAATCTATGAAGTTCCCAGGATAGAAACATCCCAGAACAGTAGGTGATTTTTGTTAGGCTTAGTTTTAATTATTGGGTGTTATTTGATGTGTCTGCTGTTTTGAATTTTTTTTTTAATTTCCAACATCAATAAAATGTTATATATTTTTAATCATTGAATGTTCTATTCATTAGCTGCTTTAAAATATTTCTTCTTTTATGA
Organism: Rhinatrema bivittatum; assembly: GCF_901001135.1. Taxonomy (NCBI): domain Eukaryota; kingdom Metazoa; phylum Chordata; class Amphibia; order Gymnophiona; family Rhinatrematidae; genus Rhinatrema; species Rhinatrema bivittatum. Next base: position 226,774,482 of record NC_042619.1, on the reverse strand, counting down.
GTATGATTTTACTATTATGATTGACAATTTATATTTCTTGATTTTATTTGATGTTTAATGAGGAATGGTGATTGTGTTTTTCCATTGTTGCACTGCATACAGAGACTGGCTTGTTACAGATTTTGTCTGCATGTTTCTATTTATACTTTCATTATCTCTTTATTCTGTATTTGGTTAGGGTCGGCCTGTGATCTGCATGTATGACTGAAGTGAGGTATTTTGCTAGTGCGTAGTTTCTGTGCAAAGATCTATAATAGCTTGGCTTGTTCTTCTAATAGTAGGTGTATTAGTGTTTTAGGGCCTGATGTAATATTTGCAGTGTTGCCTTTTCATTAGTAGGGTTGTTACTGTTTGCTGGCAGTTAGTGCTGTTTTTGTATGGCAGGTTTACTATATTGTAATTCAGTTTACTCAAAGCTCTCTGAGAGCCAAGCCTGCATGCAACATGCTTTACAATAGGCCTAATACCATATGGCTGCAAGTGGTCTTTTTTGCAGAGTTTTCGGTTGGTACTACAGCAGTGCATGCAAATAATACACGTTGTAAGTGATATTTTTAACTTAAAAGACTGTACTTTGAATGTTCTTTTTCATGTAAAATCTGTTACTATAAATGCATAATTTGTTTGTGGGGAGGATGAGACCTGAGGGTGTGCAAGGCTATAAAGTTTGCCTATGGCACCTAATACCCTTGCACCAGTCCTGGCTGCACAAGAGAAAGCAGGATTCTACCTGGAGCTGTGCTGCTGTGGGTTAGTGGCTCTTCCCAGTCTCGGCCAGAGCTTAATCTTCTCTTTTTATAAGTCTAGGGAACAGTATGGGTCACTTCTGGTCCCCTCTCTCCTGGAGTAGGTAGGAAGAGCAGAGCCTGAGAATCCATAAAAGCAGCAGATTGTGTAGCCCGCAGTCAATGGGAATGCACTAGAGTAGTGGGAGTGTTATGGAGACGTGGAGGCAAGCTATGGGCACAGGAAGGGAATGGGTAAGCCAGGAGGAAGTTCCTGGGCAATGTTGGGGAGTCTTCTGTCTGAGGTGATTGGACTGAGCTCTGAGAGGAGCAGTTGGCTCTGGAAACAGCAAGTCTCCTGGAAAGTGGGATTGGGAAAGCCGAGGGGGCTGCTGAAGAATGGGGAAGAGCTGGCAGCAAGCAAGAACTTTACACCATGATGCAGCAGTGCTGGGGTGGAGACACCCACTCCATGAGCACAAACGCAGCAGCACAATAGTAGTGTGTTAGACAGTGTTTGTTTTTCTGTGTCAGAGAGAGAGAAACACACACACACACACATATGTCTGAGAGAGAGTGTGTGTCTGTGTGGGTGTCTTTCTCTCTCTGACACAGATGCACACACATTCTCTCACTCTCAGTGTGTGGGTGTGACTGAGAGAGCGTGTGTATGTCTGTGAGAAAGAGAGTGTGTGATTTTGTGTGTTTCAGTGTATAAGTGCCAATAATGTTTCTGCAAGCTAAACATCTGTTTGTGTGAATGAGTGTGTGTGTGTGTGTGTCCCCGACACTGGCTGGCAGTGTGGTAGTTTATTTGCTTCCAAATGGTTCAAGAATTGATTGGTTGGCCAGACCAGGAATGCAGGATATCTATCTATCTATCTATCTATCTATCTATCTATCTATCTATCTATCTATCTATCTATCTATGTGTGTGATGGGGGGGAGAGCCAATTGACTTGCATGGATGGAATAAGGCTCTGTTTCTCACCCCGATCTAGATTGTGCTCTACTTATTTTTTTTATGAAAAATGTGAAATTAGTGGGTCAGTTCTGCTGGGTTCCAGGGTTGACTTGGTGTGCTTTTGGGAGCTGCTGACGCATGTGCTGCAGAGAGAGTGCACAAGGGAGTCAGATATCTCTTGGACTGGTTATGAAAAAATCCCCTGGGCTGATTTTTTCCTGCAATCCACCCCTGCTTGGACCCATCTCTGCTCTTAACATTTTGTATCATGCAGTTGAAATCGCTTTCATCCACCAGAAAATTACATTTTGAAAAGAGTTTGTTCTTACCAAATGCTCTTTAATTTTCTCAGCTTGCCTTGCCTATTTATACTCCCCTGCTTTGACTGCAGACGTCTTATCCTTGCCTGAAAATCTCTCCCCAGCACTTATTCATTACATCACACGCAATAGAAATGGTTCAATCTTAAGTCACTTGGGTGCCCTTTTGCTGAGTGCTGGATGTGCCTGACGGTTCTACACTTGCAGTACTGCAGCCTGTTTTTCTTACTGAGGTGTGGATCCTGGGATTTTCACTATCAGGGACTCGACCACTAAGCTAATAGTCCAGCTCCATTTAGTGGGACTAGAAGAAGAATCCTGTCCGCTATAGCAGACATAGCCGTCCCCTTATTATTACAGCCTATCAGAGAGCAGTTTAATGAGGCAGAAAAGGTGTGGGAGGTGGGGGGTCTCCTCGCAGGGTTCCAATCTCAGCTCTGCCTGCGCTTGCTTGATGACCTCTGGTCACTGTACTTTGCACCTCCAGATCTAAGGAGGCCATAGTCACATCAAAATAACAGTAAGGGAATTCAAGAAAGCCTAGGATAAGCAGAGAGGATCCCTAACCGCAAAGCAGGCAAGTAGGGTTCACGACATTGCACCAGGCATGGAGCTGGGCGGGTGAAGTAGGCCTTACGACCCTTACCTGCCGCCATAGTCTCTGTCTCTATCCTTATTGTGATTCCCAGCATTAAGATTTGATGCCGAACCAATGTGTTTTCAACAAGAAGGGCTTACCGAGGGAGGCCGTGGGTAAGTGTCATAAGGAGGTGGTGGGCTGTCTTGCTTAGGCGCCGAGGGCGTATCTGCTTCCTCCTGTTCACTTTCGCTCCAGTAATCTGAAAAGAGACGAGGGCAAAGGCAAGAGAGATCACCACACAGTGCCATGCAGTAACGCCTCAGGACGCAAGCCTGCATCTCAGGAGTCAGCACGGCACAGGGACAGCAGGAGAGGCGCGACGTCTGCCACCAGCCCTATACTATCAGGCAGTGGCTCTGCGTAAGTTGATGTTACAAAACAAATATTCCTAAAAGAAAAGTATTTCAGAACTCTCCACATTTGGCTAGAGAATAAAACTGTCTGAACTGTGACTCCACCTCACATCTCAAATTAGAATATCTGATGGTTAACGCTACTCTGTGCATGCAAAGCTTTAGGGATGCTGATAGGCTGGCCTCTTGATCTTCAGTCAACTCTACTTGATGCCCTGTTTATAGCTTGCATCAACCTGACAGAGCACCACTGAGAGGAAATAGATGGCGAAGGTCGGGATGTGCCCTCGTCTTCAGCTCCTGCTGAAACCGTGCAGAGAATTCAAATTCATCACCCGCTTCCTTTTCCCATCTCCTAGAGCTTCTATATTCATCTCCTTCGCATGCTCTCTGTGCCTCCCTCTCTCCTGGTTTCTCATGGCATGCTCTTTGTCGGCTCATGCCTCTGAAATAGGCTGTCCACTTTGTATCTAAACTATCTTGTTTATACTCATGGCTGGGGCAATCTATGCTAAGAGCCTGCCGGCAGGCTGTACAGATGTTTCTGTATCCACCTAACAGTTAGCAAATCTCCCACGAGAAACTATCCAGGCAGTTTCTCTGTGAAAATTCGCTAGTACGGGCAGGGGGACAAAAGCATTTGCATATCCTACACTTGCCATATCTGCAGATAGACTATGTGCTAGATAATACAAGTGTCTACCTGAAAATTTAATATTCGCGCCTATTCCCCTCATCCCCCCTCTTCCTCGCCATGTTTCCAGAAACACCAACATTTTATGCAGCTGTAAATTTCCGAAAGGGCCAATCTAGTCACTTGGCTCCCTGTGGTTAGGCAGCTAGAGTATTTTGAAAGTCTACTCTGCACCAAGCACCACAAACAGGTCTGGGTTTTAAGGGCATCCACAATAAATATGCATGAGGTATATGTGCATACGCACATATTACATGCACATTCATTGTGGATACCCTGAGCGCCAGACCTCTTTGTGGCATCCAAGGATGGGAGTTGACTACCCCGATCTACCCTAATATGCATATATAGGGGGGGGGGGGGAAGAGAGAGGGGCTTCCAGCTCAGTCAGAATCTGTTTCAATGATCTGGGGCGTGGTGGGCGGGAAGGGGGTCATTAGCTGAGATATCACAATTCTTCAGACTCGGCCACCAAGTGTTTTTGCCCCTTTATTAGCCATTTTCCTCCCCCATCATTGCACCAGTGGGTCCAGGGGCCTGCGGCTTCCTTCAGGAGAGACATACAAAACAATTCAAGGTCAGATTCGGAGCAGGTGACCGTTTAGCCTGAAGAGATAGAATCTGCAGATTTTTCTCATGCCCTATTAGGGAGATCTAGTAAAAACTACCAATGAACCAGGGGCAGGGGAAAGCCAGAAGCATTCAAATAAATTAAATTCAGGTTGCCAAAAATTACAACGTGGAATCACCAAACTTGATAAAATCCATAGCAGGTTCAGAGAACATGAGGTTAAAAAAGGTTCGTCAAACCAAGTCACCAAACTTTCCAACTTTCTACAGGCTGGGTGACTCATTTTGCCTAAGTGAGTATGTGCACACCCAGAATCCCAACCTGTAGGTGTCACTGTTGTTCAATGGCTGAGATTCCCAGAAACTCCCCCCCCCCCTCCCACCACTGTATCCCTTCAGGATGGTGGGGGAGGGGGAGGTGTGTGAATGCTCCTGTCCCCTCTCCTGCCATGCAATATCCCTGGCCCTTGCTGGACCGAGGAGCAGAAGCCATAGCCTCAACTTCTGAAGCATAAGCAACTTCATAGACACTGAAAATCAAAGTGGCGGTAATACCTCACCCCCCCTCCCCCCTCGGTACCTTGTTCTGGTTTAATCCGCTCTCTCTCTGCAAAACCAGCAGCAGCCATGCCCACTCTGTTCAGCCATCTGCATGAAAACAAGTACACACATGAAATAAGATCGAGAGCGAGCCATTAAATGGGCTTGCACTTCCATTCTCCAGCACTGCTATTTGTGTGTCTTTTATTATATGGTACAGCGTGTGGCTGTGAGTGAAAATGCTCTGCTACACCACCCATCATTCGGGCAGCTGTTTCCTGCAACACTTTCTGATTCACTGGTGGCTCCCAAGATGTATAATTTCGCTGTTGTACAAATTGCTTGTACACCAAGAACCACATTACAAAAAAAAACCCAACATTTTTTTTTTCCCTAAGACATGAAGTGCTGAATGGAGATTCCAAACATCTGTAAGAGAAAGTGTTGGCAGATCATCAGGATAGCTATTAAACCTGCCACTCACAGATGTGCTAATTCCCCTGCTGCTGTTTGGACTGTCAACGCCACGCACGCTGCTTCCTGTACACTCCATGGAGCTGGAAATGAGACGTTATTAGCATGGATTACGGACAAGCATTAGTCAGATCCCAGCAGTAAGGCGAACTCGGTTAAACTTGGGTCACATGGAGTTAGGGGGTGCGGAGTAAAAAAAGAGCCCACCACCCCTGGTAAAACAAGAGAGGATGTCATGTCTACCTCTAGTCATAAAACTGTTCCTCGTTCATCTGAGAGCTGAAAATACGTGCCTGCTCTTCCCCTCCCCACAGAAAAGAGGGTGCTGACTGGCTTATTCCTTTATTCCTTTGCTCCAGCCCTCCAGTTCCTTTCCTCTTTCCCCCGGGGATGCAAGGCGGGGGAGAGGGGTCCTTTAGTGCGTTAGACAGTTCCCGCAGCATTGGGGATTCCCTTTCTCGCCAAATATTTAAATCAACTGCAAAAGATGCTCGCCTGTTGACTCTCCAGTTCTGAGAAGGCAAGAAGCAGTGTCTGGCAAAGCCAGTGTCGGCCTGAAGCTGTTGTAATGCTTGGTTAGTACCTGTAATGTGAATAAATTCCTTCCTTGAGATCTGCCCGTTCAAGCAGCCTTGTCTGATCCAATTATCTTGATGTATTTATTTTTATAGTATTATCTTGATGTAATTTATTATTGTGTTATGTAATTAATGATTTCTATGAATTATCTATTTAATTTAAATGCATCTTTGCTGGTTTTGTAATATATTATATAGTACAGATTTATTGTTATATTGTGTATGCATTGATGTGTTATGTTTTTCCTATTTATTGTAACATGCAGTGAGTTACTGGGTTACCAGCAGAATGCGTGATCAGCAAAACGACATTACATGACATACATTGCATTGCATTCTCTCATGCATTGACTCAATGCATGCAATATATGCGACAACTTAGTAAATAAGCCAGGCAGGCATCCTTGCAACTGCTTCCCTTAAGTATCCTGTGATTGCTGACCAGGAACAAAGGGTAGATCTGCATGCCAGGGTTCCCTAACAGTGATAAACAAGACGATCCGTAGGCAAGAGCTGACGCAACCTGCGATTACAGGTACCTCACTAACTGCTAATTGACACTGCTGTCAGTGAGGGAAGGGAAATAAAAACACGGCAAGGTCAAGAGCCCTCTCTGATAAGAGGTAAGTGCTCACTCCAAGAAATCATTCAATCAAGTCTTTAAAAACCAAAATCTCTGAAGAACATGGATTCCACTTGCAGAAAGATAAGAGCCAGTATGCTTCCTCCTATGAAATGAATTCCTACTGTAAGAACATCTTCCCTTAAAACGCCTCTGCCACCCTTTCCCCTTAAAGAGCCCAGGAAAGGTTATTTCTATCCTTATTTTTAGTAGCTACCTCATTTCACAATCACCCTCTGGGGCAGAGCCTGCCTTGAGGCATTATTGGGTTATTTGTCTCTGACCTGGGCAGAACTCCCCCCCTATGCATGCAGACCCCTAATTCAGACAGTGTTCTACCATAGTACATGCTTGACAACAGGTTCACCTGCAGGAGCAGAATTAAAGGATTCCAAATGCAAAAAAAAAAAAAAAAGATAAGCAGGTACTGCCTGCTAAGCTCTTGACCAAGCACAGGTCAAATTCTAAGATTAGGATCCAGAGCAAACCCACGTACTTTTCATCAGGCAGGGTGTGGCGGCTTTTGATTTAAGACTGAACCAAAATGATCCAATTAAAATTAGGGTATAAGCAAGTAACAAGGCAATTTTAAAACTATGGATTTTGGGACAAAGTTCATGGGTACTTTTTTTTAACTGCAGACTTTACCCTAATTTTCAAATCAAAAATTTGCCACAGGTTCAAAGTACTCACAGACATTTGCACCTGCATTTTTCTGAATCACAGATCTTTGACTTAAGACTGTGCTTCAAAGTCAGAAATTCAGTGCAGCTAAATATGGTGTATGACTGCCTTTGAAAACCAATGCTGCATGCCCGTCTTAGAAGGAAGAACAGTCTGTGTTCCAAACACGCTGCATGTAATTCAAGTCACACAGCAGAAGCCATCCACTCAGAATTTCAGCCATGTTCACAGTTCAGCATGAAACACAACTAGTACAGACTAAGATAGAAACCATCTAGCCTGCCCAGAAAAGCAGCCTTCTGTCTTATGATCGCAACTGTCTGTGGTATAGGGTTTTTTTTTGGCTGTAGGATGTGATTATGTCATGGATTTGAGGTGGCAAAAATCTGTTTGGGACTCTTGGCAGACCAGCAAGTGCCACCACGTCTGCTTTTAAAATGATCATACAATCAATAGCTTATTCGGTAGCAAGGATATCCAGGAACAATGACAGTAAAAGTGTAGATATGCAACTTCAACCAGTTGAGGGCTTTCTAGTATGATGATGCTTTCACACACTATTGACGTAAAGGGAGATGGGGGTCATTGGTTTGCTGGCATGTTGTGTAAGGGCGTGGGGATTAGTAGAGTAGCAGACTAGAATTTCTGGATAAGCTGAGAGCCTGGAATGCCACCGAGGATCTTGTGATTAGCCTCCCAACTGGCAGAACATTTAAAGTCTTACGTTCTGGCGACCAGGTAATATTCATGCTAGGGAAGGCTTCTCAAATATACTTGAATAAAAACAGTGTGGTCTGCATTGTTTGTCCACTTGAATGCACAAAAATAAGGGTCAATCAACAAGAAAAAAAAATAATAATAAAGCGATACCCTTTTTTTAAAATCAGACTTAATATATTTCTTTAACATTGTCCGCGGTGGCCAAGTGGAACTTCATTGGATGCCTTTGCTTGAGGAAGTAGATGCACAACCAAAACATTGCTAAAGTGTGTTGGTGAGGCGACTGAGGTCTGGGCAAGCATTTTAAAGGCTAACAGTGCATCTCCTCCACCCAATTCTAGATTTTGAATATTCTTATAGTGATGTTAAGAGAACTACTCCACATATCCCTGAGAAGGGGTAGTGAACTGCCATGCACAGTGTAATGATGCTGATAATATATTCAGCAAGTCGCAGAGGGTGCTGGATCTAATGTGTCTAATGGTTTTATATGGTTTTCCAGAGAGACTTTTTAAAAAACAAACATCTTTCAACTAGAAATTTTTCCAAGTTCTGAATTTCAGTAATATCGAGCTGAAAGTTAATCAAGAGTTATTGTAGGAACTCTGCATTTTAGTCTAATGAGACAACCCATATAAACATCAAAGCAACCTGCTGGTAGTCACAGCACTGAATTGGCAGCCCCTGTCCTGAACATTACCCTACACCTAGCACTATCTCCGTTTATAGAGTGACACAACCATGCACAGTCAGCCAATGCCTGCACATGGTTTACTACAGTATTCTAATAAAATGGCACATGCAAGTTTGGGAACAAGTCTCTTGCTGTTGTACATATATGTTTTCTTTTTAAACTGCTGCTGCGGAAAGAAGCATTTATTCACCTGGTGTATAATTAGATCTTGCAAGAGTTACTTGTGTACGCTGCTCGCTTCGGTTCAGTCACGACGAAAGCCCACACATTTTCCCCACAGGCTATTGCTCAGTGTGTGGTGAAATCCATCATGAACAGGATGGCAGAATTATAAAACAATTTTGGGGGAATAAAATACAATTTAATAACCACACATGAATGCAATAGCCTGAAGGTCATACATGTGATTACAGGTGAAACAAAGAACACCCCCCAATATTTTGGGGTTGAGTAATCCTGACAGCAGGAGGCAGTGGATGATTCATGAAGTCAGGTGGTGCTCAATTTATTGAAATCAATAATAGAGAAATATGGAGATTTTACCATGGGGGGGAGGGGTGAATTATCATACGGGGTGGTCCCGCAATATTTTTCCCTTCCCCAACAAAATAATGTGGTGATATCACTGCATGATTTTTTTATCTTGGAAAAACTCTGCAATAAAAAATAATGCAGCAGAGGTTGCAAAAATGCCCGATTGTGGCACACTTTGCCTGGGGCTACCATCATTTTAAAAAGCCATACAGGCCAAAACCCTCCACCCCCCACCAAAAAGTGTCAAAACAGCCCCTGGGAATCTTGCAAAACCACGCTGCTCTTTTGCATGACCCCCCCCCCACCCTGAACAAAGATCTCTCCCCTTATGGCAACCCCCCCATTCATCCTCTGGCTCCTCCCAGGTCCACCCACAGAAACCGTAATCCTTGGAATCTCTAGTCTCTCCCCAATTCCCTCCCACCCCCTTTGTACAAAAAATTGATCCTGGTGGTTTAGACAGTCCCCAGACCCTCACCCTCACCCCCACCCACCTCAAAGATGTATTGTTGGTGGGGTAGTGCAGGCTTGGAGCACCCCCTAGCTCTGAGCCCAGTTGATGCCAAGTTCTAAAATGGTGGCGATGGCCGGTTGGTGCCATTTTGGAAAATGGTGTTGACCAGGCCTGGAACTAATAGGCGCTCTGGGCCTCCATTACCCCAACTATACTACCCCCACTACCCTATCGATACACAGCATTTATCATGCATTACAGCCATATCACAGCTTAGAAAATCTAGGCCAGAGTTTGCCGTTCTCATCTGTGCTTGAGCACATTACTATGTCCAAGTTAGTCAAGCTTTCACTTAGGAAAAGTGCAGCCACTTGGACCCAGATTTAGGTGTAGCCAACCTTCACAACTTCCTAGCATGCCAAATTTTGAATGGCACCAAATATCCATGCCAAAGAGGAGCCTGCTTTTGCTTGCTTCAGGTCCAAGTGCTGGCGCAGTTTCTAAGAGGCGGCTGCTATGGCGCTTTGCCTTAAGGCATGAAAATCTTAACTCCAGCCCTGCAGCTACCAGAGACCAGAATTATGTGTTTGAGTTGGAGGCAATTTCACCATGCTTCTTTTCTGAAGTGGGCAAACATGACTAATCATGCAGGAGCACCACTCAGGAAATACATGCTAGGAAGGGATTGCGTCCTCCTTCATTCAGTCATCCATGACTTGGATTAAACTGGCTGTATGGATCAGCATGCTGTGATTAAATCTTATGTGCCATGAACTAACTTCATGATTTTCCTGCTAAACTCATTTTCTGATCTTCCCTGTTGCAGCCATTCAGGTTCTGTAACTGAAACTTCATTAAGAACATAAGAAGCTGCCATACTGGGTCAGACCGAGTGTCCATCTAGCTCAGTACCTTATTTCCAGCAGTGGCCAGTCCAGGTCACAAGTACCTGGCAGGATCCCAAACAGTAGATAGATCCCATACTGCTAATGCCCAGGGATGAGCAGTGGCGTTCCCTAAGTCTACCTGGTTATTAAATGTTTATGGACTTTTCCTCCAGGAAATTGTCCAAACTTTTTTTAAACTCAGCTATACTAACTGCTTTTACCAACATCCTCTGGCTATGAATTCCAGAGTTTAATTGTGCATTGAGTGAAAAAATATTTTCTCCAATTAGTTTTCAATGTGCTACTTAGTAACTTCACGGAGTGTCTCCCAATTATTTTATTTTTTGAAAGAGTAAATAACCAATTCATATTTACCTGTTCTAGACCTCTCATGATTTTATTGACCTCTATCATATCCCCCCTCAGCCGTCTCTTTTCCAAGCTGAAGAGCCCAACCTCTTTAGTGGATCCTCGTAGAGGATCCATCCCCTTTATCATTTTGGGTCTCTATCTCCTTTCACTCCTCACTGCTCCAACACTGCAATGCTAAATGGTTCGATTCCTGTATTGCTGAGCAATAACAACATTTTGGCGTGGGTTATGGAATGTGAAGCCCTCGTTTTTTGTTGTTGTTAAATGTAGCCCAGTACAAACTGAATGAAGCAAACAGGGCTTGCTTCTGCAAAACTCCTCAGCCATATAAAAGCGTTAAACATCTGAAGGTTTTCAGCTATGGCATTTTTTCTCCCACTGAGGAACGCTCATCCCTGACCCATGGAGATATACTCCAGTGTATAACATATGCTTGGCATGTTTAATAAATTTTAATCATTTTTTTTTTTTAAATGATAGATACACAATGAAGTGAACACGCCTATGGCTATCCAGCTGCATAAACATATCTGGTGCACATGCCCATGCTGTGACGTTCATGCGTAAGCATGCCTAATTTCTGCAATGTGACCAGCGTGCAGTCCTCTAACTTATTATTATTATTTTTTAGATATTTCCAATTTTTGAAAAATTGAAGCCATAGAGACATTCTTTTGCAAGCTAATTATTTTCTTTGCTGTGCAATCCTCTAGCTCAGGGGTGCCATGGTGCTTATAGACCCCATTACAGACATGGCTTGTAAAAGAAAGCAGTGAAGAGGCAGTGAAGCGCTTTTTGACAAATCACTCGTGAAGTCATTATTCTTGTTTTCCTAAGTTTTTGATTAGGACATTTGTGCTTCAGCCTTGGACTTTCTTTCTTAGACACACAGACACTGTAAGTTAGATAAAGATACTGAGTTACAAGGTTATAGAACAGATACAAGGCCAATTGATATTCCATATAAGATTATAGAAAGAACATTCTTGAACAGATACAAGGCCAGTTGACATTCCAACTAATTGCAAGCCATAGATAACATCATTTACATATGGCATGGAGACTGAGACAAATTACTATATGGCTATTCAGATTATTTGTTTATAATTGAAAGCCAATCACAGAAATGTTTACAATTATGTAACTTAGGGGGTCATTTTCTAACGGGATCGCACTCGAAAAGTCCCTTTTCGTGTGCAATACCTAGATCAGGGCGGAGTTGGGGCGGCGTCAGCACCGGAAGGGGAGGAGTCAGGGTGGCGTCAGCACCAGAAGGGGAGGAGTCGGGGTGGCCCCAGGGCGGACGCGGCGGAGACATCGCTGGTGGCAAAAAGGTAAGAACCCTTATCGCCGCCAGTAATGCGCCCAATAGAATCACCTTTCACGGTGGCGCTATTGGTTTGCGAAAGCTGGCAGCGATAGCACCGCAGTGGTGCGATCACTGCTGGCTTTCGCAGGCCCACCCCCTGGTACCGTGCGATTCTCAAAGGCCTGCGATTTTAGAAAATCTAGGCCTTAGTTTGGGGATGAAAATTAACAAGTAAAAATTCTTTATAAAGCTGTATTATCAGTACAATTATCTGAGAGGGAGTTTATGCGTGGCACTCTGCTTCTCCAAAAGGTATCTTACTATTTAATAATTATATAATTTTACTGCAATTAAATAAAAAACCTTTTCTTTAAGCTATTGGCTCTAAGAGTCTATTTTCAGAGGACCACAACTGGGGTACTCAAATCGGTCCTTGCCTCCCCTCCCCTCCAACCAGTTACAATTCCAGTATATCCCTAATGAATATGCACGAGAAATATATGCATACAAGGGAGGTAGTGCTCACAAATAAATATCATGTATATTCATTAGCAATATTCTGAATACCTGAGTGGCTGGAGGGAGCCTCATGGATTAGTCTGAGCACCCTTGCTCTAGCTGATATGCAACCCTCATGTTTCTTTAACCATTATTAAGGTGGAGTTGCAGAAATCCATTGTTTATTCTTGGGATAAGCAGCTTGGAATCTATTTACCCCCTTGGGATCCTGCAGGTATATGTGACCTGGCTTGGCCACTGCTGAAAACAGGACACTGGGCTTGATGAACTTTTGGTCTGACCCAATATGGCAAGTCTTATGTTCTTATATTCCTCTCTCCTCAAGTCGGTAATCCAGTTTCAGGCTATGAATTCTCTTTTGCAGGTATAAAACGTTCTTCTCTACAGCTTGGCCTTCCTTTTCTGCCTGGACTGACTGCTGCAGGTTCTCTGGATGCTGAGAAAGACACTTCTATCTTTCTTCTTAAACTGACTGCCATGCTGCAGGCAGAATACAGAAAGCTGCGCTACACTTCTTTTCACTGTTTAAATCATTGACAAGTGACAGTGAAATACAATTACTCCTCTTGCCTGTGAGTTTCTACTCTAATTCCACGATAGAGTCATGTGCCTAACATGTATGGTATATGCCATTTCCCATGTGGTACAAAAATCCCTCTGCACATGCTAACCCCAATGCTCCGACCCTCTCACCTCTGATGAAAACAGCAATACTAACGCCAACAGCAGAGAGATGCTCTCTATTCTCCTTACCTATTCATGTCATCTAGATTGTCAGCTGCAAAATAAAAGCTTTTGATCTTGGGATGGCAAGCTTTAAATGCACTGTGAAAAGAATCATAAAAAGAGAGAAATAAAAGTCAGTGGATGTCAACCACATGGCACTTCAACGAGTTCAAAACTGGGGAAGGATGCTGGAAGATTTTGGAGTCCTGAGACTTGGGGGAAATGTGTAGTGCCCATCGGCTCTGCACAGTACACCTTTTCTTAGCAGGCAGCTGCGGTCATTGTTTCCGAGGAGGAATGAAAAGGTGTGGTCCCAGGAGATATTATGGAAGGTCTTGAGTATATGATTTGTTCTGAGTGAATGCCATCATGCAAGGAGAGCTAGCTGATCCACTGGGCACCGGTTCTGAACCAGCGGAAATCTATTTGAACCTGCTGCAAAACTGACAGTCTTTAAATTTTATTCCACGTGAGTTGAAAGACATCAGAGTGTTATAAAATCCCCCGACGCCCATAAGGAGGAAGCCAAGATTTTTTGCAACACTGGTTTCCTCCAGCAGCCTTGAGGTCTTGCTATGTCAGTGAGTGCTGGAGTTTATTAGAATTATGCAGAGGTTAGCCTTATATACCCACAGGGCCCCTTCTAGTGTATTCCTTCCCACTATTTCTTCTCTTATTATCTGCTACCCTACAACAACATCCTCCTTTCTCATGCCTAGATGCAAAGCTCTGTAATAATCTAAGCAGCTAGCAATACCATTGCCCAAACAGCTGGTGTCCTATATCCCCTGCATAGCCTGGACAGACCGGGCTACATGAGCACCTGTATTTCAGCTATGTCTTCTAGTTGTTACAGTACTTGCAGTCTGCCACACAGACCTGGCCTCGTATCAGGTTTTCTCACATTTTATATTAACCTGTTTGCCAGGCAGGTCCTCCCTCCCCACCTCCCTAAAACTCATTGTTGACTCAGGCAAGTACAGCGCTATGAACATTTAATGCATGCTGCTAGGTTATGCTTCCATCATCCCTTCACATTTCGAGACCAAGGATCATCTGTGCTTTTCCTTTGCCCTCTTAAATCTAAGTCAGTACAGTTAAGGCCTGATTTACGACAAGATTTTTCCTTTTCTGGGCCATCCTACCTAAATGTGACAAATGAAACTTATTACTATAAAGCACTGCAAGCGAAAATGAATCATTTCTCCAAGTCATGAAAGCAAACGGGTTACTGTGTGTATATATATATTATTATACACATGCATACACCAACAAACAAATATACATAAACATACACACATGCACATACATATGCACATACGCACATAAACACACACATTATACACATACATAGAAACACACATATAAACAGCGGGCGCTAAGTAGAAATGTATCGGTGGGGATTCGGCCTCCTTAATATTTCTTTTTTCTTGTTACTTTGAATATGCGCTCTATAGTTTTCCATTACTCCCCCAAATTGCTTAACTATTATTGATGGTTATTGTTATATTACATATCTGTGTATATTTTCTTGAGAGGGAATACTATGTAACCACTCTTTCAATCACAATGGTTTATTTGTGTATTAATGTAAAACTTAATAAATTAAAAATTAAAAAAAAAAAAAAAGAAACACTACATATAAACACTACATATACATTCATAGTACACACCTCCCTACATACTCACCTCCCTACATACGCAAGACATACTCATACACACATTACACATGTGTACACACATACACATACAGTACACACACATACATACATATACATACATGCATACACGCATATGTATTCACCCCCACCACACACAAACACATTCACATTTTTTTTTATTGGACTTACTATTTCTTCCGGCATTCACTGGCTCTATCAATCTTAAACTCGGGTAGACTGATAAACCCCTCTGCCTTTTCTTCCTAAGGAGGAAATATTTTTGTTAAGCAGGCAATGCATCAGAGGAGCAAAGGAACTTGAAAAATGTTGAGGAAGTGCAACTTGTTTTTCTATAGAAGTCTCCACAGTTGGGTTGTTATTTTATTTTTTGGGGCTTGGAAGTTTCCTCCTGCTCCTTTTGGCTTCCAGCTCAATCAGAAAGAGACTGGGATCCTTCGTTCAGTGATCTCCGCCCCCCCCCCCCCCCCCCCAATTTTATATCATCTCCCAACTTACTGTAGTCCAGTCATGGTAGGGACAGCTCTTGGCCAGGGGCTCCTTCTGGAATCCTGCAATCAGCAGGTGTTGCCATTGCACAATGAACATGACTCCCTCCCCGCCCCCCCCCCCCCCCCCGGGGGTGATACTGCAAATGCTGCCTCCGTAGCCCCGGGCCGGAAATCAAGTCCAGCTCACCTCCGTACGGCGGTGCGCAGCAGAAGGGGTTATTCTAGCACACTCCCATTTCCTTTACTACCTTAAACCCGAAATCCAGGAGACTTCGTGCGACCTTGCAAGTGCTTTCCACATTCCACAGCAAAAGGGGAATAAAGAAAGGCGATGTGGTGATAAGGCTGCTCATGCTACCAAAATTCCCACCCTGTTCCCTACTGCTCAGAATGCACATGAACACCAAATTAGGTTTATCATTGCTTCAGTTTATTACAATTCAATGCAGAAAATTTGTACCAGGTCCGTATTTATGTATGTAGTAATAAAAGTGGCACAGAGTCTTCACTGTAAGTCCTAAGAGACTCAATACACACACACATATGTCATGGCTGAGAGAGAGGGGACCTAGGACAGAGATAGTCAAAGACTTCACAGGTAGAAATGAAGAACCAGGTTAAAGCATTTTTCAATGGAAAGGAGGTAGCACAAGAAAGTCATAGCAGAGGTGCTCTCCTTCACCCCCCAAAATCTGGGCAACATCCTCCTTCTCACAATTCTCCTACCCCCCCCCCCCCCCCCCCAATACCATCAACATGACCCTCTCTTTTCCTCTCACCAGCAGGAAGAAAGCAGCGCTTCTTAGATGCATCCTGCCAAGTCTGAACGCAGAGGCACCTAGAAGCCCTGCAAGACTAGGGGGTCCAGTGCTGTTCACACTGAAACTGGTGGAGGCAGATAATGGGTATAAACCTCCGCTTCCCCCTCCTAGCTGGAGGGAGGAGGGAAAGGACTGCACCAATGGGAGGGGGGACTATTCAGGGCACTGTCACACAGAATCGGGGCAAGGCCCCAGGTGCCAGGTCCTAGAGATAACCCTGGGTCATGGTAGACTCAGGAGCAACCTAAGGAAATATAAGGGTGCAAGGGCAGGGGCAGTTCTATAATGCAGCAGGGTGAGGTGGCTGCTTCAGGTGGCAGAATTTTAAGGTGGCAAAAAAATGCCACCACCAGCTCAAGCTGGTGGCGGCCAAAGAACGTAAAATGGCTGGGGACTGCTGCCGAAACTCAGGCCGGCAGAGGCCGAAGAACGGAGAGAGGCTGGGGGCTGCTGCTGCTGCTGCAGCTCAGGCTGGCAGCAGCTGAAGAACAAGAGGCCCAATGAGAGAGAGCGGCAGCTTGCTTGTGTGTGTGTGCGCGTGCGCTTGTGTGAGAGGCAGCTTGTATGTGAGTGCGCTTGTGTGAGAGGCAGCTTGTATGTGAGTGCGCTTGTGTGAGAGGCAGCTTGGGTATGTGTGAGTTTGAAAGGCAACTTGCTTGTGTATGAGAGTGGCAGCTTATGTGTGTATGTGTGTGTGAGAGAGATGGCGAGCTTGGTGCGGTGTGAGAGAGAACATGTGTGGGTGCCAGAGAGAGGGACCCTATGGTGGGGCAGGAGGGGCAGGGAGTGGGAAGGGCGCCTTCACATCCTTCCCCTCAGGCAGCAGATTGCCTTGAGCCGCCCCTGGACAGGGCAAAACAGTAACATATTAGATGAAGCTAATAAAGACCAGCTGGTCTCCCCAGTCTCTCTAGTTGCTCCCATCTATGCTGCTCAAGGCTAATGATATATCCCAGTTGTTTTAGTGTTTCTATGGAATTCCCCATCAACTCTGCACGGGTGTATAATCCAAGTTATTTTCAGTGCCTTGCCTGAAGAGATTTACAATCTGAGCTGAAATCATGGGAACTTCCCCTCTACTGCCGCCCCCACCTCTTTACGCCTCTTACCTCCTCATTAATATACCAATACAGGGACGTATCCTTCAGAATAAACCAATATTTCTTCCATTTCTGGGAAAAATAGCTCTTGGCGTCTTTCTTTTTCCAAAGCCAACCCTCGCAGTCTCCACGGCCAAGGTCCTTGCAGGAAATGCGCCTTTTGCTCTTGCCCGGGACAGGACCTGAAAACGCAAGGAGTTACGCACAAAGGCAAATTTGCATACAGTGGCTACAATTATTAATTTCACAAACTGGCCAAACAAGGTTTGGTAGATGATTTTTCTTAAAAAAAGATCCTATCATGTACAAGATGGAAGGGCACCTTTTAAGTTTGCTATATTGTCACCTTCTAAATTCGGAGCCAGAGAAAGGCACTACCACCACAAAAAGGAAAACTCAATAAATGGAAGCTTTTTTTTCCAGTTAAAATCTGCTGTTTCCTTTTGTTCAGGTACAGCCACCCCCTTTTGTCTGAATATGTGCCTTCAGCATGAACCCATCGAGATTATTGACAGCCGTCTCTGTGAAGACACGGCGCAAATCTCCGAGGGACTAGCCATCAACTGCTTTGCTGGGACTCCCATCGGACAACGGGATTCACACCAAGGCTTGCCTGGTGCTTTACCCCAAAGCAGGCATTCATTGCCAAAAGATGGCCTTGTTGGGACTTCAGTTTTACCCTTCAACCGCTTCTTTTATTATTCTCATATTTTATTGGTTTCTTCACGTACACCACTGCTGCTTTGCTATGCCTTTGGGGTTGTTTTACCGATTGCACTCTTCCTAAGGTTTTTTTCATTATTAAATGCTTTTTAAAAAAATATTTTGCTATACAATATTTTGCTTGATCTCTACCACTTGCCTTTTTGACTTTCTTAATTCAGCCATCTGCCCCCACATTTCGCAATCTCTATTTTGGAACTCCCCCCCCCCCTCCCCAAAGCCCCCACCTGATATGGGAGTTTCCATCTGTTCCTGGGAAGTGCTGCTTGTAATGCTCAGGCGCTTCCGCACTGAATGGGAAATTAGAGCTCCGGAGTTCTAGCCCTGCCCTAGATAGGGACTCTCTGCATCCCTGGAAAAGCAAAAATGTAGCTTTCTTTTATCTCCTCCCTTTGTTCAAGAGGTTCTTACCAGGAGAGCCTACACAAAGTTCACCGCCTTTGACAGATACCGTGAGGGTTCTGCACCCTGCAACCAGCAGAGAATGAGACAATATGATCCAGCTGTCCTGAGGCCTCATGTCAGGGATACTCCGATTCTTTACTAATAACGTTTACCTTTTCGACCAACCCTAAGGGACCTGAGGTTTTTTAGACCATCCCTAAGGTTTTATTTTCCCAAGTTTTGGGATTGATCGGCTCTGCCCTATAAATTGAGGTCTGAGCATGTGCAGTCACTTGTATTAGGTGTTGAGTAGTGAGGGGGCTTTGGTGGAGGTCCTTGGTTAGATCCCTCTAGAGAAGAAAAGCAAGGAGGTTCTGGAGAGTCTGATTTTTGGGGAGAGAAGTTTCTTCTGTTTTTTTTTTGGGACTTGATCCAAGTTTCAGCAGGGACCCCACCCCCCACCCCGCCTCTTGAGGGAAAGAGAGTCAGGGCACTGTGCCTACCCT
The DNA here is from genome assembly GCF_901001135.1 of Rhinatrema bivittatum. Classification (NCBI taxonomy): domain Eukaryota; kingdom Metazoa; phylum Chordata; class Amphibia; order Gymnophiona; family Rhinatrematidae; genus Rhinatrema; species Rhinatrema bivittatum. Next base: position 226,755,399 of record NC_042619.1, on the reverse strand, counting down.
ACACCCAACTGAAGTGTGGTGCCTTTTGCATCTGTTTGAGAGAAGTGAAGAGAAGTTTAGAGATTTTTTTTGTACTTTGGGAGATTTCTGGACTTTACCAATCAAGATCCCCAGAGTGTTGATTATCATCTGAGAGACTGAGACCTGCTATTTTTGCCAGGAGCCCACTTTCAGTCACTCGGGACCCTGGGCATTGAAATGGTCTCTGTACCATAGGGATACCGGCTCAGAGAACATCGTTTTGTATAAAGATTCATGGACTTTGTTTTTCTGAATTGGACTGTAAAGTTTATTTTTGAACTCCATTCAAGTTGTCCTGACTGTACTTCTAAGAAAAAGGATCCCCCGCAACTGAGCCAACGTATAATGTGTACCGAGTATGAGAGAGTGAAAAAACTAGAAGTGGGTCCCCCACTCCTATGTACCTAAGGCCCAGGAGGATGAACCTCTCCCCATCGAGAGAATCCCCACTCTGGAGTTGAAAGGACTAGTGCAAGGGAACTGGGACTTAGGCCTGGGACTGAGTGTGTCCCCTGCACCAATTTGGCCCTAACACTGAAACAGGGGGCTGCACGTACAAGATCTTCTGACTGGATATGTATGAGTTAGGCAGGTATTCTCCCTTCCACCCCCTGCTCCCATTAGTTTCTCTGCTCATCTCTACTACACAGGCCTACAACTAGAGGCTGCTGGTACTGCTGCAAGGTGACTCTAAAGCAGATGCTCTGAGTGATTTTGGAATCTTCCTCCAATCCAGTTCCATGCATCTGCATTGTTAGGAGACAATGGGTGGCAGCAGGATGTCTGCGAGAACAGCATCTGTGAGCAGCCACACAATTCCTCACTGATCCAGCCTACCCATGGCCTCGTGCCAAGCTCCTGTAATATATTAACTCATGCTCTCCAGAGCTGGCTGCAAGAAGAGTGCTTCTGCTTCTTGAGTTACTGCCATGCACTCTGGATTTTGCTTGGGATTAAAGAAGCCCTACAAATTCTTCTGACTACCTTTAGAGCTCAGTCACCCAACCAGGGGAATATAAACCAATTCGGCAGAGGGAGCAAGAGCCAGCCTGAACGGCTCCTACAAACGCATGTTTAAAAACCGATCCCCTTTAAGAGTGCTCCTGCAAGCTCCATTTTGTCTTTCCTTCTTGAATGGGTGGAGCTGGGGGGGGGGGGGGGAAGCACACATTTAAAAGAAAAGGCTCCCCAAAATTTCTTAGCTGGAATGAGATTCTCTCTCACCTTTATTTCTCTTCTTGCTCTTCTGCTGCAGGGACGAATGTTGAAACGTCTGAAAGCAAACAGAGATGGACACAACAGTGAACAACAGCAAGAAGTTGACCTCGGTATGCATGCCAATGTCTCTCTCACAGGTATAAAGTGGAAAATGGAGGGCATCCCAAGGGCAAAAAAAAACAAAGCCAGGTGTGCTGAAAAGAAATCTTAAGGACAAGGGGCATTCTTGTTTTCCTGTTAAGAGCTGCAGTCCAGTGAATAACTTCTGCATGCTCCCTCCTGGGTAGCTCTTAGCACACGTGCAAGGCAATATAAAGCAAGCTTAAGGGATACTTTCTTTTAAAATGATTAAAATTGCAGAGTTTTATATAGAATTTTAATTATTGATCTCTAAAGAGCAGAGAATAGGGATTTTGTATTTAGACTTTTAGCCCACCTTTCCAAATGATCCTAGAGGCAGCTGACATTATTAAGTACTTAGAAATCACTTCCCCACGTTATAAACTAGTTCAAGACGATGTACACCAGGTACTGTGAAGCAGTATACAAATTAAAACATCAACATTAGAATTCAGCTACATCAGGCCCCTGCCCCCAAAGAGTTTATAATCTAAGTGAGTACCAAAGCAACAGGAGACAAAGTGACTTGCCCAAGGCATGATATTGGGGAAGTGGGATTTGAATCCTGGTTTCCAGCCCACTGCTCTCTCCAGCGGGCCACTCCTTTCACGATACAAATGTACAAAGATCTAGAATCTTTCTAGAAAGCACAAGAAAGCAGCATTTCTCCACAGGAACAAAAGTTGAAGGACCAGGGTGGTCATGGTACAAAGTCGGAGGGAAGAAGGCTCGGAGGAAACGTAATGAAAACCTTCTTGACTGAGATAGCAGTGGATAGTTTTCCAGCGGAAGTACTGGTAAGCAAGAAGGAGGGCACTTGATCACACCCGGGGCAGATCCAGGGGATGGCGGTAAGGGTGAGGGACGCAGATGACTAGAGAGAGCATGGATTGCTGAAGCAATACCCCCAGGGGCAACTAGGGAGGCCTGGTAGGCCCAAGTGGATCCTTATCTGCCGACAGCTCCCGCATGACTTTGAGGTTGATTTAAAAAGTGCTGCTCGCCCAAAAATGACCTCATGTATGCGTTTATGGGCCGAACATGAGCAAAACGGATTTTAAAAGCTACAATTTACATGCGTATGTACCCGTGCGCTCGCCAAAAATACGGGGGGGTGGAAAAGGAGCGGGGTAAGGGCATTCCGGGGTGGAGCCAACAATTACACGTGTAACTCTGTATTTTAAAACCAGAGGCCGCAGCGCATGAACGTTTGTTAGCCATGTAACTTTCCTGCTGCTCCTAATGAGGAGCACGTCTGAAGATCTCGCATTTTAGGGCTTACAGGTTAGTGCAGGATGATGAACGAGAGGGGTCTGGAAGTCCTTGATGTTGACTGGGGAAACCGGTGGACTAATTGGAAAAACTGGGAATGCCCCTCCCGCGAGCATGTTTTAAAATCCGCTTACACATGCATGTAAAAGCCGGCAAAGTCCTATGGAAGATATGTGAAGAAGATTTGCTCGAGTAACCTCTTAAAATTAGGAGCATATTTACACGAGGTTGGCGTATTTGAAATCATAGATGTGCAAGTGTGCGCATGGTTTAAAATTCTAGCGTATCTCGGTGTGCACGTGGGCTTGTTTTAAAATTAGGGTGTAAGGTCCTATGAACACATTAAGTGAGAGATACGTGGTTGGGTCTTGCCGGATCACAGATTGCTACGCGAGCAGTGTGGAGGGCAGGTGAGATGGGGAGAGAGAAGGTACAGGCAAATACAGTAAAATGGTCTCTCATCTGTTAGCAATTCAAGACACATGCATTCCAACTCCCAGGTGAAAGCATAAAAAAAAAAAAAAGAAGAAAAAAATATAATAAGAAAAAACGACCTTTACTGAAATAAGTGCTGCAGTTTGTTTCCATGGCAACAAATACACTTTCCTCCTTTAAAAAATTAAGGATGATAAAGAGACATCTCGGCTATCCCCCTTCCCTCTCTCCCCCCAATAAATGGCTTTTCCCATATAACTGAAGTGGGAAGTTGACGGATGTTTGTGAGCATTGTGGAATGACAATGTATAATTTAGAGAGAGGGGGAGAGAGAGAGAGAGAAACGTTTTATGAAGAATTAAAATAAACAGAGCAGCTGCTCTGCCTTCTTCTGTTTTCGAAAACAACAAAATCTTGACTTTACGGGAAAGTGCTGATTAGGCATAAGCCAAAGCTAGTTTGTGTTAAATCCAATGCCCCCTCCCTCTGTCTGGGGACATGACTCTGACCAGGAAGAATCTATTCCTTTCCAGTTTGCTTTTGGATTTCATCCAAACCTGCGCAAAAATGTGCTCATCAGGGGCTCTAAAACTATTTTTCACAGGGAAAGTTTAATTTTTGATCATTGAAATTTGTGAGCTAGCATCTCAGATTTCATGTGCTCATAAATCAAAAGGAAGATGACTGCCCACCACAGAGGGCTGTCCCTGCTGTTAGCCTTAGAGGAAGTTTATCTGAACACCTCCTGATCAGCAGATGGAACTGAATGACCTAGGAAAACTATCTTGAGATATGAAGGAATGGGCAGAAACAAGTAAAATTGCACAGAAACTATACCCCACACACACACACACACTCTCCCCCCCCCCCCCCCAAGCACTATATGTACACCACACCCCCTTTTCAATTAAGAACAGAATGAACTACATCTAGGTCCAGCATTCCCTCTTCCTTTGTGCAGATAAAAATTCTTCAAGATAATATGGCTATTATCCAGGGCAACAGAGATGAGATCCAAAATGGATTCACATATTTGCCCTTCCCAGGGATCATATTTTTGTGCAGAATTGTTGGCAGCTTTTGTGTGCCTGTGATACATGTTACAGCTAGTTTTAGGATATTTTCCCCAAAATGAAGCAGGAATGTTCAGACCCAAGATGTTATGAAAGTGGACCCCTGTTTCGAGGTAGTCAGCTACCATCGAAGGGCGAGGCCGCTGGACAGGAGGAAGTTGATTGAAGACTTCACCCTGGAAGCACGTAACCCCCCCCCCCCCCCCCAGGAGGAGCCTGTAGGGGTCCAGCTGCTGGGACTTAGGAGAATCCTCTGAAGACTGTAGAAAGGTCTGGATGCAGGCACCTCCAGCAGGTCGTGGGTTCCAGACGGCTGGCGCCTCCAGCAGGTCGTGGCAGTCTGAGGACGGGGTCGCAGAAGAGTCCAAAGCCGGTCCGGGGGGGGGGGGGGGGTGTTCGGTTTCCCAGATGAGGTCGGAATCCAGTCCAGGGCCAAAGCAGGAGAATGGTCCAAAGCCGTACCAGGATCTAGCCAGGAGAAGGGTCCAACGCTGTACCAGAATCAAGCCAGGAGAAGACACGTCCACCAGTCCAGAAGTCAGAAGCCAAGAATCAATCCACCGAGCAGGGAAGCAGAGCGGGACGAAGAACCAGGAACAGAGAACACCGGAGCAAACTCAGGCAGGAACCTCAATACCAAGGCAAGGTCTGAATGCTCAGACCTTGCCTTAAGTACAAGAAGCCAGGGGAGGAGTCTCAGGAGGAGCCATGACAACTTCCTGTCATGGCTCCTTTGGTCTCAGGAGGAGCCATGACAACTTCCTGTCATGGCTCCTTTAAAAACAATCTTCAGCCGCGCGCGCGGCCCTAGGGGAAGTAATGGGGGCAGAGCCGAACCCCGAGGAACCAGCCAACCAAGCCAAACACGGCAGCGGCCGTAGGAGGAAAGCAGAAGGGACTGCCCACCCCGCAGGAGCCCTGAACGCCGTCCAAAGCCCCGGGTAACTATTTTCCCGGCACCCGCCGGCCCAGCTTCAGTCGCGGTCTGCCACAGCCGGCGGCCATTACACCCAGCCCCGGTCGCGGCTTGCCACGGCCGGCGGAGCTAATACAAGATTTCTATTTCAATTTGTTTTTTTGAAGGTTATTTTTTGGTTTTCTGTTCGTTTAATGTTTCTTTTGGTTCATTTCATTTACCAAAACAAGAAAAAGCCCCCAAACAAACCATTTAATTCACCCAAAAGAAACCCAAAATAAGAAACAAAAATAAAAAGTATCTCCTGCCCTCCTTCCAACGCCCTTCTAGCCCCAAAACAAGCTTCGGAGCCTAGACTGGGCCCAGCTGGGGCCTCCCTGGGCTCTTCAACCCTCCTCTTGGTGTTATAATCCCTCAAGGCCCAAGCCTACCCAGCTGGGCTAGCCAGGCTCCTACAACCTCTCTCCTGCCTCCTCCAAAAATCGCTGGAGCCAAGGATCTCCAAGGCCCCCACTTACCTCTTCCATGGGGTCCAGTGGTGGCAGTGCCATTGGAAATAGCAGGAGAGATGCCCACTTGCCTTTACCCTGGCTTTTTCCCTCTAAAAATCGTGACCTGGCCTTCCTGAGTGGGGTTGAGGTATCATCACTTTAATGCCTCTCTCAGGTGCAGCCGGCATCTTGTTGTACATGCTGTCACTTGGCTGCTATTCAGGAGGGCAGGTGCTGCCATTTTTAAGGGGGGGGGGGGGGGAGTCAGGAAATGGGCGATTGGGCGTTGCTTCTGCCCTTTCGATCACCGCCGCCAACTAGGCTTGGTCTTGGGGTGGGGGAAGCAGGAACCATAAATTCAACACCCAAAGGGGTTTGTCCAGATAACTTCTGTGATAGCCGGATAAACCCTGAGGTTGGCATATCTGTCCCCTTTATCCAGCTAAATTTCATCTGATTAAGTCATTAACTAGATAAAATCTATCTGGATAAATTGGAGGTATTCTGGGGGCATTTCAGGGTGGAGTTAACTGAGCTGAATAATTTATTCAGAGTTAGTCAAATAAGTTATTCGGCTAAGTCTGGACGTGCCTCAGAGAAGGGTTAAAGTTATCCAGTAACGTGTTTCTCGATAACTTTAACCTTAACTGGCAATATTCAAATAATATAATCAGTTATATTCCAAAAAACAAATTAAAAAAAAAGTTTGCAGGCCTACAGGCTCGATCCCCTATCCCACTAATGCTTGAAAGTAATGTCGGCATTGTGCCTGATCTCCCCTCCCCCGCCCCATGACCCTCAAAAAATGGTGATTAAGTTGCAACTTAATCATCCCGCACTTTCATAAAACATATCTTCTTCCGGGTCCCCTCCTCAACCCCAACCTCTCCCCTTTCCCCTGCAAACCTAACCCCAGCCCTCCAGCCCCACGCTGCACCCCTGAAAACCCCAGGATTATGGTACACTTGTACCGCTTCTAGCAGCTTACAGCATTGGTGTGAGAACAATAATCTTGACAGCAGTGCTGAAAACCACGGGGAGCAGTTTGGGTGTACCGTGATTTCGGTGGCTTGGGGTGTTTTGGGGGTGCCTGATGAGGTGGAAGGGTTTGAGTTGGGGGTTGCAGGGGAGAAGAGGGGGGCTAGAAGAAGGTGTTTGTTGTGAAAATGCGGGGGGAGGTGTTGGAGATGGGTGGATTGTCTTTGGGAGAGGGGTGTTTGGGGGAGAGGAGAGATCAGGTGCAATGCCCGATGTTATTTTCAAGCATTTAGTGGGGTAGACCTTTAGGTCTGCAAACTTTTTGTTTTTTTTTTAGATTTGGTTTTCTGCAATTAACCAGCTATCTCATTTGAACAGAGCTGGTTAAGACTAAAGTTTTCTGGACCCCACCTACCCAGATAACTTTGAACCTAACTGACTACATTCAAACATGGACGGTTAGGTTTGAAAATTATCTGAGAAACATTACCTGTATAACTTTATTCATGTATATTCAGCAGGACGTTTTATCCACTGAATATCCCTGATAACTCACCTTTCCAAACATGAGCTCAAGGTCAGTTATAATTCAGATACAGTCGGTTCATCCCTTGGATGTTTTTCCCATTCTTCCAATAATTGAATTTTGATTTACTTCTCTATCATGATCCAACAGAGACTGCTTGATGAAGGATAACCAGATTATGATCAACGCGCCACAATCTTCCTGCTCATCTCAGCTTGTCAGTTACTGTCCACAGTGAAAATAAGATTTTTTTTTTAATATAGTGTAATAAGAGAAAACTGCTGTTATCTGCATCCTTTTCCTCCACTGCCAACTCCTGGCTCTGCACACTCCACCTAGCTATACGGACTGCTTGGAAAAGCCTTGCTGAGTTGGTGCATCAAACCCCCTTTCTAGCCATATTCAAGCCACACTATAAGACTGCTATTAAATTATAAACCCTGGTTCCTCCTAATGGTTCAACCATATTTATTGTAATACATTTTTTCTAAAGCCTATTTGTCTTAACTAGGTAGTAACACAGTAACATAGCAGATGATGGAAGCAAAACACTCAACCAATATGTCCAGCCTGACCACCTATCTCTCTCCTCACCTTAAATGATATATCCCAGCTGTCAGCCACACAGCGTGCCCACTTATCATTTCCTATCCAGGAGAGTTAGCAGAGTTGCTTACCTGTAACAAGTGTTCTCCTAGGACAGCAGGATGTTAGTCCTCACATGTGGTGACATCATCAGATGGAGCCCGGCACAAAAAACTTTTGTCAAAGTTTCTAGAACTTTGACTATGCACACTGAGCATGCTCAGCATGCCAGTATCACGTGTCCACGCGGGGTCCCTCTTCAGTCTTGTAACATAGAATTATGAAAAATAAAATAACAAACACAGGAGAAACCCAACTCCGTGGGGTGGCAGGCGGGTTTACTGAGGACTAACATCCTGCTGTCCTAGGAGAACATCTGTTACAGGTAAGCAACTCTGCTTTTGTTGCGTCCGTCGTTCTCAGACGGCTTCGACCTTTGTGTCTCACCTTTCTCTCTGCTCTCCCCGCTAGCCTTGGGAAGATGGCTAGCGCTGCTTCTGCATGCCGCTCTCTCCGGCGTCCCCGGAACGTCAACGGCAAAGCCTCACGCCATATTTCTCTTAAGGGCCTCCTAGGTTGCGCATGCACACACCACCCATGTCTTTATCCACGTCATGGCGGGAACCTCGGGGGCATCTCCCTCGAGTGACGTCACGCCATCCGGGTATTTAGCCTGCTTTTGTTTGCTAGTTCTTTGAATTAGCAAGGATTGGACTTGTCCGGTCTAAGCTACTCTGCAGCTTCCTTGCTGCTGCTGGAAGCTCTCTCTGCCCTTCGGGGTAATTCTATAACCTGGGTACCCGCTCCTCGGGGGCCCTTTGCTTTCTTTCAGGTGCCTTACTGGGATCAGGTACTCGCTCCTTGAGGGCCTGCTCTCCCTGCCTCGGTGCCTATAACCAACTACTTCTGTCTGCTGGAATCACCACCTATACAGCTACCACCTTAGTGAGTAATCTAACTTGTCAGTCTGTCTCATCTACAGCTCTGCTGCATTGGGAACCTGCAACCGGATCTCCCTATACTAGCTCTGTGAGACGGGTCTCCTCTGCCGAGGATCCCTGGACTGCAATCTCTGGATCACCTCACTACTGCTACCACTGGTGGAACACATCAGCTGTATAATAAAAGAAAAATATCTGTGTTTGTGTGTCCCGAGTCTAGCCTAGTACTGTGGCTCCTCACAGGGCTCCTCCCTGTGGGCGTGGTCATCTCCACAGTACCCAAGAATCCACTCAAACACCTCTAAACCATAACAGCTTTCTCCTAGGACAAGCAGGATTCACATGTGGGTGAATCCCTAGCTACAGGCTACTCCCGAACAACAAGCATGACAATATGCACTCAACCAGGTGCCAAATGGCATAACAAAACTGGTGCTGTTGGTAACAGAGGGAGTCAGCCTGATCCCAAACAAAGGGCCTGAGGTAGGAAGAGTTGGGTTTCACAACTGAAGAAGATTCCAGAGAATTGACTGGCCGAAATTGCTGTCGCATTGGCTGTCCCTGTCCAGACAGCAGTACGAGGTGAAGGTGTGGAGGGAACTCCATGTCACAGCTTTGCAGATCTCATCCACAGGGACAGCTCGCAAGTGGGCCACCGAAGCTACCATGGTTCTAACAGAATGAGCCTTGGCATGGCCCCCAGCTGCAGTCCTGCTTGCGCATAGCAGAAAGAAATGCAATCTGCTAGCCAGTTGGACAAGGTCTGCTTGGTCACAGCAATTCCTAATCGGTTCTTGTCAAAAGAAATGAAGAGTTGCATGGATTGCCAATGGCCAGCTGTTCACTCCAGGTAGAAGGCTAAGGTTCTCTTGCAATCCAGGATATGCAGAGCCCGTTCACCCCAGTGTGAATGAGGCTTAGGAAAGAAGGTGGGCAGAATGATTGACTGGTTCAGATGGAAATCCATCACAACCTTCGTCAGGAACCTAGGATATGTACGCAGAACTACCCTATCGTGAAAGAACTTTGTGTAAGACAGGTACGACACCAAAGCCACAAGTTCGCTGATTCTGCACATAGAGGTGACCGCAACCAAGAAGATGACCTTCCAGGTCAGGTACTTCAGGTCACAGGAGCACAAAAGCTCAAAAGGAGCCTTCATAAGCTGATCCTGGACCACGTTGAGGTCCCAGGACACCACGGGGTGCCTTAGGGGAGGCTTCAGCTGAAGCAGACCCCGCAAAAAGCGCCCCACAATAGGTTGTACCAAGATGGACAATCCATCCATTCCTTGATGGTAGGCCCCAATAGTACTAAAATGTACCCTGATGCAGTTGGTTTTCAAGCCAGACTCCAAGAGGTTCAATAAGTAGTGTAGAAACTTCAGGGTGGAACAAGAGAACGGATCCAAATCGTGACGCTCATACCAAATGGAGAATCTCTTACACTTTAGGACATAAGACGTCCTAGTGGACGGCCTCCTGCACTCCAGCGGAACCTGGGACACATCATCTGAGAGCTCCAGGGGCTGTAAAATCACCCTTTCACCATCCAAGCTATGAGGAATAGGGTTCGGAAGTTGGGGTGATGCAGTCTGCCCTGATCCTGTGTGATGAGGTCTGGGAAGGTTCCCCGACTGATTGGCTCCCTCATGGAGAGATCTTGCAGAAGTGGAACCAGATCTGTTGCGGCTAATAAGGAGCGATGAGGATCATGGTCCCCTGGATCCTGCTGGAGCTTCAGGAGAGTCCTCGACACCAGTGGAAGCGAAGAATATGAATACAGGAGGCCCATGCCTCCAATGCTGGCTTGCTGTTCTCCCTGACTAGGGAGCAGAACTGAGCTACTTTCCTGTTGCAGGAGGAAGCAAAAAGATCCAGGTCTGGGGGTTCCCCAGAGATGGAAGATCCAAACCGCAACCTCCTGCTTCAGGGACCATTTGTGGGGACAGAATGAACGACTCAGACTGTCCACCACCACATTCTCCATCACCAGAAGGTACATGGCAGGAGTAGGATGCCCTGGGACAGAGCTCAAGACCAGATCTGGACCGCCTCTTGACAGAGGAGGAACAATCTCATGCCTCCCTGTTTGTTGAGGTACCACATCACCACTTGGTTGTCAGTCCGGATGAGGACCACATTGTTGGCCAGGTGATCTTGAAACGTCGAAACAGCGTATCGGATCGCCTGGAGGTCCAGGAAGTTTATCTGATGTTGTGCCTCCTGAGTGGATCATCGACCCTGGGTTCAGAGACCCTCTACATGGGCACCCCAACCCAGGTGGAAGGCATCCATGGTGAAAACAACTTAAGCAGAGGAAGGCTGGAAGAGTATCCCTGTCTCTAAGTTGGATAGGGTCTCCCACCACAAGGAGACCAGGAGAGGTTGAGTAACCTGGATGCGCACCCGAAGGTTCTGAGTGGCCTGATACCTCTGGGACCGTAGGGTCCATTGCGCGCTGTGCATGTGTAGAGGAGCGAAGGGAGTGACATGGACAGTCGCTGCCATGTGTGCCAATAGCCATAGCATATAGTGTGCTGAGACTTGGCGACTCCAAGAGCTTGCTCTCGCCAGGGCTACCAAGGTGAATGCCCGATCTCGAGACAAAAATGCCAGAGCTTGAGTTGTGTCAAACCTGGCCCCAATAAAGTCCAGCTGCGGAGACGGAACCAGCTGAGACTTAGGGTAGTTGACTAGAAAGCCCAAGGTCTCCAATGCTCGAATGGTGGCATGCTGGGAATGCAGTACTCCCTCCTGGGTGGCGCTCTTGATGAGCCAGTTGTCCAGTAAGAGAAAAACCTGCACGCCAAACCTTCTTAAGTAGGCTACTACCAGTGCCAGGCACTTGGTGAAGACGCGGGGCACAGATGCCAGACCGAATGGCAGCACTCTGTACTGATAGTGGTTCTCGCCCATCTCAAACCACAGGTATTTCCTGTGAATGCGGGAAATTTCAATGTGGACGTAGGCGTCTTTTAGATCGAGGGAATAAAGTCAGTCCGCCCTCCAAAGGAGAGGTATCAGGATGTTGAGAGAGACCATCTTGAACTTTTTCCGTTTCAGGAATTTGTTCAAAGCTTGCAAATCTAGAACAGGTCGAAGGTTCTCTGTTCTCTTTGGAATCAGGAAATTTCTGGAGTAGAAGCTGCTCCTTCATTGCCCTGGAGGAATGGGTTCAGCTGCCCTGGCCATTACAAGAGTGGAGAGCTCCGTCAAAAGTATTTCCTGATCTGCTGAGAAGCCCCAAGAGGGGCATGGGGAAGAGTCTGGAGAAACACCCTGGAAATTCAACCTGTACCCCGACAAACGATGGACAGGACCCACCGGTCCAAGGTGATAGCCAACAGTCCACAAAGAACCACAGCCGGCCTCTGACCAGAAGGTCTGCCGTCGTAGGCACAGGTGACTGGCTTACACTCCCTTGTGGCCAGTCAAACCCTGTGGCAGGGCTCTGCTGGAGTGCCATCTGAGTCCTAGGGACACGGGTTTGCCTAGATTGAGTCCTAGAACCAGCCTGCTGAGCCCTAACCCTGACCACTGGAGAGTAGTACTTCCTCGAACAGCAAAAATGGCATCTGGGCCCCTGCCGTGAGGACTTCTTCCCGAGGACTGTTGGTCCAAGGTGCTGGCCGAAAGATAATGAAGGGTCTCATGATGATCCTTGAGCTGTGCCATTGCCTCCCTGAAGAGATTCTCTCCAGTACAGGGCAAGTCCGTAAGGCGCTCCTGAACTTCCAGATGGAGGTCAGAGGCCCGAAGCCAATCCATGCGGCAGGCACCAATGCCAGCTGCAGCCACTCTTATCACCATCTCAAAGATGTCATAGGCGAACCTGACCTCATGCTTTTCGCACTCCAAACCTTGCTGGACCAATTTTAGGAAGTCCTCTTGCAGTTGCTGAGTAGGTGCTCAATCAGATCCTAGACCTGCTTCCAAAGGTTCCTGGAATACTGGCTCATATACAGCTGGTAGCAGGCAATATAGGCTGCCAGCATGGAGCCCTGAAACACTTTCCTTCCCAAGGCGTCCAGGGCCCTGTGCTCTCGGCCCAGTGGAGCCGAGGCATGGGTACGAGAACGCTTTGCTTTACTGAGGGTGGGCTCTACCACCATGGATTGGTGCAGAAGCAGACGCCTCTCAAACCCCGTGGTAAGCTGAACCAGATACACCACATCAGTCTTCCTGTTCACAGGGGGTACCAAAATGGGGTGTTTCCAGAGCTGGACAAGCAAGTCCTTAAATATGTCATAGACTGGGACAGCCACCACCTCCTTAGGCGCATCCACAAACTGATGGATCTCCAGTAACTTGTGCTTGGAGTCCTCCTCTGTCCGGAGTTGGAAGGGGCGGACTCTGCCATGGTCCACACAAAGCCCGTAAATGTCAAATCCTCGGGAGGGGATCAACGCCTCTCTTCCAGAAGAGACGACTCAGAGGGCAGGTCCTCGGAGTCCTCCGAAGAGGACTCAGACGCATCATCCACCCACAGGTCATAAGGGGCACGCTCCTCACTGAGATCGGCCAGGGACACCAGTGGGGGAGCCCAAACTATGCCCTTGAGAAAATCTGTTTGAGCTTTAATTCAGAGTTACCAGATTCGAGAGGTACAAATCAGATTTTTTTTTTTTAAAGTTTGCTAAACCTGCTACTTTTTTGCATGTTCATCTAACCAATTCACAAACTTTAAAAAAATGTTTTAAGTTCACACCTTTAGTCTGGATGCCACTACGGCAGAAGGCAAAAAAATGCAGTCATTTTCAAGTCAACTTTGCCATCATCGTTCATTGCATGAATTTCATTGTACATCCAAGAAACCCCAAGACCTGAAATCTTCCTATACGAGCCCAACTGAAAAGTAAATAAGATGGGGCTGGCAGTTGAAAAATCCAGTGTCATGAAGCAAGTTTCCACCCTGGAAGAGGTTAATGAAATCTGCTGCCATTTTTGCATGCATGACTAGAGAGACTTATGGAACAACCTCTGGCGCACGTAAAAGATTACCGGAGACCAGCATCGCTGCTCTGTTTATTTCACAAACTCACAGTGTAACCTTTACAGCTTTAAACCAATACAATTATTTAATTGTAATTCAAAACTAATAAATTCTGCAGTGATGTTCACAGAACTGAGCTTAAGTGGCTAAACAGCACCAAGGTGCTAATTAAATCCCCCATTTCATCTCCTGTAATGCAACTGATCTCTCATATTTTACTCAGAGTGATAATGCTTTTAATTGGAGATATATTTTTTCATTTCCTTCGGGTTAATGCTTTTAGATTACTCAAGGAGAATGAAAACAAACAGTGCCATAGCAATGAGCTAACAAAAAAATAGATACATAGACTCTACCCTTCCACCCCCCCCCCCCCCAAACACACACAGACCATCAAATTGTATTAAATAAAATCTTATCGTCAGGTTGACATCTGATGAATAAAGAGAGAGAGCAGAAATCACTGTTTAATGAGAAATGAAGACCAATGTTTAGCTTGATCGATGTACAACATAAGAGGCACTTGTGTCAGAAGCCTACATGAGCCTTGATAAGTGAGGCCCTGGATAAGTCAGGCCTTAGGTGTCTGGAGAAGCCCATCGCCCCTTTTATTAATGTCAGATGAGCCACCGTGGGTCGACAGAGCAACCTGCGTAACGAGCAGGTGCTGCTGGCAATTTCTGACTGGCTGCCCCTAAACTGGAGTCCTCAGTGGCCAGTGGCTTTAATAATAACTGTGATGAATAAGTTGTGCTCCTTCATCCTGATGTGATGCCAGCATGTTTGAAAAATTAAAAGAAAAAAAAGAAAAGAAAAACCTATCCATGTAGCGGCCTCTGGGATGGATGATGCATTGTCGATGCTGGTGCTTGATCAGCATGGCAAGAGTCATATTCACATAGGACGATGTACTATCATGTTCATAAAAAACGTGCATCCAAAATGGATGCACGTTTTTTGAACGCAGGCACATCCACCTCTCCTGGGCGCTCGGTGCAATACGCAAATGAGCTGCTGTGTTAAGAGGGACGCGCAATGCATAATTTTGTGTCCCTAGCGCTCTACATTGGGCTCCCAGGAGAAGTGGCTGTATGTCCACAACAGCCTGGCCAGAGCTCCCTCCCTAACCACTGCAGGGCTGTTCCCGATTGGTCCTTTCACAGACATGACAGTGAATGGACCAATCGGCAGTAAGTGAAGCAGTGAATAATTTAAGTGCCCTGTGGGTGCAGGTTACAAAAATGGATGCTCGGTTTATGAGCATCTATTTTATCCTGAAGCAGCTAATTTACTGTTACAATACGTACGCACAATAGACCCAATTTTTTAATGGCCTGCGCACGCATTTTAAAAGGTGCCCAGCCACACGCGTGACCCCTGTTATGCACATAAGATCCGGGCCTCGGCAAAGGGGCGGGAAGTTTTTTATTTTTTATATTTTGCTTTTCACACTTTTTCAGCATTTCAAACCAGGTACTGTAGATATTTCCCTATCCCTAGAGAGCTTACAATCTAAGATTGTACCTGAGGCAATGGAGGGTAAAGTGACTTGCCCAAGGTCATAAGGAGACACAGTGGTCTGGGGAACGGAGCGGAGCGGCCATTTGCTACTGTGTCGGCGTGCGCAACATACTACTGCTCCTTTGGAGGAGCAAAAGGTAATTAAAAAAAAAATAGGGGTACCTAGGGTAGGGATGGGGGCGGGTAGAATAGGATAGGGGAAGGGAGGTAAGGGTAGGAGGTAAGGAAGTTCCCTCCCTGGGAGGGAACTGGGGAAGCCCGAAGATGCGTCACCGCACAATTTTTGCATATGTTTGCCCCCCCCCCCCCCTTGTGCGTGCTGCCTGCGATTTTATAACATGTACGCACTGGTGCATGCATGTTATAAAATTGTGCGTCCATGTATGCGCGCTGGGTAGCGCACACACATGGACGCGCACGCATATTTTTAAAAAATCTACCCCAATATAAACAGCCCTGAGCGTGTATATTGTGCATCCCAAAATTTTTTTTTTTTACATCAAGACTTTATTTGCATGGTGCTGCAACGATACTAAGTAAGAAGAACCACAGAAACACAGTTTTTTTTTTGTTTTTAAGTTGAGCCCTTGACGCGCAGGAAGACTATGCCTGCTCCAAGCAGGCGTAAAATTTGACAGATTACAAAGTGTGTCGAACACATGGGGATTTTCTTGCATGTAGATGAGGAAACTAGCCTCATCTACATGGAATTTACACATGTGATGCGCGCTATTAGCTATGCAACACGTGTTTTGGATATTGAACAGGACCGGTCCCAACACAGATCCTTGCGGCACTCCGCTTAACAGTGTTCTCTCTTCAAAGTAGGTTCCATTCACCATCACACGCTGTCTTCTATCTGTCAACCAGTTTGTAATCCATGTGACCACTTTGGCGCTCACTCCCAAGCTTCTCATTTTATTCACGAGCCTCCTATGAAGGACCATATCAAAAGCTTTGCTGAAATCCAAGTAAATCACATCAAGTGCTCTTCCTTGATCCAATTCTTTAGTCACCAAATCAAAAAAAAATTAATCAGATTTGTCTGACAGGACCTTCCCCTGGTGAATCCATGCTGCTTGGGTCCAGCAATCCTCCTACTTGTAGATAGTTCACTATCCTTTCCTTCAGCAGAGTCTCTATTAATTTTCCAACCACCGAGATGAGACTAAATGGCCTGTAGTTTCCCCTCTGCTCCCACTCTTGTGAAGCGGGACCACCACCGCTCTTCTCCAATCTTGCGGTACCACTTCCATTTCCAGGGATCTATTGAACAGGTCATGCAGCGGACCCACCAGCACATCTCTCAGTATCCTGGGATGTACCTCATCAGGCCCCATGGCTTTATCTTCTTTCAGTTTTCCTAGCTCTTCCCATACATTATCTTCTGTAAATGCAGTTTCGTCTACTCCACCCCCATCCACAGTCTTGTTAACTAGCGATGGTCCTTTTCCCAAGCCTTCTTTAGTGAACACTGAACTGAAGTATTTGTTTAATATTTCGGCCATTGCTTCGTCTCTTTCCACACATTGATCTTTGTCACCTTTCAATTTTGCTATACCACTTCGGACCTTTCTCCTTTCTCTGATGTACCTGAAAAATGTTTCGTCACCTCGCTTTACCTCTTTGGCTATCCTTTCTTCTGCCTGACTTTTTGCTTTCTTGATTACTTTGTCTCCCTCAGTTTCCCCAGATATTCTTCCCTGTGTTCCTCTTTTTGGGATCCTTTATATTTCTTGAACGCTGTTCTTTTTGCTTTTATTATGTCAGCTACCTCCCTTGAGAGCCGGATTGGTTTCTTATTTCTCTTACTTTTGTTTACTTTTCTCACATATAGATTTGTTGCCTTTGTAATTGCTCCTTCTAGCTTGGCCCACTATTGTTCCACCTCTCCCATTTTCTCCCAGTCTTCTAGTTCTACCTCCAGGTACGTTCCCATTTCGACAAAGTCCATATTTTTAAAATGCAAAACTTGGGTCTTCATGTGACTTCTCTGTGTCTTATTTGTGTTGTCAAACCATACAATTTGATGATCACTGGCGCTGAAGTGGGCATCCAACTGGACATTAGAGACATTCTCACTGTTAGTAAGCACTAGGTTGAGTATAACTCCCTCCCTCAAGGGTTCCTTTACCATTTGTTTGAAGAGAGCTCTGCTTCTGGTAGATTCCGCAGAAGGGATTCTCCAGTCTATGTCTAGCATACTAAAGTCTCCAACAATCAGCAATTCTCCTTTACTTCCCACATTTTGGATTTCTTCGACCAGATCCCTGTCCAGTTCTTCCATTTGAATCAGAGGCCTGTAAACCACACCAGTAAAAATGGATGCACCATCATCTTTTTTAAGATGGCCCACAATGCTTCTTCTCTACCCTACTTTCCTTGCAGTTCAGTTGTTTGGATATTGTTTTTAACACTCAAAATTGAAAAAACTGGAAAAAATGCGACTGAATAGTAAAGCTTTTCCGCAGAGTGCTGTGACTCCTGCTTTACTGAATAAGATAAGTGCATTCAAAAAGATTGTTGCATTTTTTGAGCAAATGAGCTGTTGGGACTTTTGCTTTTCTGCATTTATGAACAAATGAGTGTTTTGAGACTCTTACTTTATTGAGAAGAAACAAAGAGAAGACAACGAGCAAATGAGCTTTTTGGACTTTTGCTTTATTGAGAAGATATTTTGAAAAAAAGAAAAAAAAGAAAAAAATACAATTGAGAAGATATTTTTGAAAAAAACAAAAAAAGATAAAAAAAGAAAAAAATAGTGGTCAAATTCAATTATAAAATCTGCTTAAAAATCAGCGGCAGTATGTTAACCATGGTTTTTAAAAACAAAGGTTACCCTATGATTGCACTTTAAATGGGCAGCCAAATTGGTGTTTGTACATAAAAGTAAAAGACGCCGTTAGGCGGAAGTGTGCATTAGCCCTGGTATGAGGGTATTCCTTTCCGATACAACCATGAGATAAATGTGACTTTCTTTTTTTGGATATTGTTTTTGACATAGAGAGCTACTCCTCCTCTTTTTATGGCCTCTCTGTCCTTTTTTTTATCAAGTTTTAGCCTGGTATGGCCGTATCCCAATCATGAGAATCCATGAACCATGTCTCCGTAACAGCAACAATGTCCAGGTCTGCCTCCACCATTAGGGACTGCAGGTCTGGGATTTTATTGCCCAAACTACAAGCATTTGTAGTCACAGCTTTCCAATTTTTTTCCTTTCATTTGTTGCGATTTGTATGCACCCTTTCTGCTTTTTTGTGCAGACTGATTTTATTTTCTCCTCCTACTGCCACCCTCACTCTTTAGTTTAAATGTCTGATAATATATTATCTGAATTTCTCACTTAGCATCTTCCTTCCTGCTACAGACAAATGTAGGCAATCCTTACCATATAGCCTTTTACTGCTCCATACATGACCCCAGCCTCCAATGTATCCAGGATTAATGACAGAATTTAGACTGCACCCCCTTTCCTGTAGGCTTAAAGGAAAACTGAATGACCCTGGCGCCCACAAACGTTTCAGTAATACATACAGCAGTTATAGCCAACCGGTAGCAGTTACAGTTTTTGCTTTCATATTGTTTTGATATTCTTTAGGCAGGTCTCCTGAGCCTCAATAGAATCTCTGATTGACGTGTGTGCTATGGAAGACATCATCTGTGACATCGTAACTAATATGAGCTAATCGGATGTCATGTGCAGGAGGTATCACATGACACGGTTCTAAACATGGGAGTGCAAGGAGAGTAGCAAAGGAGCTCAGTGCCACAAATTTAAATTAGAACTTAAAAGCCACCATTGAAATCAACACAGGTAATGAACTGCTATTTGCTAACTTCTGAAATGCTGCACTGAGCTCAATGGGAAACAGGCTTTCTTTCTTTTTTATTTATTTATTTTTTTACTTTATTATACTTTTCAATTACAATATTCAAGACCAACATCTTAAAACTGAAATCCAGAACTGAAACGAGAACAAACAAGAAAAATATACAGAAATTAAGCATACAATCAATCAATTCTTCCCCAGTCTTCAAACACAGAAGGGATTCAGTATCACCACCCAAAGATTAACTACAGAATGAAGGAAAATTATCAGCAGTTTCATATATATTTTTTGAACCTTCCCAGTTGAGTCAGTTTCTTAGTGATACAATTGTTGAGTCGGGTTCAATATCAACAGTCCTGTCTTAGAATTATTCCAGTTCTAATTTTAATTTAAACTGGAAACCGTTTTCTATCCATATTGCACTATTGACTTTATGGACATGACTTTTGGATCTGGTTTCTCACCTTTCCATATCCAAGCTCAAGGCAAGTTGCAAATCAGGTACAGAAGGTAGGTCCCTTCTCCAGAGGGCTTACAATCTAACAGGGTTGTTCATCAAGCTGTGATAGTCTGTCATAACGCGCGTTACAGCAGTATCATGTGCGATACCGCCCTGACACACGTAACTACCGCATCGCAACATTAGGATTTAAATGAGGGAAATGTGAGGGGTTAGGGCGGGGTTAGAAAAATGTTGATTTCGGTACCACTGTGGGCGATAATGTTTTAGATATTATTGACAGCAGTTGCACCAGAAATAACACCACCTTTCCCATTGGCGGTACAGGGGCGATATTGTGTGCTGTGGCTGCGGCAGGCAAAAATGCACCACCTTGATGTGGCCAGGTGCACACTATCACCCCGCCCCTTTTCTGGCCACGGCTCATCATTCCGCTTTATTTATAACGGAAGGATGAATCTAGGCCTAAGTTTGTTCCTGAGGCAATGGAGGGTAAAGTGGCTTGTCCAAACTGACAAGAAGTATCAGTGACAGAAGCAGAATGTAAATCCTGATTTGCCCGGTTGTTGGCCCACTACTCTATCAATCAGGTACTCCTCCACTCCACTATTGTACGATGGATTAGAATTTTTCAGAAGCCAGCCTTTTCATTAATAAAAGGAAAGCCCAGTCCCTGCTACGTTCATTCACTGCTGTGCTCAGGGCATGCCTACTATAATGCTACAGATTCCCCTGCCTGGCCGACCCTGGGGTCTGCTGAAGACCTGCAGGAAACATTTTACTCTCAAACAATACCACCTCAGCAACTTTTGAAACTAAAAAGGCCAGCCTTTTATTTTGGGGAATAAACAGACCCTCTTGAATAGGGCCAACCCCCAAACATTTGCCGATTTGGGTTTCACTCATCTTGGCACCACTAGGTAGTTAAGCAACAGGAAAACAAATTAGAAAAAAAAAAAAAAAAAACCAGGCCAGCAGCAGAAGTACCCAGGGCTGGTGCGTCCCATTAGGCGAACTAAGCGGTTGCCTAGAGCGCCAACCATTAGGGGGCGCTGAAGAGCAGTCATGTGGGGCCACGAGCAGAGCCTATCCCGCTCATGGCAGAGAGGAGTAGATTCTTGGCAGGCCGCAAGCAGCGCCCATCCTGCTCGTGACCCAGAGAAGCACTCACTCGGCGGGCCAGTAGCAGTTTCTCAGCAATGAGGTAAGAGTCAGGGCCAGGACCAGGACTGAGGCGGGGGGGGTGGGGGGCAGGCATAAGGCTGAAGGTTCACCTAGGGCACCTAATACCCTTGCACCGGCCCTGGAAGCACCCAATGGGAAATAGGAGGACTGAGTGGTGCAGCAGGGCAGGGGGGAGCAAGAAGAGAGAGAGAATCAAGAAAAGGAAATGATGCCTGGTTGGAAAAAAAAAAACCCCTCAAAGCTCTTTAAAAGTCCAGGTATTCTTTTAACCAAAAAAGGAAGAGGACATTCAGACGTGAAAATATTTGTTTTCATCATCTGTAAAGAAAGCACAGTGCGGCACATAATACACAGACATCCAAATATGCAGTTGTGAAAATGAAGAATCCTGAAGAGTATACGGAGCCTGGAGGAAGGAGAGAATGCCATCAATAAGGTCAGCCTGACATTCTGACATGAGCAAGTGCACCTCATACAAATGCAGGGTAAGAGCAGGAATAACACTCTGTACCAGCAGCGCTACTGTGCTCAAATACTGCAAAGAGAGAGCCAACAAAAGATTCTCTGCAGCTTTTCAGACATGAGATCTTTACTTCTTAATGACAGACAGAAAGGACATATCCTGATCACCAATGACCAACCAGGCCAGTGGCCTTAAAGCAGAAAATGTCCTCTCTTTAACTGACATAAGTCACATTCTGTAATGAACCTGTTGCATGAAACAAACAAAAGGGGTCAGAACCAATGGTAATATTTCCTTGCTGTGGAAATACCGAGTAAAGCAAATTCTATTCATATCCACTGTCTAGCTTACACCTCCAGAACAGGACCAGTACATTTGCGGGTGGGACTACAACGTGGGCTGCTTGAGTTTAGATGCACTGCGAGAAGACAGCACCCGCCTGAGGCCTGAAGTAACAAGAACCTGTCCAGGAAGGAGCTTCCTGCCTGCCGACAACAAGAAGGGCATTCACGGCCGCGTGAAACATTGCCTTGTGATACACCAGAAGTCCCTTCTTGCCTGAGTATTCCAGCAGCCGCTTTCACCTACTAACCAACCCCACAGCTACTAAAGTAATGAACCACAGAGTAACGATGATTTGTCAGTTCTCTGATCACTGCTGAATCTAAGAAGTGGCATAGGCCAGGTGCTATGGCCTTGGCTTTCTCTCTCCCACTTTCTCTTGCATACGCTCTGCAAGACAAGCTGGCCTTTGCCAGCCACATGATGCCATCTCTAACTGAACTGTGCTGCTAAGTACCTACTCCACTAACCCTGCTCTGATCCAGCTCTTAGGATTTAGACTTGGCATTTTTTTTTTGCACTCTGTATATGTTCTTCAAGGCGGGAGAAAGATCAAGGGGTAGGAATACGGAAGGGAGTAAAGGTGGGAACCTTCTTGCTGAACCCTTTGACGATAGCCAAGGACAAAAAGAAGCATTTTCTGATGTTCTCAATTGCTGATGCACTTTATTTTCAAAATTGGCATGCGGAAACTCTTGCTACCTCCGTCACACGGAGAATATAAAAAAGTTTTTAAAAGAACAATGAGCAAAACAGTTAGGGGGCAATTTTGAACAGCCCGCGTTGTTCACAATGTAAGCAGGCACCAATAAGTCGCGAACATGATAATCAGTTTCCAAAAGGAAACCACCCGGGTTGTTCCCGTCCCTTTGAAATTTAGCATGTGCACGGTGCACGGTGCTAACAAATCCCTTGAGCTTTTACACCTGCTACTTGTGTGGGCAGCTGAAAGGAGGCACAACGGCATGCGTGCAGTTAAAAATCCCACGAGCGCATGCTGTTTTCCATCCGCTACCTAAATGTTCCTGTGGGAAACAAAATCACCCCCTTAATGTGCGTATCCATGCTGCTGCAGCAAGCTGAAGGTAAAAAAGCAAAAAGCAAAAGGCTTGCACAAGTGATGCATCCACTATAAAAGCTTTTATTTGCTTTGAATATTTTTAAGTCTCAGTACCAGCTGATAAATGGAAATCTTGACAGTTAAGGTAAGTATTTAGTCATAAAGACATGCATGTAACTTATTCCTATGAGCTTTCCCTAAAAAGCTTTCTATTACCCTGGAGGAAAGCAAGGAAAATACTGGGGATTGCACATGTGATTTTAATTGTAATGCAAACATTTGAAAAGAATGATATATTTTTCTTAAGAATTGCATGACCTATGATTACAACTACAGGAGCACTAAAGAGGACATAAGTCATAAGGATTATCCATGCAGTCCCGGTGCCAATTTTCGACAGTCATGTAAGTCAAATATTTGTAATTCACCTATTGTTGCCGGTAGGAGTGACAGCTGGTTGTTTAGTCTAAGAATAGGCCAGCAATGGCATCCTTGACCCAACAAAACAGAACTGTGCTGCAGGAAGGGATTTATACAGGGGAACATCAGAAATAATTCACTCGCATTTTTATTCTCAACAGCTGTGGAGTCATTAGACGTGACTACTGAAAGCTAGCTGGCAAGAGAGTAAAAGCCAGGTGAGGGACTTGTTCTATTTAAGAGAAACAAGAAAACAACAAATAAAATTAAACCCTTCAGCATCCATGAGTATTACTGAAAGCTCCTCGGACCGAGCAACATCAGAAAATGGAATTTGGAAATTAAAAAATCTGACAGGCTGGGATATTTAATTTCTAGGTGTTTGGCCAACACAGTGGTGGCACTTCCTGCTCTAATGTCCCATCACCTGAGCACTCAATCCCAGTACTGACCTGGGGGACTCTGAAAACCCAATTTACAATCAAATCACAAAACAGAAGAAGAAAACACTTGAAAAGCACTGCTGTGCTCCCCTAGAGCCGTAACATGATTCAATGGCAGTGCATCTCATGCAACCAAAGAGACTATAACACAGCCTGATTAGAGGACTTCTAAAATGTTCTTAGTTCCATTTTGCATCAGGATTTCAATTTTTTTTTTTGAGCATTTTGCAACTCTTGTTGAGATTGCCTCCAATATCCTTCTGGTCTCCATTTCTGATACAGAACTTGTTGTCCCTGTCGGCGCTTCAGTTCCTTTAATGGTGAATCTCACGAAGTGGACTCTGTCCTTAAAAGCTCATGCTTCAATAAACTGGTTAGTCTATAAGGTGCCACAGAAATCCTGTCATTTAATGGTGCAGGTGTCAGCCTGTACATGCCTGCTACTGTCTCAGGGCAGAAGGGAACAGGTGCCATACACACACGCACACACACTATCATATCTGCCTCCCATATCACCTCTTCAGTCTGTCCTCTCAGCTGCCTTAGGTCTGGGAAATTGAAAAGATAAGGCAGGAAGCAGATCTGATATCGAGGGTGCTCTCAAATGCTTACGTCACTGGTGCCCACGGCTCTTATTCACAAAAGATCTCTGTGGCGCATCATTCAGAAACACACACACACAGCCACTCTGACAGTGGGTGATCAGGCAAGGCATCTCCGGAGACTGGACTGCATGCATACAAGGGATAAAGGAAAAATACTAATATTATTACAATAATTACTTAATTACAGTTCTGTAAACTATTAGCAAAATTTTTAAAGAAATATGCTTATAATCAATATAAGGCTACCAAAACTGGTATATAAGGGCAGCTTCTCTTTAGTGCTTATTTCAAGGCTTAATACATACATAGTAATGAAGGCAGAAAAAGACCAAATATTCCATCCAGACTATCCAGCAAGTTTCTTATGGCAGTAACTACCGCTCCTTGCAGGTTTCCCCTAAGCCTTATGTTAAGGGTAGTAATATTTACAATCAAAACCAAGCGACTGTCAAACCCATAAGAAAATTAGTGCTAGCGATATTTTTATGGGGTGAGCAGCCTTCTTGATAATTCAGACAATTCAGCTTCAAAGTGCTTTACTTTTGGATTTGGCCGTAGAAGCAGTCCTGTGCTTTTTCTCTAATGTCAGTGTATCAGTATCCCAGACCGTAAAAGTTGGGGCCCAGCGTTGGGTATCGTCTGAATACAATTCCCCTTTTTGCCTTTTGCCTCCGTCGTTGAAGGGCTTTGAAAAAGGGGCGGGCTGGGGTGGGGCGGCTGTTCGGGGGCGGGGCGACAGTCCGGGGGCGTTCCCGAATCCTCCAGCACAGCGGCTGTGCCGGGGTTGGCACACTGGCAGCCGACCTGCGCGCGCAAGTTACGCCTGCCAGAGGCAGAGGCAGGCGTAACTCCTGCAATAAAGGTAGGGCGGGGGATTTAGATAGGGCAGGGGGGTGGGTTAGATAGGGGAAGGGAGGGGAAGGTGGGGGGGGGGAGCGAAAGGAAAGTTCCCTCCGAGGCCGCACCCCCTTGCGCGCGCCGACCCCGGATTTTATAACATGCGCGTGGCAGCGCGCATGTTATAAAATTTGGTATACATTTGTGCGCGCCGGGTAGCGTGCACAAATGTACCCCGCGTGCGTAAGATTAAAAATCTGCCCCAGTATCTCTAGACTCTAACTACCAACTCTGCCCTAGGGACCCACCTAAGTCCTGCTGGCTGCTGGAATCCAAGGGCTCAACCTGTGGGGGAGGCAACTGGTAAAGTTGAAGCTCCAGACTGTCCCGCTACAGGGCGTGTTTGCCGGCATAAGCCTTGGGGGTTTGCCCTCGAGGCTGCGTCAACTATGCTACAGCACTAAGGGCAAACACACCCCCTATCCCTTACAGATTGCTAAGACCATGAGCTCAGCAGACTCACCCCCTGTGTCCACCATAGCTGACCAAGCACACCAACTTCAACAACAGGAGGATCAGCTGAATACCATGTCTGGCTATGTTCATGGCATTGATGCCTGGCCTGCTTCAGCAACCGTCTTCCGACCTGCCACTCCCAAGCTCCACTTGCTTCTGCCTCCAAGGTATGATGGGGATCCCAAAAGCTGTAAAGGCTTTCTCAACTAGTGTCAGATGCAATTTGAGTTGCAAGAACCATTATTTCTGAAAGACTGAGTCAAGGTAACCTACATTCTCTCCTTGTTGGGTGGCACCGCATTAGCCTAGGTATTCCCCCTCTGGGAAAGGGTGACCCACTCTTAGGGGATCTAGCACACTTTCTGCAAGAGTTCCAATAAATATTTGATGAGCCTGGTCGCCCAACCTTCAAGGCTTCTGAACTCCTGCAGATCAAGCAAGGCTCCAGGTCTGTAAAGGAATACGCGGTACACTTCCACACTTTAGCCTCCGAACTCCAGTGAGGCAGAACAGCCTGACTACAATTTTCCAATAAGGACTTTCAGAATGCATTAAAGATGAGCTGGCTGCCCAAGATCTACCATCTATCCTGGAAGGGGTGATCAGCCTAGCTGTATGACTAGACCCGAGGTTCCAGGAATGTACCAAAAAAAGAAGCTTGACCCATCAGCCCGTCCATCTTGCTTCAAATTTTCAGTGGCCTGTAATTAACTGTTCTCCTCTGGAGTGAGGACCACCATTAGTATAACCCATGTAAGTGGATCGCTTCAAGATCTCGGACGATTAGAAGCAGAGGTGTCGTACACTTAACCTCTGCTTATTCTGCACTGTCCTTGGCCATTTTGCAAAGCATTGTCCAAACAAACCGGGAAACTCAAGGATCTAGGTCTGAAGGGAGAGGCCACACTAGGTCTTCCTTGCACTCTCCGCAACTATTAGCTGCAGTACGTTTGTCTCATGAAGTCATCCATGTCAATGCTCTTGCCTTCCTGGACACTGGCTTGGGAGGCAGCTTTATCCATGAGGCGCTGGTCAAACACTACAACATCCCCACTGTTCTCTTGAATTCTCCGTTTTCGATATCCTTCATTTACAGAGATCCCTTGCCTGGATAGATTACAAAAATCACAGTCCTACTAATCATGCAAACTGGGGTCTTGCATGCAGAACAAATCAGCCCATTACACCAAGACAGCTGGTACCCCCAGGGCCAGATTAAGACAGCATGTGTCCATAGGCAATGGGGGAGGGGAGTTAACCTCCCCCTTTTCCTATAGGGATGGTGGTTGGATTGAGCCCTCCTCCCGAAATCCCCCTTCCCTCCCTCCTTACCTACAAATCATGGTGCCCCTTCTCTCCTATAGTGGCACCTGAAGATGAAAGAAAGTCAGCATGGGGCCTTCAGGAGTCCTGGTGAGCTGACTGACCCTGTGGCACCATGCCCCCTCCTCCCGCATGGGCTTCCTGTTACCATGGAAACACATGCAAAGAGTAGGGTTGTCAAATGGCTCCAGATTTTCAGGACAGGTTGATCCAGTCCTGGTTTTAACCCATTGCATGCTGGGACGTATTCTGACGTCCCTATTGCATTCCCTAAGAAAATCAAGATGGGGACGGTAACTTTTAAACAGCCACACAGGCATACATGTAAGCGCATAAAGATGCAGCCATTTTATAACATATGCGTGTATGATCTAAAATCAGCTGTACATGTGTGTGCAATTTTGTATGGATGTGCACAAATGCCGGCTCTACCGCATAAGTGGGGGGATTTTATTAGATACGTGCACCAACACAATTACCAGTTTTCACAGTCCGTTCCCAGTTTGCCCAGGTAAAGGCTTCCGACTTCCAAACCCCCATAATTAACCTTCTTCCCTTTTACCCTATTAGTTCTGACCCTTCAAACCCCGCTGGCTAGCCCTGATTTTTTTATTTTAAAACTTACACGCCATCCAAGCAGAAGTAAAGTTACATGGTAAGGGACCCCGGCATGTGCTTGCGCGTAAATACTTATGCGCTCATTTCAACTGACTTTCCTGGAACACCCATGTCCTTCCCATGCTCCGCGCAGGCCACACCAATGCCCTTCCCCTTTTTTAACTTTTTGATTTGTGTGCATACCGGGAGATACGCGCATACTCAGGGCTTCATAAAATCCGAATGGAACATGCCAGCCCAAGACACAGGCGTGCTTCCTGGCTTTGGCACGCGTTCAGCTTTTAAAATTCACCTTTATATGTACTTGTATGCAAGAGAGTAAAGCCAGGACTGGATCAACCGGTCCTGAAAATCTGAAGCCAGTTGGAAACCCTAGCGAAGAGCAGGGCACTGCAGGGTCAGTCAGCACTCCAGGATTATTATAGGCCCCATGTTGACTCTTCCTTCATCTTCAGGCGTCGCAGAAGCAGGCTTTGGTTTAAGAATAGCAGCAGCGGCAACACTATGGTGCCTAAAAAAATTTGAGGCCAGAGGAAATTGCCTACAATTTCTATGCCTAAATCCAGATGCCTCCTGAAGACTTTTTAATACCTGGTCCAGGAGGCCATTCAAGCATGATCCTTTAACAGTTATTAGCTATATAGACATTGTGATCATCACCTCTTACTTTTTGAGTGAGCAACAGGGAAGGGATCTCCCCATTAGGATCTGTTGGGTATGTCCAAGTGTCGTGCATTGGCCATTGTAGTAGACAGGATACTGGGCGGGATGGATCATTGGTCTGACCCAGCAAGACACTTCTAATGATCATATGTTCTTGTATTTCCAAAGCAACCAGGGCAGCAAGTTTGCACTTAAAGTGCCATCTGAACCAAAGGCAAAACAGCCACGTGCACTTATCTGTACTTATGCAAGAAAGACAAAAAGTGGAAGAAAGAATACATGGATGCTTACCAGTCATTATTACTCCAGAGAATGCAGCAGAATTTAGCGTATATGTAATACAGGTATTTGTACTTAAGATGATATTTATATGCGCTTATTCAAAACGTACCCTCTTCCATTAATGCAGGAGCTTGCAGTTCTTTTGCATCTTCAAAGCACTGTTCTTGTTATCAGTAGCAGAATGAGATTGCTCAATTATCTTCCACTGAGGGAAACCATAATGAAGTCAGACCACTCCGGCATTTTAAGGATGAGAAATGTCTCTGTGTGTCTCTCTCTCCTGCTTTAGGTCTCTGGTTGCTGGATTAATTTCATCCTAGTTAATAGCTTTCACTTTATTACAACACTCTAGTTCCTAGCTAATATAATTTCTACAAAAAAAAAAATCATTTAAAACAATAAATCTGGGACTATATATCTATAAAAAGTGTGATCTATGGGCATACATTTTGTAACACTGTGTGTAAGTTAACCCAATTTTCAAGAGGACTTATGTGTTTTGAAAATATATCCTGGCAAAACTCTGCGCAAACGATTACACCCACTATTTGGTGCACGTAGTTTTTGCTGAGAGAATTTTACACGCATATGTCAAGAATTACCCCTGGAACAGCTGTCCCCAGTGAGTATAAAATAACACACGTTCAAACCATAATTTGGAATCCCAAAGGAGGAGGAGGAAATGATGGAACCCCCCCCCCCCCACTAATTCTTCCCCCCACCCTCCAAATTGTATACATATTTTATACATTCAACTCATGGTCAACAAACAAGCTGTAGATGATACCTTTTTACTGGGCTGGCTCTCTGTATCTGTGACTGGCTTTCAAGAGCTCTGCTCCCTTTATCAGATCAGTGAAGGGAAAGTCCATAACTCTCAAAAGCTTGTCACAGATGTATTAGGTTAGTCCAGTAAAATGATCTCACCCTACCACTTCTCTGTTGACCCTTATTTCTACGTTGTTTGCCATTACAATATTAAAAGCTTTGGTAGGAACATATGTAGCCTACGAGACTCAAGGGTAGCCGACTGCTGTTACTCCCAATAGTGATTTCAACAACTAATGAAGTATAAAACTATTACAGCAACATAGTAATTAAACAAGTATATTGCCCAAACCAGAAAGGTACGGTTCCAGTGCACAGCCAAGATACATTTCAGTCAGACTATATCACCCACTTTAACACAAAGTTATTGTCTTTTTTTTTTCCCCTTGTCTTTCGCATCCTCAGCAGTTTCTTCTGCTGCCTCATGCCTCACCCCTTCCCCACTGCAGAAGGCACGCCCATGCGACACAGAGAACCCCTCACAAAGACTGGAGGAGAGCCCTCTTCCAAGAAGCCCCTTATGTGCTGCCCCTTGCACGGCAGGGACGGCAGCGAATACCCTCTCCCCTCTCTCTGGCGCCTGAGCGCACCATTCCACGTGCTACGACCAGCCCTGATGGTTCACCTGTTGCTTTCTTCTGAATTTAAATGCAAGGGTTCAGGATGTTTCAATAAATTGTCAATGATCCCATATTTCTGCTTTGGCTCTTATTAAGCAATTGAAGATGGGAACATTTACCAAGAAACAGACGGGGATGATGTCAGACTTTCCAGACTTCTCCCTTTAGCAACTCCTACTCAAAATCTGTATCATTTTTCTAAAATTATTTAGGAAGTTGAGCACAAATAATAATAATGATTAATAATAACAATAAATCAAACATAATTTATTTCCAAAAATACTGCGCTAGTGGCCAGGTGACCAGGGGGCAACCTTCAGGCATAGGCAAGAAGATAGCTCAAGGTCTAGAGTCCAGCACAGTGCTGGGAGTTACTGTTGAGGCTGCATCCAGGCCCCTTGATAGAGACAGAAGCATGGGCCTTGCTCGCAGACTCCCTGCAGCTCCGTTCCCAGAACGCTGCTGGGGGAAGAATGAGGCTTGCGCACAGGGAGCCATGTGAACCCCTGAATTGGCAGCTGCGCGATTACAGTGGAGAGACGGGAGAGTTAAAGGGAAAAAAAAATGTCCTAGAATAAAATGACTGACAGCATTAGAGAGCAAACAGATTCTGTTTCGCACCCCCTTGCATGTCGTTTATCAGTAGGTACCTTTCTTCTTCTACCTGGTATATCCGGAGCCAGCGGAAAGGAGCCAAGCTGGTGTGTGAGTGTGCAAGCCTAAAAAAGCAGCAATTAAAACTCATTTGGTGCTAAATATAAACCACTATTTTGCCAGAGATTTATCTGCATGCATTTTGTAATGCAGAATAAAATCGTGTTTAAACTACTGTAAATTTAAATGTAAATTGAATTTCATGGAAAATTTTGATGATACTTGATATAGTTCCTGGAACTCAACATCACCCATAAGAGAAATTTCTCTCCATCCTCTTCACTTTTCACTTATTTGGGCACATAAACAACAGGTTTTAATATTCCAGATGTGAACAACTGGCAGATGGGCTCAAACTGAGATTAACTGTGACATAAGGTGCTATTTAATTAATTCAATTTTTTCCAAGTTCCTCATTTTCCTTGTTCTCTGTAAGACACTTGTGTTAAGTCATTTTTAAGTTTTATGTAAACCGAGGTGATTAGTAACATTGTTACCAGAACTTCGGTATATAAAAATGTTAAATAAATAAAATAAATAAATAAATCTCCTCCCTCTTGGTCAGTGAAGGGTTACACGGTTTCCTGCTGCTGTTTGCAACTCAGCAACTTTCAAGCAACTAAAGGCACAAAGAAAAAACCCCAAAATCCATATTCTTCAGGTGTACATTTTAAGGGATTACTTGTTTCTAGTCTATAATTCTTTTAAATAGGAGGAAAAAGGGCCCGAAATTCACTGTAGCTTTAGCATCAATCTAACATAGGCCACACTAACACAATTCTCTGATTTGTCTTGGGCATTTCTGTCCAGTAAACACTCCTTAGTTAAGGTGCAGATGCCAGGAAGAAGCAAGCACTGCTACAGGCAGACAAAACAGAAGAGGGAAAAGTTACAAGTGTAAATCCTGGCGAGAGCAGCTATTTCCCTTTTGCAGGAAGCTTCAGTGTGTGGTTTTAGTGCGGGTAGCGGGAGAGGCAAATTTAATTATTATATAACATGCTTTGATGTCATTGATGTGAAATGCAATATCAAATTTTATAAACTAAACCAAAACATGATAGAATTAATTAGGAATACAACGAGAGACTCAATGCAGCTTGTTCAAATTTGATTTGTTTTTAAAGCTCTTTTCTATATTGGACATAGATTTATCAAATTGCTATAAATAAAGCAAGAATAACGCTCGCGATAGAAAAAGGAGCATGGTTAGGGTAATTTTCAAGATACCGCAATGCTTGATATTTTGCTGCATCGCATAGCTTTTTATCGTACACTGACTTGTGTCATCGCACGCTGTATTGCGGAATCACGCGGCGCGTGGCATCATCACGGCATGTGTTATTTTTTCCCTGTATAAATATTGACTTCCTGCACGTGCCTCTTTGAGGGTGTGTCAAGCGTTAGAGTGAGAGATGAGGAGGATAGTGTTAGTAGAGGAGTTTAGAGGAGTTATTTATGATTATTGAGAGAGTTGTCTTGTTTTCTGTTGTTATCTGTCTCCCTTAACCTTTGTCTTTTGTGTTTTTTGTTGGAGTGAAAGTTTTTTAGTCCAGTTTATCATTTTGTATAGAGGTGTTGAGGAGTGGAGGTGGTGAGAAGGTTTGGAGGTGGTGAGGAAGAGCGGTTAGGGGTGTGTGTGTGTGCCAGTGCACTGAGGGGTGTGTGTGTGTGTGTGTGCGTCTGTATGCTGAGGTGTGTGTGTATGTGTGTGTGCTGAGCAGAGGATGGAGCGTGACAGGCATGGGGAGAGAGGAGAGAAGAGGCGTGAGGAGAGGAGGAGGAAGCGGTGGCTGAGGGAGTGGGAGGATGAGGGCGGGAGTGCCAGGGGAAGGAGGAGTAGGAGTAGGGACGGGGCAGGAGTAGAGAGAGGCAGGAGGGAAGGGATAGGAGGGCACAGATGGGGCAAGGGGCTAGACAAGCAAGAGTGGAGAGAGGAGTAGAGCAGCATAGGGATAGACAGAAAGGGCAGAGGGGAAAGAAGTTGGTAGGCCAGGGTCAGGAGTGGGGAGGAAGGGAGGGAAGAGGAGAGCAGGACAGAGAGTGAGGAAAGGGAGAACACCTCTCCGAGAGAGGAAGTGGCACCCCCTTCAGGCTGCCAGGCAGCACCATGACAGTGCCTCAAGGCCAAAAAGTTTAGCGTGCAGAAGAATAAGCTGCTCATCGCAGGGATCCTGCAAAATTACCAAATGTTTGGCACCCGGGCAGCAAAGACCTCTAAGGCAGTCAAGGCCCAAATATGGCGCAACATTGACCAAAAGGAATTCAGTTTCCTAATACCTATTACATCCTTAACCATAAAGGAAACTATTCTTGCATTGTTTCAATCTTTTATTCATACTTAACTTATACAAAAAGTCTTTCATGTGTTAAATAATACACCACCAAATTATTAAAACTCCCAGTTATCCCCCACACTCACTCTCTCCATTCATACCACATTAAAATACATGCCCAACAATATAGGATCCTAATCGTTTCGCGCTCTCTGAGCTTCCTCAGGGGTTAGCACAGATCTTCCAATACAATAATTGCAACCTCAGTATCACCTTGTTACATTTTTGACCATAATAGAATATTATATTATCCACACCACTCTAATGCTTCTTATGTTGAACCTTCACTATTACTGCCAAATGCTTGACCATGTGATCTTTCAATGTTCTTCTTGTCTTCACATATCGATTTTCATCTAATTATTGTCTACAAAACATAATAAATGATTATCCTTCCCCTCAATTTCTCCTTCTCCCTGTCTAAAAATCTTTAATTTTACCTACTTGATCTCACTATTTTCTGTCCAGCATTCCCTATTTTCAGTTATTGGTCAGAGCATCATTCATTTCCACTTGTCCAAAGCTCCACTGTTTCCTGTTAGTGATTAAATCAATATTTAGTATATTATTCTATTTCTCTTCCCTACTTATTTTTAATATTACTCCTACCGGCTCGTCATAAACTATGTGATAATTACCAGTGCGATGCAATGTATTCCAATCCTCCCCAGCTGATACTTAAATACACTTTGCTGTTGTCCTTTTCAAACCACTCTGAAACCCAAAACCAAACTTTCAAACCCATATCACAACTTCTTTTCTCGCCAAGATTTTTTCAGCTTCTCCAACTTTTAAGATCATAAACCCATCGTCCCATATCGCAGTTCACAGAAAATCTGACCACCTCTACATATGGCGATACCCATCCCCCAGTCGTCCATTTTACAACCTCAAAATCACTTCTCACCACTCATACGTTTAACCACCCAAGGATGGCAATAAATGTTATTATTTCACTCTCCTATCAACATATGCACCTAATACATTCACACTTCTTCCTTGTACCCCCGGTTTTATTGTTCACTACTGAATTTAATACTTTTAAAACTGCATCATTATACAGCTTCTGCCCCACATTACTGCAAAGCAAAGTAGGTGAATTCAATTAGTTGGTATAAGGGAATTAAAAACAGTCGGTGAGGAAAATTTGTTTTGCAAATAATGTATTCTAACATACGGGAAGTAGCATATGACGCTTTGAGATTGGAGAGAGGAGTAAAGCGTATGCAGTGACGGGGGGAGGGCAACTGCACAGTGGGACCGGATGCTCACAAATTTGCTCTCATAAACACTCTTACATGTTCACACTTACTTTCACTGCTCATTCTCTCACATTCTCACATGTCCATTTACACCTTTACTTCTGCCATTCTCCCACCAACACACACACACTCACGTCTCTCCCTCTTCCATACACACATGCCCACTCACTTTCACACCCATGCTCACTTGCACTCAGCTCTCTCCTACTCACTTACATACACTCTCAGATCTCTTCTTCCTACACAAATACATACTGACTCACTCTCACAGACATGCTCATTCATTCTCTCTGCCCCCCTTTCAAAACACACTAGCAACAGCAGACTCTAACTTGGGCTCCTGGAGCAGCAGCAGCCTCTTCCTTCCCCTCCTGTGCTGTGGAAGTGGACGCCTGTTTCTTATTCCTCGTTTGATGTACAGGCAGGAAATCGCAATGTCGATTGGCCAAGGCAAACAGGATGGGGCGGGCAAGTGGCTGAATACAGGAAACAGGCTGTGCAGGAGCAGGTGGTGTCACGAGGAAGCGAAGTTAAGAGTTAAAAAGGTCCCGAGATGGTAGAAATCACTGTCGAGTTCCTCCTTTTTCAGCTGCGCAAGACAAATGATGTTCCTTTCTTCTTTCCGGATCCAAGCAGATTGGTTTTGCTGCAGCACCCGGAGATTTCCGGTATTGGCCCAGAGACCCGGTAATTCTTTTAGAATTCCAGAGTCTCCGGGCCAAATCTGAAGAGTTCTCAGGTATGAACATCATGTTCTGATCAAGCCTGGATTTGCCGATAGGCACGCTAGGCCTATGCCTAGGGTGGCAAGATTCGAGGAGGTGGGGGGGGGGGGGGGGCAGGCAGCAGGACAGCTGAAGATTGGCTGCCTCTCAGCTGTGCTGAATCTCATCAGAGAACAACCTTCTGCTTCCTGCTCCAGCCTTTCCCCGCCTACTGCAGAGAACAAGAGAGGAAGGGTGAGGCTAAAAGAGATAGAGCAAAAAAAAAAACCAGCTCTATTCCCTATTACCAACACCTTCCCCCGCCCATCCCTCGCCATGCTGTGCTGGGAACAGAAGGAGAGGGTTAAGGCCAGAAAACACAACAGGGAGTAAAGAAATGCCCTGCTCCCTAATCCAGCCCCTCTCCTCTTGTCAATTCAGGGACATAAGGAGGTGAGCCTGGAGCAGACAGAGCGGAGCACTGTGCCTTATACTTTCTGCTCTATTGTCCCTTGTTCACTGGCTCTGATCTAGGTCAAGTTGTCCTGTGACCAAACCCAGCCTGATGCAAAGTTTTGTAGAGTGAATGATCGTCTTCTGAGGGATGATTCTGTGTGCTCCAGTATAGAGCTAGAGATTAAGGATTAATTTTCTTTCAATAAGACTGAGGATGTTAGTGCGCAAACATTGTGGGACTGCACTGTGAGAGGAAAGATTATAGCGTTGGCAGTGAAAAAGAAAAGGGAAAGGACACAAGAGATTAATGATATTCAACAAAATATTAAAAGCTTGAAGGCCCCAAAGTAACTTGTTTGGCTTCCAAATAATATTATTTAAATTAGACTGAATAAAGGGGAAACTTAGTTCTGTATGCTGATGATATTGAATTTAAACTAAAAACTAAACAGCTGTACTTCAAGCAGGGAAAAAAAGCAAATAAATTATTGGTATTGCGTTTGAAAGTTAGAAATTCAAGTATGTTGATTATGAAGACTAAGGACAGAATTGGAGATGTGGTCTTTGAAGGTACGAAAACATGTGAGAGATTCTCTCTGTTCTATGAAGAACTATATGCAAAAGACTCTCAAATCTAGGTCCCAGAGATTCCTATGATCTTGGCTAAGTACAAGCTGAAACTGGAGAATGAAATTACATAAGTGTGTCTGTATGTGCCTGTGTGTTAGTATGTGTACAGGGAAGCATATGTGTATGTGTGAGCCTATGTTTGTGCATGTTTGCTAGTGCCTATACCTGCCTGTCCCTGTGTATGGGAGCATAAAAGACAGCTTCGCAGACAGAGCATATTAGCAAAAAGTACCCGGCATTGCTCGGGTTGTCTGGTTCATAAATGATGGAAAAGTTCAAAATCAAACAAAAGTGGAAAAGATATATATTGCTTAATGCATTAACACATGAAGAGAAAAACCTATGTATTTGTGAAAGAGAGAGCCTGTGTGTCTGTGTGTGGGAGCCTGACGGACTAGGCTTTGCAGACAGAGCATATTGCCTTTGCACACGGCACCTTCCACTGCTCTGGGTGCCACAGACAGACATGACAGAGACCAACCGACACAAGCCTTTTATATATATACCGTAAACACTTTGTACATCAAAAAGGAAACTCCTCCGAACTAAAGAGAAAAATCATCCAGTTTGAGTTCTTGTGCAAGAGTTGCCCAGGATCACGAGACCTTATATCTAGTTTCTATAAGGTTTTAGACACTCCTGTAGCAGATGAACCTAAACATTCTGCAGCTTGGGAGAAGAAATTAAATTAAAAAAAACTGACAAAGAAGTTTGGTCAGAAATTGTAGCGAGACTAAGTAAAATTTCACCTGTTGCTACCTTAATGGAAAATGGTTTTAAGATACTTCTTAGGTGGCATCTTACACCAACCCTTTTGGGAAAAATGTACCCAAGTCATGAAGTCAATTATAAGGGTGGGGATACAAGGTTATATATTTGGTGGGATTGTCCAGTTGTTGCAATTTATTGGAGAAAAATGAGGGAGTTCGTTTTTTTGATTACAAATGTAAACTTAAGTTGGAACTCATTGATTTTCCTTTTGGATGCAGCAGCCCCAGCAGTTAATAAAGTAAAGGGCAGATTTGTTATTCAGGGCCT
Source organism: Rhinatrema bivittatum (assembly GCF_901001135.1). Lineage (NCBI taxonomy): Eukaryota > Metazoa > Chordata > Amphibia > Gymnophiona > Rhinatrematidae > Rhinatrema > Rhinatrema bivittatum. The sequence goes on along the minus strand of NC_042619.1, from coordinate 226,718,735 downwards.
TGCTGCTCTGCCCTATATGAATAGGCTGTGAATTGGAAAACGATAATGGAGCAGAAACTTTGAGGGGGCGATTTGGAGATCTTGGAATGCCTATGGAGAAACAACGATGAGAAGGGAGAGACTCAGAGGATTTCATTCCGTCTGGAGATCCTTTGAGGATTGGCACAGAAGTTATGCCTCTTCTTAAATATATTGGATGATGATGATGATTAAATTAGCTTTGATCTTCCATTGCTTTCTTTGGCCGAGATGTGGGATCTTGAAGACTAGATTTTATATTGATGGGGAGGGGGTGGGAAGGGGGTGGTGGAGGGGAGAAAGAGAACCCATACATCTGTGTTATAAGTTATTCATTTGGGGGTACATTTTAAAAAACAGCGTGCGTGCGTACTTTTGTTCACGCACCAGGTGCGAACAAAAGTATGCCAGATTTTATAAGATACGCGCATAGCCGCGCATATCTTATAAAATCCGGGGTCGGCGTGAGCAAGGGGGTGCACATTTGTGCAACTTGCGTGCGCCGAGCCCTGCGCGTGCTGCCCGTTCTCTCCGTGGCCGCTCCGAAATCGGAGCGGCCTCGGAGGGAACTTTCCTTCCACCCCCCCCCACACCTTCCCCTCCCCTCCCTTCCCCTACCTAACCCACCCCCCAGCCCTATCTAAACCCCCCTACCTTTATCGCACAAGTTATGCCTGATGCCGTTGGCCCACTGCCGTGCCATCACCCGACCCGGGGGCTGGTCCGGAGGCCTCGGTCACGCGCCCCGGAACACCCCCGGGCCGGCACCATGCCCCCCTCGAATGCCCCGAAGGTCGCGCTGCCCCCGACACCCCCCCTAGCAAAGCCCCTGGACTTACGCATGTCCCGGGGCTTGCGTGCGCCGCCGAGCCTATGCAAAATAGGCTCGGCGCGTGCAGGGGTTTTTTTTTAAGGGTTACGTGCTTAACTTAAGCACGTAACCTTTTTAAAATCCGGCCCTTGATGTATGGACAATGTTGAAAACCTTCTGATATAACACTTAAATAAAATAAAAAAAGATTTTATCGGCCCAGTGCTGAACACTGCTGAAGACTTGGGGTTGCGTTTAGGACCAGGCTTTAGTTCCCCGGGCTGGCTGAGGCTGGGGATGCTATGTCTCCAGCCGCAGCTAATAACTGCTTCCCTAGCAAACAAGAAGCACTAGAGCCTCTCCCCGACTAAGGGGCGGATTTTAAAAGGAGCGCGAATAGCCTACTTTTGTTTGCGCTCCAGGCGCAAACAAAAGTACGCTGGATTTTAGTAGATACGCGCGGAGCCGCGCGTATCTGCTAAAAACCTGGATCGGCGCGCACAAGGCTATGGATTTTGTATAGCCGGCGCGCGCCGAGCCGCGCAGCCTACCCTCGTTCCCTCCAAGGCCGCTCCGAAATCGGAGCGGCCTCGGAGGGAACTTTCCTTTGCCCTCCCCTCACCTTCCCCTCCCTTCCCCTACCTAACCCACCCGCCCGGCCCTGTCTAAACCCCCCCCCTTACCTTTGTCGGGGGATTTACGCCTCCCAGAGGGAGGCGTAAATCCCCGCGCGCCAGCGGGCCTCTTGCGAGCCGGGCCGTGACCTGGGGGCGGGTACGGAGGGCGCGGCCACGCCCCCGGACCGCCCCGGGCCATAGCCACGCCCCCGTACCCGCCCCCCAAACGCTGCCGACACGCCCGCGAAACGCCGTGACGACTGGGCCCGCCCCCGACACGCCCCCGACACGCCCCCCTCGGAGAACCCTGGGACTTACGCGAGTCCCGGGGCTCTGCGCGCGCCGGTAAGCCTATGTAAAATAGGCTTCCCGGAGCGCAGGGCCCTGCTCGCCTAACTCCGCCCGGTTTTGGGCGGATTTAGGCGAGCAGGGCTCTGAAAATCCGCCCCTAAGCTTTTAGTTGCTTTTCTCCATACTTCCCCTTCACTAGTTCCTCAGCCTGTATGACCCCTTTCCATAATGATATTTAAATTCCATAATATAACCTGACCTCTTTTGCAGAACAAGCTGCTATTATAAGCGTGGGTTGAATGGACACAGGATTTTTCACTGTTTTCTGTTGTGTTACTTAATGTACTTTTGTACTATACAACTCCTTCAGCAATATCTTAGAAAGGTGGTATCCAAATCCATATATAAGCCATACAATAATAAGATATCTTAGTCATATTATTCCTCTAGTTATAATGTAAACCGATGTGATATACGCCAATGAATGTCGGTATATAAAAACAAACAAATAAATAAATAATAAATAAATCCAAAGAAATGAAATCAATTAAAAAAAACACAAGTCCCAGCTCAAGCATTAAACAAGGCATTTTCTGTAGGGCAGTGTTTATTTTTTTGTTTAAGAAGCATATAAATGTGATACACCTCTGAGATACAAAGACTCCTGCTGACCTCAGCTAAAAGTAATACGAAGGGGTTGTTAGCATGACATTAAGAGGGTAATTTTCAATGGCCTGCTTAGGGCTGAAGTCAGTGGGTACTTTGTTACCCGTAGATCTTAGACCGAATTTTAAATGTGGATTTGTGTGGATGAATTGCTTTGAAAATTCACAGGTGTGCGCGGAACCCAGTGTGGCATACACACACGGAGATTTACATTCATACTTTCGAAAACTGAAAGTCTGCACATAAATCATTTCCCCTAAGACAACTCCATCCCCAGAAACTAATATAGCCCCTGAAGCAGCCCCTGTATATAGGCAAAACTCGGCCTGAGTCTGGTAATTTATCATTTATCCTTAGAACATTTCCAAGAAAGCACTTTCCGACATGTGTGGAAGGTGTTTTACGAGTTGTAAACAACGCGTAAAAAACCATGCAGGAGAGACTGGAGAAAGGCACGAGGAGGCCATCCACTCTTTCCATCCTGATGCAGACAATTTTTCAAGCGTGATCACAACAAATAGAAGCAGGGACGTGCAAAAACAAAATGACAGGAATGGTTACAAAAACAATCAGACATTAAAAAAAACCCTTTGCTCCTCGCTTCGCTCCCCTTCCCCTACAGAAAACCCTTATTATGCTGTTCTTTGAAGGAAGCAGGCAATATATCAAATATTATGAAATTAGCACTGGCTACAATCAACAAGTCCATGTTTGACTTTGGACAGTACATTTGTGAAGTTTAAGGAATCTGAAAGGCTGTAAAGAAATTCCAAAAGGAATTTACTGGTCGTTGTTCTGGAGTATTGTTGCTTTTCCAAATGCAAAACCCATGAAGCATGGGAGCCTGAACACAAGCCGAGTGAGTCCTCATTTTCTAAGTTTATAACATGCCCAAGTCCTAGTGGAACAGTCTGCCCGACACAATTCTCTGGATATCTTATTTCTGTTATCAAAAATACAAAAATAAGATATCCACACAAGCAGTAAGTGCCTCTAATAAGCATTTGATTGGCATATGAAATATCAAAACAGCTACTGCAAGTATATTAAAAATGAAATGGCTCCACAAAATGTTAGTCGACAACACAATGCAGGAGCAGAAGCCTGCACTTCAAATATTCGGGAAGTGCAGGTAATTCAATAAGTCCCCTCAACTTCAGATTCTTTTCATCAAAGGTTTATTTTTATTTTTATATCAGCAGCTCCATTGCTTAGACAAGCACAGAATTTAAGAAGGGTCCTCCAACACGGACCCATGTTTCGCCAAACCCGGCTGCTTTGGGAGGGACAAGCATTTAGAGACAGGGATTCTTCAATTATAGCATTTCTGTGTACCCATACCTTTTAATCGTTCCTTGTACCGCCCTTGAGCGAATGTTGACGTTACACTGTAAACCGATATGATTTTTATATTCTTACAGGAATGTCGGTATAGAAAAAAATAAAAATAAAAAAATAAATAAACCAGCCACCTACTGTGAGTACCTCTACTGACTTCTACTATACAGACTGCATTGTGGATTCCATGCGGCGTACTCCGATCCTCGGGCCACTACCGCCTTTCTTCTATGGAAGTCATTCACCTTCCTGATCTACAGAATACCTACATACCATCTACAGGAGCCACTTCTGGGTTCTGGCATCGCTACCAGTTCTTCAACATCTACTGTACAGGCATCCTCGGCATACCCTACTCCGTGGGCCACTAATGGATCTGTATTCCTAAAGCTGCCTACGTTTGTCAGAGGGGATTCCCGGCATATCCCGCTCCGTGGGCCACTACTGGATCTTCTCAGCTGTGTCTCACTCTGGGTAATTCCCATTGCCTAGGACTGTACTAATACATTTCCATTTCTGTGGAGACTACTTCTTCCTTCCTATTTAATAAAGTCTTCAGTCCTAGCTGAGTCCCACGTCACTGAGACTGTGCCTGCTGAAGGTGAGGCTCACAGGGCTTCTCTCCCTGTGGGCGGAGACATTGCTCATCTCAGCCCAGGGGTTCACATCCTTCCTTAAACATAACACCAAATTTATTGGGTTAATAAAGAAATTGCTTTGCTGATGCTTTTCCTGTGGTGTAAAGGCCAGCAGCCAGCAGTTTTAGGCGGGCTGGCTGTACAATTTTACCATGCTGGACAAACAGGGGTAGATTTTAAAAGGTATGCGTGCGCTTCCCAGCGCCTGCACGTGGATGTGCATATTTTATTATAATCCGCACACACAGGGGGGCCGAATTTTGCATGAGTACGCGTGGCAACGCAATCGGGCCTCCCCAGTTCCCTACCCCCCTACCTATCCTTCCTTCCCTCTCTCTACCCCGACCCCTAATGCCTACCTAGCTCCCCCAATTTTTTTTTTCTTTTTTTTGCTTACTGCTCCTTGGGAGCAGAAGCATCTTACGAGCGCCAGCCGGCTGCCTGCCCAAGCTTCCCCGGGTCAGCGTACAATAGCGCTGTCCCGGCCCGCCCCTGCCACACCACTCCCCACCCAGACCCCGCCCCCGCCCCGCCCCTTTGAAGAGGCCCGGCACTTGTGCACGTTTTGGTGTTTATGCGCGTGGTCGGGCCCATTTGAAAATGAACGCGGAACACACAAGACCCAGCCACACGCGTAAACACCAGGTTTTACGTGCGCAGGCCTTTGAAAATGTGGCTGACAGTGCGCAAGGATTACGTTGATGAGCGAGACTTGTTTGTTATAAAAGGATTTCTGTTTGCCAAGCTAGCCCTCTGCACTTCACTGGATTAACAGAAGGCCGAAGAGGGAAACATTTGACCTGGCGCAACAGCGCAGTGCTCTAGTGGCCATTCTAGTCCAAAAGAAAATTGAAGTCTTCATGATACCTTTTCTAAGACCATCGAAAATGCCATTGTACTAAGTGAGCTTTCCAAATCTCACAAATACCTTCTTCATGTCATCTTTGACCAGACAGGCATGTATAAAGCTTCCCATCCTTTCACTTTTAAGATCATACACAATATATTTTGGTGTTATTACTCACATGGTATAAGCCAGTGTCTGCAACAGACGGATTCACCACATCTTGACGTATTGCATCTAAGTCTGCACCCATCGGCAAGGCGTAATGGCTCGGGCTTTTATTCTTCTCTCCTTTCTTTTTGGATTTCTTCCCCGTGTCCTTCTTGTTGTTTCGCTGTTGCATGTAATCCTCTTGAGGTATTTTCTCACTGCTCATGTATCGAAGCAGGGAGCTCTCTAAACAAAACAAATACAACTTTTTTTTTTTTGGCACTGAAGACAGTAACGCAGTTGAAAGATGGAGCTCCCCCCCCCCCCCACCACCTGAACACTGCCACTCACCGCCTCCTCACCCATCAAACAACTCTACTGTCAACAATAAACCTGAATCTCTTTCGGTGTCAGCTCTACAATGGCTGAACCTAATAGACAAAAGTAAGAAAAGTACCGTGATCGTTAAGGAAATTGGCGATCTATATGTGCTGAACTGTGGTTTCTATAAATTCCAAAAGGATTGCAGGAATTTGATTTTAATTAAAACTGGATCTTGGTTACAGGGCAGTTCTCATTTAAGAAAACCCTCAGTTTTCAGTGAGAACGGAAACCAGTAGCAAATAGATTTCAGATCATCTTCAACCATTGCAAAATGTAATTAAAATCTGTTTTTCATGAAAGTATTTTACAGAATGCAAAGTACTGTGGGATCAGATGTACTGAAGGTTTTTTTTTCCTTATTTTGTGTGTGTAAAGAAAATACTTTGTACATCAGCCCCTTATGGGAATCCAAATTTGCAGTGTTTGTCCAGCTGGATACACTGAAATAAAGATCAATAAATAAGTTGTAGGTGAGACCTTTTTATCGGACTAACTGGCTAGCAACTCTCCCTTCATCAGCTCAAGGCATTAAAAGTCAGTCAAAAATGTGTGAAGTTAGACCAATAAAAAGGTCTCACCTGCAGCTAATTGGCCGACCTTTTATTTCTATGAAATACAGTAAACACTAAAAAACAAATCAGTGTTGACTGTGTACAGTGGTTCTGTAACCAGGCATCCACAAGCACGAATTTCATGAAACCACTGTCAAGATTTACAGTACCTGCTCGAAAAATAAAAATGGGACCTACAGCCAAAAAGAAACTGAATTACTGGACTTCACTCAGGAAGCTTTTGGAGAGATTTATCTCAAAGAATAAATAATTGAACACACAGAGCACACACATTTATATTTTTTGGCTCCCTGGAAGGATATATTCTCTGTCGTTCCATTTTATTTCTTGTCATGTAGAATTATCACCTATTTAAATATTGAGTTGAGCTGATTGTTAAGGCCATTATCAGCCCTTCCCTACTGGTATTGGTTTGTGCTTCAGAGTTTGGTTCTTGGATCAGTCAATGTTGTTATAAATTTACAAACAATGATCCTTGGTGGCATATTGCAGATGGAGATAAGTAATCTGGTTTATCCTTCATCAGACTCTTCTTCAATTTTTAATTTATATTTTTTAATCTTTTATTCAGAAATTTCTCTAAAGCAGGCATTTGTGCCAAAATATAAGAACATAAGAACATACCATACTGGGTCAGACCAAGGGTCTATCAAGCCCAGCATCCTGTTTCCAACAGTGGTCAACCCAGGCCAAATGAACCTGTCAAGTACCCAAAAACTAAGGGGGTCATTTTCTATAGCTTTCGCAAGCGAAAAGGGACATTGCTGACGGCGAAAATGTAAGGCTCCTTATCGCCGCCAGTAACGCGCCCAATAGCGCCACCTTTCATGGTGGCGCTATTGGTTTGTGAAAGCCGGCAGCGATCGCACCACGGTGGTGTGATTGCTGCCGGCTTTCGCAGGCCAGCACCGACCCCCCCCCCCCGCTTCACCCCCCTGGTACCACGTGATTCACTAAGGCCTGTGATTTTAGAAAATCCGGGCCTAAGTCTATTTTATGCTACTGCTGCTAGTAATAGCAGTGGCTATTTTTTAAGTCAACTTAATTAATAGCAGGTAATGCACTTCTCCTCCAAGAACTTATCCAATCTTTTTAAAACACAGCTACAATAAAAGGCAGATTTTCAAAGGGATACGCGCGTACCCCTCGAAAACCTGCCCCAAGCTCCCCCTGCGCGCGTCGAGCCTATGTTGAATAGGCTCGGTGGCGCGCGCAAGCCCCGGGACGCGCGCAAGGCCCGGGGCTTTCCTGGGGGAGCGTGTTGGGGCGTATGTCGCGCCGGCGCGTCATCCGGGGCGGGGCTGCAGGCATGGTTCCAGCCCGGGGGCATTTCGGGGGCATGGCCGAGGCCTCCGAAACCGCTCCTGGGCCGGGGAATCATGCGCTGGCCAGCTGGTTGGCGCACGCGAGTTACGCCTGCCTCAGGCACGCGTAACTTTTTGAACAAAGGTAGGGGGGGTTTAGATAGTACTGGGGGGTGGGTTAGGTAGGGGAAGGGAGGGGAAGGTGCGGGGGGGATGGAAGGAAAGTTCCCTCCGAGACTGCTCCGATTTCGGAGCGGCCTCGGAGGGAACAGAGGCAGGCTGCACGGCTCGGCACGCGCAGGCTGCCGATTTTGGGTAGCCTTGCGCGCGCTGACCCCAAACAAAAATACGCGCGGGCGTAGTTTTTTAAAATCTACTCCTAACTGCACTAGCCACATCCTCTAGCAACAAATTCCAGAGTTTAATTGTGCGTTGATGAAAAAGAACTTTCTCCAATTAGTTTTAAATGTGCCACTTGCTAACTTCATGGAGTGCCCCCTTGTCTTTCTATTATCCGAAAGAGTAAATAACTGATTCACATTAACCAATTCTAGACCTCTCATGATTTTAAACACCTCTATCATATCCCCCCTCAGCCGTCTCTTCTCCAAGCTGAAAAGTCCTAACCTCTTTAGTCTTTCCTCATAGGGGAGCTGTTCCATTTCCTTTATCATTTTGGTCACCCTTCTCTATACCTTCTCCATCACAACTATATCTTTTTTGAGATGCGGCGACCAGAATTGTACACAGTATTCAAGGTGCGGTCTCACCATGGAGCGATACAGAGGCATTATGACATTTTCCATTTTATTCACCATTCCCTTTCTAATATTTCCCAACATTCTGCTTGCTTTTTTGACTGCCGCAGCACACTGAACCAATGATTTCAATGTGTTATCCACTATGACGCCTAGATCTCTTTCTTGGGTGGTAGCTCCTAATATGGAACCTAACATTGTGTAACTATAGCATGGGTTATTTTTCCCTATATGCATCACCTTGCATTTATCCACATTAAATTTTATCTGCCATTTCGATGCCCGATTTTCCAGTCTCAGAAGGTCTTCCTGCAATTTATCACAATCTGCTTTTGATTTAACTACTCTGAACAATTTTGTATCATCTGCAAATTTGATTACCTCCCTTGTCATATTTCTTTCCAGATCATTTATAAAAATATTGAAAAGTACAGGTCCTAATACAGATCCCTGACGCACTCCACTGCCCACTCCCTTCCACTGAGAAAATTGTCCATTTAATCCTACTCTCTGTTTCCTGTCTTTCAGCCAGTTTGTAATCCACGAAAGGACATCGCCACCTATCCCATGACTTTTACTTTTCCTAGAAGTCTCTCATGAGGAACTTTGTCAAATGCCTTCTGAAAATCCAAATATACTACATCTACTGGTTCACCTTTATTTACATGTTTATTAACTCCTTCAAAAAAGTGAAGCAGATTTGTGAGGCAAGACTTGCCTTGGGTAAAGCCATGCTGACTTTGTTCCATTAAACCGTGTCTTTTTATATGTTCTGTGATTTTGATATTTAGAACACTTTCCACTATTTTTCCTGGCACCAAAGTCAGGCTGTAGTTTCCCGGATCGCTCCTGGAGCCCTTTTTAAATATTGGGGTTACATTAGCCACCCTCCAGTCTTCAGGTACAATGGATGATTTTAATAATAGGTTACAAATTTTTACTAATAGGTCTGAAATTTCATTTTTGAGTTCCTTCAGAACCCTGGGGTGTATACCATCCAGTCCAGGTGATTTACTACTCTTCAGTTTGTCAATCAGGCCTACTACATCTTCTAGGTTCACCGTGATTTGGTTCAGTCCATCTGAATCATTACCCATGAAAACTTTCTCCGATATGAGTATCTCTCTAACCTTCTCTTCAATATACACCGAACCAAAAAACCATTTAATGTTTCCGCAATGGCCTTATCTTCTCTATTTGCCCCTTTAACCCCTCGATCATCTAACGGTCCAACTGACTCCCTCACAGGTTTTCTGCTTCGGATATTTTTTAAAAAGTTTTTACTGTGAGTTTTTGCCTCTTCGGCCAACTTCTTTTCAAATTCTCTCTTAGCCTGTCTTATCAATGTCTTAAATTAACTTGGCAATGCCTGTGCATTATCCTATTTTCTTCTGTTGGATCCTTCTTCCAATTTTTGAATGAAGATCTTTTGACTAAAAGAGATTCTTTCACCTTCCCTTTTAACCATGCCGGTGATCATTTTGCCTTCTTTCCACCTTTCTTAATGTGTGGAATACATCTGGACTGTGCTTCTAGGATGGTATTTTTTAACAATGACCACGCCTCTTGCACACTTTTTACCTTTGTAGCTGCTCTTTTCAGTTTTTTTCTAACTATTTTTCTCATTTTATCAAAGTTTCCCTTTTGAAAGTTTAGCATGAGAGCAGTGGATTTGCTTACTGTCCCCCTTCCAGTCACTAATTTAAATGTGATCATATTATGATCACTATTGCCAAGCAGCCCCACCACCGTTACCTCTCTCACCAAATCCTGTGCTCCACTGAGAATTAGATCTAAAATGGCTCCCTCTCTTGTCGGTTTCTGAACCAATTGCTCCATAAAGTTGTCATTTATTCCATCCAGGAACTTTATCTCTCTAGCATGTCCCGATGATACCTTTACCCAGTTAATATTGGGGTAATTGAAATCTCCCATTATTACCGCACAACCAATTTGGTTAGTTTCCCTAATTTCTCTTAGCATTTCACTGTCCGTCTCATCATCTTGACCAGGTGGATGGTACTATACTCCTATCACTATAGTCTTCCCCAAAACACAAGGGATTTCTACCCATAAAGATTCGATTGTGCATTTCATCTCATGCAGGATGTTTATCCTGTTGGACTCTATGCCATCCCGGACATAAAGCGCCACACCTCCTCCCGAGTGCTCCTCTCTGTCATTGCAATATAATTTGTACCCCGGTATAGCACTGTCCCATTGGTTATCCTCCTTCCACCATGTCTCTGAGATTCCAATTAAGTCTATGTCATCATTCACTGCTATCCATATTTGGACTAATTTTCTTATTATTGGAACCTCACTGTCGGGATGTGTTAATTCTAATGCATCATTAGTATCCTTTGAAGATACCTCTCTCTGAACCATGTGTTGCTGAGCGACTGTCAGCTTTCCCCTTTATTCTAGTTTAAAAGTTGCTTTATCTCCTGGTTAAGGTGGCACCCATCCCTTTGGAAGAGACTCCCCCTTCCCCAAAAGGTTCCCCAGTTCCTTACAAAACTGGATCCCTCTTCCTTGCACCATTGTCTCATCCACACATTGAGACTCCGGAGCTTTGCCTGCTTCTGGGGGCCTGTGCATGGAACAGGGAGCATTTCAGAGAATGCTTCCTTGGAGCATTTAAGCTTTCTACCTAAGAGCCTAAATTTGGCTTCCAGAACCTCCCTCCCACATTTTCCTATGTCATTGGTGCCCACATGTACCACGACAGCCGGCTCCCCCCCAGCACTGTCTAAAATCCTATCTAGGTGATGCGTGAGGTCCGACACCTTCGCACCAGGTAGGCATGTTAACAGGCAATCCTCACGCCCACTAGCCACCCAGCTGCCTACATTCCTAATAATCGAATCACCAACTATGATGGCTGACCTAACCCTTCCCTCCTGGGAAGTAGGCCTTGGGGACACATCCTTGGTATGAAAGGACAATGCACAAACTGGAGAGTAGGTCCTTGCTACAGGATCTTTTCCTGCTGCACTAGGTTGATGCTCTCTGGTCAAGAGACCTTCTTCCTCCAAGGCAGCACCAGGGCTGCCAGTCTGAAGTTGGGACTTGGTTACTGTGTCCCTGAAGGTCTCATCTATATACCTCTCTGTCTGCCTCAGCTCCTCCAGGTCTGCCACTCTAGCCTCCAGAGATCGGACTCGTTCTCTGAGAGGAGCTCTTTGCATCGCATGCACATGTACAATTTCTCACCAGTGGGTAAAAAATCATACATGTGACACTCAATGCAAAAGACTAGGAAGCCCCCCTCTTGCTGCTGGACTGCTGCCGTCTTCTCAAATTTGTTCAGTTCCTAGTTAAGGGAGTAGGAATGTGTCTAATTAAAGTCCTTTTTTTTTTTTTGTTAAAGTGGCACCTGCCTATAAATTAAAGGATGAGCTAGGGGTGGGAGAGTTGGGAAATACAAACATCTAACTTCAGTTAGTCAGCCAGAGTGACTCACTGCTCTCTTGATTAACAAATGTTGGTACCTAATCAAACCAAATCACAATATCTTAACACCTTTCCAAGGGGAGGGCTGAACTTTTCAACCTTTTTACTTAGGTATATACTGCTCCTAGCTTATTTCTAACTTCTGGCTACTTTTTTTTTTTTTTAATATACACTCTAACTTTTGCTTATTAGTCTGCCCAGCAAGTTTTTATTTAGAGTAGTAACTGCTGCTCCACGCAAGTTATTTCCATACCTTCTGTTTAGGGTAGTAATTGCTGCTCCGTGCAGGTAACCCCCAAGCCTTCTGTTAAGGGTAGTAACTGCCTCTTCATGCAAATTACCTCCAAGCCTTCTGTTAACTTGTCTCTGATCCCACAAATTGAAAAACTCAAGATATCTTTCTTCACAGCACATGCCAAAAGGGACCCAGTTGTATTACCATGTGCATAAAATTTCGGCCATGTCAACACGATTGAAAAAGCAATCTGAGACATCTGAACAGTTATTCTATCTAGCAAGCATTAAAGCTGTTAGTGTATTATTTTTTGTGTTTGACTTCAATTTCCAAGATAAGGGGAATCAAGGAATGCTGGCTGTTTTCTAAGTTTTGGAAGCTGATTCATATGGCCTATAAACATTCCTCTTATAATTGCCTTCTGAGTATCCCATTTTAGGTTGGGATTACATTCAGAAGAAGGGTTGGGATTACATTCAGAAGAAGGGATTGGCCACTGTTGGAAGCAGGATGCTGGGCTTGATGGACCCTTGGTCTGACCCAGTATGGCATTTTCTTATGTTCTTATGTTCTTACAGACTATTAAAAATAAACACACTAACTACTGCGAATTAGCTGCCTTACTGACTGACTATTTAAAAATACAAACAGTCTAACTTCAGTTTATTTCCTACCTTACTGATTATTAAAAGCAGAAAAGCATAAACACACAATCACACTAAATAATATTCCCAAATAGTTAACTTCGTCCCAATACTTTTAAAAAAGAAAATTTCCCAAGCAAAAACTTACTGATTCCTTTCAGCCATCAGCAAGGTGATCCTCTCCTCTCAGTGCTCCCATAAGGCCATGTTTAATTTAATTTTATTATGGTTCTGATATTTGTTCAATTATGATTGCACCACATGGAGAGGACAATTATCAGTGGCATTGAGAAACAGTAAATAAGGATTAACACAGCTAGATTGACCATTTGAAAATCATATGCCTTGTGAACCCAAAATTGCATGCACTGTTTCACAACATCAATACTTTTAGCCACACTGGATGGGGCAGGGCCAGGAGTGGGGCTAAGGTGGGGAAGAGGAAAGCACCTATCTGTGGGGGAGTGGGGGGTACAATGTATGTATACTTTCCTATACATACATTGCACCTACAGGAAAGAAGTAATGCAAAGTGTCCCACCAGCTCCCATTTTCAAAGGTTAACTCTGTGAAGAATTTCTCTTTTCAAAATGAAATTGTAGGTCCATGGGTACTCGATACCTGCAGACCTGAAAACTGCCTAGCTGCTTTAACAATACCTAATTATTTATTGCTTTTATGGACACGTTGGTGTACCCATCAACAATTTGTCCAATTGGCATATTCATAATTAATTTACATTTGTACCCACACTTCCCTGTCACTGTCTGCTTTTTTTTTTTTTTTTTTTAAGTCTTCCCTAAGTCTATGCTACACTATTCTACTCAATTGAATTTTTAATAGTTGCTTGGGTGACTCAGTGGCCCTTGCTGGCTAAGTCTGGATAGGATGTCTTCCTCTGGGACTGAGCTCCTTCTCAAGCTAGGGAGGGTTCCTTCCACAGTGGCAGTCTTCCAACCTCTGCTCACTCTCTCCCTCAGTCTGAGTGCATTATTTCTACGATATGCTCACACCCTGTTGACACAGGCAGGAGATTTCAGTAGGATCTTCAGCGACACATAGCACAATGCCATGGCTGGGACAAGAAGATGGATGCAAAGGCCCCCTCTCAATAACAGGCAGCAAAGATGCCAAATTACCTGTATCAATTGCTAGTAAGCGGGCTTTGAGAAAGAATACATTTACATATCTGTATGCAAATGCCAGAAGTCTATAAAATAAGATAGGAGAATTAGAGTGTATGGCACTTGATGACAATACTGACATAACAGGCATTTCAGAGAATTGGTAACGCAGTGATGCCAGGATACAAAATATATTGAAATGACAGAGCAGACAGAAGTGGTGGTGGTGTGACACTATATGTCAAGGATTCCATAAAGTCAAACAGGATCCAGACCTTACAGGAAACTAACTGCACTCTGAAATCTCTATGAATACAAATTCCATGTGTGACGGGGAAGAGTATAGGAATGAGTGTTTGCTAGTATCCACTTGACCAGGCTGAGAATAGTCAGGCTACTATGCATGGAAACACAATGGGCCTGATCTTCAGCACCATTTAATCAGCTAAATTTTAACTCAGCTGGCTAAAAGCACCATTTAATCTGGCTAAAAATTTACCCAGCTATGTAAAGGGCAGGGGAGAGAGAGAGAGTGAAAGGGGGCACTTTTAACTCGGTGTGGGTTTTGGGGAGGTGTAGGTTTGGAGGAGCTGTTTTACATACACAGTCAGAGGTACAAACAGCTTGCTGCATTCTCTACATAGGTTGTTTGAAGCTAGGTAGAAAGTGTATTGTACAAATAAACTCCTCTTGTATCTTTCATTGATTCAAACAGCAGAAAATCTTCAGTGATGTCAACTTTGCTGTTCGTATCTCTTACTGTGTATGTAAAACCACTCCCCAAACCTACAAAGGTGGAGCTACTTTAGTTGGTTTGATCCAGTATTGGCTTATTTAATGTTCTGATGTGACTTTCACTGATGCAAAGTTTCCTTCAATTTCCCCATCAGTTTCAAGGTGTGACACAAGACGCAAAGACACACCTTGCTTGCTTACCTCTTCTGCTGTCTCGTTTCATTTTACTGGGATCTTCATAATCACTGACCCAATTATATTCAACTGGCATTGAGATAGGTCGCAACTTGCCTAAAACAAGCACAAAAACAGGTGCTGTGACAACTGTTCCCCAGTGTTTACATAAACAAAAATATCTTATTGATTATTACTTCTAAAATTTTAGCACATCTTCCTTCTAATAATCTCTCTCTCTATATATACATATACAAATACGTACATACATACACACACTCACACACACACTTTTTACATAATTTGAGGTCAACTGCAATAAAACATGTGGCAATGCGGGTGACATGGAAGTTCTTGCATAGTCATCTTTCTTTAACTTGGACAATATCTTTATGGTTACTTATTTGTGGAAATCTGGATTTTGCACCTGATTGACAGTCCAGGTGTTTGAGACTTGACCAAGAACAGAATTGATACTTTCAATTTTTTGTAAGTCCACATACGAATAGTATCTATGATTTTGCTGACTGTCAAGTACATCTTGGTTTCAAACCCTCTGACTTTTTGGCCTATTATCAACTAGCCAGTTATATTAGATCACTCATTTCAAGGAATGCTGGTCATAAGAATATAAGAACATAAGAAATTGCCATGCTGGGTCAGACCAAGGGTCCTTCAAGCCCAGCATCCTGTTTCCAACAGAGGCCAAACCAGGCCACAAGAACCTGGCAATTACCCAAACACCAAGAAGATCCCATGCTACTGATGCAATTAATAGCAGTGGCTATTCCCTAAGTAAACTTAATTAATAGCAGTTAATGGACTTCTCATCCAAGAACATATCCAAACCTTTTTTGAACCCAGCTACACTAACTGCACTAACCACATCCTCTAGCATCAAATTCCAGAGCTTAATTGTGCATTGGGTGAAACAGAATTTTCTCTGATTAGTCTTAAATGGTATGCATCCTAGGGTACTGAAGGAACTAAAAAATGAAATTTCTGATCTATTAGTTAAAATTTGTAACCTATCATTAAAATCATCCATTGTACCTGAAGACTGGAGGGTGGCCAATGCAACCCCAATATTTAAAAAGGGCTCCAGGGGCAATCCGGGTAACTATAGACCAGTGAGCCTGACTTCAGTGCCAGGAAAAACAGTGGAAACTATTCTAAAGATCAAAATCATAGGGCATATAGAAAGACATGGTTTAATGGAATACAGTCAACATGGATTTACCCAAGGGAAGTCTTGCCTACAAATCTGCTTCATTTTTTTGAAGGGGTTACTAAACATACGGATAAAGTTGAACCGGTAGATGTAGTGAATTTGGATTTTCAGAAGGCGTTTGACAAAGTCCCTCATGAAAGGCTTCTAAGAAAACTAAAAAGTCATGGGATAGGAGGCGATGTCCTTTCGTGGATTACAAACTGGTTAAAAGACAGGAAACAGAGAGTAGGATTAAATGGTCAAGTTTCTCAGTGGAAAAGGGTAAACAGTGGAGTGCGTCAGGGATCTGTATTTGCACCAGTGCTTTTCAATATATATATATATATAAACGATCTGGAAAGGAATACGATGAGTGAGGTTATCAAATCTGCGGCCGTTACAAAATTATTCAGAGTAGTTAAATCACAAGAGGATTGTGATACATTACAGGAGGACCTTGCAAGACTGGAAGATTGGGCATCCAAATGCCAGATGTAATTTAATGTGGACAAGTGCAAGGGAAAAATAGGGAAAAATAACCCTTGCTGTAGTTACATGATGTTAAGTTCTATATTAGGAGCTACCACCCAGGAAAAAGATCTCGGCATCATAGTGGATAATACCTTAAAATCATCAGTTCAGTGTGCTGTAGCAGTCAAAAAAGCAAACAGAATGTTAGGAATTATTAGGAAGGGAATGGTTAATAAAACAGAAATTGTCATAATTTTATTTATTTATTTATTTATTTATTTACGGGTTTTTTATATACCGAGGCACGTTTGCAAAACATCACCTCAGTTCACAATGTAACATAACTGAGCAACAGGCTTTACAATAATAACGTTTTTTTTAACAGGGAGGGGGTAAACATGGACAGGAGTAGATGATATGATAATTATATACAAATATACATGTTAGTTTTTACAAGGGCGTTCATCAATGTAATAAGGGTAATTAGCAGGGGAAAGTAATAAGGGAGGGGAGGGGGAGTATATTCACAGTGGGTGGGAGGGGGAAGAGTAGGTAGAAAGGGCAAGAGTCAGTCGGGGGGGGTCATGTCGCATCTTTGGGAGGAGTCAATTCGTTAGTCCGGGTACGCTAGTTTGAACAGCCATGTTTTAAGATTGTGCTTGAATTTTTTGTGGCAAGGTTCCTGGCGTAGTTGGGAAGGCATTTTATTCCAGTGGGCAGTGCCTGTAAAGATGAATGATCGCTCTCTGAAGGTGGTGTGTTTCATGAGCTTAGGAGAGGGAGTCTGAAGTTTGGCCTGGTGATGCGTTCTTGTGGGTCTGGTCGGAGTGTGAAGCAGGAGATGTTCTGGGAACCATTGCATGTCATGGTTATGAATGGCTTTGTGTATGAGCGTGAGTACTTTATATACTATCCTGGAGGTTACAGGGAGCCAGTGTAGTGATTGGAGGACGGGAGTGATGTGTTCGTGACGGTGAGTATTGGTAAGGATGCGTGCAGCAGCATTTTGTAATAACTGTAGTGGTTGTAGAGTACTTTTTGGTAAGCCTAGGAGAATAGCGTTGCAATAATCAATTTTGGACAGGATCATAGCTTGCAGTACTGTGCGGAAGTCAGAGGAATGAAGAAGAGGTTTGATTCTCTTCAAGGTGTGGAGTTTGAAGAATCCGCTTTTTATGGTGGCCGAAATGAATTTTTTGAGGTTAAATTGGTTATCTATCATAATTCCAAGGTTACGGACTTGTAGGGTAGGAGGGCAGCTGGGGGGTGGGGGGGTGGGGGAGAGATTGCGTGAGGGGTTGTTAGGAGGAGAAAGAATGAGTAGTTCTGTTTTGTTAGTGTTGAGGGCAAGGAAATTTTCGGAAAGTAGTTTATTTATCTCAGATAGTGCAGCATTCCAAATCTTCATTGCATTTGTAATGGAATCACTAATGGGAATGAGTATCTGCACGTCGTCAGCATATATAAAGTGCTGGATACCCAGTTTAGAGAGGAGATGGCAGAGGGGGAGGAGGTATATATTAAAGAGTGTTGAAGAGAGGGATGATCCCTGTGGTACTCCTTGAGATAGTTTGACAGGGTTGGATTTGTTACAACCAATTTTTACACTGTAGCTTCTGTCGCTAAGGTATGATTGGAACCATAGTAAGGCTGTGCCAGCAATGCCAATTTCCATGAGTCGTTTGATGAGTGTGAGGTGATTGACGGTGTCGAATGCTGCAGATATGTCTAACAGTGCAAGTATGTAGGATTGTCCGTTGTCCATGGCTTTAAGTATGGATTCTGAGAGTGTGATGAGTAGCGTTTCAGTGCTATGGTGTTTGCGAAAACCATATTGGGATGTGGAGAGTATGTTGTGTTCATCGATGTATTCGGTGAGTTGTTTGTTGATAATCTTTTCCAGTATTTTGGAGAGGAATGGGAGGTTTGATACTGGGCGATAGTTAGCTAGTTCATTGGGATCCAAATTAGTTTTTTTAAGGGTAGGTTTGATAATGGCATGCTTGAGTTGCTTCGGGACTTGGCCTAGGGTAATGGATTTGTTCAGGATGTTTGCGATGTGTTTGGCTGTGGTAGCTGGGCTCGTGAGTAGTATGTTGGTGGGCAGGTTGTCTGAGGGGTGATAGGCCGGTTTGATTTTTTTGAGGGTATTTTCAATTTCTAGTGCAGATGTGTTTTCAAATTTCAGTAGTGAAGAGTTTGGGTTCTTTGTGTGTGGGTGTGATTGTATGCTTTGATTGGTGTAGTCTATTGGGGTGTTTTTGGTTGCTGATGGGTTCGGGGAGCCAGAATGAGCTGTGAAGCGTGCCATAATGGTTTCCACTTTAGAAAGGAAGTAAGATGCTAGATTCTCGCATTTGGTTTCATCATCATTGTCGGGGTTGCATCTGTCTGGAGATGTAATGAGGCTGTTTACGTATTGGAAGAGGGCTTGTGGGTTGAACTGGAATTGATGGATTCTTGTGGCATAGAAATCTTTCTTTGCTTTTTCTGTGGCCTTCCTGTAGGTGTGTAGATGGGTGCGAAACTGAAATAAGGTGGTTGGGATGCGGTTCTTTCGCCAGGTTTTTTCTAATTTACGAAGTTTCAGTTTCATGGTTTTAAGCTCATTTACATACCATGGTTTTTTGTTATTCTTTTCTAAGTTGATTTTTTTGGTTTGAGAGGGACAGAGTCTATCTGCTATGTTGGTGGTGATTTGGAACCATGAGGAGGTAGCGGAGTTAGCATCTGTAAGGTCTAGGTTAGGTAGTTCCTCTGAAAGGGCCTCTATGATATCTTCGGTTTTAGCCTGTTTGCGAAAACTAATTGTTTTTGTAGGTTGGGAGGATTGGGGGGAATCTTGTATAGTGCACCATGTGTCAATACGATAGTGATCTGACCAGGGAATGGGCGTACAAAAGGGGTGGTCAGCTTGGATTAAGGTGTTAGTAAATATCAGGTCAAGGGTATGACCCGCTTTGTGCGTGGGGTTAGTCACGATCTGTTTGAATCCCAGGGCATTCATAGCTAACAATATAGTTTCGCATGAAGTGGAGAGGGGGTCGCAATCGACATGGAGATTGAGATCTCCGAGAATGATGGCTGGGTTGGCAATATTTATGTTTTTTGAGATGTATTCTATGAGGGGGGAGGGGTTCTTTTCTAGGATGCCAGGGGGGGCATAGATTAAGCAGAGTTGGAGAGAGTTGGATCTAAAGATGCTGATCTCCAATTTGGGTGGGGGGAGGGTAGATTGGAGTGAGAAGTTGAATCTCTTTTTGGCGGCAAGGAGTAGACCACCCCCTTTCTTTTTAGGTCTAGGAATGGAGAAGATGCTATATGTGTCTGTGGGGAGTTGGTTGATTAGAGCAGTGTCAGTATTCTTTAACCAGGATTCTGTGATGGCACATATGTCAGGGGATTCGTCAGTAAGTATGTCAAATAGGAGAGTGGTTTTCTTTACAATAGATTGAGCATTTAGAAGAAGAATAGAGAAGGTCATTAAGCCTATCATTTGTGTAAGGGGAGAGGTCATTATGGGTATGATTGATCTGTGTTGTATGGTTTGGTCGGTGTCTCGTTGTCCTTTGTATGACGTGTAGAAGTGTGTGATGGTGGGAATGTGTTGGACGTGTTGATAACCCATGATGCTGAGTAAAGGAAGGGTTACAGTATGGTAGATGGATGATAGGTGTGAGTCGTAAGATTGTTCACTGCAGGGGGGTGGGATGTTAGTGAAACATAAACATAGATGATTCAATTTTAAAATTGAAATATCAGCATGGAGACATTAGCATAGGGAAAGTAATAGAGGGACAGTAATAGAGGGATGTTTTGGGGTAGGAGGAAAGAGAAGTAGGAGGCAAGTTGAACTTGTGATTCAATGGTATTGTGATCCATATACTTATTCTTATTCTTAAACCGTCTTGTAGTATAGATAGAAGGGTAGCAATTCTAGTGGAACAAATACATGTGTCAAGTGGTTCCAGGGAGACAATCGAGAGAGGTGAACGGTTGCAATTGACTCACTGTTAGTCTCAGTGCTATTTGTACAGTCTATAGGTCCTCCTTGGGGCTAGGCTTCGGTGAGGCGGCGGTAGGTTAGTTGGGTTTCCGGTAATTGTGGTTTTCCCCAGGTGGGTGGTGTCGTCTGTATGGAGACTTTGTTTATTTGTGGGTATTCCTCGGGAGAGGATCGGGGCTCCTCGGGGCTGCAACGAAGGGGCGCGACAAAGGGGCAGGCCCCTTTGACGCGCTCCTTCGGCGCGTGACGCACGGCGCGTGGCGCCTAGAGAGAGTGAGAATTTAAAGGAACCGCTAAATGGCTTGTGATTGGTTGCCTTGCAGCGGTCGGCTGATTGGCCGGTTCTCGGTGGGGGGCGGGCTTCGGTCGCGAGGGTCGCGGGCCTGTAGCAGTGCCTGGTGTGGTCGCGCTGTCGGCGGTGGCCCCGTCCGGGCAAGAGGTGGTTAAAGAAAGGCCTTACCCCGATGGGACGCCGGCGCCGATCGCGCAGGCCTTGCAGCAGGAGCAGCAGCGTTCTTCAGCAGGTAGGCCGGAACAGAAGGACGATTCGCGGGCTTCGTTGCAGATTTAAAGGAGCCTCCCGATCGGCCTGATTGGCTGCCTTGCAGCGGTCGGCTGATTGGCCGGTTCTCGGTGGGGGGCGGGCTTCGGTCGCGAGGGTCGCGGGCCTGTAGCAGTGCCTGGTGTGGTCGCGCTGTCGGCGGTGGCCCCGTCCGGGCAAGAGGTGGTTAAAGAAAGGCCTTACCCCGATGGGACGCCGGCGCCGATCGCGCAGGCCTTGCAGCAGGAGCAGCAGCGTTCTTGAGCAGGTAAGCCGGAACAGAAGGACGATTCGCGGGCTTCGTTGCAGATTTAAAGGAGCCTCCCGATCGGCCTGATTGGCTGCCTTGCAGCGGTCGGCTGATTGGCCGGTTCTCGGTGGGGGGCGGGCTTCGGGTCGCGAGGGTCGCGGGCCTGTAGCAGTGCCTGGTGTGGTCGCGCTGTCGGCGGTGGCCCCGTCCGGGCAAGAGGTGGTTAAAGAAAGGCCTTACCCCGATGGGACGCCGGCGCCGATCGCGCAGGCCTTGCAGCAGGAGCAGCAGCGTTCTTCAGCAGGTAAGCCGGAACAGAAGGACGATTCGCGGGCTTTCGTTGCAGATTTAAAGGAGCCTCCCGATCGGCCTGATTGGCTGCCTTGCAGCGGTCGGCTGATTGGCCGGTTCTCGGTGGGGGGCGGGCTTCGGTCGCGAGGGTCGCGGGCCTGTAGCAGTGCCTGGTGTGGTCGCGCTGTCGGCGGTGGCCCCGTCCGGGCAAGAGGTGGTTAAAGAAAGGCCTTACCCCGATGGGACGCCGGCGCCGATCGCGCAGGCCTTGCAGCAGGAGCAGCAGCGTTCTTCAGCAGGTAAGCCGGAACAGAAGGACGATTCGCGGGCTTCGTTGCAGATTTAAAGGAGCCTCCCGATCGGCCTGATTGGCTGCCTTGCAGCGGTCGGCTGATTGGCCGGTTCTCGGTGGGGGGCGGGCTTCGGTCGCGAGGGTCGCGGGCCTGTAGCAGTGCCTGGTGTGGTCGCGCTGTCGGCGGTGGCCCCGTCCGGGCAAGAGGTGGTTAAAGAAAGGCCTTACCCCGATGGGACGCCGGCGCCGATCGCGCAGGCCTTGCAGCAGGAGCAGCAGCGTTCTTCAGCAGGTAAGCCGGAACAGAAGGACGATTCGCGGGCTTCGTTGCAGATTTAAAGGAGCCTCCCGATCGGCCTGATTGGCTGCCTTGCAGCGGTCGGCTGATTGGCCGGTTCTCGGTGGGGGGCGGGCTTCGGTCGCGAGGGTCGCGGGCCTGTAGCAGTGCCTGGTGTGGTCGCGCTGTCGGCGGTGGCCCCGTCCGGGCAAGAGGTGGTTAAAGAAAGGCCTTACCCCGATGGGACGCCGGCGCCGATCGCGCAGGCCTTGCAGCAGGAGCAGCAGCGTTCTTCAGCAGGTAAGCCGGAACAGAAGGACGATTCGCGGGCTTCGTTGCAGATTTAAAGGAGCCTCCCGATCGGCCTGATTGGCTGCCTTGCAGCGGTCGGCTGATTGGCCGGTTCTCGGTGGGGGGGCGGGCTTCGGTCGCGAGGGTCGCGGGCCTGTAGCAGTGCCTGGTGTGGTCGCGCTGTCGGCGGTGGCCCCGTCCGGGCAAGAGGTGGTTAAAGAAAGGCCTTACCCCGATGGGACGCCGGCGCCGATCGCGCAGGCCTTGCAGCAGGAGCAGCAGCGTTCTTCAGCAGGTAAGCCGGAACAGAAGGACGATTCGCGGGCTTCGTTGCAGATTTAAAGGAGCCTCCCGATCGGCCTGATTGGCTGCCTTGCAGCGGTCGGCTGATTGGCCGGTTCTTGGTGGGGGGCGGGCTTCGGTCGCGAGGGTCGCGGGCCTGTAGCAGTGCCTGGTGTGGTCGCGCTGTCGGCGGTGGCCCCGTCCGGGCAAGAGGTGGTTAAAGAAAGGCCTTACCCCGATGGGACGCCGGCGCCGATCGCGCAGGCCTTGCAGCAGGAGCAGCAGCGTTCTTCAGCAGGTAAGCCGGAACAGAAGGACGATTCGCGGGCTTCGTTGCAGATTTAAAGGAGCCTCCCGATCGGCCTGATTGGCTGCCTTGCAGCGGTCGGCTGATTGGCCGGTTCTCGGTGGGGGGCGGGCTTCGGTCGCGAGGGTCGCGGGCCTGTAGCAGTGCCTGGTGTGGTCGCGCTGTCGGCGGTGGCCCCGTCCGGCAAGAGGTGGTTAAAGAAAGGCCTTACCCCGATGGGACGCCGGCGCCGATCGCGCAGGCCTTGCAGCAGGAGCAGCAGCGTTCTTCAGCAGGTAAGCCGGAACAGAAGGACGATTCGCGGGCTTCGTTGCAGATTTAAAGGAGCCTCCCGATCGGCCTGATTGGCTGCCTTGCAGCGGTTGGCTGATTGGCCGGTTCTCGGTGGGGGGCGGGCTTCGGTCGCGAGGGTCGCGGGCCTGTAGCAGTGCCTGGTGTGGTCGCGCTGTCGGCGGTGGCCCCGTCCGGGCAAGAGGTGGTTAAAGAAAGGCCTTACCCCGATGGGACGCCGGCGCCGATCGCGCAGGCCTTGCAGCAGGAGCAGCAGCGTTCTTCAGCAGGTCTTTTAACTTCTAAAGCATTCCAAAATCTGTTATTATTTTACCAGCGTGGAACTTATAAATTATCTACCATGTATAGATTTCAAGTTATTAGCGGAGGTCAAGATATACCCATGGAGAGGGAGGAGGCGGATTTTGGTGAGTGCTTCCTTGCTATCAACATTTGGTATCTGCGGATTTGCGGGATCATCATCTTCGTATTGCTCATAGATTAGTGGTGTCCCCTTTAAAGGCATTCAAAATGAGGATTGCAGACTCCTCTGCATGTCCCAAATGCTCCTAAACACAGGCCACATTGTTTCATAATTTCTGGGAATGCTCGGAGATACAAACTTTTTGGTAGCATGTTTGGCAGGCTATCATTACATGTGTGGGTGTAAGCATGCCCAACTGTGTTTACTTAGGATGTCTCCTGAGGCCTCCTCCTTACTTACTAAGCAAGGATGTGCAGAAGGAAAAAATTAGCTTCATTTTGTTTTTTGTTTCGTCGGGATCAAAATTCATTTCATTAGTTTCATAGGGGGAAAAACAATTCGTTTATTAGCTTCATTCGTTTTTCGTTTTCCCATTAAAGTCAATGTAGCCTATTTTTGGCTGCAGAATTGGGATTTTCTTATCAATTCCGATTAAACTTCTGGGGAACAATCATCAGAACGAGAAATGAGCTCCAAGGTACTTAGACTGTGGCAAAGTGGCGGCAAAGTGGCATGAATAGCCTAAGGCACTGTAAAGGGGCAAAGGGGTACCAGGAGTGGCAAGAGTGCTTTAACAGAGGTGCAAAGCAGCAGCGAGAGTGTCAAAAACACACCACAGCTTCAAAAGAGAGCACTGATAACAGTTGAATTAAACCTCAAAGGCAGCAGACAGGCAAAGTAGCAAGACAAGTGGCATCAACATCCTACAGCACCATGAAGGAGGAACACAGCAAGCAGAAAGAGTGTTAGAAAAAACCACAAGGTGCTGATAAAGGGACAAAGCAGTAGAAAGACTAGCACCAACACACTGAGGAACCATGATAGACTGAGGAACCATGATAGTGGCAAGAACACCCCAAGGAGTAGAGTGAGTCGTCTGGTATATGGCGGCAAAGTGGCAGAAAGTTGATAGGGGCAAGACAGGCTGGCAGAGCGGAAGTAGTCTGGTCCCTGTGGTTGTGATAGGGGCAAGACAGGCTGGCAGAGCTGAGGTAGTCAGGTCCCTGTGGTTTTGATAGGGGCAAGACAGGCTGGCCCCGGGGAGATTTCCCTTTCCTTTGTGCAGGAAAGGGCTCCCTAGAATGGGTTCACCCCTAGAGTGTGATGGTTCTGTTGGCTTCTAGTGAGCTCTCACTGGTCTTTTTAAATCTGGTGGATGTAGCAGATATACAAACGAGAATTTTGAAGGCCGAGGCGGAGGAGGTTTCCATGTGAACAGCGGTTCAACATGGGTCAGCGGGTGTTAAGAGATATACACCTGGGGAGAGTTCCCTTTCCTTTGCACAGAAAAGGGCTCCCTAGAATGGATTGGCCCCTAGAGTGAAGCATGAGCCTTCAAAGTTTGGCCAGTCAACATGGAGGAGGTTTCCATGTGAACAGCAGTTCTGGTTCAACATGGGTCGGTGGGCACTAAGAGATAAGCTGGCTACACCCGGGAAGAGTTCCCTTTCCTTTGCGCAGGAAAGGGCTCCCTGGAATGGGTTTGCCCTGAAAGTATGGTGGTTCCGTTGGCGTCTAGTGAATACCCAGAAGCTATTAACTGCTTATGCACTTCAGCTTATGACAAAGGAACTTGAAGAGCTCTCAGAAATATGAAAACTGCTACTCAAGTCCAAATCTACAATATCAACCTATGTTGACTTTGTACCCTACAGTGCCTCTGTAAACTATGGGAACACAGAGGATGAAGTAGAGTACAACTACCACCAGTTTTCTATAGTATTAGAAACATTAATGTTGGCACCTAAGAAAGATTTAGGGAAAATGGCCCATATTATGAAGGTCATGAAAACTGTTGAGCATCTGAAATATCCAAGTTCCAAGCTGGACAGACAGGCACAACGTTTGAGGTCAGGCCCTTGTAGTGATGTAAGGGCTGGACGGGCAGGCACAGTGTTTTAGGTCAGGTTCTTGTAGTGATGTAAGGGCTGGACGGGCAGGTACAGCGTTTGAGGTCAGGCCCTTGTAGTGACATAAGGGCTGGATGGGCAGGCACAGCGTTTGAGCTCAGGCCCTTGTAGTGACGTAAGGGCTGGACAGACAGGCACAGCATTTGAGGTCAGGCCCTTGTAGTGACGTAAGGACTGGATAGTGGACAGACAGGCACTGCGGTTGAGGTCAGGTATATGTGCTGACATTATCTGGAACATATGATGCGGTAGGAGCTGCTGCAAGGCTTTAAATTGCTTTATTCATCTTGCCATTCACAGGGAAAACCTGGAAACCCAAGCAAAGGTATGTTTATTTTCAAAAACACTAGCATTTCCATCAACTCTGGTGCCAGCCTTGAGCGATGAGGGCTTATGATATCCCCTGTCATTGAAAATACACGTTCACTGGGCACACTGGTTGGTGGACATGACAGATATCGCTGAGCCACTTTGGCTAGGTGAGGCCAGACAGTGGACTTGTGTGCCCAATATGCCAGCGAATCTGTCTGCATGTCCTCTATGGGCTCTGTGTGATACCGTGTCACTGACATTTGTGCTGGGATCTCCTTTGTTTGGGTGGGCTGAGAGTCCTTCTTGCCAGCTGCTTTCGCTCTAGCCCATTCCAGAACAGATGCTTGTTTAGGGGAAACATGGCTTTGGCGTACTGAAGTGGAGGAGGAAGTACTAGCTGTCGCCGAAAGAGTGCTGCTCCTGCTTGGGCTTGCACTACTCTCTGAAGTGCCCGCTGTTTCCTCCTCTGCTTCATGCCTCATCTGTCTCTGCCTATGGTGCTCCTGTTCACGGACTTTTACTAACAGCAGGTCTTTCACAAATGTGAGACAATCAGACTGTAGGGCGAGTTTCCCTTTCACATGGGGATCACAGACTGTGGCGAGCATGTATGTGTGGTCTTCTGTTAAAGGTCTTAATCTCTCTTGCACCTACTTCTGCAAAAAGTCCAGACAATGCAGCACCTCTGCTGTGATTCCCTCTTCCTGTTTAAAGCCCTCCAAATTTTCCTCCAGAAAATTAACTATAGGGATGATGTCAGCCAAGGTGGCACTTCTGGAACTCAGCTACTCCGTGGCATCCTTGAAGGGCTGCAGGATTTTTACCAGCTGACTCATGACTAACCAATCATGATGGCGTAGGGGACTCTGCACACCTATGTCCATTGCTGCAGAACGTTCATGAAGGGGTGTCTGCTGCTCCACTAACCTCTGCAGCATCATATAAGTGGAATTCCACCAGGTGCCAATGTCTTGAATGAGACGCTTGTGAGGCATCTCCAAATCAGTCTGCTTTTGTCGGAGAACCTGCCCCACCTTCACACTTCTGTGGAAGTGTGCTGCTATGTTCCTGCACTTGTGTATTATCGTATGTAGGTATTCATTCTCTTGGTGATTGGACTCCAACCCCAGAGCTGACTTCACTACCAGGTGCAGAGTGTGTGCAAAACATCAGATGTTCTGAAAGTGCCCATCGCATACAAAGTTTGCAACATTGTCTGTGACAAAGAATCCTGCCTGAAGATTCCTGTCTCACTGGTGTAGCCACCAGCCCACCAGCATCTGTCTGATGCATGCTAGAATATTGGCTGAGGTATGGGCCTCGTCCATAGGGTGGGTGTGCAGTAAAGCCCACCTCCACTCTGATATATGTTCACTAATAGAGCTGCTGCCTGCCCCTGCCTCAGCCAGGTCCCACCAGTGTGCTATCAGGGAGAGGTAAGCGTTGCAGCATTCATGGCAGTCCAGATATCACAGGTGAAATGCACATTCCCCTGTGCCTTAGCTAGCAGTGCTTGGATGCGACTGCGACACTGGTTGTACAGGCTGGGGATGACTTTTCTGCTAAATGTGGTTCTGGAGGGGACTTTGTAATTTGGAACTAAGACATTCAGCAAATGCTTGAAACCCACATTCTCCTCTACCTGCAAGGGCTGGTCATCAAGGGCAATCATTTCCCCGATGTTCCTGGTTACAACTTTTGAGACTGCCAGCCTTCTTCCCTGGGTTAGCGTTAGCGAACACTACCCCATTTCTTCCATGGTGGGTTGTTGCTTCTGACACATGGCAGGGGGCTGCTGGCCTGCCACCTGACTACTAGAAGGGGCTGAGGGCATGGAGTAACTCTGCTCCTTTTCAACCACTTTACACTGCTTGGAAAAAGGGGTCCCCTGACTGGTACTGCCACCATCCCCATGTGGCAGTACTGTTGGGTGTTGCTTCTGCATATGATGCATCATGCCAAAATTAGTTAGATGTCCCATTTGCTTGCCTCTGCTAATAGCCCTGGCACAGCAATTACACTGAGCAAAACGTGGGTCCTCCATCACTTTAAAGTGGCTCCAGATCACAGATTTCTTTCACGATCCCTTCTCTATAGCCTTCGGGGTGGATGCTGGCACTGGAGTTGAAGTAGTGGGTGCACCCTGAGAAGCAATGCCAGGGGCATCAGTCACACTCTGCTCTTCCTCCTCATCATCATCAGTTTCATCTCTCCCCTGCAGCACTGAAGTAGAGGCTAAGACAGAACTAACTAATCCTCTTAAACCTTCTTCAGCTATTACTTCTTCCATTTCTGATGATGAGAATCCCACACAAAATGATTCTTCATCGGAATCAGAAGCAAACAGTGCCTGTGCTACATTTTCAGCGCTAAGTAGAGTCTGCTGTCGCACTGCTGCTTTTGGGTCTTGCCCTTTTGTCTTGCATGACTCAGCCTCTCCTTCCCTCACCTCCAAAACTACAGGGTCAGAAACAGGTGGTGGCAGTGCATCATCTTTAAATTTCATTTTTTTTCCGGATGAAACTGCCTGCCCCTCCAGAGATTTTAGATTGGAATAACTCCCTTTTTAACTTTAATGGGGGACTGGCATTGCCTTTTGAAGTGCCTCCTCTGCCAGTCCCAATCACTCATCTACCTTTCCCTGACATCATGGATTTAATGTCACTGCCTACTAGGGATTTCAATTAAAATAATTATTTCTTTATTAGTGAATGAACACCTCTGGACCAATATATGTGAGTCTGGAAAACTACACACAGACACACAGTGCAGTGCAGTGCCATGCTGTACACTACAACTGAGACTGCTGTATGTGCACACAAAAATATTTAAACTCCAGAGGCCTACTGGGGATTTGGTTTAAAAGAACACTGCTGTACCAATATATGTGAGTCTGGAAAACTACCCATAGATGCACAGTGCAGTGTCTTGATGTACACTACAACTGAGACTACTGTATGTGCACACAATAACATTTTAACTCCAGAAGATGCTTTCTGGGGATTTGGATTAAAAGAACACTGCTGTACCACTATATGTGAGTCTGGAAAACTACACACAGATGCAGTGCAGTGCCTTGATGTACACTACAACTGAGACTGCTCTGTGTGCACAAAAAAATGAAATTGCAGAGAAAAGACTGGAAGCCTGAACAAGCACAATAGTGATGCTGCATTTTGTATGCAAATACAAACTCAACCTCTCTCCCACCCACACCACCCAAACCCTGCCTGCAACCTACCCCAAGGGGGTAAGATCAGCTGCTGGCAGCTTGTCTCAGTGGAAGAGACAGAGAAACAGTCTGAGTTCAATAAAATAAGTGCAGTCAAAAAATGCCTGGCTGGCATAGCAGCAAAAACAAACAAATATCTTTTTCAATGGAAAATTCTATCAAAGTAGCTAGCAATTGAATACAGATTTGAGACACTCGCACTAACTCTGAGTAAAGCCACCTCCCGGGACAACACCTGAAAAGAAAGAGCGTGGCACGCCGCGTGCTTAAGGTATAAATAGTACAGCGTCATCAGGAACAGCATCACAGAGCACTGAATGAGAACGGCGATTGGCTGCATTAAAAAAATGCTTAGCTCTGATAGGTTGCATTCTTGTCTCCTTGCCAGCCTGTCTGACCCACTCCATGACAGGGCTGTGAGGTCACTTATGATTCACAGGAAAGGGCTGGTTTTTGCTATGGATACTCCCACATGGCCTTCTCCTATTTCAAACGGCCACTAAGAAATCACTGCGAACCAAAAGAATGAAAATAATATGATATGTTTCATTCATGGGGGATCGCCATGCATTTCGCGAACCCACGAATCAAACGAACAGGGACTTATGCATTGCGGATTGCACATTCATTCAAAATGAATGCACATCCCTACTAAGCATATGGGATTTCTTTATAAGGCACTGGCAAGTGCCAAAAAGTGTAACCTGGTTAACTGAGTTCAGTCAGAAGCTCCTACTTTAGGACAATGGTCAATAGGTATGCTGGAGTTATTTTTGATGGGTTATAGGACTTGGGCTGGGGCTGGGGGGGCTAAACGTTCTACGAAGTTCTTGGAAATATGGGGAAGCTATATCGAAAACCTGCCGAAACGCATTCGAGATACACTACTACCCTTATGAGATAACTTCTCAGGGGGATTTTCAAATGATTGACTGCTTTTTTTTTTTTTTAATTAGCTGCTGTTTGTCTCTCCTTTTTTTCTTTGTAGCCAGACGATGGAAGGTCTCTGTCTTTACATTTACAATATTTACAATTGTATTATCCAAGACTCTATAATGGGATTGAAGACTCTGATTTTGTTACTTTGCTTTTCATTAAGGGAAGGAGTGAGAGGGAGGGGAGATTACCCGGAAAGGCTGCATTAAAAAAAGAAAGGAATAACCCACCATCATCAGGGGAACAGGGTTCCCAGTGTCTTGATTGGTCGTTAGTAGTTACTTTGCCGCGCCCCCTTGGATACCAGTGATTTGCGTCAGCTTTGTAAATTGATTCAGTTTTGCGGCAAGCGAAGGAATGGAGGCGAATGCTCAATAAAGCGCCTGCTTTTCTGAGATGAAGAGGGGTGTATGTGTGTGTGTGCGGTGTTACCGATGTTGTGAAAGGCGCACTGACATCCTGGAAGAGAGGCGGCTGATCTCAGCTGATGAGATCAGAAACAAGAAGTTAAGGCAGACTACGTAAAGCCCAACTTCTGAACCAAAAAAAAAAATCTCAGAGAGTTCGCAATATCTAAAAATACTCCAAACTAATTCCAATATTAAATGCAGGACACAATAAAAGTGGAAGCTCTTTCTTTTTTTTTTTATTGCTAAAATCGGACACCAAAAATGTTAAATTGTTTATCTTGCAGCCATCTGCAGGTGCTGGCAGGTCAGAAGATGTTTTTATCACTTTTTTCACCACCGCCGTGAATCCATTTCTGCTGACCTGCAATCTATTCTTCGCAGTCCTCAGGGATTATTTTTTTTCATATGTCACCATGCTAAAAGAATAACAAATATAATCTATAAAACCTAATACTCAGGAATGGCATTAAAAATCTTGTTTATAAAACTCTCCTGGGAGTGCCACAAGCGGATGCAGCAAATTTGGAATTTTAATTAAAAAAAAAAAAAAAAAGTGTAGGGAGGATTGTATTTTTCTTTCCTTTTGCAATCTAAATGACTCTTGGAAATGAAGAGCCACAATTCGCAGGACCAGGTAGCCCAGGACCAGGGGTTTAAATACATGGAAGGGAAGGGAGGAGAGAAAAAGGAAGAAAACGGAGCCACAGGGGAGGCAAAGAAAGAAAACAGTGTGGAGGGGAAGGGCCAAATGCCCATCTGGTCTCCGTTTTAAGCGTGGCAGGACCACAGGCACTGGCCCGCTACCATGGGCTCCTCAATATGTGATCTGGTGCTTCATCCCTTAAGGAATACTCCCATTGGCCTACACTGCCACCTAGGATCTCTTTGACCAATCTCTTATAAAGAGGCTTAGCTCAAGAGTTTTCCCCTAAAAAAACTGATCATTTTGGAATTGCTGTAAGCAGTGGCTCTGAGTGCTGTAAAGCAGATTTGTTTTTTCTGCTAGAAATAAGGCTAATAATAAATCTGGAACACTTTGACCTCAAACACTGGACTAGAAGGTGACCTACAAACATGAGGATGATAGAACCTGATGTGGAAACTTGGCATGCATGCCATCAGGTCTGTCACTGGGAAGCATGGTGCCCTGGATAATGGTTGCTGTCAGCACTTCCCCAGAGGTGGGGGGGGGGGGGGGGGAGGGCAGAGTCCCTGCATTAGGGCAGGTTGGGCCACTACTAGCCTGTTGTAGATCTGATGCCTGATGGGCGGAACAATCAGATAGGAGTTTACCAATCTGTTAGGAATTAGACTGTGGAGTTAGAAATCTGTTATTGATCTGATATTAAGCTGCTGTTAGGAGTAGCAATCTGATATTAATGGCTCTTAAAGGAGGAGGAGTCAGCAATCTTGTAGTGTCTCAGATATTGTCTTGCTAAGGAGTAGCAACAAACTGTAATAAATCTGACATAGTTGTGGGTGGATACCTGGGCCGGTGGCAGATGACCACGCCCCCGGGAGGATATCCCGAGAGGGACCACCGACTAGGCTTGAGTATGGAGGCAGACACATATTAGTTCTTTTATTAAACAGGTTTTTGAAACCACCAGAGGTGGCAGTAGTGAGCTGATATGCCCGGCAGGGCTGTAGTCCCTCAGGTACTGGAACAGCGATCCAGGATGGCTGAGCTGTTGAGAAACTGTAGAAAGTGAATAGGCAGAGTAGACAGAGTTCATGAACAGAACTAGATGACAAAACTCACATAAGGTCTCAAAGAAGCTCAGGAGCTGGAAAGGTTTAGGCCCTCGAGGAGTGAATACCTGGTTCCAGGGAAAGCTCTGAGAGAGCAATGGTAACTCACAATTGTTTGTAGCAGCGATAGCTTCCAGGCAGTAGAGAATCTTCAGAGTGTCCAGGAACATGGGCCCTCGAGGAGCGAGTACCAGTTCCTATCTGTAATCTGAAAGTAAAGAAAAAGAGCGAGGCCCCCGAGGAGCAGGTACCTCTGGTAAGTCCGAGGAGGCAGAGTAGCTTGGGAGGTGTAGCCGAAGCAATCCCCTTGCTAACTCAGTTAGATAGTGAAAATAGAGATCTTTAAATATTGGAAGCGGATGACATCATCTCAGGGGGACGCCCCTTAGGTTCGCGCCCTTGCTGGTACTTCAATCAGAGCGCGCGCGCGTACCCTAGGTCTTCAGACAACATGGCGGATCTGCAATGTCGAGCCGGTCCGGGGACGCCAGAAGGAGACGGCATGGAGACGCCGCGGCAGCCAGCCGTCCATCAGACCCGGAGGGAGTCGCCACAGAGGTAAAGAGGGCGGAGTGAGGACGTCGAGCAGCGATGGTCGCAACATAGCCAGCCCAGGGAGCATGTGCACGCACATCCAGGAGCAGGAAAGTATACGGAAGAGGGCTGGCAGAACTTTCAGCTGAAAAGCAGGTTGTTAATTCGAACAAAAAACACACTTTGAAATGTCTGTATGCCAATGCCAGAAGTCTAAGAAGTAAGATGGGAGAGTTAAGAGAGTATAGCAGTAAATGATGAGCTTGACATGACTAGCATCACAGAAACCTGGTGGAAGGAGGATAACCAATGGAACAGTGCTATATCAGAGTACAAATTATATTGCAATGATAGGAAGAACAACTTGGTGGGGGTGTGGCACTATATGTCCGGAAGGGTATAGAGTCCAACAGGATAAAGATCATACGAGAGACTAAATGCTCAGTAGAATCTATATGGGTAGAAATCCCATGTGTGTTGGGTAACAGTATAGTGGTAGGAATATACTACCGTCCACCTGGACAAAATGGTCAGACAGATAATAAAATGCTAAGAGAAATCAGGGAACTAACCAATTTGGTAGTACAGTAATAATGGGAGATTTCAATTACCCCAATATTGACAGGGTAAATGAAACATCAGGACATGCTAGAGACATAAACTTCCTGGATATAATAAACGACTGCTTCATGGAGCAACTAGTTCAGGAACCAACTAGAGAGGGAGCTATTTTAGATTTAATTCTTAGTGGAACACAGGATTTGGTGAGAGAGGTAATCGTGGTGGGGCCACTTGGCAATAGTGATCATAACATGATCAAATTTAAACTAATAATTGGAAGGGGGACAATAAGTAAATCTAAAGCTCTAACACTACAGTTTCAAAAGGGAAACTTTTTGATAAAATGAGGAAAATAGTTAGAAAAAAACTGAAAAACTGAAAGGTGCAGCTGCAAAGGTTAAAAGTGTTCAACAGGCATGGACATTGTTTAAAAATACAATCCTAGAAGTGCAGTCCAGATGTATTCCAAAGGTGGAAGGAAGGCAAAATGATTACCGGCATGGTTAAAAGGTGAGGTGAAAGAGGCTATTTTAGCCAAAAAAACATCCTTCAAAAATTGGAAGAAGGGTCCATCTGAAGAAAATAAGAAAAAGCACAAGCATTGTTAAGTGTAAAACATTGATAAGACGGGCAAAGAGAGAATTTGAAATGAAGTTGGACGTAGAGGCAAAAACTCATAATAAAAACTTTAAAAAATATAATCGAAGCAAGAAACCTGTGAGAGAGTCGGTTGGACCGTTAGATGACCGAGCAGTTAAAGGGGCTCTTAGGTAGGATAAGGCCATTGCAGAAAGACTAAATGAATTCTTTGCTTCTGTGTTTACTAATGAAGATGTTGGGGAGATACCAGTTCCGGAGATGGTTTTCAAGGGTGATGAGTCAGATGAACTGAACCAAATCACTAAGAACCTGGAAGATGTAGTAGGCCAGATTGACAAACTAAAAAGTAGCAAATTATCGGGACCGGATGGTATGCATCCTAGGTTTCTGAAGGAACTAAAAAATGAAATTTCTGATCTATTAGTTAAAATTTGTAACCTATCATTAAAATCATCCATTGTACCTGAAGACTGGAGGGTAGCTAATATAACACCAATATTCAAAAAGGGCTCTGGGGCGATCCAGGAAACTATAGACCAGTGAGCCTGACTTCAGTGCCGGGAAAAGTAGTGGAAACTATTCTAAAAATCAAAATCACAAAGCATATAGAAATATATGGTTTAGAAGGACAAAGTCAACATGGATTTACCCAAGGGAAGTCTTGCCTCACAAATCTGCTTCATTTTTTGAAGGGGTTAATAAACATGTGGATAAAGGTGTAGTGTATTGAGGAAAGACTAAAGAGGTTAGGACTTTTCAGCTTGGAGAAGAGACGACTGAGGGGGGATATGATAGAGGTGTTTAAAATCATGAGAGGTCTAGAACGGGTAGATGTGAATCGGTTATTTACTCTTTCGGATAGTAGAAGGACTAGGGGACACTCCATGAAGTTAGCATGGGGCACATTTAAAACTAATCGGAGAAAGTTCTTTTTTACTCAACGCACAATTAAACTCTGGAATTTGTTGCCAGAGAATGTGGTTCGTGCAGTTAGTATAGCTGTGTTTAAAAAAGGATTGGATAAGTTCTTGGAGGAGAAGTCCATTACCTGCTATTAAGTTCACTTAGAGAATAGCCACTGCCATTAGCAATGGTTACATGGAATAGACTTAGTTTTTGTGTACTTGCCAGGTTCTTATGGCCTGGATTGGCCACTGTTGGAAACAGGATGCTGGGCTTGATGGACCCTTGGTCTGACCCAGTATGGCATTTTCTTATGTTCTTATGTTCTTATTTTCAGAAGGCGTTTGACAAAGTCCCTCATGAGATGTTTCTAAGAAAACTAAAAAGTCATGGGATAGGAGGCAATGTCCTTTTATGGATTACAAACTGGTTAAAAGACAGGAAACAGAGAGTAGGATTAAATGGTCAATTTTCTCAGTGGAAAAGGGTTAACAATGGAGTGCCTCAGGGATCTGTACTTGGACAGATCCCTGAGGATCTGGAAAGGAATACGACAATGAGGTTATGAAATTTGCAGATGATACAAAATTATTCAGAGTAGTTAAATCACAAGTGGATTGTGATACATTACATGAGGATCTTGCAAAACTGGAAGATTGGGCATCCAAATGGCAGATGAAATTTAATGTAGACAAATGCAAGGTGTTGCATATAGGGAAAAATAACCCTTGCTGTAGTTACATGATGTTAGGTTCCATATTAGAAGCTACCACCCAGGAAAATGATCTAGGCATCATAGTGGATAATACCTTAAAATCGTCGGCTCAGTGTACTGCAGCAGTCAAAAAAGCAAACAAAATGTTAGGAATTATTAAGAAGGGAATGGTTAACAAAATGGAAAATGTCATAATGCCTCTGTATCGCTCCATGGTGAGACTGCACCTTGAATATTGTGTTCAATTCTGGTCGCTGCATCTAAAAAAAGATATAGTTGTGATGGTGAAGGTACAAAGAAAGGCGACCAAAATGATAAAGGAGCTGGAACAGCTCCCCTATGAGGAAAGGCTGAAGGGATTAGGGCTGTTCAGCTTGGAGAAGAGACGGCTGAGGGGGGATATGATAGAGGTCTTTAAAATAATGAGAGGTCTTGAACGAGTAGATGTGAATTGGTTATTTACACGTTCGGATAATAGAAGGACTAGGGGGTATTCCATGAAGTTAGCAAGTAGCACATTTAAGACCAATCGGAGAAATTCTTTTTCACTCAACACACAATTAAGCTCTGAACTTTGTTGCCAAAGGATGTGTTTAGTGCAGTTAGTGTAGCTGGGTTTTAAAAAAGGTTTGGATAAATTCTTGGAGGAGAAGTCCATTAACTGCTATTAATCAAATTGACTTAGGGAATAGCCTCCGCTATTACTAGCATCAGTAGCATGGGATCTTCTTAGCTTTTGGGTGCTTGCCAGGTTCTTGTGGCCTGGTTTGGCCTCTCTTGGAAACAGGATGCTGGGCTTGATGGACACTTGGTCTGACCCAGCATCTTATGTTCTTCCATCTTCTGGCACCCTCTCAGCTTGGCATCTGCCTTGCCCACCCATGGCAACAGCATTACAGGTCATGTAGACTGAGCAGACTAGGACTGGATACAGAAGTAATATTTCAAACAAATAAATAAGCATTCATTCTATTCAAATAATAACCATATTAAAATGATCTAAATTCAGGATACAAGTAGAGTTCAGTGGGACCAAAAGATTTCTTTCTTTGATTTTCTAGGAGTGAAGCATGGGGGGGGAGGCATGCAATTTCCTCCTGCTTCTTTGGGTTTCTAACATAATCGGAATCAGGGCTGGAATCGTAACTACCAGGAGATTTTTTTTCCTTCGTTTTATACCCCTTACCAACTCAACTAGCCCAGTGACGGCCCTTAGCTAAGGGGGCTACTTCCCATAATCATGGGCCCTCAATGTGGCCAATACGTGTTGCTGTTGCATGAGGATCAGGACTCCCTCCCTGCTCTCCCCCAAAACCCAAAGGCTGCCTCTGCAGCATTCCCAGACCCATCCAGCGGAAGACCTGAGCCTTGAATCAAACCCAGATCCACCATATGGCAATGCACAGCGCTATCGCTGAGCCAGCAGACCAGCCTCATGATGTTTTTGGTATCATTACAGGCAGGGCGGTCAAGGTTCCTGTCAGAAAACAGAACATTCAGTTTTCCTGGGCAGGCAATGAGAGAAGCTGCTAACAGTGTAAATGTTTGGGGTATTTGGGTTGCAGTGCCGGCCACCAGAAAGCGAAAATCGTGCTCTTTTAGAATGCAGAAATGCTGCCAGGTTGGTGAAAAAACAAAGAATAGACAAGATGCAGAATCTCTCGGAAGATGTTAAGCAGGTCTGTATCAGCTTCTGTCTTTGAAGGGGGTGGGATCCTTACATTTCCAATCACCTCTGCAACACGGACATCTGTACACAATTCTCTTCGTAGGTCACTCTCAACAAACGACATAATAACAAATTGTAAAATGGAACAAAAAGGCACTGCAGGACCACTTTTATAAAAAGAAGGCTTTGGAGAAAGATCCACTTTCAGCTCCAGAACGAAGACCATCTGTTTCTGGAAACCAGAGAGATTTTTGGCAATTTGAAATGACTAAACACCGGTCAGCTGCAGCGCAATTCAGGACTAGGTATTGCTGTGTTACGAAGGTTTGTGTGCAGATTCTTACTGTTAAGTGGCATATGTGCAGATACGGTGGGCACCAGGCCTCGTCGCCTGATTTGTTTATATTGTCCTTCCACAGGGCTATGTGCTGGCTCTCTTGATATGTCTAAAATACCATTCTGCACATAAAGCATAGCCAGCTGAAAGAAGCTGAAATATGACAATAAAACAGGAATCATGGATAAATAAATAAGGAATCACATGATGACATCCATTCAGAATACTGCACATGCATGGTATCCAAACTCATTACATCTAAGACAAAAAATGCCCTCTCCATATTCCCTGAAGGTTGGCAGCTCTATTATGCACAATATAAATAAAAGGGTCAATTTTAAAAGCATTGCTCGCATAAAAATGCCCATATATGCAAGTATGTAGGCCGCAAGTGAGCAATGCAAATTTTAAAAAGCCATGATTTTCGTGCGTATACATGTATGCTTGAGCAAAAAAGGGGTGGAGTCAAGGTGGGGCATGGGCATTCTGGGGCGGGGCCAACTGTTACGCACGTAACTCTGTATTTTAATACTGCCCACTGCAGCATGCGCTGGCTGGTTAAACGTGTAACTTTACTGCTGCTCCTGATGAGGAGCAAGTCTGCAGATCTCGTGTTTTAGGGCTTACAGGACAGGGTGAGGGTCCAGATCAACTGGGGAGAGTGCAGGATAAAGAACCAGAGGGGTCTGGATGACCTCGAGATTGACTGGGAAAACTAGTGGACAAACTGGAAAGACTGGGACTGTCCCATGCGTGAGTGTGTTTTAAAATCTGCTTACCTGTGCGCGTTAAAGCTGCTAATTTCTTAAAGAAGATAGGCAAAGCACGTTTGCTCGAGAATTGACTTAAAATTAGAAGCATACTTATGCACTAGGCGAATTTTAAATCTTAGGCATGTAAACGTGTGCGTGATTTAAAATTTCCGTGTATCTGCGCTCGCGTGCTCATTTTAAAATTGACCTGAAAATTAGTAAGCCTTCTTAAACTTTTTTTTTGGGGGGGTGAAGGAGAGTAGAAGGGGAAGAGAGTTACATGGGTCACTGGATTGGCATAAGCCTCAGAACCCTTCTATCTCCAAGGCCACAGGGTTAAATCCAGCTGAGGTTGACTGCCACTGAAAGCCACAGCCATCTGAAATTTGCTCTATGGTCTATGTGAAATGAGGCAGTTATCTCAATCCTGTTTCCAGTGGAAATGTGTCCATATAATTAAAACAGAAAAAAAATGTTTAACATTCAACCTTTTAAAATAGGTAAAAAGCAGTACCTGCTAGGAATGTGTGAATATCTGTAGCCAGTGCCCTATCCCCTGCTCATTTTCATAGCTTGGCTCCATTGGGAATAACTTGCTTTTTAATTGTAACAGTCTTGCTGGTTTTGGTGTCTGTGTGGATTGGGTAGATGGTGGATAACAAGGCCTGAAATGGCCTCCCAGTGGAGGTGGTGGAGACCAGTGCATTAACAGATTCTGGGCATACTTGGGATTTATATGGAGGGCACTGGTATGGAAAGGGTTGAGTATGGGTGTTGGATGATTATCTAACCAAAGTGGAAGATCTTGGCTGGGTCAATGTGACCATTTTCTGTCACTATTCACTGTCAGGCCAATACAGAAAAAGTTGCGGGAGAGGGCCGGCGCGCGCACAGGCCACTCTCCTGGGCGTGCGATTCAGGAGGGTGGCCTATGCAAATTAGGGCCTGTGGTAAAAAGAGGCGCTAAGGACACTACCGCGTCCCTAGCGCCTCTTTTTGGACAGGAGTGGCGGCTGTCAGCGGGTTTGACAGCCGACGCTCAATTTTGCCGGCGTCTGTTCTCAAACCCGCTGACAGCCACTGGTTCGGAAACCGGACGCCGGCAAAATTGAGCATCCGGTTTTCAACCCGCAAGCCGTGGGCCGATTTTAAATTTTTTATTTTTTTTATTTTTAGCTATTTTTAACTTTTGGGATCTCCGACTTAATATTGCCATGATATTAAGTCGGTGCCGGCAGACACCTTTCGGTAGGCGATAATTTCTAAAAGTAAAATGTGTGGCTTGGCTGAACATTTTACTTTCTGTATCGCGCGGGAATGACTAATAGGGCCATCAAAATGCATTTACATGTTGCGGGCGCTATTAGTCTCAGGGGGGTTGGACGCGCGTTTTCGACACACTATTACCCCTTACTGAATAATAATGCCTCCTCATATGTCGATCTGTCCTGAACCACCACTCCTCCACCCTTATCTGCCGGTTTAATAGTGGTTCAGGACAGATCGACATATGAGGAGGCATTGTTACAACATTTGAATGACACCAAGTTTTATCAAAAAATATCTTCGGACCCTACTTCAACAGTATTATCGATTTTACAAAGCATCGTTGATTCTGCGTCAGGATTAACAGAGAAAGAAAAAAAATTCTTAATAGTACAACATCCACGGTTACCGGTTATATATTCTTTGCCGAAAATCCATAAAGATTTGGCTAAACCGCCTATATGTCCCATAGTGTCCTTAAATGATTCAGTGTTGGAAGCTCCAGCTATATTAATTGATAAAATGTTGCAACCGTATGTGATACAAGCACATTCTTACATTAAGGATACGATACATTTACTGCAAAAACTTCAAACAATACAATTGGATACAACTTGCAACTATTTGTTGGTTACA
Organism: Rhinatrema bivittatum; assembly: GCF_901001135.1. NCBI lineage: Eukaryota > Metazoa > Chordata > Amphibia > Gymnophiona > Rhinatrematidae > Rhinatrema > Rhinatrema bivittatum. Next base: position 226,678,479 of record NC_042619.1, on the reverse strand, counting down.
CTAGATATAGCTGCGTTATATACCAACAAGCCGTTAAGCCCGTTAAAACGGGCTACATCCCTCTGTCTCTCACCTCCCCCTCTTTCTCTCTCCCCTCACTCTTCACCACCCCCTCCCTCACCCACTCCTCCCTCTCCTATCACTCAGTCCCTCCCTCCCACTCAGTCTCACTCACTCCCTCCCCCCTCTCTCCCTCCCTCTCACTCACTCAGTCCCACTCACTCTCACTCAGTCCCCACTCCCTCCGTCCTCTCCCTCAGTCCCACTCCCTCCCTCAGTCCCTCCCCCTCACTCAATCCCTCCCTCCCACTCAGTCACTCCCTCCCCCCTCCCTCTCACTCACTCAGTCCCACTCACTCTCCCTCAGTCCCACTCCCTCCCTCAGTCCCCCCTCTCCCTCTCACTCAGTCCCACTCCCTCCCTCTCACTCAGTCCCTCCCTCTCACTCAGTCCCTCCCCCTCACTCAATCCCTCCCCCTCACTCAATCCCTCCCTCCCACTCTCTCTCTCCGTCCCTCCCTCCCACTCAGTCCGTCCCTCCCTCCCTCTCTCTTCTCCCTCCCTCGCTACCGCCCGCTACCGCCCGCTACCGCCGTCGCCACCGCCACCGCTCGCTACCGCCGTCGCCGCTACCGCCGTCGCTCGCTACCGCCGTCGCCGCCCGCTGCCGGTACCGCCGCTGCTGCCACTGGACGCCGCCATTTTTTTTTCTTTCTGAAGCTGCCTCAGAGCGACGTGCTCGCCCGCACATGCGCGGTAGAGCTGGTCTCTACTGCGCATTTGCGGGCCGTCGGTCACAGGCCATTTATAAGGTAGATATTCCTCAAAGACAAGCATTTGAGATGATTTCGCAATGCTTGATGCAGAGAATAGGTCATCATCGTATACCTACAAGTGTCATTTTACAGTTATTAGATACTGTTTTGTATCACAACTACTTTATGTTTAAATCTGAGATCTTTTTGCAGATTCATGGGATCCCAATGGGTTCTCCATTGGCTCCAACAACAGCAAACATCTATGTAATGAAGTTTGAGGAGAATGTGATCTATAAGGCTTCGTGGTGGCAGGAATTGTTTTATGGGTTCGGTATATAGACGATATACTGTTGGTATGGCGAGGGACATCACAACAACTGACATTATTTTTTGATTGGCTAAATGAGCAAAATGCACATTTAAAGTTCACGATGCAAAGTTCCTCATCCCAGATTGCATTTTTGGATGTTCAAATCTCTTTGGAAAATGGATCATTTAGAACCACTATGCACCGGAAACCGACTGATAAAAATAACTTATTAAAATTTCACAGCCACCACCCCCATTCCTTTAAATGCGGGTTGCCTGCAAGCCAGTTTTTTCACGCTAAAAGGATTTGTTCTACTATGTATGATTTTGAACTACAAGCATCTTTATTGAGTAAAAGATTTTTGGAACGTGGTTATCCAAAGTCAGCGATTAGGAAAGCCTACAAACGGGCAAAATATTCAGACAGAGCCTTTTGCAATATAAGCCCTCTAAACAAGATCCACAGCTTGTCTGTGTATTAAAACAATCAGTGGCTACTAGTGCCATTTCCACATCAATACGTCGTCATTGGCATATACTAGCTCTTCACGATATTTTTAAGGAAACTCCATTGATTGTCACCACTCGTGAAGCTAACATTAAAGATAAGTTAGTACATGCACAGTTTTTATCGCAATCACAGGATTCACCTGAAGGACACCGACGTTGTGGACAATGTTCTCATTGCACCAATAGTATTGATGGACACATGTGGCAAGAACCAATCACAGGCTATCGGGTTTATCGCAAATTTGATACATCTTGCAATTCTGATCATGTAGTTTATACAATCATTTGCCCTTGTCCCCGTGTGTACATGGGCAGGACTACCCGAAAAATTAGGGTAAGACTCTATGAACATAAGTCGAAATTGAACACAGCTACGATGTCAGCACCTATAGTTACACACTGTGTGCAGCAAGGCCATTCATTTAGTGCATTGAAATGGACTGTTATTGATCATGTGCCAATGTCACTGAGAGGAGGAGATCGGGAAGGGTTACTTAACAAGCGTGAAGCTTTTTGGATATTCACGTTAAAAACACAAACACCTTCGGGGTTGAATGAAGCGCTGGATTGGGTTTCATTGATTTAATATGAGACGTTGCGACGTTCCCAGTAACTTTTCATTATGCATTGCCCCTTGGGCATGAAGAGAGCGCCGTATCGGGCTTTAATGATTTTTTACTCATACGTCATCACGTTACAGCAAGGAGCGTTGCGATTGGTGGTTGAACCATCTGTGCGTGCCGTTCAAAAGCAGTGAGAGTTAGTCTGCAGCGTTTCAACAGATATGAGCGCATTATGGCGTCTTCTTGAAAAAGACACTTTAACATCATAGAAGATTTGGGTACACCGACTGATTATGAAATAGGATAACATCCCCTGAGGAAAGGTCTGTTTGTGGACCAGAAACGTGGCTACGTCGGGTTGTCAACTTTTACCAGATAAGTCGGGACTTTTAAAATTGTTTGGTGAAGTCAATTGTTTATGACATTTAGAAAGAACAAAGAAAAAGTGAAAAATCACACTAAAAAAATGTACACAGGTGTTTGAACTGGTTGCACATATATTTTTTCAAAAATATTGGATGGAGGAGGTTTGGTTTATGATTATATTGACATAAATTGAGTCCACCCTGGCGGGGGTTTAAACTCATATATATGAAACCCTTCCTCCATCTTTCATAAATTTTTCTTCTATTTCAAACAGTGAGGCAAATTCGGGTCGCAATCTAGGCCAGACTGCCTCTTAGGGGGTCATTTTCAAAGGAGTTACGCATGTAAATGTGACATACTATCGTAGCAATTTTCAAAAGCTATTTACTCGAGTAAAGTGCACTTACTTGAGTAAATCCTATGGACAATTCAATGGCATATATTGTAGCAATTTTGAAAAGCCCACTTACTTGAGTAAAGTGTATTTACTCGAGCAAAAACCAGTTTTGCTCAAGTAAATGCTTTTTAAAATCTACCCCTTAGTGAACAGTTGTGGCGTTTTGAATGAGATGACTCACAGTGCGTGAGCAATACAGCGTTTATAGATTGAATATAAAAATAATTTATTAGGGGAGATTGAGTGTAAATCAACAATGGCCTGACATCGTGGGCCTTAGTTGATGACACGACCTGGTTGTTGGCGGCCAGCAGTGACATCCCCCCTCAGAGGCATAGCAGCATAAGAAGAGCAGTGTGGCTCCACCAGAATTGGCAGCTGGTGGGTAGAGTTGCCAACTGGCTCCAGAATTTCAGGTCAGGTTTATCCAGTCCTTGTTTTACTCTTCTGCATGCATGTATTTATAGTCTTGCTTTTCTTAGGGAATGCAATAGGGAAATCAGAATAAATCCCAGCATGCAATGGAGTAAAACCAGGACTGGATCAACCTGTCCTGAAAACCTGGAGCCAGTTGGCAACCCTACTGTTGGGGGCAGGAAGAAGAGGAGCATTGCAGCCCCCACCAGAATTGACAACTTGGCTGGCAGGGTCTTAGGTTAGGAGAAGTGGTGTGGTATGGCTCTCTCTCTCATCAAGGCCACATTTGGGTCAGCTGCAGGGACTGAAGACAAAGACTGCTGCTGGAGGTGGAGAAAAGTGACAGAGAGGAGTGCGTGTGTGTTTGTGTGAGAGAGAGAGCATGTGTGTGTGTATGGGTGGGTGAGAGAGAACGTGTGTGTGTGGGTGAGAGGCATATATATGTAGATGAGGGATAGCATGTGTATGTTTGTGTGGGTGAGAGAAAGAGAGCACATGAGTATGCAACAACTCCCCTTCCTCGCTACCTGCTAACCCATGACAATCTCAGTGCATCTGGAAATCAAATGTTCCCAGGTATGGAAAGCGGGAAATTTTTTAAAATCTTTTCTAGTTTTAATTATTGGGTATTATTTGATGTATCTCTTTTGAAATATTTTATGGGTGTTTTGAAAATTTTTATGAGTTTTTAACTATTTGATGTTATTCTATTTGTTTACTGTTTTGAATTATTCTTTTTATTAGTATGGTAGTTGCTTTGGTACTCTCACTGTAACGGCTCCTCCCCCCGCCCCCACTCACAGAGTTCTAAGGGGGACATCTCCCCCAACTCCTTCCAATAAGCACCAGTAATATGGCCCTGCTTAAAATAAGTTTGCCCACCCCTGCTGTAGCTCTGTTAGTAGAGACTATTTTCGAAGCTGATGGACTTCCCCTGCCCATCCAAACCCTGCCCCCAATATTTTAGACATAGAAATAAGGTCAACAAACAAGTTGTAGGTGATACCTTTTAATTGAACTTACTCAATGTATCTGTGAATGGCTTTCAAGAGATGCGATCCCTTCATCAGGTTGGCAAAGAAACAATACACAGGTCTCGAAAGCTCATCACAGATGTATTGCATTAGTGTCCAGTAAAATGGTCTTACCTATATCTTGTTTATTGATCCTTATTTCTGAGCTTCAAGTGGACTAACACGGAAACCATATTACTCTGCTCAAGAGGAAAGATTCTGGATATAAACCATAGTTTTTGGCGATATATTGCACTATTTGAAATAAAAATATATGTCAACCTTTGTGCTTTTCTCTGTCAGGACTGATGCCTATTGAAACAGGCTATCTATGGCTGACAAATACACCTTTTTCAGCATTAGAAATGTTAACTCCTTAGTTACCGTACGTTGGTGTGCTCTCCCGCTTCCCTGGGATGCTCGTCCTCCCTTTTTCATACTCATAGCAGTACAGAATTGCATCTTCTTCAACCACATTGAAGCGCTTCCGATACTCCTGGTCAAGGAATGAGTTTGGAGACTCAGATCCTTTGGAGACGGGTTTGCCCATCAAGTGCCGGCTGAGATCTTCAGGGGGAAGATTTCCTTTCTCATCCCTACTGGACACAAGAAAAGGGATGCAGAGGGTAAAGAGATGGGCACTTAAGCATGAGAACAGTTCTTGTATTCAAAATCTCATCCCTTCAACCAGCATTTCTCCAATGTGGCCACCAACAGAGGTTTTTTTGAGACCACCAGGGATGGAGTTGGCTAAAGGTACTTGAGTATTTTAGAAAAACCAGTCAGTTCAGACATCAGCAAGAAATGGTGACCACACTATGAGGCCACTGAGAAATTTGTTGTGAGAACTTAAATTTTCTTTTTTTTTAAAGAGACCTTTTATTCAACACAATAGAGAAAGCAAAGAGAAACAAGATCCCACTAATGACAGATTTATTACAAAATTTAATAACAGCATCACCAAATTATATACATGTTGACTGAACACTGAGACGGTAATTTTAAAACGAGCATGCGTGCGCCCATACACACGTGTATCGGCGCACGAGCGAAGATACACTGGAATTTTTTATCGTGTGAACAGTTGTGCACGCATATTTTAAAATACACTAACTGTGCGTAAGTATTGCTCCTAATTTTAAGGGGAGCACAGCTAGCACATGTGTCTTCCACAGGACTTTGTCAGCTTTATGCACGTATGTATGCGGATTTTAAAAAAGGCTCGCATGAGTCATTTTCCCAGTTTCCGATTAGTTCAACGGTTTATTTAATTAAAATCAAGGTCTTTCGGACCCCTTTGGTTCTTCATCCTGCATGTCACTCAGTTGACCCAAACCCCTCACTCTTTCCTATAAATCCTAAAATTCGAGAACTACAGACTTGCTCCTCATCAGGAAAGAAGTAAAGTTATGCAGATATCTCACATATGCGCTGCGGTTTTTGATTTTAAAAAATGGAGTTATGGGTGTAAGTGTTGGCCCTGCCCAGGAATGCTCACGCCTTCCTATGCACTGCCATTTTTCCACCCCCTTATTCCTCACCCATGCATGGGTACACCCGCGCATATCTGTCGCTTTTTAAAAACCACATTTTTTGCGCATGGCCCACAAATGCCCATATGTGGGCATTTTTCCATGAGCCTCGCTTTTAAAATCGTCCTGTGTGGAATTCTCCAAACAGATCCAGTTGTGAAAAATGTCACTAGTGATTAAAACCTTTTTTGTAATAATTTAGTGCTTGTGAAAAGTACCAGGCTAACTATACTGGAAGCCAAAGTCCTCCAGTTATCCTCCAAAGAAGTACAGTACAGACAGCAACAGTACAAGCTTCCCCTCCCCACTCTCATATGACCCTACCAAGATGCCTCAGTTCTGACCTGCAGGTATCTGTGCAATCTCTGGCCTCTGTGTTGAGATTGCTGAAATTGGGGCCAATACCTGCTGAATTGCGATGGTGGTTTTTCAGAAATGTGGACACCTGCCCACTGGGAACTGGACTGAGGCTACCACCTCATTTCATGTGTCACTTTTTAAAGTACCTACTGAACTGAACTGGTGATCTAAAGCACTGGTTCTCAAACCAGACCTTGAATACTCTCTTGCCAGTCTGGTTTTCAGGATATTCACAATGAAAACAATGGAGACAGTGTGTGCAAATCTATCTCATGCATGTTTACTGTGGATATCATGTAAGCTAGACTGGCAAAGGGGTATTTGAGGACTGGCTTGTGGTGAAAAGTTTCCCGCTGTGTCAAGTCCCTTGAACCGTCCAGCTCTCAAATCCCATTAATAACTTATTATACCATGTACTCTTTGTATATCCAGGAACAGTAGAGGGGAACCAAGAATAAATTGTGCAAAAATAATCTGCTTAATCAGATGTGTCAGTGCTGAAGTAGCAATTCCCTTTAACTTTCTGGTCTGAACTCTTCAATTAATTCCTGTAAACACATCTGTCAACAAAAAAAAGCTATCAACAGACATAAGCACTTTATAGCACTTTCCTGCTACACAGGCAATTTCAAGGGTGTTAGTGCCAACACTGCTAATACTACAAATAAGTGATAAAGCCCAGTGTTGCTGGAGATCAGCACCTTTTGTGAGTTCTGAGGCTGAAGGCCAAGATCCTTTCAGCATCCAAGAAACATGGCCAACCTGTGGTCACCCCATGGTAATGTACTGCATATAAGCTACACAACCAACCATTACTGTTACTGCACATGACATTTTAGTAGAAACCAGGAAGTTTATGACTGTTCTGAACTGGCAGTGTGCTATAAGCTGGCGAAGGACAGGGGTTCAGCAGTCATTTGTTGCACAGTGGATGAGGAAGTCAAAGGTTAGGATTAGGATGAAGACGCCAATGGTTGCCTGATGAGTTTGAAGGTAGTCACTAGGGACGGGAATTTGTTTTTAAGAATGGGTAAACTGGAACAAATAAGACCATTTTTGTTTAATTTGTGGCCCCCCAAAACAAATGGAGAATGTCCACAAATTTAAAGAAACATTTTTGTTTCATTTGTTTATGTTTCCCATTCAAGTCTACGGCCCATTGAAAACTGCTGAAGTGAGACTGGAAATTAAAGCAACTAACAAATGCCTGTGTGAAGTAGCAACCAGGCTGCAGTTAATATGGTAAAAGCAGGCACGTAGACAGGATAGAGGACCAATCAAGGTGAAGCTTTTTTTTTTTTTTTTTTAAATTAAAATAGCCTATAGCTGGCACCTGGATCAAGTGAGGCTGATGTTCTCCCGCTGAAAGGTCTGAACATAAGCTTGTCTTTTCAGAAGCTCTCAGAGTCAAAGAAAAGATTCTTGAAAAGAAAGAGAGAGAGGGGAATTTTGGCAATAGAAAAGGGCTTTTTGTTTTCTTCACTGCTGCAGACATGGTGCACTGCTCTCACTGTGAATGAGAGACAGAGGTGCTGCTGCAGTTTGTCTGTTCATTGAAGCAGGGCGAAGGGCAGTACCAACTCTAGCCAAACAGAGACTGATTTTGTGCCACTAGTAAGCTATTAACTCTGCTTGGCAATCTACAAAACAAATAAACGAACCAAAATAAAAATGTTGCCTCTGCACATCCCTACTAAACAGAATCTGATTGGTTTAAACAGCATGAGATCTCATTTGTGACATCATAGCAAACATGAACCAATCAAGGTCCAGTGAATGACACAATTACAGAAGAAAGAAAGAATAGTATTCTGCTAGTGGACAATAGATGAGTCTTACAGAGATACATTGATAAAAATATCTCATTACTCAGGTGAGCTGTCTGTTCTCTTTCCTTGGAAGCTTACATAGAACTGGCAACTGATCTCTTACTTATAACACTCATTTCCCATGTAATTAAGGGATAACATCAATGGAATGACAGCTGGTTACAGGAAAATTGGTCCAGAGCCATGCTTTTTGACTTTTCAGTGTACTGAACTAAACAAAATCCTGAGTTGTGTCATCATCTCATCACATCCATATCTGGAGTCTGGTATAAGCCTTTCATGATTTTAATGGGGTAATATTATGGGAGGACAACACAGAGGGAAAGCATATTATGATATGAGGCTCAAAAGGGGTTAGTCTCAAGAGTAACACAGAAAGAGTGGTGGATGCATAGAATGGTCTCTTACTGGAGGTGGTAGAGGAAAAAACAGTAAAAATTTTAAAAAGCCTGGGATTTTGTGTACTATGTTTTCATTTGTAACTCATTGTGAAGTGTCTGACAAAGAAGAGGCATCAAATGTAAATAATTAAAGAATCCTTCATTGCAAAGAGTGAAGGAAAGAGATGAAGTAGGGGGTCTGTGGCATTGAATAGGAGAGAAATTGGGAAGAAGTGTCTTATTTGCCATCAGATTCTATACAAAAAACACGTACCACGATTCAATTATTACAGAATTCACTTTGAAATTTCAAAGAAATATACACTGCTTGCATGAAAAAAAACCAAACCCAGAGGATTGTGACAAAAAAATTGAAATGTTACAGAAGTTAGGTGTTGGGTATGATACTCCCAGGTTAAGGAGGATCGTTGCTTAATTAAAACTTTGCAATGCAGGCCGTTATAAAGATATTTAACAAAAGAGCACAGCTTCCAAAGCTTGATCGAGTCAGGTGAAGACACACGCTAGTGACCACACGCATACCTGGGGATGTAGGGCTCCACTGGGGGTGGTGGGATGTAAAGGTCTTGTAATGCAGAGCTGTCCCTCTTTGTAGGCGTGCTAATGGTGCTGGATGGTGTGGCAACGCTGCTTGTTGGACTTCTGGGTATGAGTGGCTGGTTAAAACAAAAATACAGAAGTATTTACATTGTGCAAAATACAAAAACCATCCAGGAAAAATTATATTTACATCAGCAGGTGGAAGAAAATGGATTTTTAAAAAGTCTACAATATAGACTACCTTTTCTTTTCAACTACAGAAAGGAAAGGAAATGATCCCATCATTTTGTTTCTGGTAGATATACGGATTATTAATACCAATAATAAATATTGCTGCTACTTATATAGTGCCATTAGGGCCATATAAGAAAATTCACATTACAATGTCCATTCCCTAAAGGGGGTAATTTACTATAGGCTATATTTTACTGTTTTATGATGTTTTATGTACCTAATTTTTGTTTTATTAAGTATGTTTGTACTACAATCTGCACTGAACAATATGGAAATTGCAGAATACAAGATGGTTTAAATAAATAAAATACTATGCTGTGTTACATGTTCACCACGCTATAAACACATAAAACACAGCCATAATGTACGGTATTTCAAATACTATGCATTATTTCCCCTCCCCTGCCCGGCAACATAAGTATGTTAATGGGCCAATTAGCAAGCAAATACAAGATAATTAGTTCATGACTAGGCAAAACCATGTAAATCAAATAACGTGACTAGGAACAGAGGCAGGATCTACTTTATAACTATTGTTTTGTACAATTGGAACCTTGGGGCACCCCGTTGGAAGATATCTCTTTTTGAACTATGTATTTCTGAGCATGGTCTAGTCTAAAAGCTATGCTAGCTCTTTTTATATATTAATGCCAGCATTCAGAAGCCATTCTGGTTAAAGTGCAGCCCATTTTGTCAGAGTAGGCTCCCCCTACCCCAGAATATTCCCCAGTTCCTAAGAAATCTAAAGCCATCATCCATGCATTGAGACTCTGGAACTCAGTATGCCTCTGGAGGTTCTGGATTTCAATTTCTTATTTAAAAGCCTACCTTCAGAATCTCCCTCTTGCACCTTCCTATGTCACTGGTTTCCACATGCACTACAACAGCTGGCTCCTCCTCAGCACTCTCTAAAATCCTACCTAAGTGATGCATGAGGTCCACTACCTTCGCACCAGGTAGGCAAGTCACCAAGTGATCCTCACGCCCATCAGTCACCCAGCTAACTCTATTCCTAATGAACGAATCACCAGTTACAGCAGTCCTAACCCTTCCCTTCTGGGTACAAGCCCCTGGAGACACATCCTTGATACAAGAGAAGGCATCAATTGGCAAGCAGATCATAACTACAGGATGGCTTCCTGCCACACAAAGGTGATAGTCTTTTCCTAGGTGACCTTGTTCCTCCAAAGTAATACAAGGGCTACCAGACTGGAGATGGGACCACTTTACTATGCCCTGAAAGTCTCCTCTATACACCTCCCTGTGTGCCTCAGCTCCTCCAAGTCTGTCACTCTGGCCTCCAGATATTAGACTTGTTCCCTGAGAGCCAGAGGTCTTTGTCCTGGGTGCACACATACAATCTCTCACCAGCAGGTAAATAATCATACATGTGGCACACAGTGCAAAAGACTAGATGGCCCCCCTATGCTATACTTTCAAAAGAAATTCTGCAATTAGTATCTGCTGTGGTACAAACTGAGTCACAAAGTACTACCTTCCCGCTAGCTAATCCATCATCGGGCTTCAGCCCCGCCCTCCCCCCACTGATGTCAGCCATGCAGGGGAGGGGGGGGGGTCAAGAGCCAGTGGTTGCTACCACAGAGATGTTTGTTCTGCGAAAAGAACCTGTACTGTACTGACTTACTCAATCTCTCTGGACCATCAGGGCTTTCACCGCCCTGCCTTCTTAGTGAGAGAAACTGTCTTGGTTCCAGTATTACCTTGCCACTGGTTAATCTGTCATTGGGCTTCAGCCCCAGCGCCCCCAGCTGTCAGCCTTGCAGGGGATCAAGAGCCAGCGGTAGACGCCAGAGGCGCTATGCACCGGTGGTGCGTGCCCTCCTTTGCACACATGAAGGAGTGCAACAAAAAAGTTCCTTTGTTCGCTCCTTCATGTGCGATGAGAAGCAATGATCCGGAATTTTTACCAATGTACCCATCTAAAGACTCAGATTATTGTTCTATTTCTATTATCATGAATCAAGGGAGATATGGCAACCTACATAACCTGGCCGCCCATGGAGAACTCGTCAACCATCTTGCCTATTCAATGCTCCCATACAGTCTCCCCCTCCTATCCAGCAGATGTTTCAGTAATGATGATAAATGCTCAGGCTGTTAGAAGAAAATTACATATTATTCATGATTTAATTAGTGAAAACAAAACTGATTTATTTTGCATTACAAAATCCTAGCTTTGAAATTCTGATTTTGTTTTTCTTAATCAAATTAGTCCCTCTTGATATATAGTTGCTTTCCAACCAAGGAAGGGACAGCGAGGCGGTGGTCTGATGATCATTTACGGGGAGCATTGAAAGATGGCCGTTGAGCACCTGACTTGCTATTTGCCTTAGGAAATGCTAGTTTTTCATTCAAATGAATTTAGTTTATACTTGGTATATTGTCCTCCTTCCCTGTTGCAACAATATCGCTCTCCCTTTTTGAAAAGTTGATTTCCTCCAAGGCTAACGAATAATATTTATTTATTTATTTATTGTTTTTGTTATACCGAGTTTCATGATAGGCATCACATCAACCCGGTTTACAAATAACAAGGAGTGTAAAGCATAACGTAACGTAAAAAACAATATTTTCAATAAGAACCTTGAACTTTAAATACAGTGAATCAGAAAAAGGGAGAGGGAAAGTTACAAAAAACAAGGAAAATAAACTTGGGATGGAAGGGGAGAAATTGAACAGCACAATATTTACATTTCAGCCTATTGATACATTAGAATAGCAAGTGAAAAAATAAGACTATGAAACGGTACATAGGTAATCAAATGAATAAATATGACAGTTGTGAATGGTAATAGTATGATAAATATTCAGCAGGAATTAGTGAGAGAGGGTTTGAGGTTGGTTGATTATCCTTGCAGATTTCAACTTACATATTAACTTTGATCCTATTCCAGCATACTGTTCTCTGTTTCTTGATATCCTATCTGCTCTAGAATGGGAACAACTTATCCAAGAACCAACTCATAAGCATGGTCATATCCTAGACCTTGTATTTCTTAATCAAGCCTATATCAACAGATGTGAGAGCTCTTAACAATTACCAACCAATCTCCTCATTGCCATTTTTTGGCAACTGATTGAAACCATGGTCTTGACACAACTTACAGATTTCATAGAAGATAAACAGGTTCTTGATCCCCACCAGCACGGGTTTAGAAAATTTGCACAGTATTGAATTGTTAATATTATCTCTGCTGGATACTTTGTGAAGAGGTCTCAATGCGAGCTATCTTTTAGTTTCTCAGACGTCTCTGCAGCTTTTGACATAGATGACCATTCCTTCTTACTGTACCATTTGAGAGAATGTGGTATAGCTAGTTCTGTTCTGCACTGGTTCAGCTCGTTTCTTTCTCAATGTACTCGGCATGTCGAGTTCAACAATCATTGTTCAAACTAGTCTGATATCATTACAGGGGTTCTGCAAGGCTTGGCTTTATCAGCAATGCTTTTCAACCTTTACCTAACTCTGCTATATAAAATTTTTACCAGCCTTTGCGATGGATATAAACTCTACGTTGATGATATCCGTTTGTTTATTCAAGTACGTCCATCTTGGTCAGCAACAGTTGAGCTTGAACACATTTGTTTGTCAACCATCCAGAATTGGCTCTTTTACAATAAACTGGTGCTAAATATTTCCAAAACTCAATTTTAACTTATTCAGAAACCTCATTCTAAAGTTCAACATAGAACCATTACATTAGAGAATATGAGCTTTCCTTTGAGCCCCTATATAAAAAATCTAGGTATATTTCTTGACTCCTGTTTAACATTTCATCTGCAAGTCAAAGCAGTTACTAAATCAGGTTTCTACAAGCTACGAGTACTACATGCCCTAAAAGATCTGCTGAACAAGTCTGTCTTCTGAACGATCATGCAGGTTTGTATTCTGCCCCTTGTTGATTACTGCAATTCCATCTACTTAGGTCTCCCTGCAAAGATGCTAAATCTGTTGTAGCTACTCTTAAATGCAGTGGCTCGCTTAATATTTGGTAACAAGTGCAAGGACCATATTACACCAGTTTTAATTGACCTTCACTGGTTACCAATTATCCAACTGATACAGTATGGGGTAGATTTTCAAAGGGTTACATGCGTAACCCTTTAAAAAAACCCTGCGCGTGCCGAGCCTATTTTGTATAGGCTCGGCTACGCGCACAAGCCCCGGGATGCGCGTATGTCCCAGGGCTTTGAAAAAGGGGCAGTCCGGGGGCAGGGGTGAGGGAGGGGCAGCGGGCCAGGGGGCGGTCCCGAGTCCTCCGGCACAGCCGCCGTGCTGGAGGTTCGCGCCGGCAGCTGGCAGGCGTAACTCTGTGGAATAAGGTGAGGATTTAGGTAGGGCTGGGGGGTGGGTTAGATAGGGGAAGAGAGGGAAAAGTGGGGGGGAGCAAAAAAAAAAGTTCCCTCCAAGGCTGCTCCGATTTTGGAGGGAACAGGGAAAGCTATCGGTGCTCCCCTTGGGCTTGGCGCACGCAAGGTGCACAAGTGTGCACCCCCTTGCGCGTGCCGACCCCGGATTTTATAATATGCGTGCAGCAGCGTGCACATGTTATAAAATCAGGTGTACATTTGTGTGCGCCGGGTAGCGTGCACAAATGTACCCTTCGCGCGTAGGATTTAAAATCGGCCCCTATAAGACTAGCACTACAGTTTTCAGATTGATTTCTTCCTTATCCTCTCCTTGGTGCAATGCACTGCTACATGTGTATTGTCTTTCTCATCAGCTGAGCTCTTCCCAGGGAGGTCTCTTGGATATTCCATCACTACAACATGCTCGGCTCAATACAACAAGGGACTGTTCCTTTTCAGTTGCAGCCCCTATTTTCTGGCTCTTCGTCTGTCAGACAGTTTAAAAACATTTAAGGCCTTGTTAAAGACAGTTTTGTTTAAGCAGACCTATTATTAATCTTGCCTGTCAATTTAACGTTTAAGAGCAGAGCAACACATAAGATTGATGTTTTATGAGTCATTGTTTTGTGAATCTCCACTTTTATGTTTGTTTTTCAGTACATCGCTTAGATTTACATTAAGCGATCCACAAATATTAATAAAGATTAAAAATCGTGCACCACACTTTATTCTAAATTTTGCACTTTGGCCTACTGTTAACAGCACATACAGACTGAAGCTTCAGTTCACCATGTCTTGAACAACTAAGCGATACATCACACAAGAGCAGCAACTGGGCAGTTGTGATTCCTCAGAAGAATCCCAGTTTACAACTGCAATTTCCATATGTTGTGTGGGAGAAAATTCATTTTGAGATTAATTGGGTTTTCACTGTGCAAAAAGAATCCCCCCCCCCTGACTGCGGTTTGGCCTGCCTGTAAGCAAAACCTGGAATGGTGGATGTTCCCCAATACTTTGCACTGGTAGGCATGCTATGGCTCTGACAGCAGCATATGCTGCGACCCATGGAGAAAAGCAACCGCAGAAATCCATCCGGACTCCTCTCTCATTCATATGCAAAACAAATGCCAGACACACAGGACCCAGCACCCTAACATATGAGGAAATATCAAATACATGTTTTGGTAATTGTGCCAGGTATTGTATGGCATAAGTGTGGCTATCACATCCCAGACACCATCTTTTCATGTCCCTTCAACCGACAACTGACCCAAGTTTGAAGAAAAGTGAAATTGCAATCATAGATAAATTAATACAGTTGCGGTGTAAGTCCACTTGAATTTGCGAAATTTAAAGTCAACAAACAAGTTGACTTGTTTGTTGTTATTATATGTTATTATATATATATATATATATTATTATATGTTATTATATATATATATATATATAATTATTTAATCTTCATTTTCCTTCTTACTCCTAGTTATTGATTCCCTGTTACATGTAACTGCTTTTCTGCACCATTGTTCAAATTGTAAAGTTTATTGCACCCCTGTTTCTTGTGAACCAGCATGATGGGACTACTGTCTTGAATGTTGGTATATAAAAAAACTTAAATAAATAAATAAATAAATAAATAAATAAATAAATAAGTTGCAGGAGAGACTTTGTGATGGGACTAAATTAATACATTCGTGATGAGTTTCTAAGAGCTTTCTCGCCTTCATCGGGTAAATGCAAAAAGCGTCATTCACTGAGGATGTGCGGTCGAGCTATAACAAGGGAATAACGATGACATTTGCTGTTTTGTTTGCTGGCATTTCCCATGACGAAATGTTTCACGCTACGACAATTAAATGAAACAAAATGATCCCACATCCCCCAAAATAGAAACTGAAACAAGAAACAAATGGGGTTTTTTTTTCCACGCAAGCCCCTGCCATCCCTAACTCCCCATGTATGACCTGATGAAGGGAGCTGAGCTTTCAAAATCCCATCATATATGTATGAAAGTAGTCCAACAAAAGTCTCACCTATAACTTATATGTTGTCCTTTATTTCTGTGCCACAATCAGTCCTAAAATTGCAGGATAGCAAAAATGCAGCAAAAAATAAGACCAGGAAGCTGGTTCCCAAAAAGTTCTTAACCGATATAGTACCTACTTGTACACAGAGGGGGTCATTTTCAAAGGAGTTACGCATGTAAATGTGACATACTATCGTAGCAATTTTCAAAAGCTATTTACTCCAGTAAAGTGCACTTACTTGAGTAAATCCTATGGACAATTCAATGGCATATATTGTAGCAATTTTGAAAAGCCCACTTACTTGAGTAAAGTGTATTTACTCGAGCAAAAACCAGTTTTGCTCGAGTAAATGCTTTTTAAAATCTACCCCAGAGCGTGCAGGGCATGTTTAAAACAGAAACATCTATCACGCTAACTGCAATTTTTTCAAAGGTTTTGTGCTCCCAATTATATAAAAGACTAGTAGTAAATAGAGATGTGAATCGTGTGCCCGATTGTCTTAACAATCGGGTTCGGCTGGAGGGAGAAAACAATCTGATCGCTGGAGATGTGAATCGGAATCTTTAAAGATGGCGCCGGCCAGCCAGTGCTCCTACCATGTGACAGGGGCCGGCCAATGGCACGGATACCCTGTCACATGGTAAGGGCAAAGGGCCATCGGCGCCATCTTTATGATTGGCAGCCGACGGCCCGAGAACAGGAGATCGCTCCTGGGACCACCACTAGAGCACCAGGTAATTTAAAAATGTTTCGGGGGGATCGGGAGGGTGGGAGAAACTAAGGGGTCATCTTTAAAGGGTTGGGTGGGTTGTTTTTTTTAATCGAGCCATCGGCGCCATTTTTGAGTGGCAGCCAAAATGGCGCCGATGGCCCGAGAGCGGGAGATCGGTCCCCGTGCCCCCACTGGACCACCAGGTACTCGTAAAAAGTTTTGGGGGAGGTTCGGGGGGGTGGGGGAAGGTAAGGGATTAGTTTTATAGGGTCGGGGTGGGTTTAGGGGTTGTTTTGGTGTGCCGGTTTTCTGCCCTTCCCCCAAATAACTCCCGTTAGTGGACATTAACAGGAGTAACGATTTTTCACGATAATTCGTGAAAATGTCTATTGTATCGCGCACTGTACCGATTTTTGACGATTTAAAAAATATCGGACAATTTTTTTAAATTGTCAAAAAACAATTCACATCCCTAGTAGTAAAAGCCCATCCAAGAATGGGGAAATACCGTGACATGTAGGAAGTGTGTAATTAAGATGTGTGGTAGTAGAGAGTGCAGGCCAAGCTAGGGTGTTCTGTGTCATAGCAGAGAGGGTATTGGACAATTCAGAAAGACAGAGAGGGTCAAAGCTGGAGAGTACAGTCAGAAAGCATGGTGCAGCCTAATTTTCAGATGTGGTAGTAGACAGGGGATTGGACAATACAGAGGGAGAGAGGGGCGGGACAGAGCTGGAGAGATCAGGGAGAGAGAGAGAGAGAGAGGAGGTGCTCAATTTCCATACAGAGAGTGGAATAGAGTTGAAAAGTGGGGCGGAGCTGGAGAGTACAGGGAGGGAGAAGGGCGGAGCTCAATTTGCATACCAGCGATGCAGGAGTGGGGCAATGTTCCTCTTTATTATGATTAGGTATGAATTTAGGGAAAAGCACAATTATATGTATTATTGTGATATCCTGATATGAGAATTCTGTATTTAGCTGATAGAGTGAAATTCACCGGAGGCCCATATTCACTGCCCTCCTCCCCAGCCCCATTCCTTTCCACCTTCCCCAACTCAACCCCAGTATACTCCAACCCCCCATAGCCCACTCCAGCATACTCTTATCCTTTCATCCCGGCGCAATCCCAGCATATTCCAAACTCCCTTCCCAGCTCACCTCAGCATACCCTGACCTCCTTGCCAGCCCAACCCTAGTACATTCTGATTTCCTTCCCAGCCTGACCCCAGTACTCCCTTCCCCATCCCAGTCCAATCCCAGGATGCACTTCAGCACCCTCTGATCCCTTTCCCAGCCTGACTCTATCACACTCTGCCCCCTCCCATTTCCTCTACCCAGGTATTTACCCCCAATAACTCAATTCCAGCACTTTCAGCACTCTCGCTACCACCTTACCAGATATGACCCAAGCACTCCTTCCCTTCTGCCCCTCTTACCTGTCTCTCAGGCTCCCTCTGGTCCAGCTGCCCCGTGACTCATTATTACAGGCTGCCTGCCTCCTGGCCTCCTTCCAGTCCAGCAGCGTCCAGTGTGAAGCAGGGGTACCTACCTGGCTGGACTGAGCCAAGTCCAGCTGAGGCCTCCCTGGGCCCCTCCAACCTCTTTCTCCTACCCCCAGAAATCGGCCAGGGCTGGGGACTTCCCTGGCCTCCACTTACCCCTTCTGTGGGGGGTCCTGGCAAAAGAAACAGGCTGGAGCAATCTCCACTAGATTCTACCCCACCACAGCTATTTAAAAATGGTGCCCAGCCCTGAGGCCAATGCCAAAATGATGTTAAAATGGTGCCAGTCTCAGGGCAGGCTAGCACCATTTTCTTGTACGGCTGTGTATGCATACATTAAATAGCCATGGCAGGGAAAGATTGAGAGGGGATCACTCTTGCCCCTTTCTTCTGCAAGGACTCTTACAGGAGGGCTAAGTGGAGGTGATGAGGTCTGTAGTCCCAGCTGATCTTTTTTTTTTTTTTTTTGGGGGGGAGGTTAAAAGAGTTCAGGGAGCTTGGTAGCCCTAGACCCGGGTGACTTGGCAGTGGAGGTAAGGAAGGGGCCCCAGGAAGGCTCAGTTTCTTTTTCTTTTTGTACTGATTTATTTTTAATGTTTATTTCTGTACAGCAAATGGAGCAAACCAAAATGAACATTAAAACAAAACAAACAAAAATGCATCCTCCCCTGCCAAAAACATAAAACGAACCAAAACAAAAAAATTTGCATCTGCACATCCCTATCCCAGCAAGTATGAAGATTTCCTTGGACAGATCCTAAAATTACATGACCATATAAGCTCTTTATATATCTCCATATTTCTCTATGGCTGGAAAAATGCCCCATTTACAGTTTATAAGATATAGCCGAAAAGGCAAAAGGAAAAAAAATCTGATATGTCTCTTGAAAAATATTTTTTAGTGTAATAAAACAAACCAAAAAAAGAGATGGTCATGACATAGTCAATATCAAAGTGTTTTATACTCTAGGTCTCACCAAACTGTCAAACTGCCCTAATGCATAATATCAACATCTATCCAAAATCTCTATGAAGGTTTCTATGGAATTCCAGTGTTTATAAATGCCAGGTGCCGACACTCACTCATCATTTTCAAGAGTAGTTTGTGTAAAACAAAACCTCGACCTTCTATTTGCTAGAATACCTTTGTGTATATGTAAAAATGTATTTCTATGTTTTCTTTGTTAACTAAGCTGTTTCATTGTATTCGACTAAGGAATTGTTTCCTGCTTTTTCTGTTTCACTGTAAACCGGCATGATTTGCATTTAATGCAAGAATGTCGGTATATAAAAGTTAAAAATAAATAAATTACACAGACTTTAATTTCCTCTTTGAATTTCTCCGTTTCTTTACGAGGAAACGGAATTACATTCATGAATCCTGACCGCAGAGTCACAGAGCAGTCATCATACAGACAGATCCAGGAGCAATAAAGTCGAAGAGAATGACCAACTATAAAAAATCAAATCTAATGCCATATTCATGGGATGCTCAGACTGCTCTGCATCACTTGTGGGTAAAATTAGGAGTTTGTTCTCTCTCTCCCCCCCAGTCATGCAGATGCATGTGACTACGAGTACCCAGGAGTCTCAATCCTGCTGCACAAGGTGGGTCTTCTAGTGAGGTTAACTGGTTAGAAAGAAAGAAAAAGGAAGGAAGCTGGCCTGGCTGCACAAATGATTTATTTTATTCCACTTAAAAGAAAATGAATAACAAATTTAGGACCCGATTTACCAAGGCTTTACTCCCACTTTGTGTCTATAGTAAATGAGGTCCTTAATTTGTAGACTGATAATGTTAGAGGCTCCAAGGAAGTAATCACAAGATCCAGGGAATGGTGAGCATCACCCTGGAGGCTGAAGGGTGGGTGCCAGGAGGCCCAACTGTTATAATGTTGGTGAAGAGCTGGAGGGCTGAGGGCCTAGAGGTACATATAAACATGGTCCACATTACAGACATTGAATTATGTCTCAAGAGATGTGGTTAATTTTCCCATGTTAGGAGGCCCATATTCAACCTCGTAATTATTAATGCCGAATACTTTTAAAAAAATAATTGCCCATGTGTTACTGGTAAATAGTAAATGGGTTAATAACTTAGACGTGCATACATGCAGGTGTTAAAGATAACCCACATTGGTACATAGGCTCCAAAGCACCTTTTCCAAGATCACACGGAGTCAGGGGCAAGCGTGGTCAACCCTTTATCTTAGGACTTCTCCTAAATAGTAGTTTAATGCTTGAACCATTGCGAATAAGGCCAGGATATCCCAGTTCCAGTCCTTGATGATTGCAAAAGGTCTGGTTTTCAGAATAGTAATAATGAATATTCATCAGACATATTTTAAAACATGTGGTCCAAGGCCAAAACTTGCTTGCATAGCCCAAAAAATTGACCTGCGTGTTGGCCTCAAGGACTGGGGATTGGAAACGCCTGCATTAGTCTAATCCTCTTTTGGAAGGGTGCTTATCTGTTGAAGTGTATGCCATGCCCCTTGTGAACACCTATAGATCTGGCCACAGGAAAATTAAAAGATGCAGTCAAAATCCCCACCCAGCTGTCAAATTTTACCAGGCTAGCCAAATTAATAAAATGAGATCCAAATTAACACAATGATATCCAATATTCAGTAAGACTATGAGCAGGAAAGTTAGGCACATCATATTATATGTGTAGCATCATCTGAATATTCAGTGGGACTTAAGCGCACAAGCCTGCTCCTGAATATTTACGGATAAAGTTATGCTCAGAACTTTATCCGGCTAACTTTAAGATAGCTAATTTTCCGACCAGGCTTACTTGCATAACTTTATCTGGCCAGCAATGAACACATAAAGTTAACTATGCTTCAGGAACACTTCCAGCCCCACCTCCTTTCATGCGGATAAATTTTGTGCGCACAAGATATGCATACAAAATGTACCTGCTTGGCAGGGATGGGAGGAGGGGAATTTCAACCCCAAACTCCATCTCATCTTGAGATGTTTGTCCAGTCTTCATTTCCTAGCTTTTTACAAAATGTTTGTTGCCTTGTATAATGTATTGGGTTGGGTGTTAGAAAAACAAAACTGCGTTAAAGGCCCACAGTGACAAGCATTTCAGGGCGCATGAACATACCAACAATATTTACAAGTATACTGGGAAGACTACATGGGCCTAATGGTATGTTTTTGCTGTCATATTCTATGTTTTCATGTAACAATGGAAAGCTCTTGAGAGATATTTACACTTTATGGGAAAATTTTAAATCTCCAGCGCTCGCCAATACCGGAAGACATGCGCGTGACGGAACACGTGTGCGCCAAGCACATTTTCAGAGCTGTATGTGCGGAACAGGCAGGCTTTGCAGAAGAGGCGGGCTGAGGAGGGGCGGGGTCTGGGTGGGGCGGAAGCCAGCCTCGACAGCACCTAATGCCTAATGAACTTCTGCTCGTCAGAGCAGGTAACTTTTAAAACAAAACAAATTAGGGAAGGTAGGTGGGGTTTAGGGGTCGGGATGGAGAGGGAAAAAGGAATGAAGGACAGCTAGGGAGTTAGGGAAGGTCCCTCCCAGTCCGCTCTTTTATTGTAGCGGACTGGGAGGGAACTGGGGAAGGCCAAATCACGTCAGTGCGCGTTTATTAAAAAAATCCCCCCACTGCGTGCATGATTCGGCACCCGCGCTTGCGCTGATATTAAATTGGGTGCTTGTGGGCGTGGGTATCGGATTTTATAACATGTGTGCAGCGACACGCGAATATTATAAAATCAGCGTGCCCAGGGAACCGCGCACACATGGACGCCCACACGGCCCTTCTAAAATTTACCTCTTTATGAAGAAACACAAAAACTTAAAAAAAAAAAAATCCCTCAGTACCTATGTAGGAAACCTACCATACCATAACAGCACTAACTCCCTGGACTCAAGCAGCAACAATCCTACCTATGAAAAGGCAGCCCTGCAAATATTATAGAAGGTGGTAGAACACTAATGTACCCCCTACTGAAAAATGCAGATTAGAAAATAAAACAAGTTGAACCTCCATAAATTTCTACGCAGAACCTAAATGCTAGTAGAATACCTCACCTTGGTCACACATGCAGAACACAGACAAATCCCACCAAATACAGAATATGGGCCCACAAATTAGAAATAGGAACATGTAGACAAAGACTGACATGGAAACACTAAGAAGCCAGGCTCTGCATGCAATGAAACACTGGAGACGCGGAGCATAAATGCACTTCCTCCTATTCTGTGTAAAATATAAGACAGAAAAAATAAAAGACTTCCTTTCTAAGAGAAAGTGCAGGCAAAAAGCTGTATAATCCTCAGGGAAACAGCAACCATAGCAGCAAAATATTACATTTATACCATCGGGCCAGTTTAGAAACAATACTAAACATCACCAAAGCCCTGGAATTGGTGCTTGGTATTTCTCTTTTGCACATTGCAAGTTTCTCTTTTTACCATTTTATGAATCACTTTGGCAACACATGTACAAACTGTCATGCCAATAAAGTTTCTTGAATCTGCATGTGGAAAGAGGAAGAGGGAGAACCTTGCCCCAACTCCTATCAGAGTGAGGTATTTTAAGTGAGACCGTGGAAAAGGGTAATTTTTTTAAAAAACAACAAATGAGTGCATCTCCCTCTTAAATGGGGTGGATTGGCAACAGGCACAATTATATAGAACATATACAATTTTCAATCATGCCCATACCAGGAGATAGGCCCTGCCTAACACCAAGGCTATGGCTTGGCCTTACCTCAGTGAAGAGTCTTCCACAAAGGGTGACAGTAGCCAAACTGCAGTTTTCCATCCTCCATCTGTTACAATGAGGGACATCCAGACTCCTCCCTTTATAGTGAATTTCAGCTCCTCCATCAGATCACAAGGTACCCAGATGATTGTTCTTCATATTCTTCAAGCCTAAAGTATTTACTGTTTCACAATTCATATTGCCATAAGAGGCACATCCCGCATGCAAGGCCCCATTGGCATCCTTATCAATGTAATATGTCCCTTGCACACAGGATATATTGTGCTTGGTAGTATAGTTAGGTGGAGTGAGCCCACTACCCTAAGGCACCACACACAGAATGATTCATTCTTGGAATTTTTATATAGAAGCCCCTAGAGGTTTCTGGATCTATACCTAGAGAGTGACAAGAAGAGAAAGCAGGTTGTTCTCTCTTCCCTGAAAAGGCTTATTTTCCAAGAGGGTTTTCTCTCAGTGTTTGATTTGTGGAATTTCCCTGAAGAGATACTCTACTAGTATTAAGGAAGTTTAGTTTATAGTTGTGTTTTTCCACACTACTCTAAGGAGGACAATACCCATTCATTTCACCTTTGACTTAAAGGTTTCCATTTTTTACAGCCAAGAAAGTGTAGAAAACATGAAGAAGGATCGAGCAAAGCTTAAGGCATTGTCTAGAATCTGGTAGCTAAGATTTAATGCTAGAAAATGCAGAATCATGCATTTGGACTCCAAAAGCTCAAGGCAGTGGTACATCTACGGGATGAAATTCTTCTTTGTACAAAACCAGAGCACAATCTGGGGATGATTATATCTGATGATCTCAAAGAGGCAAACAGGTGGATAATGTGATGGCAAAAGCCAGAAAGATGCTAAGGTGCATATAGAGAGGAATGGTCAAAAAAAAAAAGGAAGTGATATTGCCCCTGTATAAGTCTCTGGTCAGATCTCATTTGGAATATTGTGTACAGATCTGGAGACAAACAATAGAATCGGTCCAGAGGGTGACTACTAAAATAGTTAGTGGTCTTCACTGTAAAGCATATGGGGGGCAGACAAAGATTTAAGCATGTATATCCTAGAAGAAAGGTGAGATAGTGGAGAACTGCTAGAGTAATTTAAATACTTCAGAGGTATCAATGCACAGGAGGTAGGTCTCCTTCCATGGAAAGGGGACTCTAGAATGAGGAGCCATGAAATGAGGGTGAAAGGATGGTGGATGCATGGAATAGCCTCCCAATGGAGGTGGCAGAGAGAAGGAAAGAATGTGAATGCAAGAAAGCATGGGGTAAGCACGGGGGATCTCTGAGGGAGTAATAGGGATTGTGAATGTGCAGACTAGATAGGCTATATAGCCTTTTTCTGCATTCATGCTTCTATGTTTTTGGTTAAGGATTAAAGGTTTCCCCAAGTCTTGGAAGAAAGCCCGAGTCCTGAGGGCTTCTTGTCTCTTGTAGGAAGGAGTCTTTTTAGAGTATTTGAGATTTTGAGGGAAATTGGGAGCTTGCAGTTACATCCTGGGGTTGGCTTTACCAGCCATTCCCTTGCCATCCAGGCAAATATTTGGAGATGAGGATGAAGGTGCCCATCTGGAGTATCAACCTAGGAAATCTAGGAGGAGCAAGCTGATCCAGTACAACAAGGAGAAAGCGAAGCAGTGAGAAACAGCAATTGGATTTCAGTTGGAAGGGATGTCCCAGAGCTAAGGAATCCACAGCAGCCACTTCCAAGGGAGTCCTAATGTAAAAGCCATGCGAGGGAATCCCGAGAGGGTGTGCAGTTTTCTGCACCCATTTGAGATCATGGATTCATCACCCAGAATACTGTGTAATGTGTTTAATCATCACTGAAGGTTTTGTATAAATTGCATTTGTTGAAACGTCACCAAAAGCCTGAAGAGTGATAATTCACGTTTTGCACACTACTTCTAAGTGAGATTCTTTTGATGGAAGTTGAACTGTCTAGTGTAACCAAACTGAAGGCCATGAGGCTTGTTATCCCAGACCTTATTTTTGCATTTCAGAATCTCCTGCTTACCCTTATTCTGGGGCTGCTGTTCCAATCTCTTTCTGCCTTCAAATAACCTATCAGGTTACCATGGTAGCAGTCTCTCACTGGCTAAATGTACAGCAATTGCAAGGTTGCTATACATCGTGTGATTGCGAATTAGTAATTTTATTTACAGTTTTAGAGACACATTACGGGATTTTAGGGGTTGCTTCCTTTCTCCAGTGTTTACATAGATTACATTACTACAGAACATTTATTTGCCACACACACAAGCATATCAATTGGAAAAAATAAAAAATATCCAAAATAAAGGTTACTGCTAGATACTTCAACTTAAGAAGCACAGCTCTGTCCTTAACATGCTATTTTTGTTGGAATGGAGGTAATAAATATTTGCTAGCCACATATAGTGGTCAGTTTTCCAAGCGAAAGTAGGCGCACGCTTCTCCTTCAAAAACCTGCTGGAGGTGCCAAGTACTGGTGGCCCTATGCCATTTGCTTTTTGTGCAGGTAGACTTTTCACTGAAAATATTCTACATGTATTATTTTCTGATCCCACCTAAAACATGCTCCTGAGAACACCTCCCTCAAAATATGGCACATAGTGCTCCTTGTTATGCTGCCTGAGGCCCCTCCCACTGCTCTGGATGAGCGTCGTCATGCAAGCACATGAGAACATGTGCCAAGATACTCACCTGGAGCCCTTATATTTTTATAATATATAGAGAGATATAAACATAATTACAGTAGATGATAGTAGATAAAGGATGTATCCCAGTTGCCAGCTGTAGAAATTTGACCATTTGTAGAATATCACTTCCTATACAAGTCAGTTTATATTGTTGTCTTTTTTGGTTCTCCACCATACTTGTTAGATGAAGATACAAGTTCCCATACTTAATCCAACACCCAGCAACTCCTTTCCACATCTCTTACCATCAAGCTTTGTAGTACCACCAAAACTAGGGAGGCTGTTGCCCAACCATCCAGCAGTTTAGGTCCAGTAACCTTGATGGAAGTTATCAGGCCACAACCAATCTGCCACCTTATTGGTTTCTGAGTTGTTTTAGCTTGTTGGTATCAACCCAGCTACCATGTAACCTGAGGTGTCACCAGGCAGTGCTCCCTTTATCTTCACCTTGTTTTCTTCTTATCACCCTGCTGGAGGATACCTGGTCACCACTAACTTGCTGGCATCCAAGAGGTGGGTTTATGGGGAAATTGTAGCCTGCTAGTTCCAACATGACTATCCTGTGAGTACGATGTTGCTAGGTCGTGCTTCTGTTATCTGACCCTACTTTTGTCCTTAGTGAAGGATGAGTTGTTTGCAATACTACAACCTCAAAACCTGTTCCTACTACTGTCCTCTATATCTGTCCCATGGATGCTTGAATTCTCTTGGAGAACTGGTTTGCACCACCTCAGTTGGTAGGTTATTCTAGGTATCTGCCACTCTCTAGATAAAGATATTTTTTCTCATGCTCCTTTAAACCTTCCTCCCTCCACCTTCATATTATGATGCCTTGTCCTTGAATTTCCTATTTTATGTAAAAATTTACCGCCTGTAATTCACTTTATTTATTTAGCCATATTATTGCACGCCTTACCCATGTTGGCTCAAGGCGAGTTACAAAGGGGGTCAGATAATACCATAAAACATAGATGTTAACATAGCAAACCTAACACATCAGCACAAGAACTGTTTTATTGAAGCCTATCAAACCATTGAGTGTGTCTATCATATCCCCCCCCCTTCCCATCTTTCCTGCAACAAGTGCATTTTGAGTTTGTGTAGGGTTTGTGTCACAGGCCTTGTATCATTTTAGTAGCCCTTTTCTAGAACATTGCATTCTAAAAATCAGAATTCTCTTAAGAGACCTTCTGTGTCAAGAAGTAAATTTCAGCAAACAAAATCACAAGCGTTCTCTCTTATTGGCCCAGTTCTCTGGACTAAGTTGCCTCCAAATTTAAGAGCATATGAGAGTTTTAAAATATTTAGAAAACAACTTAAGGCTAATTTTCGCAGACAGGTGTACCCTGACTGATTTAATTTTATGGTGCTTGATTTACGACTAATGTAGTGTAATTGTTTTATGAATTGTGTGTGTTGTGGTGTTATCCCCCACTAATCAATCTTGTTATTGGATTTAGCGGATGACAAGTACACTAAATAAATAAATAAACACGCAGATTCTGTCCTCTCAATGCCATTACAAAGGTACAGCCTCCAGAAATGAACACAGTACTCAAGGTGGGGTTTTCAATATTACCTCCTTTGTCCTGCTGCTGAAGCCTCTACTTATGCAACGGAACATACTGTTAGCATTCCCAATTGTTTTATTACACTGACTGGCTACTTGCAAGTCATCTGAGAGGATTACTCCTAGATTTCTTTTCTGTTTAACAGTTTCCAGTTCTTGTCCTTCTAAATGGCTAGAACAGTTTTGCACTCCAAATGCAGGATTTTATACTTTTTAGCAGTGAAGTTCATTTTCCAAACCCTTGACTATTCTTCTACTTCTTTTCAAGTCCGCTTTCATTTTTTTTTCACCCATTCTGGTGTGTCTGTAATGTTACAGATTTTTGTATCATCTGCCAACAAGCATATTTTTCCCTCAAGTCCCTCTGCAATGCTGCTAATAAAGACCATGAAAAGATCCAGTCCTAGTACCAGGTCCTTGGGTACAGCACTGGTCACTTTATATGCATCTGAATGGAGTCAATTTACCAGCATTCTCTGCATTCTGTTAATCAACAGTTCCTCACCCTGAATTTTCTGTCTTACTGCCCATCCCTTCTAGCTTGCTTACCGGTCTTCTCTGCATAACAGTGTCAGAAGTCTTACTAAAGTCCAGGTAGGCAACATCTACCATGCCTCCATGATCCACCATTTTTGTCACCTCATTAAAGAACTCAATCAAGTTTGGCTGAAGGATCTTCCCATGTTGTCTGGTGTCCTGTAGTCTATTTATTTCAAGGTGCAGCACTCTTTTTTTAATCTTTAGTTTTGTTTCCACGGTTTTTCTCACTGTTGATGTTAGGCTAGCAGGTCTGCAGTCACTGCTTCCTCCATGTCCCAATTGTTGTGTGGCGTGGCCATGTTTTCTCTCCTCCAGTCCTTTGGAACCTCTGCCCGTCTTCAAGGAGAGATTGAGCAGGACTTGGGAGGGACACTGTCAGCACATTCTTGAGCTCTGAGCATTCCAAGGTGTATCTTCAGGACATTTTGTATTATTATAAAAGAACAGCACCTTTCCATAGGCAGCAGTGCACTGGCTGCCTAATGCTTTTTGTTTTTTTTGTGATTGTTTTCCCTACCTATATGCACTCAGAGAGTGACAGAATGATCAAATTAAAGAAACAATGCTATATCACTGAGTAAATCAAGAAACTGTGGCCTTTGCTTACTAGCTACAACTGATTAAATGATTTCGATGGGTCAACATATCCACCTACTAAAATGGAGATCAAATAATGGGGGCAAAAGAAATGGTTTAAAGTGAAAGTTGGGAAACCAATCTCTCCTCTGATTTTCTTATACTCCCGTTAATTTTTCTCATTTTCTTCTTGGGATCTCCAGTGCTAACATGGAGGCTTCATGGAGGCCTGTACCTTTCCAGTCCATTGGCAATTAGAACAGTAGCTCATCAGGTGGCCAATATCCATTAGCAATTATATGTTATGAATGCCATAACTATAAAATTTATATTTCCTGTCTAAAAAATTATAAACTGCCTCTTGGAAATAAATAGCAATTAGTTCACTATAATCCAATTTCAACTTTTTCCCTGAAGAAAGTTCTTAAAACATCCATTAATAGATAATAACTTAAAATGGTAGCTGGGTCTGATGTAAATGTTTACTTTTTTAAAATGAGAAGGATTTAATGTGGATTAAGCAGTACGGTTGCCTTCTTAGTCCACTTGATTATATTGAAGTAAGTCAATAAACAAAAAAAAAATAAGGTGATATCTTTTCATTGGATTAACTTACTACACTTCTTGGCTAGCTTCTGGGAGTTAACAGGTCAAAAGAAAAAAAACTAAACATGGAAATATCATTGCTCTAAATCCTACTAGTTGCAATGGAGAAGTTACAGAGAAGGGCAACCAAAATGATAAAGGGGATGGAACAGCTCCCCTATGAGGAAAGGCTGAAGAGGTTAGGGCTGTTCAGCTTGGAGAAGAGATGGCTGAGGGGCGATATGATAGAGGTCTTTAAGATCATGAGAGGTCTTGAATGAGTAGATGTGATTCAGTTATTTACACTTTTGGATAATAGGAGAACTAGGGGTATTCCATGAAGTTAGCAAGTAGCACATTTAAGACTAAACGGAGAAAATTCTTTTTCACTCAACGCACAATTAAGCTCTGGAATTTGTTGCCAGGGGATGTGGTTAGTGCAGTTAGTGTAGCTGGGTTCAAAAAAGGTTTGGATAAGTTCTTGGAGGAGGAGTCTATTAACTGCTATTAATCAAGTTTACTTAGGGAATAGCCACTGCTATTGATTGCATCAGTAGCATGGGATCTTCTTGGGGTTTGGGTAATTGCTAGGTTCTTGTGGCCTGGTTTGGCCTCTGTTGGAAACAGGATGCTGGGCTTGATGGACCCTTGGTCTGACCCAGCATGGCAATTTCTTATGTACTTAGTAACATATCACCCACTCCATATCACACAGGCAACCACCGGACAACTCACTGTAACTTGTTTTCAATTCTTCTGACAATACCTTGACTTCTCTTTACTTGTCTTGTTGGCTGCTTTCACCACTTAGTCCAACTGCATGAAATAACACTCTCCAAAAGCAGATCTTCTTAATCCGATGCTCATTTTGGCTTATGTTTTTTAGTCAATAGGAAATCATTTTCATAGTATCCAACTCCAAATTGTATCCTCACAGTTCTACAGCTATTCAACTCACACAAAATACTGTAGGACAGTATGAACACCTATCACGCCCGGTTGTAATTGGCACTGTAGAATATATATTTTTAAACTGAATTTGATATTCTCAGCAATGAGATATACTAGAACGGACCAATGATACAAAAACAAAACCCATATTGTACTCTTTTTTTTTTCCCAAAGGAAGAAAACAGAATTTATCAAATTCCTTGTTCTCCCACAGGCACGTGAAGACAAAGTGGATTATATCAGGTAGCATGAAAATAGAGTTTTAAAGACATGATCCCCAACTTCCTTATTCCAATGCTGTAACCATTTGGCCATAACTTCTCTCTCCCCCCCCCCCCACCACTACAGTATATTTAAAGCACTACCCATATAGGGCCGGATTTTCAAAAGGTTACGCGCGTAAATCCTCCGGCCTTACATGCACCGGGCCTATTTTAAAAAGGCCCAGCGACGCGCATAAAGTCCCAGGACACATGTAAGTCCCCGGGCTTGCAAAAAGGGGCATGGAGGGGCGGGGCCAGAGGCCTCTGACACAGCGGCCATTTGCCGTTGTGTCAGAGATCGCGTGCCGGCAGTTGGCCGGCGCGCGCAACTTACTTCAGCCCCAGGGCTGAAGTAAATTTTGAAATAAAAAAAGAAGTCATCAATGGTAGGGGGGAAGGGCGTGTACATAGGGGAAAGGAAGGGAAGGTGGGGTGGGGAGTAGGGAAGTTCCCTCCGAGGCCGCTCCGATTTTGGAGCGGCCTGGGATGAAACAGGGGAAGGCAGCACGGTTCGGAGCAGGCTCGGTGCACGCAAGGTGCACAACTGTGCACCCCCTTGCGTGCGCTGACCCCGGATTTTATAACATGCGCGTGCATGTTATAAAATCGGGCGTACATGTGCGCGTGCTGTGTAGCACGTGCACATGTAGGCCACGTTCGCTTCTTTTAAATCTACCCCATACTGTAATAGCAGGAAATAAATGACATAGTGTGGTTCCATCCATGATAGAAATCAAATAAAAATTTTATTGAAGTCACCCTCTCATTAGCGTATCACTTTAGAGAGTGATGATGGATGTCCTATAACTCTGTTACAATTATATTGCAATGTGTTTTCGGTTTTGCATTTTGCTATAATGCTAACAAGCATATGCTTACCAGGGGCTCTAGCATGCAAATTTCTTGAATGCATAAATGGTCTTATATATAGAGATATTCAGACCACCGCAATTTTTCTCAAGTTGCAAAACAAAAATATTTAACATAGTAACATAGTAAATGATATCAGATAAAGACCAAAAGGCCCATCTAGTCTGCCCAGCAGCAATTTTATGTGCATTTTACCTAAAGCTGATCAAAATTCCCATATGGAACACACCCTTGTGTCCCCTTTAGGGGTGCAGCTGCTGCTCATGCAGGTTTCCCCATGTTTTCCAGGAAGCACAATGCAGCCATATCACTGCTGCCTTGGGCTGCTACTGTTGCTCAGACAGCTTAGGAAGACTTGGAAGATATTCAGCTCTCTGCTGCAGAGAGATAAGCCTTTGATCATTATTATGCAGTCTTAAGAATTTTGCAGAACTGATATCTAGTTAAATAGCATGGGGCATGCTCAGTGGCAGAGCACAGCACTGTCATGGGGAGAAGAAGACCTAGGCTCGATTCCTGAGCCCCAGTTTATTCTCCCTGGGCTGGTAGGAGAGAGGGATACTGCGGAGGTAGCACTCACAGTCCTTGGTAGGGAGAGAGTCTCAGCCGTTAAATGATGGTGACCTCTAGAATGTGTGTGTTCTGGGAAAAGCCCCTGCTTAAGGACCATCACTGTGGTGGCTGGGGGAGGGATGATATAAAATATAGGGAAAATGCTCTAGGTAGTTATTAATAAAGGTTTATAGCACCATAGACCAGTAGAGGCTAGCTCCCACTAAACTAGGACACAACAACCCCTCCTCTAAAAAAACCAAAACCAACCCAACATGGCATACATTATAAAATGCAAAGTTAGCATTGCATTCAGAATTGCATTTCGTAAGGGTTGGAGCATCTGTACTGAGTGACAGCCATTAGTTGCCCATATCTTGGTTGGGGTCAATCAGAAAAGTTCTTCTGTTGGTCTTTAAAGCCATTAACAGTGATGGCCCTAATTATATGAGGACAGCATTAGAAGATTATGATCCCTCCCGATTTCTATGATCATCAGGGAAAGTTGCTCTTTGCTTCCCCTTGCTTAGAAGTTCTCACCTAACAGAGACATGGAATAGATCTTGTGCTTGTAACCAGCCCAGGCCTTTGGCGTGCTCTTCCCCTGGAGCTCCAGCAGGAAACAGACCATCTACTCTTTCGGAAAAGGATCAAAGCAATTTTTACCAGCAGGTATCTGGGCCACAGGAATAACTGCTGCTGTGTTCATCTTTGCTTTTCACTGCCTTTCCTGCTAAAACTGTTACATGAGCTGTGAAAGATGATGATCCCAGTTGTCGCTTAGTTTGTTCTTTTGTCTTGTTTTCATGACAGTGTATGACTAGTCTAGCTTTGCATCATACGATTGTAATTTTTTGTTTCGAGATTATTATATGCTATGAGCTAGGTCTTTGGATTAGCAGGCTAGAGATTTCTGTAAGTAAATAAAAGAATATTGCAGAAGTGAATGCCTTCCTAGTTCAATTTCTGGAAACAATGACTGCACAGGGTTGAAATTGGATGTTCTTGCAACGGTATAAGCAGGGATGTCATTAGGGGGTAGCAAGTAGGGCAATTTCCTGGTGTCCCAATGGCACAAGGGGACCCCAAAGAGAAGAAAGGTGGGGGCGCCTGCTGATGAGGAAGGAGATGTTTGGGCTGCTGACAAAGCTCGTCCTGCCAGCAAGCATGAATGGTTTTCAAACGTGCGGGATGGCTGTGCTGATTTCAGGCTTCACGAGATCAGCACAGCTGGCTTGCCAGTGTTTCGTAAATGCTTGCAATACTGTGCTAGCATTTTGTGCAGCTGCAGGCAGCCCAAATCCCGTGGACCTTCAGAAAGACTCCTGGGCTACCTGTTGCCCCCTCCTGCCTCATGAATCCTGGGGTGGTGCAGAAGGAAGAGCTTGAGTCATCTTGCTCTGTGCGGAGGTTGCAAGGTTCCTCTTCTCCCCACACCGGCCTCTACGAGGATGCAGCGCCTGCGCCACTACTGAGTGGGGTTTTCTGCTGGTGCAAACCTTGAGGCTAACAGTGTGGGCCCCAGAGTGGTTCTACCCCAGGTCCGATGCTTCCTCTGGCTTGGCTCAGTCTCTCTTGGGACCCCAGGGGTCCCAAGCAAGAGCTCAATGGGAAAAGAGAAAACACCCCCCATGCCGGTGACTTCATGGTTTAAGTCTGTAGTGGCGCAGAATGCACTGGACCTAGCTGAAGCTGTGCATGCTTGACTGGGCACAAATCATGGACAGGTGACAGCGGTGGGGTGTAATGGGCTTGGGATGTCAGTGTCTGTACAGCAAGAACAGTGCAACTTTTTTTTTGTCTTTTGATGTGCATGCTTACATTTTGCAAAAACATACTCTAGATTTTGAGTTAGAGAAAGGCAATAAGAAGAGCACTACCCAATCTCTCCTGAGCTGGCAGTCAGAATGATCGGCATGCAGGCCAGAATAGCTTGATCAGGCTACTCAGGTGTCATTTATAGGCCTACTCCATGCACTCTGCCTTGGGCCCCTACGTACGTAGCTAACGCTGTGCCGCTGGCTGTTACAGGCACGCTAGGCTCTTCAGCATCTCTCCGGCACTGGTGATGCACTGTCATTAATTTAATTTAAAAAAAAACTCTGAAATTTGTCTTCTCAAATTGGTTCATGCACTGTTGCATTCTGCTGTTTGCTCTCTCTATTCCCCAGATAACTTTAAATCGCTGCTGTACTTGCGCTAAGTCAATATGTAATTAGCAGTGTACCTACACGTTTGCTACTAATGATATTTCTTCTGTACTGATGGAACATTGTGCAGTAAGACCATTTCCTCGCCAAACATTCACTTTCTTACTGCTTTGGACTCGTGAATATTTTGGAATAATTAATGTTTCCTCAGCTATGTTCACTCTGAGATGCTTACAAACAGGGGGATATAAAAAAAGGTTTCCAATTATTTTAGCCCTCATTGCTCAGGCAAAGTAATTTACGGTTAATATGTTATCTTTTTTTCTTGGTACTCCCACTAAGCTGTGAGTTGATAACAGTATCTCGAAATAAATTAAAATAATAATAGTAATAATATAACAAATCTCTTGATAACAGGGTGTTAAATCGACATCAGAATTTGCAGCCATACCCATGAACAAGAGTCTTCACAGATATTACTTCGGGTTTAAATAGACGATTGTGTAGAAATGTTATGGCAACATCTCTGGTCCTCCTGAACTACTAGCAAGAAAAAAACGTATGTACAAGGCCCTCAGCTTCATGAGAAAGAATTAGAATTCCAGAAGCTGTCCCCAATACCTTTATTTACAAAATTAAAAACAAAAATAGCGTGGGCTAAAGATCTGCAGATATTTGTCAAGTTATGTGGCTGAAGGATTTGCACCACAGAGCACATTGTTTTGGGAACACAATTTTTTCTAAAGAACCAACTCAGTCTTCTGAGGATGCCCCATAGAAGTGAATTCTGCAGAGAAAGGATGGCTCAATCAGCTCAACCAGTTCTGCTGGCCTTAGTAGGGTTCCCATCCGTCCGGTTTTCACCCCGACAGCCCAGTTTCTGATAGTAGTATCTGGATGGAAATGAATAAAAACCGTTCATCTCTGGTTTTCTGCCTCTCCCTGCTGCCAGTTCCTGGCCCACTTCTCACCCTCAACCTTCCTTCCTGCTCTCACTCCTCCCACACTAATGTCCAATCACCACTCTGCCATAATCCTCAGTCCTCCTCCAGCACTGGTAGGAGAAGAGTGGCACTTCGAGCTACGCCTGTTTCCTCCACCCGCCAGCTTCACTATGGCAGTTTGAATAAATGGGGCCCTGTAGCCTTTTGGGAATCCCCTGGCCCTGAGCATTCAAATCTCAGATGCCAGCAGGAGAAGTCAGACGCAGATAAGAAGTTCCTCTCCTCCTGAAGGTCAGGGATCGAAGAACTGGGGATCAGGGGGAATGGTGAGTTGAAGATCGGAGAGGAAGGGCTGAGAAGGAAAATCCTGTGGGGAGTGGACTGAGGGAGCGGGAGAGAGATGGAAGGGGAAGGAATATTCCCATTTGCCATCTCTGGAAAAGGTGTAAATCCTTGTCTTGTTTGCTCCTTCGCAGAATGTTTGTTTCCTGCATATTTCAATTTCACAGCACTGAGGCCTTTGCAATTAGATTTTGCCACAACAAAGCAATGTCCAGACTGGATAATGTTTCTTATTTTATTTTTAATGCATGTTGCAATTTGTCATCCATTAATATGTAGTAGATATACAATATTTCCTAAATAAAGTGTTTTGGGAGAGGAGATCAGTTTTTTCAATCCATCTTTAAATGGATTTGTTTCCTAGTGAAATAAATAAACAAAAGCCTATGACAGCATCACAGTAATTAACTTAAAGTGAAGTCATGCAGTTCGACTAAAGTAATTTTGGCATGTTACAACCACCTTACAAACTATGGATGAAATATTCTCTACTTTTGTTAGCTCTACCGTTGCACATGAATTGATAGCTACACTATTCCTCCCCCCTTCCCACTTGTATAGCATTTTAAACCCTGCCTTTCCCTCCCCAGCCCATTTCCCCATCCCTTCCCCAACGCTCCATGAAAAGACCATCCCAGTTACTGCTGTAAACATTGAGAGATGGCAAGGCATGCCCATTAAATCATGCATTTATCGGTTTGGATGGACATTCCACAGCATGGAGAACGCTTTCATTGCTATTTGCCCACGTCACCGTCATGCCCGTAACCATGCCCAACTAACGTCAAGAGGAATACGGATTGCTGACTGCATTCTGTTTTCATGGAGTCAACCGGTGGATTTGGTCACAATGGCACCAAGAAAAAAAACAAGCTGTGACGAGGGGTGAATGGGGCTACCCACATTTTTCAAAAGCATACAAAAGAGGTTAAATCCATATGCTGCGGAGATGAGGCACAACAAAGCATCACGAAGGTTACAATATCTATGGCTAAGATGATGGTGTATGACTTATGAATAAGCTTTATTACCTGCAGAGCAAGGGGTTTCCATCTCATATTTTTCAGTAAAGCTGGTGCTGAGGTTAGCATGCTCTGAGGTCGCTTTTTCAAAGTTAAGATAACACCACTCGGGTCCTCTCGCAGTGCATTCACCAAATTTTTCAACTGCCACCCCACCTGGTAACCAGCAAAATCATTACAATATAATTGAGGCACAGTATTCATGATGTAATGCTCCCCCCTTTAACAAATAAAGAGACTTGATCAGTTAAATTATCACGATGAGTTATGTAATTTTATCTAGGAGGTACACTGGGGAAAAAGAATGTAAAGGTTCATCAATTCTCTCAGTGAGATCTCATGCCATCCAAAGGAGTCTGGCCCATTACTAAGCATTAAATTGGGCCTCCCTTGAAGTTTCATGATGATATGGATGGGAGAATGGTGTCAGACTATTTTAATTCTGTGGGATGAGGTGGGGTGGGAAGGGGTCAGGTGGATAGGTATAGTTGCTGATTACCATATATATATCTTGGCACGTCCACAAAACAAATCAACGTATGGTAGTAATAAGTTCATTTATCCAGGAAGACCTCTTTCTCCCAAACAAGCTCTTTCTGCACTGGTGTGTGGATTTTCACTCTTCCGCAAAGGGAAGAAGAGAAACAAGAGAAACCTATGACCCTATCTAAGATGGGGGAAATTAGGCTTTTGTCACAACACTACTTTCCCTCACTTGTTTGGAAAATGTCAAGAAAACACCCCCTTCTCTGAATACACACAGTACCTTGGCAGCAAATAGGAAACAACAAAACTAATTTCCTTTAAATGTTGAAATTTCAGCAAATTTTAATTTAGTTGTCAAAAATTCAGCTCTGCATCTCATGCAGGCCTACCTGCCAATTTCTTGATAGATAGAGCACTGCAGCAAACTGTGTTCTAAATGTCCTTATTTACTCTAGTTTATCCTTAAAATTGATTTCCAAACTATTTGGAAATTAGCATACCCTACTGATGGGTCCAAACATATGGTTAAGAACAAGTGATTGACGCTACAGTACCAGCAGATTTAGTATGATACTAAACCATACCTTCAAGCGTCTTCCAACCATCTAAAGAAAGAAGCTGTCAGTTAACCAGATGACCAAGCTGTAGGAGTCCAAAGGTCTGACTTTTGAACCTCACTCCTCTTTAATGGTATGTTAAGGGTGGAGACTGTCGTGAACACAGAAAAGCCACTCCGTGGGCATGAGCAGCGGATGATTGAACATAGAGAAATTTAGCCATTGTGCACCTACTGTGGAGGGAAAGGAGAGGCTTGAGTGCCTCTGCCTTGTATCCCTCTCCAGTCATAAAAGGCTGTGAGTAGACTGGGTTGGTTGCCTACAAGTAGAGATGCTGGGCCAGGCCTAAACCCTGTGTTGCTGTTCCGGTTTAGATGTTTTTTTTCCCCCATCAGCATAAAAGTGCTGTGGCTACCTTGCTGGAAAAAACGGATCTTTCATTGCCTGTTGAAAGGCGTGGCTCTTTCTACATGAATTACAAAGGAAGCCATCTTAGTGAATAAGGAAATACAGGCCAAGCACAAAAGAGTATAGATCCCCATAAGACATTTTTTAATCACCATCCATGGACTCAGGGATCATATTCTGTGGATCAGATTGAAGGTGTTCATCCTTTTACATTTTATCCTGGTTCAAGAAGCTGTTTGATTAATAACCCTTATTTGAATAAGCTAGGATAATGAGTTTACTAATATGGGCAACCAGGACTCATGGCTCCTCTCTCTCGGCTTTTTACAAACACACCATCTGAAGAAATAATACACAGAAACAGCTGATTGGGATGTCAAAAGGCCGCAGCTTTATTTACATACAATTCTCCAGAGCTACTATAAACCAAACAATAAGCCCCAAGGATATATCCGCCTCGCCCCAGCAAGAAGCTCCCTCCACAGGCCACTAAGCCTGTAACTACCAGCGGCACCCCCACCACAACCCAGCAAGGGGTCCCAACCATGTAACTGAACCCATTCACATGCAATTCAAATAACACAGCTTCAAGATAACCCGCCACCTAGTGGATTCCTTGATATCAGCGCCCCCCCCCCCCCAAAAAATAACCATGGTTCTGGTAACTCCGCCACCCCAAGCTGTGACGACCCTAAACAATGCCAAAAGAAGGGAGGGGAGCAAGAAGCCATGCTGGAAGCATGGCTTCTTGCTCCCCTCTGAAACAGACCCCTACTCCCTTGGGGAGCCAACCAACCAGGCCTAACTGTCACCTGTGCAGGAGAAGCAAGCCTGGTGCCCATATTTTCTGGGCATCCAGAGGCCTGGCTCTTCCTGCCCTCCCATTAGGACTACAGAAAGTCATTTCCAGCAGATCTTGGGCATTTTCAGATCAGATTTTAGTTAAGGAAGTTTTATGCCTGTCTCTTTATTAACAGAACAGCATATGTTTCTGTTCCCTTGTCATATGACAAGGTACAAGTTGAATATGTTTATTGCTATGGTTCAGGGTGCTTCATTTGCAGAAAATTAATCTTAAAATGCTCAAGAACATTAAAAATGCAGGATGCCCATGTCATGTTAATGTCTTCCTTTTCACAGAAATAAAGGACTATTAACAAAATAAAGCAGATTAAAAGCAGAAAACTGGTAAGCGGTGAAGAGACAAAGCTCCAGCAGCCCCCAGGCTTGATATTAAGAAGGTTTGCAAACATTCAGTCACCACAAATAAAATGTCTAGCTCTTCCAATCTTCTGCTTGATTCTGGAATGACTGGGGGAAGTTCAGCTCAAGGTAGGCTGGGTTGGATAGATAAACCAGAACTTCACTGGCAACATGTGGGCTCATTTGAATAATCTGAGATGAATCAGGAGAGGCCAGAAATATACCTCTCTAGCTGGGTCTACTCTTTGCACAAATCAGACTGATTAATAGCACAGCCAAAGGCCTTTGGAACAACTCCTCCACTGTTATTTTGGGTTTTATATTTTCCCTTGCCTTCTTTTTGTAGCAGCTGGAGGTCTGAATACACAACTGTTATCTCTCATTAGCTGGATACATTTAATTTTCCCATCCTTCCTGTGACCAGCAACATGATCAAAGTAGTCACATTTCCTGATTGGCTAGGAAACAGCCAATCTGAAAACCCAAGCAGCTTGCTGGGCTTCCTGATTGGCTGCTGTGAGCAACTTGCTGACATCACTGGTTGCTAGAGGTGGGGATTGTTTAAGGAAGTCAGTCAGTAATCTAAGATAGGAGTCCCCAAATCTGTTCCTCAAGGACCACAAACTCTTGTTTTATTGGTTTCCACAATGACCATGCATGAGATATTTTTGTATGTAAGTTCATTGTGGAAATCATGTAAATCAGTCTGGTTTGTGGCCCTTGAAGAACGTATTTGGGGACGCATGGTCTAAGAAGATATATGATGTTACAAAGAAACATGGTTAAAGCTACAACGGTTATTATTTTTTTTGCAGAAGTCATCAAAATTCATGGAAGAGGCAGCATTTTCTGTCCCCTGCAATTAAATTGCTGCCATGATTTACCATAGTCCCTTCCCATTAATCTTCTTAGCCCCCCAGCCCTCCTCTTTTGGAGTCTACCACGTATCACTCCTGCATCTAATCCCATGCTTGCTTTCCTGCGTCCCTCCCCATTTCATCCCACAGACTGCATGCTCTTTAGGGAAGGAAGCTGGGTGACTTATATTGATCTTAAATAATTGTCTCTCCATGCTGGCATATTTATTTGCCTGCCTCGTATGGTAGTGCATATGCTATCAGCTGGGTAAAGAAAAAAAAAATGAAAATAAAAGGAAGAAAGCAAGCAAACTGCTGCATGCTCTGGGAGGGAACACCAGGAGAAGCCTTGCAGCTGCAGAAATAAATTAATTCATGGATCTGACAGCACTGTAATTCAGATTTTTATTTATTAGCATTCTAGGGCTCGATTCTGCAAAATTTGGAGGCGTGGAAAATTACTGCACATGCACATAGATATTTAGGAGAGGGAAGGGGAGGGGAGGGGGGTTATGCAAATGAAAAGATGTGCATTCAGGATTTATAATAAGTACCTCAATGGGTGCCACATATATTGGCACTTGTGTGAGGCTGAGAGTTTCCCAAGCTTTGATACCCTCACCCATGCTTTTGGCTGAAAAATAAGTTTCTTTCTTTGTTCCATTACCTCATCATCTCTTTTTGAACTAGGGCTTCCCTTTCCCCTTTCCCTCCGTCCCCGCACTACCCATGGCAATAAAGGGTAAACCTTTGATAAAGGGTACACAGGACAATAATAATTATACCTTCAGCTACAGATGCTGCCACAGGGAGTACCAGTACAAAACATCTGCCCATACCTTAGGGAGAAAAGAGAATTTATCTAATCCAGGGGTAGGCAACAATAGTCCTGGAGTGCCACAAAAGGTCTGGTTTGCAGGGTATCCACAACAAATCTGCATGAGATATTTGCATGTACTGCCTCCATAGTATACAATTATACCTGATGCATATTCATTGTGGCTGTCCTGAAAATCAGACTTGTTTGTGGCACCCCTTGACTGGAGTTGCCTACCCCTGATCTTCTGCCTGAAGGTCCCCATAACACTCCATAAACTACTCAAAATGTAATGAACACAGGAACATTACAAAATGCAAAGAGCATTCTTCATTAGTGTAACAACCCTTGGAGAGGAGGCCACACTTCCTACTATTGCAGAATCTTGGTCCACTCAAGCAGGATGAGGAAAACAAAAAAACATTTGGGTCCCATGAAATAGGGGAAGGAATGCTCCTGCAGGGCCACCAAGAGAGTTCACAATGCACAAAACTAAAAGTCCACATCAAAAAGCATGCGCCAAACAGAAGAAAGTTTACTGTAAAAAAAACAAAAAACTGGCAAAGTCTCAAACAACAAAAAAATCCGAAATCCAACAAAATCAATGCAGAAAGCCAGAAACAGCTTGCAGTGAGTTCAAACAACTTATAGCCATTTGCACAAGCGCAGTTCTTAGGCTGTGCAAGTGCCAACATTCCTCCCAATGAGCTTGTCAATTTTGAGCCCTAGGAGGTATAAAATTCCTCCCAGCGGGATGGCCCCAAACAATTCTTCCCATTTGCTTCTAGTGGTTAGAAATCCCCAGGTCCACCCCCCTCCACAATCCATCACAGGAACGCACCTGGCTCCCAGACAACACCAGAAGCACCTTCTTCCACGCCTCTCAGCAAACTGCTAGGGAACTCTTGTACTGAGTCCCAAAGATTCCCCAAGAAGACTCCTTAAGAAACTCCTCTTCACAACTCCTTATAGGCTCCTCAGACAAACTCCTCCCATCCTGCTTTCAGATATTGCCCATCCCCTTAGGGGAAGAACACTCCTATCTCTCATCCAAATACCTACACCCCTTGAACTTTCCTCTGAACCTCCCATTGCTGGAAATCTTCACTTTACTGAATAGCCCTTTTCCAGAGAACCCAGATGAGGGAACTGCTCTATACAAGGGTGAACAACTCCAGTCCGAGAGGACTGCAGGCAGGTCTGGTTTTCAAGATAACCAAGCTATGCTAATTACCTTTGTTTACCAAATCAAATACATGCCAGGAATATTATTTTGGTTATCAGTTTGTAGCCCTCAAGGACTAGAGTCATGCACCTTCCAGGCCGCCATGACTGACAAAACATTTCCTTTCTTCATCTCACCTCACATCGCACAGCCCTAGTGTCCTCACTGCAAAGCATCATCTCACTGACCCAACCTCTCCTGGGGGCAGGGTTGCCAACTCATAAAAAAACATTTCTGCTCATGGCCTATCAGATTTCACTGACAGTCAAAGCTTTTTTACTGACCATCAAGATTGGCAGTAAAAATATTTTTTTCGGGGTTAGCTACTATGCCTAGCAAATACTGTGCTTGACATGGGAGTTCCCTGTCTAAATTTGAAAGAGCCTTCCTGCTGAGGGGCTGGCCCCCTTCTGGAATTAAAGCTTCTCCTCTTCTGATGGGCCTTTCTACTCTGGCAGTCATGATTCCATTTAAAATGAAGAGCACAGGCCCCCACGCATCACTTCTGTGCCCAGATATGTCATGGGGGCCTGGAAAATAATAACTGAATTGCAGTTCAGGTTTTCCACTGCAGTCTGGAAGGGGGACCTGTGCAGGGCTGGTGCAAGAATGTCTGGTGCCCTAGGCAAACCTTTAGTCATTCACCCCAACTCCTCCAACTTAACTACTGGCAGCAGTG
This sequence comes from Rhinatrema bivittatum, assembly GCF_901001135.1. Taxonomy (NCBI): domain Eukaryota; kingdom Metazoa; phylum Chordata; class Amphibia; order Gymnophiona; family Rhinatrematidae; genus Rhinatrema; species Rhinatrema bivittatum. Next base: position 226,636,603 of record NC_042619.1, on the reverse strand, counting down.
GCTCTAGGGCAGTGCTTACTTCTTTGATGGTATTGGCTTTGATACAGCATCCCTTTAGACTTCACACTGGCACAATTTTGCTGCCCCCCCCAAACTCTTGGCACGCTAGGCGACTGCCTAGTTTGCCTAATGGAAGCACCGACCCTGGTCCCTAAGATAAACCTACATTTGTCACTGCAGGTTGAAATGGAGATTCAATCTGTTTTGGGTTTTTTTTTTTATAACTTTTTCTATGGGCAGCCCGAAACTTTATGGGAAGTTGGCAACCCTGCCAGTAGGCGCCAGAGAGACCCTCTACCACCTGAGAAAGCAGAAAGCTAGTCCTGCTGAGGTTTTGCAACTTCAGTGAACAGAATGTTAAATACTTAGCTGTCTAACCTAAAATATGGTTCATAATCTTGAAAATCTGCATGGAATTTGTTTGGCAGATCACAGGAACTAATAGAGACCATAAGAAATATGAGATTCCATTAGAATTACTAGGCCTTATAAAGTTAAACATGATCAACAGAACTGAATGAGATCCACTGCAGTCTACAAGAACCAATTAAATAAATATGCATAACTACCTATTTGCATATGTACACACACACACACACACAACTAGATACAGGTAAAGAGATATCAACTCTTGGAGTAGAGGAGTAGCCTAGTGGTTAGAGCAGTGGGCAATGATTGAGGAGACCAGGGTTTGAGACCTTGGGCAAGTAACTTTACACTCCATTGCCTCAGGTTCAAACTGCTATGTGGCTTTTTTGCATGCAAAAACCACCTTTAAAAACCACCTTTAATGTATAGTGTGATGCAAATTAGAAAAAGGGGGTGGGTTTTGTGGCCAAGTGGGCTGGCTTCATGATTTATAAAGCCATATCGCACAATGTTTTCACAAATGCCGTTTTAAGCTCCTGGAGATCCAGCCTAGCTATGTGTGAGAGAGAGAGAGAGAGAGTCTAGCCATAAATGCCCTCATACTAGGTAGGTTTTTATACCTCTATATGAGGCCTAACTAGTCACTTGAGGTGAGGTTTAGGTATTAGTGTAGGGGGTTAGGGGCCACTTTGACATTCAAAGTGAGACGTACGAACAGAACAGTGTTCTCTTGTGAAGTTTTGATGACCTTCGGAGTGAGGAAACACAGAAAGATGAGATTTGTGCGATGTTCTCTCAGCCTAGCTCAATGTTACCAAGGTGGAGAATCCAGCAGCTTAAAATGTTCCCCCCCAGTGGTTGTACGTACGAAATACAAGTCTGGCACTTATCGCAAAATGCGAAAAAGTTATTGCAGTTGGCGGTAATACCTATGCGAAACGCTAAAATAACACACTTTGCGATAAACTGCTATTACCATAAAACACGCCCCTTTTCCTATCGCAGGTGATATTTAGTGCATTTTGATAAATCCAGGCCTTAGATTGTAAGCCTTCTGGGGATAGGGAAATACCTACAGTACCTGAATATAATCCATTTTGAAGCACTGAAAAAAGAGCGAAAAAGCGGAATCTAAATAAAAAAATAAAAATTTCAGTGCTCAGGCATATGCAGTGCAATTATTAATTAGCAAACTTCAACAAGAGCCAATGAAAGCTAATTTAAAGTCCTAATTCTTAGAGGTTAAGATGATGGAGATATGAGTTCTTCCTTCAAGCTCAATGTGCTCTTTCAGTGGGGCAAATCAAGTGGTCATCCCTTGAAGAGAGTGGCTTAAATTCAGGATCTTAGTGTGACAGATTGACACCGCCACCAGAGCAGAAAGGGGCCATACATTTTTCCAATGATAGGGTTTTGCTTTATTTTTTTTTTTATTGCAGAACTGCACATTATTTACTTCACATTGAAGTACAAACCTTATAGGCAGCCCAATGGTTCACTGGCAACTGCCATGCACTGTCATGTAGGAGACCTGGGATTGATTCCCAGGCTGGGCTTCTGTACTCTTGGACTGGCCAGGAAAGGAGTTGCTATGAGTGGTCGGTGTTCAAAGTCCCTGGGCAGGGAGGGAGTCCAAACCATCATGGAATGGCAACATCTCCTGGCCAGACTCAAGGTTTGGACGTACTGGGTCCTATAAGGAGCCACACTCAGTGACCCCCCTGGCTAAGGTTCATTACTGCCATGGCTGAGCTAGGAGGGAGCAGATTATACAATGGGGAAAACGCCTGGGTGGTTGCTAATGAAGGATCTTGGTACTACAGGCTAGTTCTAATTGAGCTGAAAAGCCAAAGGAGGAAACTGTTTAAGTTTTAGCATTTTATAAGTTAACATTTTATTTACTCATGACATTCCATAAGTGAATTTTAATGTACTTAATATGTTTTCTTTTAATATTCAATATACACTCCACCTTTCTTGACTGGTCAGTCGCATCAAAGCAGATTACTTTCAAGTACCATATAGCTGGTGTGCAATACTTGAACAAATATATTTATTTTATAAAAACAGGAAGCTCACTCCAGGACAATAAAATGAACTTATTCTACATCTAAAATGTGGTTTCTCATACATTTTCTCTTTCTTTATGATAATGTGATATTTATAGTACTACAGAATTGAATTATTCCTAATTGAACTATTACGCAACCCCTACCAATTGTGTATAATTCCATTCTTGCATTTTGAGGGATCCTCACTCCTCCACCCCCACTCCCACCTCTACCCCCAAACTCTCCTTTAGAGCCTAGGGGGCGCATCTGAGATAAATCCAGTCCTGGCCTTCTCCATCTCTGAGCATTGTGATGTCATCTGCAGTGCATTATGGGAGTCTGGGATTATCACAAGCTGAGATGGCACCATCCTCTTACGAGTTTATTGTTCTTTAAATGTTAACTCTTTTATCAAACGAGTCAGCTGAAAACTTATCAAAATAACTGACAGGCCTAAAACAAAGGACTTTTTTTTTAAATGTTGTGTTTTGCAGGGTATGATATTTCCCTATCAGTATACTATAGAAGAGAGCTTCTTTTTCCCCAGAAATCTCCAAGATCCCAGTTTTCCCTGAGTATGAAGAAGGAGCTTGTCTTCTGATACTCCAATATCTTTTCTGCAGGGAGAGGCTGAATGCTATTCTGCATGTTTCAGTTAACCATAAATCACAGGCCTATGCTGAGCTTTCTAGCCGACTGAATAGACAGCAAAGGAAAATCCTTTGACACGCTGTCTACCAGTGATAAAATACCTACTTTAGCGCTTTCAAACTGCTGTCAGGCTCACATTAACTAGGTCACTATGTGCTCAGGCATTAACTACCGTATCCAGTCTTATTCACGCAGGTGCTCCTTCACCAGCTTCTGCAGCTAACCTTTGTGAAAATGGTGTGTGCTTCTGAGGAAAAGCTGTGCTTTACCCCGTTTAGTACAGCAAAGCTTCTTTTCTCGAATTCAACCATAGCAAACTCTTTTCTTGTGTGGCAATAAGGATTTCTTTTAGTCAACAAGTAAGCTCACAGGTCAAGCCTCTTTAGGATTACTTTTTACAACTCTGCAGGGCTATTCTACTAGGTGCCAGTGTTCACAAACAGGGCCTTCCTGGTTGGGGAAGAGGGGGGAAGTTGACCATTCAGGGTAGCTCCTTACCCTGCAATAAGCTCCAAACCTTATGAAATGGCAGTATTGCAAATATTATACTGGACCCTAGAACACCAATACACCTCCTACAGGAAGAACAAAATAAGCTGTACTACTGTGGATCCAGAAACTACACGCCAGCAAAATCCCTCACCTGAGTCACACAAGGAGAAAGCAGAGTTGTTTACCTGTAACAGGTGTTCTCAGAGGACAAGCAGGATGATAGTCCTCACACAAGGGTGAATTCTGAGCTACAGGCTGCTGCCCAACACAAAAGAGGACCAACAGACACCCAACTAAGTGCCAAAAGGCACAACACTGGTGCAATTGGTAATAGAGGGGGAGACAGCCTGAACCCTCAGAGCCTTCATCAGAGGACTCTGAAATGTCATGCCCCCAAGGTTCATAGGGTTCCTCATCCTCACTGTAAGTCACAGGGGATGGGTCCCTAGGTGCTCGACCTTCGTCCAGAGGTGCAGGGACCAGTAGAACTGGACGGGGGGAGCAGCATTCCTTGGTATCTCTGCCAGTCTCAATGGAGCTTCCTCCTCCTCCTTGGAACCTGCAGCAACCACTGTGTCAGCATGGAGAGGCCTCAGTGCCCTGCCGGGCACTAATACTGTCCCAGAAATCGGCACTACCTGAGTCAGTAATGCACCAATGAGCACAGAGAGCTTCTCCAGAAGCAGTACAAGGACGGGTGGCACCAGGTCCAGTGCCATCAGTGTTCAGGACCAAAGCCCTGCAGCGCCCAGTCCATCATTAGCTGGACTCGGTGCTCCAGCTCCTCCTCGAATGTTGCCGATGCCAACACCGACTGGGAGGATGGAGGGGTGGCCAGATCCTCTTTGGTCCTTCGAGGTGGATCTGTGACATAAGAACATAAGAAATTGCCATGCTGGGTCAGACCAAGAGTCCATCAAGCCCAGCATCCTGTTTCCAACAGAGGCCAAACCAGGCCACAAGAACCTGGCAATTACCCAAACACTAAGAAGATCCCATGCCACTGATGCAATTAATAGCAGTGGCTATTCCCTAAGTAAATTTGATTAATAGCCATTAATGGACTTCTCCTCCAAGAACTTATCCAAACCTTTTTTGAACCCAGTTACACTAACTGCACTAATCACATCCTCTGGCAACAAATTCCAGAGCTTTATTGTGCTTTATTGTTGCATGAAAAAGAATTTTCTCCGATTAGTCTTAAATGTGCTACTTGCTAACTTCATGGAATGCCTCCTAGTCCTTCTATTATTCGAAAGTGTAAATAACTGATTCATATCTATGTGTTCAAGACCTCTCATGATCTTAAAGACCTCTATCATATCGCCCCTCAGCCGTCTCTTCTCCAAGCTGAACAACCCTAACCTCTTCAGCCTTTCCTCATAGGGGAGCTGTTCCATCCCCTTTAACATTTTGGTTGCCTTCTTTTTACCTTCTCCATCGCAACTATATCTTTTTTAAGATGAGGTGACCAGAATTTTACACAGTATTCCAGGTGCGGTCTCACCATGGAACGATATAGAGGCATTATGACATTTTCCGTTTTATTAACCATTCCCTTCCTAATAATTCCTAACATTCTGTTTGCTTTTTTGACTGCTGCAGCACACTGAGCCGACAATTTTAAAGTATTATCCACTATAATGCTTAGATCTTTTTCCTGGGTGGTAGCTCCTAATATGGAACCTAACATCCTGTAATTAGAGCAAGGGTTATTTTTCCCTATATGCAACACCATGCACTTGTCCACATTAAATTTCATCTGCCATTTGGATGCCCAATCTTCCAGTCTTGCAAGGTCTTCCTGTAATGTATCACAATCCGCTTGTGATTTAACTACTCAGGCATCAGGACCGGTGGAGACCATCACAGGCCCCCGGCATCAATGAAGGATTGTCATTCCTCACTGTGGGGTACCTTCTGGGGCATCGTGGCAATAGCCAGTGCATCCCCATGCCCAGCACCATGCATTGACAGGGACCAGTGCCAATGCTTCTTCAGCTTCCTTCGATGCTCGGCCAATGACAGGAACCCAACATCCTCGCCCTCCAGGAGATCAACGACAGTCAGTCTGCGGTGTCCCTGTTCAAGGGCAACATTGACGGAACTGATGGTCCCGCCAATGTTGATGGCTCAGTGTCCATTGGTGCAGCTCCTTGGTCCTTTGATGCCAATGTCGCTGATGCCAATGCCGATGGCTCAGACTTCTTCAACCCAAAGAGCTGCTCCATCTTGTTGAGTTGAAGCCAACGTCCCTTCGGGGTCATTTGGGTGCATAAGCAGCAACCCTGGATGTTATGCAATGCCTCCAGGCAGAGGACACATATCTCATGTGGATCTGTGATAGGTATAGTCTTTGGGAACTGGAGGCATCACCGAAAACTGTATGTGGCCATGATGGATGAAACAAAAGGGGCACAACTGAAAATGATGACAACGGGGCGTTCATGGCCAGCGGGCACCGATGCACTGCCACCATGGGGAATCGATTGCGAAAGAAAACTAAACATCAAAATCTAAACATCAAAATCACAGAACATATAGAAAGACATGTTTTAATGGAACAAAGTCAGCATGGCTTTACCCAGGGCAAGTCTTGCCTCACAAATCTGCTTCACTTTTTTGATGGGGTTAATAAACATGTGGATAAAGGTGAACCGGTAGATGTAGTGTACTTGGATTTTCAGAAGGCGTTTGACAAAGTTCCTCATGAGAGGCTTCTAGGAAAAGTAAAAAGTCATGGGATAGGTGGCGATGTTCTTTCGTGGATTGCAAACTGGCTAAAACACAGGAAACATAGAGTAGGATTAAATGGACAATTTTCTCAGTGGAAGGGAGTGGACAGTGGAGTGCCTCAGGGATCTGTATTGGGACCCTTACTTTTCAATATATTTATAAATGATCTGGAAAGAAATATGACGAGTGAGATAATCAAATTTGCAGATGACACAAAATTATTCAGAGTAGTTAAATCACAAGCAGATTGTGATAAATTGCAGGAAGACCTTGTGAGACTGGAAAATGTTAGAATGTACTATAGTACACTTTTACCTACATTACATGTGCCTACATGTAAACCAATGCGATGGTATATAACTTAGCGAAGGTATAGAAAAGATTTTAAATAAATAAATAAATAAATAAAATTGGGCCTCCAAATGGCAGATGAAATTTAATGTGGATAAGTGCAAGGTGATGCATATAGGGAAAAATAACCCATGCTATAATTACACAATGTTGGGTTCCATATTAGATGCTACAACCCAAGAAAGAGATCTAGGTGTCATAGTGGATAACACATTGAAATCGTCGGTTCAGTGTGCTGCGGCAGTCAAAAAAGCTAACAGAATGTTGGGAATTAGAAAGGGAATGGTGAATAAAACGGAAAATGTCATAATGCCTCTGTATCACTCCATGGTGAGACCGCACCTTGAATACTGTGTACAATTCTGGTTGCCGCATCTCAAAAAAGATATAATTGTGATGGAGAAGGTACAGAGAAGGGCTACCAAAATGATAAGGGGAATGGAACAGCTCCCCTATGAGGAAAGACTAAAGAGGTTAGGACTTTTCAGCTTGGTGATGAGACGGCTGAGGGGGGATATGATAGAGGTGTTTAAAATCATGAGAGGTCTAGAACGGGTAGATGTGAATCGGTTATTTACTCTTTCGGATAGTAGAAAGACTAGGGGGCACTCCATGAAGTTAGCATGAGGCACATTTAAAACTAATCGGAGAAAGTTCTTTTTTACTCAACGCACAATTAAACTCTGGAATTTGTTGCCAGAGGATGTGGTTAGTGCAGTTAGTATAGCTGTGTTTAAAAAAGGATTGGATAAGTTCTTGGAGGAGAAGTCCATTACCTGCTATTAAGTTCACTTAGAGAATAGCCACTGCCATTAGCAATGGTTACATGGAATAGACTTAGTTTTTGTGTACTTGCCAGGTTCTTATGGCCTGGATTGGCCACTGTTGGAAACAGGATGCTGGGCTTGATGGACCCTTGGTCTGACCCAGTATGGCATTTTCTTATGTTCTTATCCGAATTGTCAAAAACCCTGACTTGCAGACGTTATGCGAGAGCACCAAAGGTGACCCGGCGACGGAACTATGAGAAAAAATCTGTGAAAAATGTGAGGTACACCAAAGTTTTCCACAAGGCCAAAAATAGCCAAAGTGAGCTCACTCACACCGTGAGGCTTACAGCTCTGTGGAAAAAGAGAGACTGGAAAGGGACCCCGCATGGACGTGTAGTATAGGGCATGCTGAGCATGCTCAGTGTGTCTAGTCAAAGTTCTAGAAACTTTGATTTTTCTGCATCAGGGCTCCAGGACTGTGTTCTCCTGCTTGTCTTCGGAGAATACAGTCAGCTCCTCATCAAGTACAGAAGAAATGATCACAGATTAGAAACACAAATGTGCAGACAAAACTGAACTGGAAACCCCATGAAGCCAGACTCCGCATACAGTTAAACACTGGAGAAATAGAAACAGAAATGCATTTCCTTCTTTTCTGCGCAAAATACAAAGGTATCAGAGATGCTGTACATTCACATTCCCAAAGCTGACATATTCAAATCACTAAACTACAAACATTTTTTTTTTTGTTTACCTTTGCAGTCTTGACATTTGGGGGCTTAATACAACATCTCACCTCCCAAAACGACGACTTGGGCTTGGCAACTCTGCCTACACCCCCCCCCCCCCATACACACACACACACACACAAAACGAAGGTGACAGGGGTTCAGCAGCATCAACATTATATCTGCCACCTACCCTCACACTACTTTGCCCCCTCTCTCTCCCCTCTGAACCCTTTCTCTTCCCCTAGACCCATCAATAGCCCTCTTCTCTCCTCTATCTCTCTACCCAGGCAGCATCATACCCTCCCTGTCTCTCCTCCCAGCAGGCAGGCTGAATCCCTTCTCTATTTGCCCAGGGCCCAGCATTCCCACTCTACTCTCCCTGGGCAGCAGTCTCTCTTGCCCAAGTGCCAGTTCTCTCTTCCTACGGCAGCTCCGGAACAGGGTCCCTGCTTGTCCTTCAGCTCCAGAACTCCCGGTCTTCCACAGTTTCCCCCGATGTGAAGGAGAGGGTCCGAGGGGACTCGACTCATGGCAACAGGAAGACCGCGTGCAGGAATTGCCACAGCCCCGCCTCCTGCGGCCCCCACATCCTGCTGCATCAGGTGAAGCGGCTGCCGAGACTGCGCCCCCTCGTGCTCCCCTGCGCATCATAAGCTGAAGAGGCCCTGTTTCACGGCCCGCAGGATGGAGGAACATGGGCGGGGGAGGGACAGGCAGTGCCGGGCACCCAGGTTACATGGTTCTTGGACCAGTGGGGCTACGTGAGCAGGCGGCGAAAAAGATGTTGGCGCTTAATGCCAGCACTTAATGCCTGGGGAAAACCCACCCCTGCAATTCTGTAAACTTATGGCCCCACATTAGCTCAATGTTCGACCCTTTTTTTTAAAAAAGAAAATTTGCTTAGCAGCTTCTTAGTGGCCCTTTAGGTTTCCAGTTCAATTGAAAGTGTTATGCCCTGCTTTAATCACCCCCGCCCTCCATTTGTTTTGCAATACTCACATCTAGCAGAGTGGCAGTTTTTGGCCGGGGGTAACAGACCACGGCTCTGAATTTGGAGAACGGGTATCTCGCGTCTGGCCAGCAGGTGTCGCTGTTGCGTGATGGCTGCGTTCCATCCCTCCCCCGGAGCTCTGAACACCTCAGTATTATACTTTAATGTTTGCTATTTTACGGCAAGGATAAGCAGAAGAAAAAAAAAAAATAAAGAGATGCAGCTGTCCCCAATCTGTCAACAAACAAGAGAAGCACATCACAGTCTGCAGAAGTCCTGAACCGCAGTGAATGAGCGGGCTTGGGATACGTCAGGTTCTGGAAGCCGAGTGACACACACACTGCAGCGAGGCCACTGCCAGGACTTTCTGGTTAACACCTTTTCAGTATTAATCAGTCAATCAGACATTTATCACCAAATATCTGTCAACAAGTTCCCAGCCACAACTAGGAGAAAAAAAACCAAAAACATTTTGCGAGCATAGAAGCCTTCTGATAGCAAAAGCAGCAGCTCATCCCTCCTTGCCACTTGTACGCTGTATGAGACTGTTTGTGTACCACGTGCTCCATACGAGTACCGCTCGCCCTCTATGCAAACTCTTCTTCGTCAAGATCAATGCAGCCTGACTCGCATTGTCCATCAGGTGCCTGACAATGAATTCTTCTGGTTTCCGTTCCACTGCTGGGTTCGTCTTACAGCAAAAGCGAATTTTATGGATACGAGAGCGCCCCCCCACCCCCCAAACAATACTTGGAAAAATGTTGAAATGCCAACAGTCGGTTAGCTTAGGAGAACGTAAGAGCCCTAATGCAGAGGAGCCCAGGTTCTGATCCTGGTTACTGACCACCTGGGAGCTTTAAGGAAAGTTCAGAGCGATGACGCATGCACAAGGAGGAAACGCTATCAGATTTTATACCCCAGGGAAAGCCGGACGTAAAGATTAAGGTCTTCTTGTATAAGGTTCTGGGGTTTGTGTTACAGCGGCCTGCACATTACTCAGCCTGAGGACAAAATGCTTCTGTTCCCCCTTGCAGTCAGTCCCCTAGTCTATAGCAATGGTTCTCAACCTTTTTTCTGTCGGGACACACCTGACAGATGGTTCTCACATGTGAGACACACTGAACACATGATTGTCACGGGGCTAATGTAAACATACACTCTGTATCCACAAGAACCCCCTTGACCCCCAGCAATGGGTGAAGAGCAGAACTAGGACATTACCCGTACCACTCACCATACAAAAAAGATATTCTGGTTCTGATGACATTTCAGTAATAGCAAAACAAACTCCCCTTACTGGCAGGCACAATACCCCTCCTTATGAAAAGACAGTAATTTACCACTAATGCATGTCCTATTGAGAAAACACAACAAATAAGATTGATACAAATGCCTACATGCTAGTAAAATACCTCACCTCGGTCACACACCCAGAACTGACCTTCACCAAGTACAGAAAAACCACAAATTATAAATATGAAGACAAACTGGAATGGAAAACCAAAAAAGCCACTCTGCATGCAATGCAAACCTGGAGAAATGGAAAGAAAAATATAGCACCTAACATAGTCCCAGGATCTGCAATAATGCACAGAAACTAATCTGAACAAAGATACACCTGTATTATGGAACACATAACAACCCTATCTATGAAAAGGCAACACTACAAATATTACACCAGGCTCTAAACATGAATATACCTTCTATTAGGAAAACAGAATAAGCTAAGCTGCTATAGATCCCCACCCAGAAATAATTGTAAAGCTATACTAATAAATGTTACAAAACAGTTGATGAACAGAATAACATTCAACAATTAAAAACTCATAAAAATTATTAAAAATTATCCAAATACTAATAGAATATTTCAAAACAGCCGACATCACATAATACCCAATAATTAAAATGGCAGTCAATCAAGAAAAATAAACTTAAAAAGCTGCCTTTATTTACCCTCCCCAACAACTCTCCTACTCCTTTCCCTTGCAGGTCAAAAATACACACCAGAAGCAGCAGTGGCTGCTGAAGCTCTGACCTCACAGTCCTCTTCCTTAGGGCCCACAGTCACAGTCACACACACACACACACACACAATTAGACTCCATGACCAGTCTCTGTCTCTTACATATCAGTGACCTCCCTCACCAGTCTTTCTCTCTTTCTCACACCAGTCACTTCCCTGGCCAGTCTCTTTCTCTCTCACACATACCAGTCGCCTTCCTGACTAATCTTTCTCTCTCACACACACCAGTCACCTCCCTGACCAGTCTCTATTCCTCACACACAGCAGTCACCTCCCTGAACTGTCTCTGTCCTACACACAAACCAGTCATCTCCCTGATCAGTCTGTCTCCCTCACACATACACACACACACACCACCAGTAACCTCCCTGACCAGTCTGTCTCCCTCACACACACACACACATACCAGTAACCTCCCTGACTAGTCTGTCTCTCTCACACACACACACACACATCAGTCATTTTCTTGACCAGTCTCTGTCTCAATCACACACATGCTCTCTCTTACTTACACACATGCTCTCTCACTTAGACACGTACTGTCAATCATACCTGCACAAACATGCTCTCTTACTTGCATACAAGCTCTCACATATACATGCTCTCTTTCCCTCTGGCTCACTCTCACTCATGACCCTCCTCCTCCCCAGCACAAATGTCAACTGCAGTAGCCTCTTCCTCCAGCCCCTGCAACCTGAGAAGAAACAATTCCATCAGCTGTGGGGGCTAACTGTGTTCTTTCTCCCATCGCTGATCGCTGGATGCGCTTCATTTTGGTCTGGGTCCACACTGCTGCTGGTACTTTATGCAATATGGTCTTCTCTTTTTCCTGTGCTTCCTTCTGTACATCACTTCCTGTTCCAGGTCGTGGGGGCGGGAAGAAGAAAGGGCCATGCTGCTGATGTTGCCAGCTTCCATTAATGCTGTTGCCTTTCCTGCCCGGATGGAACGGTAGCAGTGATAGTAGAAGAATGTATGTATCTCACTGCGACGAAGGAGAGGGAGGGAAGCACAACCGGGGCAGTGGGACACCCCTCGACACACTTGCCAGTGCTTGGCGAAACACTGGTGTGTTCCAACACACTGGTTGAGAATCGCTGGCCTAGAGAATGCATCAACATTCTTCGGAAAGCTGAAAAAAAAAATCAAGGCATCTACCTGTAGCATGATCCTAGAGAGGGTTATATCTCAGCAGCAGAGACTGGAATTAAATTAAGCTGAAAGTAAATCTATCACATTGTGTGCAGGCTGAAAAACCACAGAGAAGTTCATTAATGCACACGTAACGATAGGTAAGAGATTGCTTTGTACTCTAGTATCAAATATAATTACTAGCTAGAGTAAGAATAAGCCATCCAACTAGAAATCTGCACAAATAAGTTATGGTATCCCTAAAAAAAATCAATAGGGTTAGAGCATACACTTATGATCCAGTCTAGTTCTCTCCATGATTGCTGCTCTACTCTTTTCTCTCCCAGGTACCTGCTCTTGAAAAAACATATGTTCGAGAGACACAAGGGCTAAGAAAGTTCCCAAAATACAGTAATTTTTGAAATCAGAAAAAAATCTAAAGATGTATATTTTTTGGTCTCCTTACTTAAGTCCAGCTGCTCAATGGGTCAGAATTTTAAAACCAAAAGGTTGTAGCCTGTTAACACTTAAGCCCAAAGAGCTTTTTTTCAAATGTTTAAGCTGTGGGGTTTAGAGAAACATTTCTTAACTACCACAGATCTTGAAACACAGTTTGGCTCGTGCACTTGGAGAGAACCTAAAGGATTCTCTCCTAGAAGAACTGAACCAATTCTTTAGAGGTGAGCAGAGTGATGTAGACAGCAGTAGCTGTGGGTTTTGTCTCCCCCATGTGGGAGATTTAGATCTTACAGACCCCTCCCACCATTTCAGGGTGTGGATTTCTGGTTAACCTTTCTGAAGGCAGGATGTCCCTATCTCCTGTTGTTATTTCTGTTATCCTTCTGGATTCTTAGTCTGATTTCCTGAGTTGAGCCTCTTAGAAGCAGCACATCATTTGCTGTACCCCATTTGTGATAATGTTTTGGGAAAAGATCTCTAGGGGTCTTCTGGATGAAGACCTGGGTAAAGAAACAGAGACAGAGTTCCTTACCCCTTTATTTTTTGTCCGTGGTTTTGGAGACCTTTTTGCTGCCCGAGGATAACATTTTTCCACTCTTCCTGCCTCTGGTTTGGTTCTCACCCTTTTGCATAAGACTTTTCCTGTTTTAACGTTTTGCTGAGTGCCCTAGGGCCCTCAGATTCTGAACACCACTGGGAGGAAGACCTGCAGGACCATCCAGGTCCTTGAGCAGGAATGGATTCACATCCTTTGCCCAGGAGGATGGAGGAGAAGACCAGAGGCATCAGCTCGGCACATCTGCTATCATCTTGACTGAATTCTTCAAAGAGGAAGAAGTGAGGATTATCTCGAGGAGAGGTATGAGAGCGTGGGACCTGAGAGTTTATTGACTGAATGGTTAAAATATCTCCCCATTTCACAACAGGAGAGAAGACGGGACTTTAGGGTTCATAATTGTCTGGGAGAGGAAATTAACTTTCTACTCATTTCACAGTAAGAAGAGCTGCTTCTCTATGAATTAATTGGGTTTTATTCAATTAGAGACATTTGCTGTAAGTTGAAGGTCACAAATCTATTGAGCGCTCAGATTGTAAATCAATTGAACAGTAACATCAAGAGCTGTAAAGAACTTTTCATTCAATTCTACCAAATTATCAGTAAAACCGAGTTGGAAATCAGACCCAGCTTCCAGCATGCTTTGTTAAGGGACCAAGGGTGACTTGGTGTTAAGCAACGCATGAGGGCCTAGAAGTTAATCCCCCCCCCCCCCCCCCCAGGGAATTCTGGACACTCAGAGTGAGCTGACATCCTTTTGAGAACTGAGTAATTAATATCTGAACTGAGATGTGTTCGCTGGACCTCTATCCAGGGCTACCTAGCCTGGGGGGTTTACACACAAAAAAAACCAATTAAAGTGAATACAGCAGTGAGAAAGTGAAAAAAAGAATTATGAATTCAGTAATTAATTAATGAACTGATAATATTCTTCCCTTTGGCAAGCCGTGCCCTCCTTCTCTCTGCGTTTCTGCCAATGCTGTGGCAGGACATGACATGCCTCCCTTTCTCTTTCATAGGTCTGAGGTCTATATCCAGGTAACGGAAAGGTCAAGATGACCTGTCTGGTGGCCTGGGGATGGAGGGAGTAGAGGGCATGTTGTGATCCGTTCCGCGCTCTCCATCAGTCTGTGCTGTGTCCTGTGTCACTTTCTGCCGTGTTCCTGCTATCCAAAAAGGGGAACAATGATTTCCCACCCCCTACCCCCCCCCCCCCCCCACACACACACACACTGTGCTCTTCTGAGTAGGCGAGACTTGGATCTCAGGAAGCAGTGCAAGAGAGGGAGCAGCTGGAGATTCGGAGCCACGCGCTAGCATTAACTTTAGCTCAGCCCCCAAAATGCTAGACTAGCTAGAACAGGGCTTCACAAGTCTGTCCTGCTGACCCCATAGCCACTTAGGAGTTCAGAATATGTTAAGAGCGTTCTGGGAGTATAACTGGGAGGAGATGAACTAGCCGGTTAAGTTATCCAGCTAACTCCGATATTCAGATAGCCAAATAACTTACTAGGAGATACATCAAGCCGCGGTGCTGCCCTAACGCACATTAAACAGCATATATCGTGCGACGGAGCGTGGCTGAGGTCTGATCCCTGGCAAGGTCAGGTTGGTGCCGGGTGTGAGGGTGTGCTCTGGCCCCATTGGGGGACTTTACAAACCTTCTAAAAGTTTGGGGGTGAAGGGGGAGCAGAAGTAGGGGGGTAGGGGGCACTGAACCTTTGGGGGAAGGGGGAGGAGTCCCGGGGCCTGCTATGGATTTTATTTAACCTTTGGGGGGAGATGGAGGGGACTATGGGGGGGGGGGCCCACTGAAACCCAATGAGTCTAACCTTTGAGGGGAGGTTTTGGTTTTTATTGTACCTCTGTAGGGGGAGAAGGCGGTGGGGGTGGCTGGGGCCACTGCTGCATGGCTACATTTGTCTATTTGTTTACTTTTAGGCAATCGGGGCTGCCTCGATCTCCACTCAATCTATTTTTTTTTGGCAAGATAATTTTCAGTGGCAGGCCCTTTAAGATGATGGTAGTACGTTGAGGTTGAGGCTGCCATCGCGTTAAAGGGCCACTTGCTGCGTTCTTTTGCCCCGTGTTGTTTGGTCGTGAGATAAAAGAATGGGCCATACAGCTGCAATATTTTTTCGGGGGGTGGGGCCCCACTAGCGTGGAAACATCCCCTTCAAAAGTAGGACCTCTCCCATGAAAACAAATTGCAGCATGATACATCTAGGCCTTAGCCGGCTAAGATTGATTGGGCCAAACAGCCACCCTAAAGTTAGCTGGTTACCTTTAAGATAGCTGGCTATATTCAATAGTGCTATATTCAAACTTTATCCGGCTAACTTTGCTATCTGGACAACATGGACCTCAATGTCTCTATCCTTTACAAAGTCTGTGCTACTAGCACAGTTCTAACAAACTACAAGAATTCAGGAAATTCAGTGTTAACCTCTGTCACAGCACGTATAGCTCAGAGCCCATTCATTCTGTCATAAAGTCAGAAATAACTTCACTGGTGACAAAACAACGGTTTTCTATAGTGTTCTCCTAGGGTTATGTGAAATATAGACCACATTACTGTCAATAATCGATGTCCACATTACTAGCACACTGTTAAGAATATCAGCAATATGCCTGAGTGTCTATCACCATAGTGATACTGAATCTTTGGCTATATGGCCTTAGACACAGAAATCTATTCAGGAACGCCTGTCCTAGATTCTTCATCTAAGTAACACAGTAGATGAGATCAGAAAAAAGACAATTGACCCCATCCAGTCTGCCCAGTTATTCCTGTTGAAATTATAAAGGACATATCCCAGCTTTCAGCCCTACAGCAGGACTGCTTGTAGAACATCACTGCTTATCAAAGTCAGTTTCTGTTTTCTTCCATTCTGGATAGATGTGCATACAAGATCCTCTATTTCATTCACAGCCGGCACCCTTCCCTCCCTTGTCTAACCATAAGGCTTTGTAATACTCTAAATGCCAGAACATCCAGGCTCCTAGGTCCCTGTTACCTTCCCAGATGGTAAACCCACCAACAACAATCTGCCACGCTGACCCGGATGGTCTCTGAGTAGTTGTGGCTAATCATGAAATTTAGAATCATCATTAATAATAACCATATCGCATGTCTTGTTACATTTCTATATATAGCAGTTGGGACCCCACTCTTATAGTAAATCAATAATATAGTAAATGATGGCAGATAAAGACCAAAATGGCCCACCTGATTACTAGTTCTATGTAGCCTGCCAGGAAGACCCAACTGCGGTCAAACCTGCCACACAGACACAGCAGACTCCCTAATTTGTAGCCTTGCTAGTCCAAGCTGTCGACTGCCCTTTCTTTGTTCTTTTCCTCCTCACTCTCAAATTATAGCCTGCAGGTACCAACCCGATACTGCAACCCTGTTAACCATGGAAAGTCAGTGCTTAGCTAGTGCTTACCCTGGCTAATGGGCTGTCAACCTGGCCTGCCATGGTTAACAAGGTTGTTATTAGTGTTCATCTGCATTTTCCACAGCAATACCATAAAGTTAAGGCCATGGACATTAGGAATGAGTGTCTACCCCATAGTGACACCGCATCACTATAATTATAGAAATAAGTCTGTATAAGTATTAATACTGATGCTCAAGAAGACAACTTAACTCTGCAACAATCCAATACATCTCCATGGAGGTATTCTATCTCAGAGCAGGAGTACTGAAACAGAAACGGATATACACATTGCATGCCTCCTCAATAATATGCTTCCAGGCACTAGAGTGGAATACGGTACATACTTGGGTAGCAAGCAGACTCCTGGAAATCTACATTCCATAAAACTGAGACCAAGTGAGGATGAACCAAATAAAGCCTGGCCAATACAACAATAGAGCTCAACCTTCTTTCCTACTGATGGAGAGCGGATGCATGCTATTTGTCAGGCTGGATATCATCTGTGCATGTCTCTCAATATTTAACAAAAATGAGTAAACTGGCCAAGAAAATCAACCGATTTGGCAATTTCTGGCAAATAGCACCTCGATATATGACGATGCAAGTAGTATGCATTGGTCCTGAGGTGAGTCATTTCGCATCTTTTACACAATCCGACTTTAGCTTTCACATTTTGAACTTGGGCTTGGCACCTAAGACGTATGGATAGGCTGAGGTAGCAACAAATAAAGATCTCAGACTTAAAGGTGAAAAACAGCTAGGAATGGAAAAAAAAAAATCCAAGTCTGCAATCCGGCTAGTCATTGGCAGGCAGGGTATACTGGGTCAGAATCATCATTAGTACTAATGCAAATTTAAGTTTAATTAATTCTGTCTGATTTATTAGGACACCGCTGGTCTCTTCCCTAGTAAGAGCAGGGACAGATTCCCAGCTGTGTGTTACAGTATTTATTTTATTGTTTAGTATACTTTTGATTACAGAATTTTAATTTATATCTGAAGCCTCTCTTCTGGTATTATCCAGGAAGGCAAGGTCACACTTAGTTCTGGGGCTGAGTCCTCACAAAATCCAACAATCCTTGGGTGTGATTCTCCGACAGTCGGGGAAAGATAAATCTCCAAAGCCCAAGTCATAGGGGGTGACTCTTGCTTTGGGTGCTAGATAGAGGTGCAGGCTGGACACTGGGTGGATGTTCCAAAATTGATCTTTACTGCTACATATCTTCCTCTGCAATGAATGGGCACCATACAGGTTTATTCCTCAACATCCATATCCAGGCTTAGATTTCCAGAATTTCTGCTTATCTATGCAAGTGTCCCTCAGTCTCAGGAATATCTCACCTTCCAGGGCATGGAACCATGTCTGGGCGGAATTCCCTTTCCGAAAAATATCCGAAGTATGATTATTTTTCAAACAATTCAACTCCCTTAACTTCTGTTTTCCCAGGGTGAAGACTCTGGAGGGGCGTTCCAGATGAAGAACAACCCTTATTCACAGTTTTCCTTTCCAGATGGTGAATAGGGGGATCCTCCAGAAAGGAAAATCCAGCCAGCAGGAATAAATAACGCTTCCCTTTCACCAACGTTTTGGGCTGGAAAGTTGGCAGGCAAAACTTCCTCCTGAACCAAAAGGCTAAACTCACAAAAAATGGCTTAAAACAATCCAGAGTCACCACTGTCCATACACTGGATGTCAGATGGAACAATAGGACCTTTCTCATCCTGTCTTGGATAGCAGAGGTGTAAGACCTAATCCACCAGGAACAGGGGAAACCAGGGAGCAATACAGCTCCTTCTTCTTTCATTGCTATGTAAAAATTCCACACAGATCTCTGATGCTCAAGGTTGGTGCAAGGCTAATTGGCACCCTAGGCTATCTGCGATCTTGCACACCTCCCTCCCTCTGCCTCTCCAGACTTATCTACTGGTAGCAGCTCTGCACTCTTTGGCCATGGCGGGAGGGTTTTAGCTGGCAGCAGGGGCTTCCTTTGCTTCCGCTGCTGTTGGGATGAGCTCTGCCAGCAGCCAGGGGTCTGGCAATGGCAGGATTTTATCGCTCCCCAAGGTCTGGTGCTCTAGGTGACCACCTAGTTTGTCTAATGGAAGCACTGGCCCTGCCGATGCAGCCCGCCCTTGAGCAGGCTGGGACTTAACTATTGCAGAGGTGCTGTAGCAAACAGCCTGCTTATCTTTTCTACCCAGGTCTTTGATTAGGCCATGTAGCAGAGATCCCAAAGGGTGTCTACATATTTATGCATTGCATTTTATGCGATGTATTTTACTCTGTTGTAAATTGCTTAAGGTGCTCCCTTAGGATTGATTAGGCAGTAAATAAATGTTAATGTAATGTAAAAATTTGATAAACACTGTATCTGCCATTTCCCCCCCCAAATTTTTTAGCTTGCTTTTTTGCAGATAATGATCTAATACATGGTTCCTGCTGATGAATACCCAGAGGTAGGATTTATGATTGGAATTGTAGATCACAACTATTTTGTCCATCTCTACAGTAGGAGAGTACTGGTCCAGATGAATTAAAATGGTCCTGGGACACCTCTTCTGTGTTTAACATGACAGAGTGAGGCTCAAAGCTAAGGCATTTGAGGAGAACTAATCAAGTTGAGTTACTTATCTTCAGGTGCCCACCTCATGCCTGCAGCAGGGGAAAATATCCATTTTCCTCTAGACAAGGGGTGACCAAGACACATGTACTGGTAATCTGAGAGTCAATAGTATTTTGCACTCTTGCAACGGCAGAGGGGTAACCCTGAAATGCCAACAGCTTATCCAGCAGAAAGTCTCCTGCAAAGTGTACTTGAGAAAAACCGATTGCAACCAGCTTGTAAAACTAAGTAATAAACTGGGGGAAAATATAATGAAATGTACCATAAGACGATTTCTCTCCCTGAGAGATGTAGCTCTTGGCCGTTCTCACAACATACTATATCTGCACACGCTTTTAAGGCAGAAGCAACATTGTGCAAGGCCCATGTTGCCATAGTTACTGTGCCTTTCTGGCCAAGCAGTTACACAGGCCTTGTGCTTGAAAAGTGACATCTCTAGCACATTCTGTACAAATTAGAAAATCATCTTTGTTTTTGTTTTTAAATGCACATAAAGAATGGGAAACCGACAGTAGATAAAGACTTCAAGGACCATCTGTTTTGCCCATTTTCCCTTCCTGCTGCCATTACCACAGACCCAACTTCCTCCTTAGCTGTACAATTCACATACTGACAACCCTGGGCTACATTTTGGGAAGCTTGTATGGAAGTGAGTCACCAAATTTTTGGGTGGCGGTGGGGGAACTATTTACCAAACATTGTGAATGGTGGCGCGGACCTTTTAACACACAAACATCTGCATTAATGTGCTGTTGTCAGCATTTAAGTGAGTTGTTAACGTGCAACCTTATGTTTACAGAACCTTTGATTTTCCTAACTAAAAGGAGTGTACTAATTGATTGGGGAGGTTCTGTGTAGAAACTGAAGAGAGAGGTTTGGATTTTGCTTCCCCATTTGGGAACTGCAGGTGGTGTGACCCAGCTGTTTATCACCCCGAAGCACCATCGTAGATTTTTAGTTACAGTTAAAGCTGACAGGAGCCCTTTGTCTCCTGCTTGCTCATTTTTTCCTGAGTTATGGTAAAGGAGTAAGGAGGTTTTTCCATTTTAGGGGTCAGCCTCCCATTGACTTGCCTATCCAGCCTTTATGCTTGCTTTGGACTCTTTTAAGCCAATTTTTGAGAATCCTTCTGTGATAGCCGGTCCCCCTTGTTGCAGTGGATTGGGGTATCCCTTTATTCAAGGCTGAATTTGGAGTAAGGAAGGCCTGCAGTGTGTTCTCTCCTTCAGAAACAGACCTGACAGTGACCTGATGCAGAGGAGTTATATTTTTGAAGTAACTGTATTTTTGCAGTATCTCCTCTGTTCAAGGCAAGAAAGTTTTATTCTACTCTTCCTGTCTTGTTCTTGATTTTTCTCCTTTTTGGGTTCAAAGACTATTTTTGTTCCACTTGGAGCTGATGGTCCTTGCTATCCAGGACTCAGTAAACAAACCATTGTGAGAGTGGCGTTATCACCTTCAGTGGGAAGAGCTAAGGAGACCCTTGAGATTTTGAAGGAGGATTGAAGTAGGAGAATTTGGAGTAATTGAGAAGAGAAGGAAATTAAATATTAAAGAAGTGCTTCCAGTAAAAGTAGAGACTTTGCTGACAAAATAGAGTCACAAGTTTATTAAATCTTTCCGTCTTATTATTTATTGACTTGAACCACGAAATGAATTGAAGCTGTAATCAACTATCGGTAAAGAAGATGGAAACCCCCATCCTTCTCATGTGTGTTTATTGGATACAGAGACAGTGTTAAATATCAGTACTGGGTACAGAGGAGGGAGAAAGGACTGGTCTTTTAAAAAGCAGGGTATACAAGCCAGTGTTCATCCCCACACTGGAATCCTGGGATTCAGAGAGCAAAGCTATCTGGTGGGGTGAAGGAGGGACTGAGCGTCAGTGAAGAAGTGTTGTGCATAAAGGGTCTGTCCCTTTTCTTTTTCTTTTATGTGCCCCTGGGTGCAAGTAAAAGGATCTGTCCCACCCAGGGGTTATATATGCAAAGCAGCTTATTTCAAGTCATGCCCTTCGGTCAACAGCGTGTCAAATGTGTTTCCAATGACGTGCTTGAAAAAACACGCATTTAACGCACACTTTGAGTGCTCTTGAGTAAATCAACACAAGCTTAATGCTGAATAAGATTTTCAAACAACTGGGGCACTGCATATCTAAATATCTCAGACAAATTTGTTTAGACAGCTATCTAAGCATGTAGTCTGATTTTCTTTTAGACATCTAGATGGAATTTTTAAAACCTTGAACATTTCCAAGTAATACCATGGGAGTGCCTAATCCTGCATCAAGTACTAAAAGTATCTAATCAGGAAGGAGTTTTGGCTGGAAGCATTTCTATAGTATTTTTTTGTTTGTTTTCTAACAAATTACACTCACTCAGGATGAGAAGTATTCATATTCAGGCCGATACAGAAAAACGCGAGGGAGAGCTGACGGGCTCCCACTCTCCCGGCGTACACACAGGCCACTCTCCTGGGCGTGCGATTCAGGAGGGTGGCCTATGCAATTAGGGCCTGTGGTAAAAGGAGGCGCTAGGGACACTAGCGCGTCCCTAGTGCCTCCTTTTTGACAGGAGCGGCGGCTGTCAGCGGGTTTGACAGCCAACGCTCAATTTTTCCGGCGTCTGTTCTCAAACCTGCTGACAGCCACGGGTTCGGAAAACGGACACCGGCAAAATTGAGCATCCGTCTTCCGACCTGCGGGCCGATTTTTAATTTTTTTTTTTTAATTTTTACTTTTTTTTTTTTTACTTTTGGGCCCTCTGACTTAATATCGCCATGATATTAAGTTGGAGGGTGTACAGAAAAACAGTTTTTACTGCTTTTCTGTACACTTCCCCGGTGCTGGCTGAAATTAACGCCTACCTTTGGGTAGGCGCTAATTTCTGAAAGTAAAATGTGCGGCTTGGCTGCACATTTTGCTTTCTGGATCGCGTGGGAATAACTAATAGGGCCATCAACATGTTGCGGGTGCTATTAGTTTCGGGAGGGTTGGACGCGCGTTTTCGACGCGCTATTTCCCCTTACTGTATAAGGGATAAAGCTAGCGCGTTTTTGACGTGCTATTACCCCTTACTGAATAAGGGGTAAAGCTAGTGCATCGAAAACGCGCGTCCAAACCTGGGCTAACAGTGCGCTCCACTAGAGCTCCACCAGAGCGCACTGTACTGTATCGGCCTAATTGTTTGTATGTACACTCTAATAATAAAAAAAAAAGAATGTATCTCTGAAGGGCCAAGCCCGATGGCTCAGGGCCATGAGGGAGACCAAAGTCTTCTATTCTCAGCTGAGACCTTTCACTATCCAGGTTGAAGGAGGGAGCACCAACCGTCACCCAACACTGACACCTAGAGGCGGGACATAGGGTCTACATCAGCTGAGTTCCACTGAGAGTTTAAATGTTGTTCCTTTGGCTGTGGATTGTTGCTGCAGTGGTTGGGCTGAATTGTGAGAGGGAGAGGGAATAGCCCAGTGGCTAGAGAAATTGACTAAGAACCAGCAAAACCAGGATTCAGAGCTCCTTTCCCCTACTGACACTCCTTGTAACCTTGGGCAAGTCGCTTTATCGCCTATTGCATCTGGCACCTGCTTTCACTGTAAGTTCTTTGGGGGTCAGAGACTTATTGCACCTGAAATCGAAAAATGCTCATAAGCCATCCTGAGCATCATTTGGAAAGGCAGGCTAAAAATTAAAAAAAATCTCTGGTAGTTGTAAATGAAGGCTCCTAGTGCCATAAGCTAAGACATACAAAGTTTCTCTATCTAGCAGCTGAGTGAGATGACTGGAAATATTTCATCTCCATATATTCCTGAGAAGCATTCGCAGATCAAAGGGTAGGTTTGCTGTCAGAATACATGTTGGACTTCCTCTAATGGCCTCTTGGGAGGTTGGATAGGCTGGGTTGAACACGTTTTGGAGAGCATATAGTATGGGGTAGACTTTTCATTTTCAGTTGTTGCTTAAAGTCCAGCATACAACATTTTTCCTTGAGTTGTTTGGCAGCGTCCAGTGCGCCAGTGTAAAGGAGTTTTCCATTGTAGCTGGCTTCTGAAGGTTTGACAAGACCTGTTGAGTTTGCAGGCTTAAATTTCTTATTGTACATGTTCATATCACAAAGTACAAATACCAATCAGACAAAAAATACTGCTGCTCAGATTCAGTGTGTTTATTTAAACAGTACAGGCTTGTTGGGAGGCCTTCATCAGTCAGGTGAGGAATCAACACTAAGAGTTCAAATCACAGCAGAGGGCTTCCAATGCTCTAGTTAAAAGGGGGTCAAGTCTTCAGCATATTTGCCACCTAAATTGTGGACTTAAATCAGACAAACATCAGGATTTAAAAATCCCACTCTGATAAAGCTGGATAACCTTTTATCCAGCTATGTCAGGAGCGGTCTGGGGCATTTCAGGGAGAAGCCCCGTTACCAGGCTAAATTATCCAGATGATGCTGATTTTCAGCATTATCCCACCAGGCAGTTAACTTTTGGAAGTCCCAAAGTTAGCCGGATAAACTTATCCAGCTAACTTTAACAAAGCCGGGTATCCCAGCAAAGTTAGCCACATAATGTTATCTGGCTACTAGCCAGTCAGCAGCTGAAAATTTACACCAAGGCTCCTTATGAGTAGTTGCCAATTTTTGTCACTTTTTGCCACTTTTTGTCACTGCCAGAAGGTTGGGATGGGGAGGGGGAAGGTTGGAATAGCTATGCAGTTTGAGAGAGTGGTTAAAAGGGGGATTTCATGAATGCGAGGAAATCCAGCTTTGCTCAAGGAAAGTGGTGTATGTGGTGTATTTGGATTTTCAGAAGGCATTTGACAAAGTCCCTCATAAGAGGCTTCTAAGAAAACTAAAAAGTCATGGGATAGGAGGCAATGTCCTTTTGTGGATTAAAAGACAGGAAACAGAGAGTAGGATTAAATGGTCTGTTTTCACAGTGGAAAAAGGTAAACAGTGGAGTGCCTCAGGGACCTGTACTTGGACTAGTGCTTTTTAATATAGTCATAAATGATCTGGAAAGAGGTACGATAAGTGAGGTGATCAAATTTGCAGACGACACGAAATTATTATTTCAAAAGTTAAATCTCAAGTTGATTGAGATAAATTGCAGGAAAACCTTGTGAGACTGGAAGATTGGGCATCCAAATGGCAGATGAAATTTAATGTGGATAAGTGCAAGGTGATGCCTATAGGAAAAAATAACCCTTGCTGTAGTTACACGATGTTAAGTTCCATATTAGGAGTTACCACTCAGGAAAGAGATCTAGGCGTCATAGTGGATAATACTTTAAAATCGTCGGCTTAGTGTGATGTGGTGATCAAAAAAGCAAACAGAATGTTAGGAATTATTAAGACGGAAATGGCAAACAAAATGATGGATGTCATAATGCCTCTGTATTGCTCCATGGTGAGACCGCATCTTGAATACTGAGTGCAGTTCTGGTTGCCGCATCTCCAAAAAGATGTAATTGCTCTGGAGAAAGTGCAGAGAAGGGCGGTCAAAATGATATGCGGCGTGGAACGGCTGCCCTATGAGGAAAGGCTAAGGAAGTTAGGGCTGTTCTGTTTGGAGAAGAGACGAATGAAGGGAGATATTATAGAGGTCTACAAAATCATGAAAGGACTTGAAAACGTTAATGCACTCCATGAAGTTAGAAAGTAGCTCATTTAAAACAAATCAAAGAAAATTCTTTCACTCAGTGCATAGTTAAGCTCTGGAATTCATTGCCAGAGGATGTGGTTACAGCAGTTAGTGTAACTGGGTTTAAAAAAGATTTGGATAAGTTCCTAGAGAAAAATTTACAAACTGCTATTAATTAATAAGTAATAGTAGCTTGAGATTTATTTAATGTTCGGGTACTTGCCAGGTACTTGTGACTTGGATTAGCCACTATTGGAAACACGGTACTGGGCTTGATGGACCCTTGGTCAGACCCAGTATGGAAATTCTTAAGTTCTTAAAGTGCAACTCGTTCAGTACAACCTAAGTCTTTCGTACTGTCTCTTTTACAGACTGCAACTGAGACAACTCAAAAATCTTCCAGCATCCCTGGCCTGTTACCAGTAATAAGAGCAGCTTTAACAGGATGAGCAGTGCCAGGAAATACTCCAAATGTATTTATTTCCTAGCAAAGTCTGAATGTTGCCTGAATTATAAACTGTACTAGAAAGAAATGTGCCTTGCCTCTTTCTAGAATTATGTCCCCAAGAATTGGAGACTTGCAAGTCTTGAATTATGCCCATAAATCATTCAAATTATAAGTTTTTAGCAGACATCCAATCATATGAACAACCAGAAAAAGAAAGTGCATCTCCTTTTAAATTTCAGTAACAGTGATACTCAGAGAAGCACCCAGACACCCATCAAATGAAATCCCAGTGTTCTAGAAGAACAAAGGCGTTTTACTTATGGTTTCAATCAATATACTAGAAATCACTCAAAACAGACTCACCTCTATAGATCACTAGATTCTGACCACAATAAAATGAGTAAATAGTTTTCAAAACCTAACAGACATAATCAATCAGAGCAGAGGAATAAAGGATGGCCGTCATATAGAGAACCGATGAATTGGCTTGACAGCTCTTACAGACGTGCTGCAGCTCTAAAACATAATCATAGGTCAGCAACATTCATATTATTTTTAAGTGTATTTTTTTTTACAATATCCAAAGTGCAGCAAAATAACCAAGTCCAAAAATAATATAAATAGACTTATCTCAACAACGTTGGAAGACCAAGGTCAATGTCACGTATATCACAAATTCCCCTTCTTTATCTCATGGTAATAGGACACAAAACCAGACACATCCAATGTGTTTCGATGAACTTCTGCTTCGGGGCAGAAACAGCTACTTTGACGAAAAGCACCGTCAATCTAAGGGGTGAATTTCAAAACATTTACGCGCATAAAATTAGCATGTAATCGCGTAAGTCAATTGCACTCGCATCCACTCTATTTTATAAACACTAAAAGTACGTTTTCAGTCTTGTGTGCACATTTACATGCACAAAAAGGGGTTGTCTGGGGCATTCCAGGTCAGGGCCACGAGCTACACGTGCAAGATGCAATTTTATAAGAGACTTGCACACACATATCTGGCAACGGATTCGAAAACTTTGCACCTGCTAATTATCCAGCGCAGCTGATATCAGACTCATCTGCTGTCTGCTATGGGTTGGGTGGGAGGTCTGGGTGAACTGGGGGGAGTTCAGACTGAAGAACTAGGAGAAGGGCTGGGTGAACTGGTAGAGGTTTCGACAAATTGGTAATTTCAAAGACACACGCGTATTTTAAAATATCCCGACTTCCGCACGCGAAACGGGGTTTTACGCGAGCAAGACACAATTTTTCCTCGCGCGTAAAATATGCATGCGTGTGTTTTTAAAATAGGTAGGAAAAGTACATGCTTTCAGTGCATTGCGATAGCTACACATAAGGAAACACAGATGTGTATTTTGGGGGGTAGACATACGGGTATTTATAATCCGCGTGTACCTGATATGCGCAGGTTATAAAATACTGCAGTAGATCTCATGTACGCGCTTACATGGGGCTGTGCAGAATTGTTTGAAAGTTACCCTCTAAGCATGTACCTGGGGCAATGGAGAACAAGACTTGTCCAGAATGGCAAGGAGCAGCAGTGGGAGAAGCAGGATTTGAACCCTGGCTTCTCTGGGTTTCTTGCCTCACTTCTTTGCAACTTAGGGATCCTCTTTGCTTATCTCAGGCCGACTTCAATTTCATGTCTGGGTTTTTGTTTTGTTTCCTTTCTGCATAATTATAGCACCACGTAGATTCCCTTGTTGATAAGTGAAGTAGTTTTGCTTGGCTGACCCTTTAACCTCAAGCCTCCTCCTTCATACAGAACGTACACCAGATGCAAGTGAGTTCCACACCCTGCATTCCTTCTGGCCAGATTGCACGCTGGAGACCTAGCCCAATGTTTTCTTCCATCAACGGAACAGAGGGTGTGGCAGCAACAGCGGACATCTGTGAGAAAGCAACCTGATCAGTAAAGGGAAAAAAAATGCATTCGCCTCTTTCACTCCCTCACTCTTTCTGGTAAAAAAAAAAAAAAATCACCGACACAGAATAAACCGGAAAGAGAAACAGGTGAGGGCAGGTGATTCTCACACCGAGCAGGACGGATGAGTAAAAATGATCCACTGCTCTTCTTTCAACTGCCCGCCATATGACTCTCCACATTTCCCTCTCATCCTCCCTCTCATCCTCCCTCCACACCCCCCACTCATCCTACCACCCTTCCTTTTCCAGCTCCTCGCCATCTCATAAATACATTCTACCACGTCCTCTGATTCCACGGACAAGGTCACGAGCAGGGTCCATGCCAAGGCCACTGAAAGTGAGAGGCTCACCTAAGGTTGCCAACTTTTCCCCGGAGCAGGACCGGACACTTGGGTGGGGGGGGGAGAGGGCAGCCACAGCCTCCCCCCCCCCCCCCCAGTCTTTCTTCCCTTTCAGATTAGGGGCCTCGATTGCAACTCTCCTCCTCCTCCTCCTCTGTGAACCCCCTCCCCCCCAGACGTGACGGCGTGCTGCTTCACCCTGACCTCATCTAAGTCCCACACGGCGCAGTCCCCATCTCTCCAAACTAAAGATAATTAGCTGCGTGCCGCACCTGCTGCCGTTTAAGGGAGTCCTGTGCAGGCCGTGGCAGTAACATGACTGTTCGGCTGTGCTGCTGTCTGCGCGGGAAAACTGGGCTCCCCGAGTCCGAAAACGAGCAGGTGGTCACCCAGGCTGTGCGCAGGCCACATGGGACCAGAACGGGGTACTTTCTAGAAGGTGGTACTCCCAGCATTCCCACTCCTCATTTTGGGCCTTCCTTTGTTAGAAAAACAAAAATCCAACACCAGACAATGAGATTCCCATGCAGTGCGCTTACTTTAACTTAAACTGATATTTTCTTCTCTTTTTAAACTAAATGACTTCCCATCCTACTCTCCGTTTGATATTTTCTTAATAAACCACGGGAATGAAAGTGACCTGGTGGCCACAATTAGCCCCACAGGCTCACTCTTAGGAGCTTTCTCTGTCGCCTGAGTCACTCCTCTGCCAGAAGTCTGCAGACCTACAGGATTTTACACGAAAAGCCTTCTGGGGGGGGGGGGGGTTTAATTAATTATAAAACTGTGCTTTCTGGTCACTCCAAGGGTCTCCCATTTACCTTCTTTCTTAAAAAATGCACATGGAGGGGGGGGGGGGGGTGTCTATTAGACTTGCCAGTTGGCTCTCTCTTTCTCCTTTCTCCTGATGAACTAATCCAGTCCAGGATTTACCCCCACTGTGTGCAGGGACTTGGGCGTTCTCCATGCACGGCAGAGGGGAAAGCCAGGACTGGATTTGTTTGCTGCTATAAAAACAAACAAACAAAAAATGCAGCCAGCTAGCAACTATAGGGGTGTCTGTTAGGCCAAACGCGCGTTTACCTTTATTTCATTTTTTTTTTTAAATATTTCTCCCCTTCGGCTGTCTGTGCTGTCCCCCACCGCCACAGCTGGCTCAGGGGATGTTTGCCAGTTCAAAGTTAGAGGGTTGCTTGAAAATTCGTTGCTGGAGCAGTATTTATTTGGATCAGTGGCTGCTTCGAGAATAGGAGTTTCGTGGTTGTAGTGAGTGTATGAAGAATAGGCAAGTCCACATTTCCATGCATGGCCAGGAAGTGCTCTGCCAACCACAAAACTCCTTCGGTACTGCCCATTAGGGCATTCCAGCTGTCTGAGACGACATGGGGATGCTAACTGTAATGCGCCCCCGTGCACTCACTTTTGAATCTGTACAGATTCAGATTGTAATGGTAAAAGCGTGTCTCAGTCCTGTGAGTGAGGCCGGGGGTGGTGGGGGGGGGGGGGGGGCCCATTTTGAAGGCCTGGCAGGGTATGGATGCACAAAAGAGATGGTGCACCCAAGTTCTGTTGAGGGAGGGAAGATGGCCCCCACCAGCCAGCAAGCGTGCACCTTGTTGGCATCGCCCCCTCTAACTTTGAACTGGCAAACATCCCCTGAGCCAGCTGTGGCGGTGGGGCACAGCAGAGACAGCTGAAGGGGAAAAATATTTTTTAAAAAATGAAATAAAGGTAAAAGTGCGTTAGGCCTAACTGAGACCCCTATAGTTGCAGCATCCCTGTCTTTTCCTCTTCCCCACCCAACTCCAAAACCAGCAACTCCTTTTCTCCCCACCCTGTCCAGCATCTCCACCTCTCTCCCACCCCTGCCCAGGTTTCCCCCTCTCTCTCTCTCTCTGACCAATTTCCCCCTCTTACCCTCCCTTCTCTCTCCTGCCCAGCATTATGCTTTCTTCTCTTTCCTCCCTCCCAGTAGCTGCTGACCACCAGCATCCTCCTGTCTTTCTCCCTCCCTCACCCTCTGCCCAACATCATCTCCCTCGCTCACCCCCTACCCCACAGCATCCCCCTTTACTCTCTCTCCCATTCAACCCTCTCTTTTTCTCTCCCACTCTCTACTTTGCAACTGCGTCCTCCTCTCTTCCTCCTCCTCCTCCTTCCCAGTACCTCCCTCCCTCTTTCTTTCCCACCCAGCAATCCACCGCTCTATGCCCTCCCCAATCAGGCTGATCTTTGTTTACCCAAAGCCTCCTCCGACTAGCGGTGTCTCTGGTACAGCACTCATTCCCTCTTTCGGGGGGCAGTGGCAGCTTCTCTTACGCAACAGTGAGCACCCTCTACCTCAGCGGCCGGCAGCTCCGGGCCAGCACGGCTCCTGCATGTGGTCCCTGCACACTCCAGCAGGCACTTCTGCGTCTGCGCAGGCGCACCCAGGAAACAGGAGCTTTGAACCCTGGTGGGTGCCGCACCATAGGACGACAGCCCTTGACTGAAGGAAGGGTGAGAGCGGGGATATTCCCCCTACCTGCATGGTGCCGTGCACGGCCGTCCAAGCCAGCCCCGGGCTGCACAAAAGTTTCTGGCTCTCCTCAAACTAAATGTTATTTTTTTCTTGCTGCACCACTCTGCTTGTAAGTAACAATGGGCATCTCGGGAAAGCTGCAGCTTTGGTTGGATATAGGAGTTCGTGTGTCAAATGAGCTTGTAGGGCTCGTCGCCGGAAAGATCATGAGAGAATCAGAAGCGGTAAGGAAGAAAGAGCTGACACTGCCGCGGTCTTGATCTCTGTGACCCTGCGGATGATTGGCGCGGAGTAACTCCTTGTCCCTTTGAAGGGAGCTTGTTCAAAGACCCCCCAAAACCTCAACTGCCAATAATTTTCCTGACATTGATCAGCAGTAACGCTCTTCAGAAACTATCCAGAGTAGATCAGAATTAGTATACATACAAGTAATATAATGCATTATAGTAAAAGATAAAAATGTTTCTAAGAACATACAGCATTTTTTTTAACAATTAGTATATTGCACAGAACAGAATTTTTAAATTAAATGCCAAATATTTAAATGATAAAAACGACTGGAAGGATTCTCTATATCAAAAGTGGTTCACCTGAGAGCCCGTGATCATTTGTAAAGAGTTTGGGAGTTGGATGCCTAACCTGGCTCCTTTGAAAACCGACTAGGTTCGCGTGCACAAATTTAGGGTCCCTGAAACAGGGAGGGGAAGTAAGTTAGGAACCTAGGGCCAATTTCTAGCACCCATGCAGGTGAATAAATTTGGGAGCCCAGCCCAGAACTGAGGTCCCTAAGTTCAACGGAAATTTCCTCTAACTTTAGGGCCTAAAACTGAGGTGCCCTGGCCTGGTGCTCAGCTTGCTTTGAATACAGGCCTCTTCGTGCCCTAGGGCCTGATTTAAATTTGGGGCAGTGGAAAGCCAGCTTGAGTTAATAGTTTGTTTTTTTTTTAAACATGGCGTTTGAAGTTTCCTGAAATTTCTGGAAGGGAAAAAAATAGTTTGTGCCCGCTAAATCTTCTGCAAGAAAAGAAAACAGCGCTGTTGGATTTTTGCTCCAGTCTTAAATTTTGCACTTTTCAGCAAGAAACCCACAGCATTTTTAGCAGAATTTTTGTTTGCACAGTTTTGTGGAGGGTTTTTTTTTCTCTTCCTCTCCCTCCTTAAAGTTGCAGAAACTCAAATGCTCAAAATATTTGCAATTTGAAAATAAAATGAACAGCAAGCTTTATGCCCAGAACTCAAACCAGCCCTTGAACTGTTTAATCCAAGATCTAAAATAGTTTTTTTCCTCTGTTTGCATTTGAGTCCAGTGAGGAGCTGTTTGCTCTATTATTCAGAATAACTTGCAGTTTAATAATTCTACGAAATCATCCACATAGTTATGACACATTCATATTCCACTTGACCTAAAAATCTTGCTCCTAGCAGGTAATAAAGCAAAGCATAAAATACAGGAGTTTATTAAAACAAAACAAAAGCACTGACAACAAGGACATCATTACTAGTAGTAATTGCACTAAATGTTTGATTTGCTTCCTTATAATTTAATTACATATTTTCAGGGGGGGGGGGGGGGTTATTCAACTATTTTTGTAGTTTTGGGCTACCTTAGCACACAGGTTATTTCCTGGAACATTCCTCACATCTGGACAAAAACAGGCGTCCATAAATCTATAAGTACACCGACCACCAATTAAGCAGCTCACATGCAACAGCCTTAATTGAGAATATCCAGAAGCATGATACCTAACATCGCTTGGAGAAGAGACGGTGAGGGGGGATATAATAGAGATATTTAAAATAATGAGAGGTCTAGAACAGGTAAATGTGAATCGATTATTTACTTCTTTCTTAAAAGAAGGGGCACTCCATGAAATTAGCAAGTAGCACATTTAAAACTAATCAGAGAAAATTCTTTTTCACTCAGGGGCAGATTTTCAAAGGGTTACGCGTGTAACCCCCAAAAAGCTGCCCAAGCTGCCCCTGTGCGCGCCGAGCCTATCTTACATAGGCTCGGTGGCATGCGCAAGCCCCAGGATGCGCGTATGTCCCGGGGCTTCGAAAAAGGGGCAGGAAGGGGGCGGGTCCGTGGGTGTGGTGGGGTCCAGGGGCAGGACTGAGGCCTCCTTCGTTGCGGCTGTGCCGGGGAATGGCGCGCCGGCAGCCAACTGGCGCGTGCAAGTTACGCCTGCCCAGAGGCAGGCATAACTTCTGCAACAAAGGTCAGGATGGGGGTTTAGGTAGGGCTGGGGGGCGGGTTAGGGAGAGGAAGGGAGGGGAAGGTGGGGTTGGCAGAGGGAACTGGGAAAGCCATCGGGGCTCCCTTAGGGCTCGGTGCGCGCAAGGGGAACAAGTGTGCACCCCCTTGTGCTCGCTGACCCCGGATTTTATAACATGTGCGTGTTGCGCGAACAAATCTATGCCCGCGTGTATCTTTTAAGATCTGGCCCTCAATGCACAATTAAGCTCTGGAATTTGTTGCCAGAGGATGTGAATAGTGCAGTTAGTGTAGTTGGGTTCAAAAAAGGTTTGAAGAAGTTTTTGGAGAAATCCATTAACTGTTATTAATCAAGTTGACTTGAAGAATAGCCACTGCTATTACTGGCATCAGTAGCTTGGGATCTTCTTAGTGTTTGGGTACTTGCCAGGTACTTGTAGCCTGGTTTGGCCTCTGTTGGAAACAGGATGCTGGGCTTGATGGATCCTTGGTTTGACCCAGTATGGCAAATTCTTATGTTCTTACAACTAGGTCCGATGTACCAGGATTTCTTCTCCAAAGCTCGCTTTCTGTCATTTTCAACAGAAACTAGGGAATAAACATGCTTGGAAAAAGAAAGGGTGCCTTGGGGAATGGAATGTTCCAGTGCCATTCAAGATGGAACCATGAACATCCCCTGCTAACTGGGAGGAGACCAACAGACTCGTCACCTAAAAGAGGAAGCCAGGAGCTCAAGCTCCGCTCAACGTTTCCTGACTGGGTGTCGTTACCAACTGCATGCAAAACAAAGACCGAGGAAAAAATTTCCATAATACCAGAGAATATTATAAACTGGCAAAATACATATTTCTGACCTATTTTTTAAAGTACAGCATAGATTGAAGTATACGAAGTTTGCACCTTTATAACGTAAAAAGATAGGAAGGGGAGAGCAAAAAGCTATTGAGGTCGATATTCAATAAGCCGCTGAGCGGGTAAGGTAACTGGCAAATTTTAGCCACTTACCTGTAGGAGAATATTCAGCAGAACCTCAATGGCTAGGTTTTCAACCAAATATTCACCTACATCTAGTTGGTCACAATTTGACCAGTTGGATTTAGTGGAGCTGGGTTCGCGAGCCAGGCTTAGATGGTTGTACTGCAAAACGGCACTGACAGGTTAAGTCCTTTGCAAACCTGCCTCAAATCCCCTCCCTCCCACCATCACTCCAAAATTAAAAAAAGAAATCCCCTGTTGCTCTATGCCCAACCCCCTCCATTTCTTCAGGAAGCAGCACATTTTTTAAAGTTGCCAACAGGGCCAACGCTGAAACCCCCCCCCCCCCCCATCCCTGCTGTCCTAAAAAGGAAGTCTGTTGGCTATGCATGTGCGGGCGGCTCGCACAAGGGGACTGAATTCTATTAAATTATGTGCGGCAATGCAATCAGGCCTCTCCCAGTTCCCTCCCAGTCTGCTTCAATTAAGGAGCGGACAGGGAGGAAACTTTCCTATCCCTAACTCTACTTTTGCTACCTCTTCCCCTCTCCACCCTGATCCCTAAATCTTTCTTACCTATCCTTTTTTTTTTGTTTTGGAACTTACTTCAGGCTGGGAGCCTTCGGGGAGGCCCAGCACTTGTGCACGTTTCGAGCTTTATGCGGGTGGCTGGGACTGTTTTAAAATGCGCGCAGCACGCGCAAGGCCTGGCCACATACATAAATCCCGATTTTTGTATGCACGGGCCTTTGAAATCCGGGCCTGTATTTTTTGTTTTCTGAGCATGGCTTAGGGGGCCTCAAAACTTAACACCAGCTCTGGGCTGGCATTAAATTTTGAGTGTTAAAATGTACGCGTTTGGTGCACTTTTTTTTTTTTTTTTACACCAGGGATACTAGCTAATACCCTCATCAACATGGCATTTGCTTGTGATAAGCGCTATTAGCTGCACACCAGTAATGTCGCATGTTTTGGACGTGCTAATCCCGATATTGCATTGGGTGTACGTCTAGCGCATCCAAAACGCGAGTCCAACCACGTGTTTAGCCGCGCGCTGAGCTCAGCACTTGATATAGCGCCAGCCCCAAAGTGAGGGAGGAAAGGAGGAAGGAATCCCTCTACTGGCACTTTTTATGTCTGACAGCTTGAGTTGCAGTGGAAGGGAGGGGATGACCTCGCAAGGGGCGAGGTTATTTTAATTTCTGCTTGCTCTGGGCAGAAGGAACTGGGCCTCACCGGATTTTTAAAACATGTTCTACTTGCCAGTGAGAGAGAGACAGGGTTTACAACTAGACCCGAAGGCAATGTTTTTAAACTGAAGGTCCTGGTGGAAGGGAGGGAGCAATTTTTTTTAAAATTACTTTTAGTGTGGGGTGAATGGTAGGGAAGAGGGCCCCCCAGCCAGCACTTTGAAAAAAAAAAAGACATTTCAGGGGGAAAGGGGGGGATGTCAGCCACCAGTGGGTTTTTTTCTGTAAATTCAGGGTGGGAAGGTGGCCAGCTAGAGTTAGGCCTGCTATAGGAATGCTAGCTGTCTAACTTTCTCCCTCCATCCTCATCCCTCCCAGATTCTGAACAGCTACATTTAGCCACACAGTGAAATTTAGTCAGATACCACAGTCAATTTTCAAAGGCTTTGATCTTGCTAAGTTCTTACTTAACCTGCTGGCTCCTTTCAGTACTGACATCATTAAGATTATTACTGGCAAAAAAGTTGAACTTTTATTAACCAAAAACAAAATCTGTATAATTTTTGCTATGATGGACAGCCATTTGAATTTATGCAAAATTGACTCTAGTACTTTACAGGATGAATGTTGTTTTGATCAATGAATGTGTATATTGTGATACATTTCAAACTTGCCCTGCACAGGATGGGCAGAGCCGACAAAAGGCAC
This sequence comes from Rhinatrema bivittatum, assembly GCF_901001135.1. Taxonomy (NCBI): domain Eukaryota; kingdom Metazoa; phylum Chordata; class Amphibia; order Gymnophiona; family Rhinatrematidae; genus Rhinatrema; species Rhinatrema bivittatum. The sequence continues at coordinate 226,601,246 of NC_042619.1, read as the reverse complement.
TTTCATGACAGCAGATTACAATTGTCCGTGTATAGTAGGCATGAGCACATTGGTTCTTTTACATGTACACTGGCGACATCTGAAAACAGGACCTGCCATCCCTTCTGGAAACCAGCACCAACTAATCCTCTGCTTCCCTGATTCTCCTCCCAGCAAAACCACTCAAGATTAAAGAGGCTAGCATGTAAAATAAGTCACTCTGTAAAAAAAAATAGGATACTAGCATTGCATGACACTTTGGCTTCCAATGGCTCACAATTACTTTTGTCTGGAGAGTCAAGCTACGTGTTTTGTAGTCAAGAAAATTTAAGTACCACTCCAATTAGAACGGTTCCTTTTGTTCTGATGCTTAAAAGAAGAGCGGATCCTAGTTGTTCTCATCAGAAGCTGGTAAATGAATGCCATAACAACCAAGCCAAGCAAACCTGACATGAGACGAGCAGAGAGCTAACAGATTTGTGCAAAACAAGGAGGTTTTTTTTTTTAACAAAGTGACTAATTTTACCATATGAATGTTCCAACAAGAACAAACCATACACTCCAGGCCACCCTAAACCTCCTGCTCTAATCTCCTTCTCACATTAGGTCCTCTCCCATCACGCAGGAGCCCAGAATAAAACCTTCGCTTCTTTTGGTTTCTGCATTTCCAAACTTTTGACCCTTGCAAGTTGAAATATTCTTGCTGACTATCCCACCTGTTACAAAGCCAGAAAATGAGATGGGCTGATCTTCTTCCATTTGCAAGCATAACATCTAATCATACCTCCGCTGCTTTCAGGACTATGTATTCTTTTTTCATGTCAATGTTTGCTCCAAGATTAAATATACTGTAGTTCATCATACATACCACAGTTTGGTGGTTAACTTGAATCACTTCATCTCCAGCATGGATTTTCTTGCAGCGATCTGCAGGTGACTGAATTTAAATAGAAAAACACGATCAAGACACCGAAAGTCTGAGATTTCATTTAGAATGGCATGAGGATGGCCAAGACTGTATACACAAGGTTAGATAAACTATCAAAATTAGGGAATAACAAATTAAAGAGAGGGATTGTGAGAAGTTACGTTTCCTGGCTGTCATATCTCAATAAGTAAAGTGCAGAGCCCCAATAATAGATCTCACAGTAATGCTATAAAACCAGAAGACCGAGGTACTCCCAGAAAGATTCAAAACTAAGACAATGGCAGCAATGCTAAAAACTTTAAAAAAGGGGTATCACAAATAATATATTTATTTTAGGAAAACCAACCTTATATCACTGTTGGATGAGCTATAACTTTAAAAAAATGTTTAAACAAGTGGAATATCCACTTCTAATACATACAGTAAGTGAAGTACAGAGTCGCTAAAACACATGGCACCATACTAGACAGAGAAGACAGTCTCTGTAAATCGTGTCATTCTTTTGTATGGCTTCTCCTGAAGATCCAAAGCCTACTGAGATACTTTGTAACGAAGTGTCTGGTCAGACCTTCATGATACATAGGTAAGGTATTCCAGCTGTACGGTTGACTAATGTTCTGGTCACATTGCTTCAGGACTCACTGGAAAGATATAGCCCAAGCAATGACATGTTCCAGATTTGCCTTCTCAGCTCAGCTGAATGCATAATGCAGTAATATAAAGAAGTCCCCCATATTTTTCATCGCTTTTCCAGAAGCTACTCAACGTGCAAATTCTGATGAGTTTATGATGAAAATCAGATAAAACTGCTCTGCGTACCAGCTGCAAAGGGCTCAAAGTTAGATAGGCCAGTTTTCCCCAGTACCCAGTACACTACAGGACAAGTTGATAAGAGTTTCTTGTTGGAGCTATACTGGGAAGAAAGGAAATTTCTTTCATGTTAAGTATATAGCCTTCTTGAGATGCATGTTGTGCTGCTTCTTAAGAAAAAAAATATATTGATGAATATAGAAACTTCTCAACTCCCAAGACTTTTTTTTGCCATAATAAAGCCTGGGATTTGCCGACCAGCACACATTAAAGGTATTCAACTTTTGTGTATAGAGCAAAATCAACAAAAAACACCAATGTAGACTTGATAGAGTTGGACAAGTTTAGATGGTATTAAGCTATGGTATTTTTGGCATGTAAATGTCAATGTGTCTCTCCCATCCCACAAAGAAGTTATGAAATGTTATTCAATTAGGGGATGCACTCTTCCTCCCTTGAAATCAGGAACAGAGGGGGGAAAATCTGAGGGGGAGGGTGCGGTTTGGAATATGATCAAAATATTTTTTAAATCCATTTTTGGATTAGGAAAAGTTTTATCAATTAATCCCTTATCTACTGAACCTAAACTCCTCAGAAGAAAATCACATCCACAATCTCCCATGTCAAGTTTCCAAAGTTCCTATGGTAACTAGAATATGTCCACTCAAGTGATCAAAGTTGCAAAGTTTCTGCTTAAAATAGTTAAGTTATAGGCACTTCAAATAATTAAGACACTTCAGAATGCTGAAGAGTGCATAAGAAAGTGTGTAACTGTTAGAATATCTTTTATGATCTCACAGTATGTACTAATCAGATCTAAAAAATGCAACATGATTTAAAACACTGTTAAGAACATGGCTATTCCCAGAAGTTCAAGAGAACTGTGAGGAAGCAGTTTAAAGAAGATGACAATGTCTTTGAAGCAAAACCTGGGTTTGAAACAGAGAGCCTCCTAATTGTGAAATACTGACCAGAACATGGTGGGTTCAAGTTTTCCTTTCACAGTACGTCAGACTCAAGCTGCAAGCATGATTGGAGTAAATCATTTACACAGTAATATCAGAAACTTACATTTTCTGTTGTTCCAGTAATGACATGGAGTCCATCATATGTTGACTTAATGTACATGCCCTAAACAAAAGCAAAACAAATTGTCGGAAAGAATTTCTCAAGAATTTGATGTTTATTTTATTTATTTATTTTAAAAATGTTTATATTCCATCTATATCGAAGATAGATATTCCTGACTATCAATATACAAGGACACAAAAGCAATATGAAATCCAATTCAAAAGTACCAAATTATCAAAGCATTTTATGTTTGTTTGTTTTTTTAAAGTAGAGGCTCTGTGATGTTAAATTATTTAATGACAATACAGATGGTCACAGAGCACAACAGAGCTTGCGAGAGCCCCTTGATAAGAAACAGGTGGTACATTACTGTATTGGCTACAAATGTGCCCCCAAGCTTCGTACTTCACTGTTCCAATTTTGATCTTGGGCGTGGTGGCCCCCTTGCACATGTCTTTGTTACTAATATAGAGTTCCCCCTAGGTCTCCACTAAAGGCTCTTAGCTTAAGCCCTGTTAGGACAAAGCAGGAGGGGGCAGACCATCTCTGACAAGAACCTCCAGAGAAGCTGCTTGGACTGGTCATCCCAGCCTGTATACGAGCAGGCAGTGAGGGAAATTAGTGTGGCACTCTGAGATACATTTTGAGGAAGGAGGAAAGTCTTAGTGGCACTCCCAACTTCAGGCTCCATGGCCTGATACCAGGGAGATAAGGAGAGGACGAGTCCTGGCTCAGTACCCAACCGATCTGAAAGGGGTTGTCATAAGTGATGAAGTAGGTTTTGAAGAGTTTATTTTTGTGAAGCAGTTGGGTTTTTTTAAATGTGGATTCCTTTGTTGGCCTTTGGGAGGATTTCCCCACTTAAAGAAAATTTAAAATGATTTAAAAAAAATACATGAATTAAATGCCAAAAGAACCCAGAGAAACATGTACCTAATCTCATAAATTAAAAAAATAGATCTTTAATTAGAACATAAGTCAAACAAAAATAATTTAAAATCAACAATATTCAAATAAAATCAAATATAATAAACATTAACTAAACGTTTTGAAAAAAAAAACTACTCACATAAATTCAGAATGAAAAAGAACTACCAACATACAAAATCAAAGACATTATTAAGGGCTACAACAAAACACAACCAAAAGTAAACTCGGACAAAGACAAAAACATACACCAAACATAAAAACCACAACAGCCCACAAAAACACACAAAGTAACACCAAAAACCCTTCTCAAAAAAATCTCAGAACAGAATAATATCAAAGAAATAAAAAAAGAATTATCATAAAAAAATAGGATTCTCTGTCAGGGTTAAAAGGACTGGTGTTTTTGAAACTGACACTTAATCTCGGGACTGAGTGTGTCCCCTGCATACTGAATTAGGAAGCTACACTAGTTTATAACAATCCTTCATTGTATATTAGTTTAGTTTTCTTCTTGATTTATCACAGAATCAATACAATGTATCAAAGCAATTTACACTTAAAATAAAAGCATATCATAGCCACTAATGCCTATATTATATATATATATATATCTATACATAGACACCTAAAACTATTCTATATAATTAGTTTAAAATATTAGGTAAACCAGCCCCCCCTAAAATCAATCATAGATATCTCTGGCTATCCAAGATAAATAACCTACTTTCACAACTCCTTCCAACATGGCATCTAAGGTAAGCACAACTAAAAGAATGACAAATAAAAAACAAAATAATAGCCAACACCTCCTAGTGTATCAAAAAAACAATAAAAACTCTGGATCACTATTTCTACTCATAAAATCCTATACACTGGCTACCACAAGCTTTTACAAACACCTCACTTGTTTCCTAAATGTTAGATAATTATTTTCTTTTGTTCCATTCTGAAGCTGCTGTATAACTGAAAGCAGACTGGCACATTTCCTCCAATCTGATAATTTAGGATGGAGGCAAGCCAGTATCTCTTGTTGAGAGGAACACAACTGACGGGAAGGTGCATAGGGCATCAAAAGGTCAAGCTAGGTATAAAGGAGAACACATTTAAATACCAGAGCTAGAATTTTAAATTGATTCTTTAAGTGATGGGCAACCAATGGAGATCTATCAGAAGAGATTTCATATGACTGCATTTTTTTGCCTTAACTATATATATATATACATACTATACATCAGTGGTTCCCAAACCTGTCCTTGTGACCTCATAATCGACTGAGTTTTCAGGACAGCCACAATCAATATACATAAGATATATTTATTTACATGCATTGGAGACCCAGTGTATATAAATCTCTCTCATGCAGATTAATTTTGGATATCCTGAAAATCTGATCAGCTATGGGGGTCAACAGGACAGGTTTGGGAGCCACTGCACTACATGGTCACAAATGTCAACAGATGTAAAATATAAGGGATCCTTCCCCCAAAAGCTTACTGTCTGAGGACAGAAAGGATAGACAGAAAAAAGAGCTGCACACGGGGAAAGTCGAGTGATTTTGCTGAGAGTTACTAAAACCAATGTCAATGTGATGATGGTGGAAATGGTAAGGTTATAAGGTTCGCCTTCCCAAAATTACTGAGGTCCAGAAGTATCTGAACCAATGGCTGACAAAGTCTCTGCCAGCTTACAATAAGCAGTGTGCAAGCACTCAGGACGTATGTAGGGCCAGTCTCGATGACCTCTAACGGCAGGACTCTGAAAGCAGCGCAAGCACTGGCTTGAGGCCTACACAGTGAGCCATGAGAGCAGAGAACTACAGCACAGGAAGAGAAAGAAAAGCAGGAAGAAGAAAGAGAAAGGGGAGGAACAAAGCACATGGAGGATGGGGGAGAAGAGACAGGAGCGCAAAGGAGGGAGGAAGCTTCAAGCAACAGAAGGATGAAAAACGGACAAAGGGAGAAGATGAAGAGAATGATAGAGGGAGCCAGCACGAAGAAAGAGAGATAAAGTTTAAAAAAAAGTCTGGAGAGGTAGAGAAAGGGAATGAGGGAGAGGAAGACAAGAAGACGGTGGAAAAGAGACCATACAAACAGAGCGAGAGAACAGAAAAAGATCAACACGCAAACTGAGAGATGGGGCCAACGGGAGGGGAAGAAGCAATATGCATACTGCATGTGATATATGTTCCAAACCATACATACAATATTCATTTGGAAAGAACACAAGTATTGGATTAAACATGGTAGTGTCCAAAAGTACTGTTTTTGTGCATTTGAATTTATCATTATCAGTTTGTCATGCAGCAAATGGAAACAACTGTCAATAGTGAAACGCTGTGGCCTGCATCCTCACCATGCCCTCCAAATGAAAGTGAAGCTTGCAACGTCTTTCACTCCCAGATCTTCTGCAAAGTATATTTACATTACATCTGGAGTGTCTGACTAGCCCAGCACCGCTGCAACTTTAATCTGACCTGCTAAAACACTCTTTAAAAGGAGGAAGGCACAGCTAATACACCAACTACTCCAAGCGACAGTAAAATTACCCTGTAGGGATCTGCCGTGCTAGATAAATTGAGAGATAATCCATATAATATGCTTGAAACAGTTTTTCAGTTAAATCAGCAAAATGACCGGAAGTTTCCATTTGCTTGATACAAGGATCAGACAGCTTCGGGGGACATGTTTTAATCACACCAGAGATGTCTCGGTCAGAGCAGCGGAAGGAATTCAGATTTTAAACTAATTTGTCTTGCTGCTGGGTAGTAAATATCCTCATTAAGAACATGATGCACTGCAGATAAGTACCAGAAAATAAAGCAATGCTTGATAATGAGATTTTTTTTTTTATACGGTACATTTCATCATAGTGACTCTGCATTGTGCAAAATTCAGAGGGGTGGAAAACATTATGTGCAGGGGTAAATCTTTGCAGCAGAGAGTCGAATATTTCTTGAGTGAGCTTAAATATCTTTGCAAAGCTCGCTCTAACCTAGCTCTTACTAACACCGTAGAAATTTCCCCTCTCATTTGGTTCAATGATTCAAATCCTGCTGAGTCTGATATCAACTATTTGATGACTTTTCAACGACCGTCCCCCTTCCTTGCACCCCCTTCCCATGGAAAAGGTGGCAGTCTCAGTCCTGGACCCAGTGAAAGAGTGTGTCTCTTGGGAGCACACACACCTGGAATGTGTGACTTGGACAACACAATTTGGCTTTGGCTCCATTATCATTTAAGTCCATCTAGAAAAAATGCAAGCCTTTTTTGGAAGGTCAGATTTTCAAAATGCATTTTCCTTATTCATACAAAACAAACACGCACACATGAACAGCGCACCCTAGCTTGCTCTCCTAAAGTAACAGCTTGTCTCCAGTCATCGACTGTTGTCAGTACAGTACGTGCGTACATCTTACCAGCCCTTCACTTGGCTTGACATTGGTGAGTTGGGTCACTTCAAGGTGAGCAGATTGGGACACCAAGGGATCAGAAGAGAGAGAGATAATGTGGTCACAGACGCCAGAGAGGGTTTTACACTGAAAGCAGAAAAACAAACTAATGATCAACCACAGCTATATCACTGTTACACATTTTAAAAAGGAGCCAATCATAGTTTCAATAATTCTGCTGTTTCAAAACTCAAGTTCCAGATGTTCAACACATTATGAGAGCTGAACAGGAGAGCCATCACTTGTCCCTGGGAGTAAGTAACAAGAAATAGATCCTACCTTTTGAGATCGGCCAGGCACTTGTGACCCTAACTGGCCGCTGTGAGAGACAGGATGCTAGGCTCGATGGACTTTTATCTGACCAAGCATGGTGCTTCTTATCATCTTATAATAGGCAAGGTTGCTAGGTTTATTTCCACCAGCTAAAAAAAACCCCATCAGTTTATAAATTAGCTTTCAGAATTATGAAGTATTTCCTCAGATCAAAGTTTACTGCTCAGAATCTCCCTTATAAACTCTTCTTTTTAAATTGGTCAAAAATCATGCTGTAAAAAAAAAATCCTTTACAGTTTGATGGTTAACTTTCACAGGCGCACATACACGTGCTTGCGTCAGCCCGTGCTCAGGGATATGGCTATTTTATAATATACACGTGCATGTGCACGCATGTTATAAAATAACCTGGTCTCACACACGTGTGCAAAATTTTAAGTGGGTGCGTGCATCAGCACACAAATCCCACTTCTACTGCGTAAATCAGGGGATTTTAAAAGGAGCACGTGCCAATGCCATTTCCAGTTTTACCAGTTCATCTCCAGTTCACCCATTTAAGAGATAGGTCCTCCAACCCCCCCCCCCCGGTTTGATAATCGTCTGTCTATACGGCCGGCTAGGTCAATGAGGGCCTCTAGATCCTCTGGAATCTCTCGGGCAGCTAATTCGTCTTTGATGCGAGGGGACAGACCTTCCAGGAAAATGCCACATAGACAGTCGGTCCGCCATCCTAATTCAGAGGCTAGGGTGCGGAATTCTACCACGAAATCTGCCAGCGTGCGGGAACCTTGGCGTAGGTTGAGAAGATCTGAAGAAGCTGTGGACAACCGCCCTGGTTGGTTATTTATTTATTTATTTATTTATTTATTTATTTAGAGATTCTTATATACCGCGGTACGTATAGTTATACGCGGTAAATAAGTTATAAGTTATATAAGGTATATAAGTTATACGCGGTACGTATAGTTATACGCGGTACGTATAGTTATATATATAGTTATATATATATGGTTCATCAAATACTTGACGGAAGGTCTGGATGAATCTTGAAAGGTCATTTAATATAGGGTCCCCTCGTTCCCAAAGTGGGGAAGCCCAGGCCAAGGCCTTCCCGTCTAGCAATGAAATGATGAATGATGTCTTCATCTGGTCTGTAGGAAACTGTTGCCCTTGTAGGGAAAATCGGATGAAGCATTGGTTCAGGAACCCTCGACACTGTTTAGCTTCTCCTGCGAAACGAGGTGGAGCTGGCATATGGAGAACCGATGCAGGGGCGACTTGAATCATCGGTGGAGGGGCGGACGCCTCTGCCCTCTGGGTGGAATCGAGACGACTGACCAGGCGTTCCACAGTGGCAGTTAACGCCTCGATACTCTGCTGCTGTTGTTGCTGCAGAAGCTGTTGAGCCAAGCCTGGAATGGCCTTGAGACCAGACAAATCCACCGGGTCCATGGCCTTTGCAATCTGTTATGTTCGTGGACCCTTAGTCCGAGACGAAGGATGGTACTCACCAGGAACAACCCAGGTGCCCTCGTCTCTGGAAGGTGGTAGACAGCAACCAGGAGCTCCAAGTCTCACAGGGTAGACAAACCAAGAAGACCGCAAGCAAGCGGAGACTGAGTCCGGGCAATGGTTCCGAGGCAAGCAGCAGGCAGGCAGTGTCAAATCCAGGCAATGGTCCGAGGCGGGTGGCAAGCAGGCAGAAACAATGTCCAGGCAAGAGTCCGAGGCAGATGGCAAGCAGGCAGAATCGATGTCCAGGCAAGGGTCTGTGGCAGGCGGCAAGCAGGCAGAATCAATGTCCAGGCTAGGGTCTGAGGCAGGCGGCAAGCAGGCAGAATTGATGTCCAGGCAGGGGTCTGAGGCAGGCAGCAAGCAGGCAGAATCAATGTCCAGGCTAGGGTCCGAGGCAGGCGGCAAGCAGGCAGGGTCAAACTAATCGGAAGAAGAGCCGGGAAGATCAAGAAGACAAGCCAAAGGTCCAGGGCAGGCAGCAAGCAGAACGGGAGTTCAAAACCAGTCCAAGTCACAACAATAATACCAAATCCAGGAGGAGCAAAGCAGGAGCACAGAACCTGTTGCAAAGGCGTCTTACTGGATTCAGGGAGAGGTTTAAATCTCCCTGACTAGTGACGTCATCTTCCGGGGCCGGCCAGGTTTTCGCGCCGTTTCCCCTTTAAGGGGTGGAGACTGCTGCGCTTCCCCCCGACGCTGTCTCCCGACGCTTTTCAGAAGACACGCCATGACTCGCACGTGGCAGATGACTTCGGGAGGGACCCTTGGCCCACGGACCGACTGAGGTAGGGGGACCTGGCCACAGGCGACCGCTGCCAGGTGCCACAACAACGTCTTTGGTCTTTGACCAAGTTATCCTCGACTCCTGGCACATAATTAGCCAACACACTGTTTTTTTGGGGATCCCTGATTTTAACAAAAGTCTGAAAAATGCATACTGGTGGTCACATGCACTTCCAAAAAAATAGAAAGAGTATGTTCCTCATAATTCAATTTCATATAACATCCTAAATATAGACAAGTCAAAAGATGTGCTAAATTGGAAAAATGATGCCCTTTACCTTCATTTCCTAGCATGAAAAAAATTTAGAAGAATAAGACATATATGGGGTAGATATTCAAAACTGGCTGTGTAAGTAACTTAGCCAGTTTGAACTAATCTGGCTATGTTATGATGTATATTCAGCAGCACAGCAAAGCCACTGAATATATGCGTATATGTGCGCACTTCACCAGATAAGTCTACCCGGCTAAGTTTAGACCTGCTCTTCGGGGTGTCGAAACTTATACGTAAACTTATCCGACTAACTCTGAATATCGGTAGTTATCTGTATAAGTTATACGGCTAACTTGCTCCGCCCCAATCTGCTCAGTAGACGCCACTTTTTCTGTGAGTAACGTTTAGCCGTATAAGGGACTTATATGCCTAAGCAGTGACCCCTGAATGTAGGCGCATATTCAGCGGCCGCTACTTAGCCTCATAATTCCTGCTTATCCAGCTAAGTAGCACTGAACACGCTTTGAATATTGGGTTCATATATATATATATATATACTAGCGGAATACCCGTGCTTCGCTACGGTGGAGTTGATAGAAACATGTGAGTTTATTTCACGCAAGTTGAAAAGTAATTGTTTTAAGTGTGTGAGGGCTTTGGAGTTTATATATTTAAAATGAACGTGTTATTATTATAGAGTGAGGTTAGTGGTACCTAAAAATGTGAAATGAATATGTGGAATGAATGTACTGTGAATTGCCTGTCAGGACGCAATGATTTCTTTGTATACAACGTTTGCTGTGCGACCCTCTGGCTGCAGTATGATGAGGCTATCAGCTGAGCTGACTCTAGAGCAGGCCACGAACGGCAGGCCGTGCGAGATGCAGTGGTGCCTCAAGTCAACACCAACGACCTTGAGAGTCTGGCCCTGAGCTTTGTTAATAGTCACCGCGAAGCACACTCTGACCGGGAACTGCAGGGGTTTAAATTGAAAGGGTACGTCTGATGGTATAAGGGGGATGCGAGGGATGAAAACGGTTTCCCCTCATCCACAACCTGTGAAAATGATTGCTTCAATGACTTTTCTGTGGAGGGACTTGACTTGAAGTCTGGTGCCATTGCAGAGTTTTGGTGGCTGTAGATTTCTTAGTAACATAATTGGTGTGCCGACCTTCAAAATGAGATTGTGCTGAGGAATGCCTGGAGGGTTGAGACTGTGCAGGAACTCGACAGGGTAATGTACCGCATCATTGACTTAGACAACCGAGTCCACAGACATACGTTTTTGTTTCTGAGGTGACCGCCTGCAGGAGTGTGTCATTGATAGAGTTTGTCGTGCCATTTGTAGAAGTTAAAATTGCCCTCTCTCTAAACCATGATGTCTCCTTCATGTGGATGTTTTGAAGATCTGGATATACCTTTTGTGTAAGACTTTTCAAATCTGTGACCAGGTGACATAGATTTGCCAGCAGTTTCACTTTGCCATCTTGTTCATGGAGTGTACCATCTCCTATAGCCAAAAGAAGGTGTGAAAACTCTCCTGCCTTGATGTTGCCTGTCAGGTGCACCCTCATGTTCACTCTCAAGGACAGGACTTTCACTGTGGGTCACAGGTAAGAGGACTTGAAAGAGGCTTTAACTTCATCGGCATGGGTCCCCCGTGGAACAACTGGCAGAGTCTGTCTGAAGTCCCCAGCGAGCAGTACTGTCAACCCTCCCATGAGGCTGTTGTTTCGGATGTCTGGGAATGTCCTGTGAAGAGCCTCGATGCCGCCTCTGTGGGCCATGGTGCACTCATTCCACACTATGAGTTTGCACTGTCGGAGTACCTGCACCATGTTGCTCTGATTGGAGATGTTACACAGAGGTGTTTCGGTGTTGTTGAGATTGAGAGGAAGCTTGAAGGCAGAGTGTGCCGCCTGTCCACCTTCCAGAAGCGTCGCTGCGATGCCAGAAGAAGCCACAGCAATGGCAATGTTTGAGTCTCTTCGTACCCTGGCAAGCAACAGGTTGATGAGGAATGTTTTACAAGTACCTCCTGGAGCGTCTAGGAAAAAGATTTGGCCACTTTGATAGTGAACGTTGGTCATGTCTTCGTGATAGACGTTCCACTGCTCGGTATTCAGCCTTGGCTCGTTGTCGTCGACTGTCTTGGCCAGATCGCAGATGTTGTAAGCCAGCTCGCTGAAATAGTCGGGGTTAGCTGCAGCATGTTTGTGTGATGGTGCGGGCCAGTCATACTTGTGAAGAGGTTGACCTCCTATAGCCAGTACACAATCCTGAAGGAAGGTGAGGCATTTGTTATAGATTATGGACGACCATTCTTGGACATCGTCTTGGAGAGATTCCCTCTCCAGCTGCCTACGAATATCTTCTGAAAGACTATCTATATGTTTTTTCCCATAGTGATACGGGGTTTGCCATTTGACAGAACATCAACATAATAGCAAAGAGCTGATGGATCCTAGGTGACGAATGTGAGAGTGCAGCTTCCTGGAGAGTATTGTCCCAGTGCGTATTGTCTTCTAGCAGACCGAGTGTTCGACAGGCAGACTGGAATGTGGGTTGTAGCACACAGGCGACAGTTTTAAGATATTGAAAGGACGTGGGCCCTCTGACCTCATGAGGCAAGAGTCTGAGATGACAGCACTCCAAATTGTTTGGGTGGAGTCCTGGGTAGCCTGGTACGCACTGTCCCTGTTTCCTCCTAACAAATTGGTTATTTTTCCAAATGTAGTAGGCTGGAACCTCAGAGTACAGGAGCTGTTTGGCAAAATTATCCTGTGTGCAAAGATCAAAGAACTCCAAGAGGGTTGTTTGGGGAGGATTGTGTACTTTTTCTACAACGCTGTCAGCTGTGAAGTAAATCCTCTGGCTGTTCTCCAGATGAACAGCGAGATGAACGACTGGGGGAAAACGTTTATGGATAGGGAAACAGAATATGCGCCAGGCTGCTTCAGAGCTGCTGATGTAACGCCCTATCTCATACCGTGATACCTCGTCATGTTGTTTCTCCAGGGCAAATATGGCCTGGTCACTGCCCTTGTTGATGTATTTACAGATGTACTTGATTGATTTTACAAAATTACAAAACTCGACATTAATATGAGCATGGAAGGTTTGGGAGAGTACACAGTTGTAAGGGACCACCCATCTGTTGTCTAGTTCAACTCCGTTGATGGTGATGGTGTGGCCGCCATCGGAAGGAGCGTGCTGTTGGTACTGGGGGTATCCGTCATCTCCTGAGTTTCTTTGATGAGCGGACGGGGGTACTTCTTACTGCAGGATCCACTTACCATGCAAGGGGAGTTTCTGTTTTGCAGTCCACATGGTCCATGAAGCATCGTTGACTTAACGATTTGGTGGAGTAGCGGGTCAACTTCAGGTTCAGGAATCTCTGCAGTGATCACCTGATCAATGAGGTCCGGTTTGATCCGATCTCGCAGCCATAGGAGGATGTGGACGTGGGGAAGACCTCGCTTTTGCCACTCTATTGTATACATGTAGCAAGTAGTGGAGACAAAAAGGAGTACTCAACATTTTTTTTGGTGACCCCGACGTGACCCTGGTGGGGTGTTGCGTTCGATGGCTGGAATGAACCATCGAATGTAGGAAAGTGAAAAGCGGTTAGTTTTTCCCAAGGACATGATAGGGAATGACGGAGCCAAATTTCAGCCTTGTAGGTAATCAGAAAGTGGGAGAATTAGTGATGAATGAGTGAGTGAGTGAGTCAGTGAGGGCTTTGGCATTTATATATATATATAAGCCTATATATATATATATATATATATATATATATATATATATATAAGCATTTATATATATATATATGTTATATATATATAAATGCTTATATTTATATATATATATATATATATATATATATATATATATATATATATATATATATATAACATATATATATATAAGCTTGTTATATATATATAACAAGCCTTCCCAGATCTGAATTAAATGATAGCAATTCTATAATTGATAGCAATTTTATAAGAGATAGCAACTTGTATAAGAGACTTCACAATATAATGTAAATAATTTAATCCTAACTGCTCGGCTTTCTTATTCTAACTCTCTTCCCAGTTTTAAGACCCTTGTTGTAATGTAACTTTTGATCTCTTTGCACTTGTTTATGTTCCGTTTTTTGTTCTCATCCCTTGTTGTATGTAAACCGGCATGATGTGGTTTCTAATCATGAATGCCGGTATAGAAAAACTCTAAATAAATAAATAAATAAATAAATAAATAAAAGAATAAAAATACATATCTATAAAGCATAAAAACATTAAGAGGCTGATATTCAATGCTAATTATCCAGAAAAGTAGCAACTTATCTGGCTAAAAGTCTGCTGAATATCTCCGCTGAATATCTGTCTTCATTCAGTGGCTGCCACTTAGCCGAATAAGTTACTTATCTGGGTAAGCAGTTAGCTAGATATCTAGTGAGCGGGCAGTGGGTGGATCAGGGCGGTGCTATTTATCTGGCTAAGTAGCGACATTCCTACTTATCTGGTTAACTTACTTGGATAAGTTAGATCCGCCATAAGTTAGAACGATATAACTTATCTGGCTAAGTAGTGCCAAATACAGGACATTCAGCAGCACAGCTGGATAAGTTTTATTTGGCTAACTTACCTAGCCATTTTATTCTGAATATCAAGCCCCTAAATACATACATAGGTTGATCTAATTTTATATAAAGTATCTTGAATGCCTCTACATAGTATTAAACCATATTCCTAATTGATCTTGAATACAAAAATGTAGGGGCTTGATTGATTGTGCATGCACTGGGCCCAAATACAATCCCTTTAGGCATTCTTGGGTGCAGTTTTACAGTGCTGTTATGATCGTTGGTCACAGACAGCTGCGACCGATTCAACTCACATCATGTACTGCCCTGCTCTCCTCTCCAGGTCAGCCGCATATCTCCGGGTTCTCAAGGCTCCTCATGGCAGCCAGGACACTGACTCTGGGCCTTCCTAGGCTTGTGCGCCACTGGGCCTACCTTTAAAGGCCCAATGGCGGGAACCTCAGGGGCGTCTCCGACTGATGAAATCACAAGGTTGGGATTCATAAGCACCTCCCTCACCCCTTGCTAGTTGACTTGGCAACGAGTTCCTTCGCCTGGTGCTTGTTCCTGTCTCCTCAGACCCATGGTTCCTGTATCGGATCTATCTGTGACTCTGGCTCGGGTACCCGCTCCTCGGGGCCTGCCTAGAGCACTTCTGTCGGAGGCTCCTGCTCTGGCACTTGCACCTCCAACCCGCCTGAGTACTGTGATTCCCTCCGAATTGTGTCTCTTACCCCGCTCCACTGGACATTTCACAGTACTCTCTCTACAGCTCCTGCGGTCACGTGGCTGTGACGCAGGACATCTTATCTCTCTTCCACTACCACCATATCTCCTGTTGCAGCTGACCTCGCCTCCCAACGGTGAGGACTGTGGGGCCAAGGGTCCACAACGGTGAGGACCTGTGGGGCCAAGGGTCCACGAAACCCACGAATCCTAACAAGTGCCTGTATGTCACCATATTTGCCAAACTATTTAACCTTTTTTTATTTTTCTCAATGCTATGCTTTCTTTCACTTCTCATTTATCTTTTCCTGTTGCAGACTAGGATACTTCTATTTCTTTAAAGTATTCTTGGAGCAGCCAAGCACACAGTGTCGCACCCCCCCCCCCCCCCCCCACCTGTTTCGGCTCCGACTGTGTGCTTCTCAGGGCGCCGAGCCATAGGGGACGTCGAAGAGCAGTCACATGGTGCCACAAGCGGGACCTATCCCACTCGTAGCAAAGAGAAATAGAGACTGTGTGCACTATTTCTCTTTGCCGTGAGTGGGACAGGCCCTGCTTACGGCACCACGTGGTTGCTCTTCGGTGCCCTAGGCGACCGCCGAACTTCACCTAATGGATGCGCCGGCCCTGTCTAAACCCTTAACTGCCACAGCAAACATTGCTTCCAGGTCTAACCATAGCAGTCTGGAATTCACAAATGTGTCACATACTTTTGTTTCACAATCCTTGTCTCAGCCCACAGGGATTTTCCCACAGAAGCTGATAATCTACCTGCGTGATAGCAGCTGAAGAAGTTCCCAGCACAGGTATATTAAACACATATCTCCTGAAAGTCCCAGGAATTCAATTTGCTCTAATAGCAGAGCTAAAACAGCTATCTGCCAAGTCAAGATTAATTCCTTTCCTGGAAAGTTAAACATTTTTTCTGATTAGAGCTTAGAAAACCTGGAGCAAGGGGAAACACTATTTCATCCAGTTCTGTTCCAAGTCAGAAACTCGGAGCCAAGCAAAGCTAATTAATTCTCCTTCTTAAGTTTAGAAAACCACAGCTGTTTGCAATACCTCATTAACAAGGCAAACGCTGACAGCCAAAAAAGTAGCGTGTCCTTTTTTTCTGCATGCTGTTTCAGAATCCAGTTCAGAGACCAATCATCTTCCTGTTCCACAGAGTCCATGCCAGGTTGCTGTTTTGTCTCCAGGAACCTCCATTGTCTCTTGTCAATCAGTGAGTGAAATGAGAACACTGTTAAAACCTTTGTTTTGAAAGAAAATCGATCTAGCAGCTATGGCTCTACCTCAGCCTTTAGAGGAGTTCAGTCCAGCTTTACTGATCCAGGAAGAGCCCAGATCAGCTGTGCCACTCTAGGAGGAGCCCCCGCCTGCCGTGCTGCTCCGCGAGTAGCCTTGTCTGGCCACTCTGGGGAACCATGCCAGTGGTTCCACTCTCCACGCACGCTGTGCCAGTGGTCTACTTAATGGATCCTGAGCAAGAGGTCTCATGCGCCACTCATCCCATGCTAGTGGTTCCTAGAGATGTGAATCATGTGATCGATCGTCTTAACGATCGATTTTGGCTGGGGGGGGAGGGAATCTGATTGTCGCGGTTTTGTTTTTTAAAAAATCGTTTAAATCATAAATCGGGGGAGGGCGGGAAAACCGGCACACTAAAACAACCCTAAAACCCACCCGACCCTTTAAAATAAATCTCCCACCCTCCCGAACCCCCCCAAAATGTTTTAAATTACCTGGGGTCCAGTGGGGGGGTCCCGGTGTGATCTTCCACTCTCGGGCCACAGCTGCGTTAATAGAAATGGCGCCGGCGCTACCTTTGCCCTATCATATGTCAGGGCAAAGGTAGCGCCGGCGCCATTTTGGTTCCTGTCCCCCAATGTCACGAGCGCAGGAGATCGCTCCCGGACCCCCGCTGGACCCCCAGGGACTTTTGGCCAGCTTGGGGGGACCTCCTGACCCCCACAAGACTTGCCAAAAGTCCAGCGGGGGTCCAGGAGCGACCTCCTGCACTCGGGTCGTATTGCAAAATGGCGCCGGCCGTATGGCCGTAAGACTGGCGCCATTTTGCAATACGGCAATATGACCCGAGTGCAGGAGGTCGCTCCCGGACCCCCGCTGGACTTTTGGCAAGTCTTGTGGGGGTCAGGAGGCCCCCCCAAGCTGGCCAAAAGTCCCTGGGGGTCCAGCGGGGGTCCGGGAGCGATCTCCTGCGCTCGTGACATCGGGAGACAGGAACCAAAATGGCGCCGGCGCTAATCATATGACAGGGCAAAGGTAGCGCCGGCGCCATTTCTATTAACGCAGCCGTGGCCCGAGAGTGGAAGATCACACCGGGACCCCCCCACTGGACCCCAGGTAATTTAAAACATTTTGGGGGGGTTCGGGAGGGTGGGGGATTTATTTTAAAGGGTCGGGGTGGGTTTTAGGGTTGTTTTTAGTGTGCCGGTTTTCCCACCCTCCCCCTTCCCCTCCCCCTCCCCCGATTTACGATTTTTGACGATAAATCGGGGGAATTCCTATTGTATCGTGCCTCTAACGATTTTTGACGATTTAAAATATATCGGACGATTTTTTAAATCGTCAAAAAACAATTCACATCCCTAGTGGTTCCACTCTCCACGCACCCTGTGCCAGTGGTCTAGCTTCCCAAGGATCCTGAGCCAGAGATCTTACACTCCAGTCACCCTGTGCTAATGGTTCTGTCGTTTGGACACTCCGAGTCAGCAGTGCTCCTGCCCAAGCACCCGAGCCGCCCAGAAGGGGGAGCTCCTTCATAGCCTGTCTGCCAAATAGGGGGTGCACTTCCACTGTCTGTCTGCTCAATAAAGGGCGCTCTTTCACAGTCTCCCCACCCAGAATAGGGTGCTGTTCCAGCCCTGAAGTGCCCAGAAGAGGGTGCTGTTCCAGACAACCGGCCCTCCAATCAAGCCAAGTCAACTCAGCTATAGCCCCCATGGAAAACGGAATCCAGGAGGAGGGAGTCTTAAAAGGGGGGGGGTACTGTTAGGATTTCACCTGCTACACAGCCTTATCCTACCTTCTTGACTTGTGCAATGATGCCTCCCCACCAGCAGAGGCCCTCATTAAACCTCACCACTAGCCTTGCCAAGCTCCTCCTATCTGCCCTTGTCGCACCCCAGTCTTAGCCCTGTGCATCCCTGTCTTCCCAGAAGCTCCTTGGCTTCTCACTGTGTCAATCCTGGTTCTGTGATCTGCCCTTTGTTCCTTGTCCTGCCTTGTGCCCTTCGGGCATTTTAGCTTGTACTCTGCCTGGTTTCCTGCCTTGAAGCCTTCTGGCCTCCTCTGCCTGTATCCTGCCTTGCCTGCCTTGTCCAAGCCTTGCATGCCTAGTCTGACTTCAGATTATACGGACTCACAACCATTAAATACTACTGCTGCTGCTGCAAAGACCTCCTGGCCCCCAGAACCCAAGGGCTCAACCTGCAAGGAAGGGGGCTGGCTAGGCAGAAGACCGGCCCATGTTCCATCCAGAGTCCGGCTTTGCAAACGTAGTAGGCTGGAACCTCAGAGTACCCTACTCTCCAGGAGTGGTCCCCGAACCTCCAAATCCCTGACAGTTTCTGGAAAGTTGAGGGCTGTTAAGCTTAGCATGGGAGAACCTGATAAATGAGCCATAAACACTTACATAAGAATATAAGACTTAGGGATGTGAATCGTGTCCTCGATCGTCTTAACGATCGATTTCGGCTGGGAGGGGGAGGGAATCGTATTGTTGCCGTTTGGGGGGGTAAAATATCGTGAAAAATCGTTAAAAAATCGAAAAATCGAAAAACCGGCACATTAAAACCCCCTAAAACCCACCCCCGACCCTTTAAATTAAATCCCCCACCCTCCCGAACCCCCCCCCCAAATAACTTAAATAACCTGCGGGTCCAGCGGCGGTCCGGAACGGCAGCGGTCCGGAACGGGCTCCTGCTCCTGCATCTTGTCGTCTTCGGCCGGCGCCATTTTCCAAAATGGCGCCGAAAAATGGCGGCGGCCATAGACGAAAAAGATTGGACGGCAGGAGGTCCTTCCGGACCCCCGCTGGACTTTTGGCAAGTCTCGTGGGGGTCAGGAGGCCCCCCACAAGCTGGCCAAAAGTTCCTGGAGGTCCAGCGGGGGTCAGGGAGCGATTTCCCGCCGCGAATCGTTTTCGTACGGAAAATGGCGCCGGCAGGAGATCGACTGCAGGAGGTCGTTCAGCGAGGCGCCGGAACCCTCGCTGAACGACCTCCTGCAGTCGATCTCCTGCCGGCGCCATTTTCCGTACGAAAACGATTCGCGGCGGGAAATCGCTCCCTGACCCCCGCTGGACCTCCAGGAACTTTTGGCCAGCTTGTGGGGGGCCTCCTGACCCCCACGAGACTTGCCAAAAGTCCAGCGGGGGTCCGGAAGGACCTCCTGCCGTCCAATCTTTTTCGTCTATGGCCGCCGCCATTTTTCGGCGCCATTTTGGAAAATGGCGCCGGCCGAAGACGACAAGATGCAGGAGCAGGAGCCCGTTCCGGACCGCTGCCGTTCCGGACCGCCGCTGGACCCGCAGGTTATTTAAGTTATTTGGGGGGGGTTCGGGAGGGTGGGGGATTTAATTTAAAGGGTCGGGGGTGGGTTTTAGGGGGTTTTAGTGTGCCGGCTCACGATTCTAACGATTTATAACGATAAATCGTTAGAATCTGTATTGTATTGTGTTCCATAACGGTTTAAGACGATATTAAAATTATCGGATGATAATTTTAATCGTCCTAAAACGATTCACATCCCTAATAAGACTTGCCATACTGGGTCAGGCAAAGGTCCGTTAAGCCCAGTACCCTGTTTTAGGTTCTTATGTTCTTATTCCTTTCCTAATAATCCCTAGCATTCAATTTGTTTTCTTGGCTGCTGCAGCTGCACACTGAACAGAAGATTTCAACGTATTTTCAAAGACGACATCTAGATCATTTTCCTGAGTGATGACTCCAAGTGTGGAACCTTGCATTGTGTAGCTATAATTTCCGTAAGTCACTTTTCCACATTAGATGTCATTTGCATGCCCAGTCTCCCAGTTTCGCAAGGTCCTCTTGCAATTTCTCACAATCCTCTTGTGATTTAACAACTTCAAATAATTTTGTGTAATCAGCAAATTTGATCATCTCACTTGTTGCTCCCAGTTCCCAGGTCATTTATAAATATATTAAAAAGCAGTGGTCTCAGAATAGACCCTGGGGCACTCTACTATTCACCTTTCTTCACTGGGAGAAAGGTGAATAGTGATTGGATTCATGCGTGAAGATTTGATCATGGACCGAACTTGATGTGAACAGTGCAAACTGAACTTGTATAATAGCTGCTGAAACGAAAACCCTTCTTGTGCAAATGTCCTTGGAAGTAAAGATACTGTCTTGATATTTAAACCTGCAATCTGTAAGGCAGAATGCGATTGTTATGTTACCACGCTTAATAAAGCCAAGCTTGAACTCTACAAACCTGTGGCTTGCAGCTGTAGAGGCCCATAATCTGACAAGTCCTGACCTAGGAATCGACGGTACAGATAAAGTCTATTGATCTTCTTGGATTAGCGATGCCATCACAGAGCATTTGTACTGTGCCAGCACAGAAATAGGTAAAACAATGCAAACTAGCCCCTCCAGCGTTCCAAGTCTTTGTTGCAATTTAAGTACCAAGAACCAAATAACGAAATAAATATTGAACCGCTTTTATATTTCAGAAAGTTCTCCATTTCTGGCATCGAAAAACTGCTGCCATGGCTTCTAAAGTAACAAATCTATATTCTCAGGAGATGACGTCCTATTTGGCGAACATCCCAGATGCTGGAGATTTACAGGAGCACTTTATTAGATTTAAATTGCTCATTATCAGTAATAACTCATTTAGTTCTAGGTCTTGATTATTCATTGTGTGCATCATCTTTCCTATTTCTGGCCTCTTTTTACAGAATACAGGAACCGACAAAGGTTTGTTTTTTTTCTTCTTCTTCGTGCTGTGCCTCTGGGACAATCCTTCATTGCTTGTGAAGATGTATTTCTAATTCTTTGCAAAATGCACAATGTGCAGTGCTTAAGATGACACTGATACAATGTCATCTGCTGAAATACTGCAGAAATACACATGGCCACCCCCAAACATCCTGTGCTGGGTCCTGGGCAACCTGCCAGAGCTCCACTGACATCAGTGTAGTTGGTTACCAACTGGTTCCAGTTTTTCAGATGGGGTTCCCATCCCTTTGCATGCCTGGACTCTCAGGAAAAATTCAGACTCCAGGTTTAGCAATGTAATAAGAGGGTTGGGGGGAGGTGATGCCTGGACTGGACCAGCCTGGCCAGAAAAGCATGCCAGTGTTTTGCAACTTTACAAGTACATGCAAGTTTCTATTGCACTTGGGCACATTTTGGGGAACGGTGTGGCATGAGGGGGGGGGGGGGGGAGGGGAAGTACCTGATGATTGGCACCACACAAGGTGGCATATTTTTGTGCTGCTCAGATTAAGATTCATTGTATTTTCAGCAACATTATATAATACCACCGAATGTAATGTATGCTGGCACTAATCTGCAACAAGAGATTAGTCAAGGAGATGAGGAATCTCAGCTGGACCGAGTGCCAACAAGGAGCACCTTTCCTGCCTATGGTATCGACTGATGGTTTCCATTTTCCCAAACCGGAGAGACTGGTTATGGTTGATGCAACAGGTTCCTCTCTCTGAACATCAATAACGCCTTCTGAAATGCTATCAGAGTTCTGTTATTGCTGCCCCTGAAAATCTGCAGAATCACTGGATAGGACTAAAAACTGATGGGTGAAAGATTTCATGGAAATACTATTTTCATTAACCAAAAAATAAAGGGACTGATTTTAAAAGCGCTGCATGCGTAAATCCAGATGATTTACGTGCCTGGGGGGGGGGGGGGGGGTGTTACGGACACCGGGCCTATTTTATAAAGGCCCGGCGACACGCGTAAAGCCCCGGGATGCGTCTAAGTCCTGGGGCTTTACAAAAGGGGCGGGGTGGCCCGGGGGCGGGGAGGGAGTGGGGCCAGAGGCCTCCGGCACACTGGCCATTTGCTGCTGTGCCAGGGATCGCGTGCCGGCAGGCTGCCAGCGCACGCAACCTGCGCCTGCTCCGAGGCAGGTGCAGAAGGTAAATTAAAATTTTGGGGGAGTTTAGGATAGGGCTGGGGGGGGAATAGGTTAGGGGAAGGAGTGGGAAGGTTAGTTTAGGGGGAAGGGAACGGGAGAAGCCCGCAGGCGTCAGCGTGCACAGGGTGCACAATTGTGCACCCCCTTGCACGCGCTGACCCCGATTCGCGCGCATGTTATAAAATTGTGCGTACATGTGTGCGCACTGGGTAGCGCGCGCACATGTACGCCCGTGCGTAGGTTTGAAAATCTACCCCATAATTTTCAGGCCACCCCTCCTCTCCCCCCCCCCCCCCAAAAAAAATACATTGGTAATCGATGCTTTCAGTATGCTTGGCTAAATTTATACTGCAGATTTAGTTTTCTTGTTCCATAAAAACCTCATTTGCCGGTTTAGAGGTGACATTTTTGAAGAGCAAGATTTTAACGAAAAGTGACTGCCACCTTCATCAAACACAGAGGTTCCCAACCCTGTCCTAAAAGCACACTTAACCAGTCTGGTTCGCAGGATATCCATGATGAATATACATGAGACACATTTGCATAGGATGGAGATCCCGTGCTATTTTCCGGAACACGGTGGGGCGAGAGAGGGGGCCTCAGATCACTTTCTAACCACATAAGAACATAAGAAATGCCATATTGGGTAAAACCAGAGGTCCAGCAAGCCCAGCTTCCTGTCTCCGGGAATGCCCTCTACAGGTCACAAGTACCCGGCAAGATCCCAAAGAATCGATCCGATCCTTCTTGCTTTCCCTAATCTATCTGGCTAATAGTAGTTTATGGAATTTTCCTTATCTAGACCCTTTTTAAATGCTGCTACACAAACTGCTTTCACCACATCCTCTAGCAACAAATTCCACAGTTTAATTGTGTGCTGAGTGAAAAAATACTTTCTCTGATTTGTTTTAAAAGTGCTTCCTATTAACTTCATAGAATGACCCCCTAAATCTAGTGATATGAGAAAGGGTAAATAACTATTCCCTATTTATCCATTCCACCCACTCATGATTTTATAGGCCTCTTATTTCTCCTCTTAGCTGTCTCTTCTACAGGCTGAAGAGCCCTAACCTGTTTAGTCTTTCTTCATAAGAGAGCTATTCCATCTCCTTTATCATTTTGGTCACTCTTCTAGGCACCTTTTTTAATTCTTCTATATCTTTTTTTTTTTTAGATGTGGTGACCAGAATTGCGCATAGTACTCAAGGTGAGGTCGCAGCATGGAGCGATACAGAAGGAATGTGATATTCTCCGTTTTATTCTCCATTCCTTTCCTAATAATCCCTAGCATTCTATTTGCTTTCTTGGCTGCTGCTGCTGCATACTGAGCAGAAGATTTCAACATATTATCCACGGCATATTATCCTTTTCCTAAGTGGTAACTCCTAATGCGGAACCTTGCATTGTGTAGCTATAATTTAGATTGCTCTTCCCTAAGTGCATCACTTTGCACTTGTCCACATTAAATGTCATCCGCCATTTGTGTGCACAGTCTCTCAGTCTTGCAAGGTCCTCTTGCAATTTCTCACCCCCCCTCTTGTGAATTAACAACTTTGAATAATTTTGTATCATCTGCAAATATGAAGTCGTCCCCCCCCCACCACCGTTGTTCCCATCTCCAGATCATTTACAAATATTTCAAAAGCAGTGATTCTAGAACAGATCCCTAGGGCACCCCACTATTCTCCTTTCTCCACTGAAAAAATTGACCATTTAGCCCTACTATCTGTTTTCTATCTTTTAACTGTGTCCCAAGCCACAATAGGACACTGCCCCCTATCCCATGACTTTTTAACTTCCTCAGAAGTCTCTTATGTGGAACTTTGTCAAACATTTTCTAGAAATCCAGATATACAAAAATACTGGCTCACCTTCATCCACGTTTATTTATACCTTCAAAAAATGAGCAGATGATTGTTTTTTTTAACATTTAAAAAAACAATCCCAAGTTTCTTAGGTCTTTTTTTTAAATTTGATATAGAAATTTGCTTAATTGGGCTCTCTGCGCATTTTCTTTAAAAATAGTTTGTGATCAAGATGGCACAGTCTACTGCAGGACTGATAGACCTTTCAAGGAAAGGAATAAGGAGCAATGATACACAGCAGTTTGTTCTGTTTTGGGAAAATTGCTTGGCAGTAAAGTTACATTATTATTTTTTTTTAAAGGTACAGTTGCTGGGTACAAGCAGTTCGTAGGAAAGATCAAGCAGTCGTCTGCAGAGAAAGGCCCCCAGATTCCTTGCTCAGGGTAGGGGTTGGTTGGTTTCATGTTTGCTTAAAAAACGCTACTGGAGTGGAGAATCCTGGGTCTTATACACATTTGGAACATCCTGTGAACACAAAATCTGAATAAACTCTACTGAGCACTTTGTAATCTGCAATGTACAAAGGCTCGTTCAAAGAATGGCAGGTGGAGATTTTTATTACACTATTGAAGAGAGCCCACCTTACCACAAACAGTAACTTCTTATTGTACTGAGCTGCACAGAAGCTACGAAGCAGGAAAAGTGTTAACATTCCCACTGTGCAGCTGTCTGACCTGTCCCAACCTTTACTAGAAGCTTCATCAGTCACACCTGAATAGATACGACACCCTGAATTATATCTTTATAGATACAAAATTCAGGATTGCCTAAGTTAGCTCACAGACTAAATTTTTGAAAGTTCCAAACCACTTCTGCTACTCCCACTTCCACGTCTTTCAGCATCTCATTGGCAATTATTGTCCAGCTCCATAGAAACCGACTGCTTTCTTGACCCTTAAAATCCTGAAGATTCCTGAATAAATTGGAAAGTTTTGAAGAGTTGCTATTCGCTGCCATACACTCAAAAAATGCCAAGGCGCAGGGAAAAATAAAAGAGGCTCCCTATTGTTCAGCGGACGAAGCACTGAAGAGTCGGCTGCTCCTTCAAGAGCTGCCAGCAGGGCACGTCAGAAAGGACATCACACAAGCCGCTCGATGATGGGCCTGGACAGTGTGTGTGTGAAGCCATCTGCGAGTTTCCTAGGAACACCGTCCAGAATCCCACTGTGTGATACCGTAAATTCATCATCAACAAGGGACCTCCTGATGGAACAGAAGAATCACAAGGAAAGCTACTTAAATAATTTCAAACCTAATCTCTTAGTTAACGTTTTTGCTTTTGTGCAGGGGTTGTGTACTAACAATGATATTTTTGGGTCGGGAGTTTCTTCCTGCCCCTTTGGCATCCACTTCGATCAGAAATGGCCTCCACTGGACTGTGGCGCCACAAGTCTTCGCTCTCGACTGCCAAGAGCCTTCTCCTATTCCCTTCCCAGCTCAGCAGAGCTGTTGTAGCTACCGACCATGGCTCCCTTCAGAAACAGGTTAATGTGCACCCTACATTTGGCCACTAGGTGTCACCATTGCACAATGATTGTGACTCCCACCCGCTAGGGGCCTGTGAACACTACCTCCATAATATCCTCAACCCTGGACACAACCTGGGGAGTGGAAGGCCCGAGCCAGGTACTGAACTTAGATTCTCCGCATGGCAGTGCACGGTACTGTCACCAAGCCACCAGACCAGCCCTAGAGAACTACCATTAACCATGTGAACTTCTGGACTTGTTCCCACTAAGTGGTCTCTCTCTCTCTTTTTTTTAAGCAGCAATTTAGACAATACAACACTATATTTTCATACCAAATGTGCACTTAGGTTTGATAGAAAATTGATTCAAGCTGTGTACTTTAAATAATTGTGCTACCTAATGTGCTCCCATGACTGACAAGCACTGCAAGGCTGCTCGTTAAGAGAGTAAGCTGAGGTATGCAAACACAAAAGTTCCCTAGGAATTCATCTGACCATCAATACCCACTAATGAAGGCTCTGCAAAAGAAATCGGAAGGGAGAAATGGGGGGGCAGCTCCTTTCACTCCTACCCAGAAGTATTGCAGGGCAGCAACAAAGAAATCAGGGGGGTGGGAAAGGCAGAGAGACATGGGGCCAGATTTAAGAGTCAGGTGAGAATGAGGGGCAAATAAGCCTTCGGGTCAGTTTCAAAACAGGGCGCCCTTTACCCGAGACCCTTCCTTCCTTCCTTCTCTGCAGCTTCTGGAAGGGGAAAAAATATTCACCAAAATATCTGTGACAGCAAAACCTTGTGCCGAAGGGACTGCAGGATTTTTGGCCTGATCCTTTGAAAACGTATTTATTTAGCAAGGTATTTAACTATCAATAATAGCAAGGCAATATCTTTATTAAAGACAATACATAGTCAGGAACGTACATAATTTTGCAGTTCATTTTTGTCAGGAAGATGTAGCCTTTCTATATGAGGATTATTTTTTCCAAAGAACTCCGTGCGGCCCTATATAAATGGACACGCAGAGATCTAGAACAGTATTTCATCACCTGCATCTAACAGGTACGCGTGGATTATAAAATATGCTTAGGTCTACCCAACATACAGATGTATGTTTGGTTACACACAAATACCTGCAATGCATTGAAAGCGGGTATTTTATTTTTCCTACCTAATTTATAAACATATGCACGTATATTTTACGCCCCAAAAAAAAAATATGACTTGCGCACATAAAACCCTGATTTATACACGGAAGTCATAATATCTTGAAACATGCTCGCGTAACTGAAATCACCAATTTGCCAATACCTCCACTAAGTCATGGAGACCCTTCTAGTTCTTCATCTTGACCTCCTACCCAACCATAGCAGACAAGAGATGAGGCTGATATCAAGTGCACTAGTTAATTAGCAGGTATAAAATTGCATGAAAAAGTTGCCAAATGTATGCGTGTAAGTCTCTTAGAAAATAGCAAGTTATGCACGTAATTTTTGGCCCCGCCCCGAAAAACCCCACACTGCCCCTTATCTGCACATGTAAATGTACACGCAAAACCAAAAATAGGCGCACTTTAGGTGCTAATTTTTTCAAGCATAACCGCTTTGAAAGTACCTCGCATGTGTACATGATTATGTGCATATTTTATTTGGAATATTCTTGACGGAAGCTGCTTAGAACTGTAGATAATGCAGTATAAAATTTTGAAAACAAATAAAATAAATCCTTCAGTTTAGCCCTTTAGCGTGCTGGATTTATTTTACTAAGTGGTATTTTTGTTTTTTGTTTAAACCAGTGTTTCTCAAATCTGGTCCTGAAGTACTCCCTTGCCAATCACGTTTTCGGGATATCCACCATGAATATGCATGAGATAGAGGTGCATGCTCCGCCCACATGCATGCAAATGTATCTCAGGTATGTTAGTCACACTTCCTGCCTGCCTGACAGCAACATTTATCCTTTTATTTAACTCTTCTACCCTACTTCCTGGCTGAAAGAGCAAAGAATGCCATCAACCCTAACCCCTGCAGGCAATCAACCAGTTGTTCATCCTGGCTACACCTGCAGCGGACTGAGGACTCTAGAGCCCCGCTCAAACATCACGACCTTAATTCCACGTTTAACCAATTATTTTTGAAAAAAATGCAAGAAGCTCAGCTTTCATTCTGCTCCTTCTATGAGCAAACCAATGCAGTCAAAGAGCATCATCTGTGATAGCACGCACACATTGACTCATCAAGGTACTTGCAAGTAGTGACGTGCATGCCAGTGGGCTGCTCCCTAGGGGGGTAAACAGCCCCCCTGGGTGCAAAGTCCATACATTCTTTTCACCTGGCAGACTTTGAATTAGTTTTCAAAAGGCAAGTGAGCACCTCCTTTTACTTTCAAAGCTGCGGCAGGTACAAAGTACGCGGGGACGCTTGCATCCTGCTTTTCCTGCCGGTATCATTTTGCCAGGGAAGTACACGAACAGATCTAAAAATGCTATTGGCGCAATATTTCTCCTTCTTTCCCCTTCCCCCCCCCCCATCTAAATATGGCTCCTTTGGGAATAGCTCCTCCTAACATGGCTAAAAAAAACCCCACACACGTTGTTCCGAAATGCACAGACCTTTACTCGCCATCGAGGGCGGGGTTCAGACACTCAACTAATGTGAGTAATGAGGTGCTCTTCACCTGCACGAGTCTTGCTTTAAAAACCACCCTGAATATCGGCTTAATAAGATTGCGAAAAAACAGCAAGGACAGAGATAAAGATCCCCTGCACTGACCTCTAAGTCAGAGATTTTCCAGGGGATGTAAGACGACGTCCCTTGCCCGCGGTCGTATTCTGCGTTTCTGTAAATACGCATCATGCCGTCTTGCATCTCCATGATTTCAGCCCTTCCTATATTGCTGCCTGACTATATTCCTTGAATAAAGCAGTTTAAGGTTAAAGCTATCTGGAAACGCACTACCAGGAAACCTAGCTGGAGATTTTCAAACATAGCCAGTTAAGATTCAACGTTATCCGGCTATGCATGACTTGATAAGATCAGGCGAGGATATTCAGCGGGATGTTACCCTGATACCTTATTCAGCTATTTTTAGCCAGATAAGTTATCTGTTTTTTGTTGTTTGTTTTTTTTAATATTGACCTCTTGTTTTCAACAATGCCCTCTGCTCTTGTGCCCAAGCAACTTTCAGCAATGCAGCATTACCAACTGCAATGTACCAAAACTAACAATGATTCTCCTTTTGTGTGACTATATTATTGCTTTTTTTTGGGAGTGCGAGACAGTGTTGGGTCATATAAGGCATCCGAAATGAAATAAATACCCAAGAGACTTAAAAGCAGCAGGCCGGGAGTTTTGATCTTTGATTATTTTTTCATCTTTTGCAGCTTATTATATCTTTTTTTTTTTATTAATGTACTTAATAAACTTATATACCACATAACCAGCCAAAAGGCTTTAAAAGTGGTTTACAAAATATTACATACATGAAGGTAACAAAATTTAATAAACTACTAAAACAAAACAAAAGTAGTGCAAGCAATAAGTACAAAACAACAGACATAAAAAGGCTGCAACCCAAGGCTTCAAAACCCACATTTATCATGCCCAAAACCTAAAAACAGGATTGTGAAAGGGGAGAAAGTCTATTCCCTCAAAGCCTCTCAGGGTACAGCCATGTCTGGACACATTTTCAGAACTTCATAAAGTTAAGCTCAGAGGTAGAGAGGTTCGATCACAACATCATTTTAAATGTACCTTGAAAGCTGAGTCTGGTGATGGTAGAGCACTCTGAAAGGATCTAAGCTTGCGACTGGGGGTATACCAGGTTATTTTTTCCCTGCAAATACCTTCTCATCCCTTGAAAAGTTATCATAAACAGTTTAAACTTGGTTCTCTATAACAGGTAGCCAATGTAGGGACTGTAATCTAGGGGTTGCCCTTTCTCTTCTTGATTATCTTGCTACCTCCCCTTCATAGGTCTTCTACTGCACCTGAACAGTAAAGATAGAAAGTTATGCCCATTCTGTAAATCCGAGTACTTATGGCATTCCTGAAATAAGGTTAATTTCAGGAGCAGCCAAGGTGCCCAGTCTTCTTCCCAGAAAGATAAAAAGTCCATAGGGATAGCTGTGTTAATCCATAGTAGCAAAAACAACACAGAAGTTGGTGACAGATTTATTGAGGCATGAACTTTCAAGGACAAGAGGCCATTTTGTCAAATGTGATGGTCTACAAGGTGAATCCCAAGGTGGTGGAATGGAAAACAATTTGGACAACTGACAGACAATAGTGAGTGCCGGTAAATGAAGTCTACTCTGTGGAGAGAAGAGTGATACGTGGAGTGCTTCAAGGACTGGTTTTGGGACCACTTCTGTTCAATATCTTTCTCAGCAATATAGTGGAAGGATTAGAAAGAAAAATGTGTCTTTTTGCAGATGACATTAAGATCTGCAAGAGAGTGGACACACCTGAAAGCGTAGAGAGAATGAAAAGTGATTTAAGAAAGCTAGAGGAATGGTCAAAGGTTTGGCAGTTGAGATTCAAAGCCAAGAAGTGCAGAGGCACATATCTGGGGTGCAGAAATTCTAAGGAGCTCTATGTAATTGAGGGTGAAGAAACCTCAGGGTGATAATGTCTGATAATCTCAAGGTGGCGAAGCAATGTGACAAGGCAGTGGCTACGTCAGAGGGATGCTGGGCTACATAGATAGAGGCATAACCAGCAGGAAAAAAAAAAGAGGTGATAACGCCCTGTGGGGGTCCTTGGTGAGGCCTCCCCTGGAGTACTGTGTTCAGTTCTGGAGACCGCATCTCAAAAGGGAAAGAGACAGGATGGAAGTGGTCCAGGGGAAAGGCAACCAAAATGGTGTGTGATCTGCACTGGAACACTTATGAGATGAGACTGAAGGACCTAAATATGTATACCCTGGAAGAGAGAAAGGACAGAGGAGATTAGAATACAGATTTTTAAAGACCTGAAGGGTATTAATGAGGCACAGGAATCAAGCCTTTTCCAATGAAAAGAAAGCTGTAGAACTAGGAGTCATAATATGAAGCTCCAAGGGGATAGACTCAGGAGCAACATTATGCATATATTTCTTCATGGAAAGGGTGGTAGATGCATGGAATGCCCTCCTGAAAGAGGTAGCAAAAACAAGAATGGGAATCAAATTCAAAAGGGCCAGAGATAAGCACAGGGGATCCATAATGACTAAAGGATGGAAATGAAGCGGCGGTTTTTACCCTTAACAGAAGGCATGGAGGTAACATGCATGGAGTGGCAGTCACTCCCATAAGAAAATATATTGCTGGGCAGGTTGGATGGACCACTTTGGTCTTTTTCTGCCATCATTTACTATATTACTAAGGTGCCTCCAGTCTCCATGTCGTTTTGGCTCCCAGAATGAGCACGGCCAGTGCAAGGGGATTAGCCGCCCTAGGCACCTTCTGCCTTGCGCCTACCCCCCAATGTCTCGCCACCCCCACCTGGTCACGCCCCCACCCCCACCCCAGTGGTGCCAGCACCCCCCATTAGGGTGCGCGATCCATGTGGAGCCGTGAGCAGCTGCACCACTGCGGCAAAGAGGAGTGGAGATTGCTGAATCTCCACTCCTCTCTGGCACTGCCGTTCGTGGCCCCACATGGCTCACGGCCCCTAATGGTCGGTTCACCTAGTGCTTCCGCAGGCCCTGAGAATGAGACACTGAAAGCAAAGTCGGGGATGTCCTGCAGTTTCAGTGGATGATTGTGGACAAGGTGCTATTGTCTATCACAGGGTGACCTCGTCTTTTGGGAGGGGGTGGGGGGGGGGGGGTTATGCTAGCATTAAAAGGACAGACAATTTTTAGCATTCATTTTTACCCTTGCTCTCTGTGCACCAAACTGTCCCATGGCTGAAATGCATGACATTTTCCTTTAGGTTTTCCTTTCTCAAAAGCTAAGATAAACTGCGTTATTGGCTGAGTCAGATGTGACCAAAATATTTCATTATAATAAACAATTCTGATGAGTAAGACTGCATTAAATTGACTAAGATCAGTGATAGAGGAATGGGGACGGTATGAGTGAAATTATAGGGTTGATATTTTCTTTTTCACCTCCATCTCCACCTCCCCAGGAAGCCAGCAGAGAAGGGCACAGGGCTTCTCTTTCATAAGCTCCTTTCAGATTGAACTCTTCACTTCTCCTCTGAAATTTTTTGTTTTTTTTTTTGCCTTTGCTCCCATTTATAGTTTTTTTTCAAAGGCTTCAAATACTGCCTACCAGCTTAAAGCTGGTAGGCAGTATTTGAAAGCTGGTAGGCAGCTGGTAGGCAGTATTTGAAAGCTTTTTGCAGGGGCCAAACATCCTCGATTCATTTCTGCAACCCTACTCATATGGACATCTCAGAATATAATGGATAATAGAAATGTGCAGCCTCATAATTTTCAGCTGAGTTTGCTTTTTCATTTTGGGTTTTCCATTTAGGTGGTTTGTTTAATGCTTTTTTTGGTTCAGCTCATTCGCCAAACAAAAAAAAAACAAACAAACCCCAAAACAAACCAACAAACAAAAACCAGGCCTCCAGCGACCCTGACTGGGCCTTTCCAGTCCAAAAAAAACTGCCCTGGGGCAGACCGAGGTCAGGGCAGTTCAGGGCCTGGTGCCGAGGTCTAGGCCCTGGCTGGGGCCGAGGAGCTCCCACCCTCGCTGCCACTTACTCTCTTCCTGGATTCTGCTTCTAAACGGGAAGGTGCCTCTGCCCCTGCAGTTTTACATAGGGGGAGAGCCCTGGCCCCATCAATCATAATAGTAAAAACACACTACTAAAAAAGAATACATATTTCAAAACATCATTCAACAAACTCATAACATTTTTTTTTTTTAATTCTGAAAAACCAATAAAACATTTCAAAACATCAGACACTTCAAACTCCACCCAACAATTAAAAACAATAAGAATTAAAAATGTCCATGCTCTCCATACCTGGGAACTTTGATTTCCAGTCACCCCAAGATTGTTGTGGATTAGTGGGGGAAGGGGGCTGCACACAAACTTTGTCCCCTCTCAATTACACATACTCTCTAACATACATATATACATTTTCACACACACACACACGGTCTCGCACTCTCTCAGATGTTTCCTCACACACACTCTCTCTCTCTCTTCTCCCCCTCTGGATCTCACAAGTAGCAGCAGCAGTTTCCACCTTCTGCCCATACAGCCGATGAGACTCCTCTTTCTTCCTGAGGCGTGAGCTGACGCAGCTCCTGCTCCTTTCTTCTGGCCACGCATGCTGGCACTATTCCTACTCCTTATGGCTGCAGAGACTGTCTCCTCCTTCCCACAATATAATTTCCTTTAACGGGCCCACCCAGGCACGGAAAAACAAGAAGGCACAATCGTCAAAGTCCTAACACAGCTGTGCTGCCCCCAAAACTGTAGCATACTAGGCAGACCTGTACTCTATCCCACTCACACACACCCCCCCCCATACATTTTTGCTCCCTCTCTAATTCTCACCCTTTCTCATCTTTCCCTCTCACTCACCTCTTCTCCTCACGCACATCCCCGTCCCTTTCCTCCCCTCTTACTCACCCCTTTATCTTCTTTTCTCACTCAACTCCTTTCCTTTCACTTTTCTCTCACTCACCTGCCTTTTCCTCCCCTCCCTTCTCAGTCAACCACCTTCCCTCACTCACCCTATCTCCTCTCCCAGCTAATTCAGTCCTCTCTTCTCACACCATCCACCTCTCATCCCTTCCTGCTCAATCACCCCTTCTACCCTTTCCCTCCTCTTTCACCTCTTCTCATCCTCACTTCCCTCCACTCATTGACCCTCTCTTCTCACTTCCTCATCCCTCCCCTCTCTCTCACCCGTTCCCTCTGCTCTCTCACTCATTCCCCTTCTTTCTCCCTCAGGCCCTTCCCTCTCAGCCCATGCCCCTTCTTCCTCCTGTACAAGTCTTCCTTTTCTTTCTGCCAGTGGGGTGGAAACCCCAGCAACACGACATCATCGACGACGCTGAGGGTGGTGGGAACCCTGCGGGAACGAGGTTCCTCTGCGGGTCTGCAGGCGTGTCACTGAGCTGCGCCACGCCAGGCTCCTATACAGACCTGTGGGAACTTCTGCGGGAGCATTGCTCCTCTGCAGGCCTGGGGGGGGGGGGGGGGTTGGAAAACCCTGCGGGTGTGTCCTTGAGCTACGCTGCACTCTTCTGTAGACCTGGGAGGGTGGTAGCCCCTGCGGGCATGGCATTGAGCTCTACTGCCTTGGGATCCTCTACAGGCACACAGAGGGTAGGAACTTGCTGCGCGTCACCCTCCAGGCTCTTCTTCCATCTGTGGGTTCTAAACCCGGCGGGGTTCTTGTCTCATGGCAAGGTGGGGCAGTCAGCACAGGAGCGTTTTGGGGGGGGGGGGGGCACTTTTTGCCACTCCCAAAATGTAGCTGCCTGAGTGGTCACCTCACCCTGCATCACGACAGAACTATTTTTTGGACTTTAGCAGAATGGAGAGGTTTTTTGGAGCCCCCTTTCTCCACTGGGATTTCAGAGCTGAGAACTTGCCTGATCCCACTGACTTTTCCCCAAGAAAAGTCCCCCAGAAATATCAGTAAATAATACAGGATGAAAGAACTACTAAGGAAGGAAGGACCAGAGCCGGAGATCCCAACCGGATCTCCACACACCAAGGACCAGCACAGGCTGGCTGTCCAAGGAGAAGATGACTGAAGGAGGATTTCTGCAGTAAAGTTGGGTACTCCCTCCACTAGGATTCCCTCACAGCCGCTGGGTATGTGGCGCGCACTAAAAATCACCATGGGTCTACCCAGATACCTGAAAAAAGGACACATGTTGATGTAACTTCAATATTATGGACGGATGAACTTTAATTTATGAGTATCAATCAGTAAACATTTATTTAACACCCAGACTTGGTCCTGCCTGAACTCTTACAGCCTCTCACCTAATGGGAAGCACCAAATGACTACACACACACACTGGCAACCTTTTAACATCATCTGGGCCACAAGTGAGAGCTTCCCCCCATAAAACGTGTCTCCCCCGCCCCCGGGGATTGAGAGTCAAGCGTGGAATGTAACCTGCTAGCTGGAGCAGCCCTGAAGAAATAAATTAGTTATGTGCCCTAAGGAGCCACAACCCCCAAAATAGGAGCTACACATACATCCAAGTAATAGACATGAATTAAACAGCTGACTGTTCCGCCCCCTACCACCAATATTAAGGATGCTCTATATCAAGGTTATCCCTGTTCCTCTTTTTCTCAGTTTGCCCAATTTGTGATGTGTGATGAAAGAGCACGTGTTTTGTAACAGTGGGCACCATGGGATGAGATGAGGATAATGATTATTCTCCGTCTCAAACAGCTGGCATACTTCTCATTTGAATGCATATGGGCATTGCAAACAGCTGTTAGATTTCTTCTGTCACTGCCAGGAGGCTAACATTAGGTCACTGAACTTTTGCCTTCTATTTGCAGACATAAATCAGACGTGGCTTGGTTTCATCATTAGGCTGGAGCACTGTTGTGTCAACCTAATCCACAACCAATGCAGCAGAAGAGATCCGGGCGCGTGGGTCTTTTCTACTAGGTGAAATCTTTCGTAGCTAGCTGCAGAAGTAAAATGTTAAAGCCTCGGTGACACAGCTAGGAGGAGCTGAGAGTGCATCACAAATAAGGAAGTCATGAAGGAAGAAGAAACCGTGAAAGAGGAGGAGGGAAGAGGACAGGTTGTAGTTGGGGAGGGACCCTTCTCAAGGAGGCCAGAAGGAGAGGGAAAACAGCAAAGCTCTGCCTGAACAGTAGACGCTGCAGCAAGGTGGATGAAGCTAGAGGGAACGAGTGAGGAACTGAGTGAGAGAATTAAAGAAAGCTAATAATTCCAAGAGAGGATGCCGTTACAGAGCCAGATAAATTGTGTGCAGAGCGAGAGGCGGAAGAGAAGGAATAGATCCCAAGCAAATATTGACTGTGAAAAGTCTTAGAAGAGTTGGTGCAAACAATATACTGATAGAAGCTTTCCCCTGGCAGTCAGCAAAGATGAAAAAGAGGAAAACATAGAGAAAGAGAAAGAAACGACTTGAGAGGCACAGCTTTTTATCTGCCCAAAAGGACATTTTTTTTCCATCCAGAGAATGAAGGGAAGTTTGACAGTGATGCAGACCTCGCCTCAATCAGATTTCAGTCCTTACACCACCGACCATGGGAGTTAAGAGTTCCAGAGAGGGCAGAGGTGAAGAAAAAAAGGTAGAAGCAAGAACAAGAGGAGCACAGCAAAAGAAAAAGGGATCAAGCAATGTCTGGCAGAGAGCAGAAGAAAAAAGAAGCAAGAGAAAGATGAGGAGAGAGAAGCCAGGATTCTGGAATGCCAGGTATGCACTGAGGTGGGCAAGAACCAGGACAGAATGAGAACAGGTACAGATGGTGACCTGGTATTGCATGTGCTGATGGGAGACAATGGCACTTAAAGTAATCCAAGAGAGAGGACATCTGTGGGCAAAAAGGTAAAATTAGCTGAATACTGAAATCTCCAGTAAGGGAGGAGGAAAATAGTTGAGGTTAAAAAATAAAAAAAGACAAAAATGCCATTGGAACAGCAACTATGATAGCAGCAGGTAAGATGAAAGACAAGGACATCATAGATTCTATGCTACTTATTCCAGGGATAAGCAGTGGATTTCTTGCGCTGGAGGTGGACCCTTGGCCTGGTGCAGGATTGGTACGGCCCTCTGGTCAGACCCAGAGAGTGCCTGCCACCAGGAGGCGGAGCACAAAAGGAGACAGAGGCTAACTGGAGCTTCGCCAACAGCAACCCAGGGTTCCCTCAGGTTGAGCCCTTGGGTACCCGGACCGCCTGGACTTAGGTGGGCCTCTGGTGGTCTCCCAGAGAGGTAGCGGAGGGGTGTGCCCACGGCAAGGGTGCACGGCTGATACAGAGTGAAGAGGTTAGACCCAAACTGGAAGCTCCGGAGACCTCAGGGAGGTAACAGTTCAGGAAGGTTCTCTGGACGAGGCAGGCAGAGCCTGTGGGTCTAGCCGAGTGGAAGCTGTGGTTGGTTTCCAAGCAGGTTGGTCTAATGGTCACAGTGGGCCAGAAGAGAGTATCCGAGTGAAGCACAAGGGTCAGAGCCAGAGTATCAGCCAGGAGAAGTCAGCCAAAGCAGAGGTCAATACCAGAATCAGTCCGAACGTGGTCGAGGGTTGGTTCCAGGTGGCAGACAAGAGAATGGTCAGGCAGGCAGAGGTCAGTACCAAAGGTCAGTCCGAAGAGGTACTACCTGAGAAGGATACAGGAACACACGGAGGCAATGGGAAAAGAAGACACAGGAACAGGAGACACTGGAACTCGAAGGCAAACTAATACACCAAAGATGTTGACCCGATTGCCAAGGCGAGTTCCTGGGGAAAGGGCCTCGACTTAAATAGTGAGTCTATGTGACTTCATTGGGAGGCGCTCCCGCAGGTTTTCCCACCTTGGGCCCTTTAAAAGGCTGTACATCGGCTGTGCATGCGCCTAGGGGTGTGGCCGAGGACACGGAGCCCCAACGGGAGCTCCGCCTTGAGGCCTGCAAGGAGGATGGTGAGCGGAGAGCCCGAGGACGCGTGAACTGGCTGCGGCTGCAAGGGAGGGGTGCCCGGAGCTGGTCGAAGGAAGCGTGAGGTGAGCAGGCCCGACCATGGTGCCAACGTGGCCAGGACGCACAACAGGATTGGTGCAACTCCTCCTTAATAATGGTTTATGGACTTTTCTGCCAGGAACGTATCCAATATGTTTTTAAACCCAGCTATATTAAAAGCTTTTACCATATCTTTCGGCAGCAAATTCCAGATTTTAATTAAGCGTTGAGTAAAAAAAATATTTTTCCTACTTGTCTTAAATGTATTACCTAGTAACTTCATTGTATGTCCCCCATAGTCTTTGTACTTTTTGAAAGAGTAAAAAAACAATTTGCATTTACCCATTCCATGCCACTCATTATTTTATAGAGCTGGATAGCAAAGAGGGAAGACAGTACATCATGAGTACGGTAGTCATTCACAGTTGAGACCTCTGTTCTAAGTGCTTTTTTTTTCATAGAAGCAAAATGGGAAATACATTTAGGGGCCAATTTTCAAAGGATTTAGGCTCCTAATTTTTGGAGTTCAGCAGAATCCCAATTTAGGATTCTAGTTTCACTAGCTACCTAAATTTAGGACCTAAATAGTGGATGGCTATAGGGACAGAATTAGGGTGGGAAAACAGTTAGGAGCTTAGCACTGATTTTCAGAACTAGGTAGCTAGCTTAGGCTCCTAAATCTATGAAACTGAATAGCAGACCTAAATTTAGGAACCTATGTTTTAGGGACCTAAATTTATGTGAAATTTCAAATGACGCCTAAATTTGGCTAAAAATAGGCTCCTATCGTATAACCTCTTAGTATATCAGGCCCAGTGAATAGGCAAAGATGTAACCTTAGGTAAAGGGCACGTGAAAACATGAGAAACAGCCTGGTCATGAGGAATCAAGTTTCAGGAAAGGCAACCAACTATTTGGCCACCAAAAAGCGGCTAGATCCCATGGGCCTTTGATGTACAGATACCTGCAGAGAATTAGAAAGGGCAAAAGGCAGAATGAACGAGCTCTTCTTGTAACAGGAAAGGTGCCAGAGAAGAATATTGGCCAGGCAAAATGGTTGGATAAATAGAGTTTGCATAGCGGAATCCTGCGGGAAGAAAGCTGCATGAGAAATGTTGGGCCCCAGATGATGGAATTGGAATTATCAACACCTCAAGCAAAAGATAAATGAATGAAACCAAGCAAGAAAGATCCAGATAAATACATAATATGTTAGCTGAGAGGCACAAAGCCAACTTGTGCTCATATAGGGGAAATTCAGAGTGAATGCTGAAATGAGCAAAATACCCAGAATCTTTCCAAGAAAGGTTGGGATAAAGAACATTTTCTCACCAAAGCTCCAAATAATATGGTAAAGATGCCAAGAGTTTCTGCGCACATGAAGAAAACAAGGGAGAACAAGCTCGCAGTACTTTTCAGCACAACCCTCTTTAAAATGATCTTGACTGCATCGTCTTTTTCAGTAGGGGGAACCTGCCAGAATCCGGGTGACCTTCACCCCATTTCTGAAGCTGACCCATGCAGTTTGCAGACCGTTATCATATGTCGACACTCTAGATGGACAGACAGGACTAGAACATCACTAAATGCTTTTCCATCACATGCTGAAAATCGCTAAAAATGTTATATCATAATCCCCCTTTCCAACAGTCACACAACTATTTCCAAATCCTGTGCTTGCTTGCTTGCTTGTAAACTGTCGCCTTCATTTAATTTCCCTTCAGATAGAGTGGAGGAGCAGAGACGCATTTCCACCTTGGTTTGAAATTAACTTAAAGGGTATTTGAAACTCAAGAGGAAGTGTACCATCATCTGTCTGAGGAAAAATGAAATCAAACTGTACTGTAGAATGGATTTCAAATCCTAAACGTTAAGGAAACTGGCGGGAAGGCACCTCAGAATTTTATTTATTTATTTATTTTTAATTTTTATATACCGAAGTTCTTGTAGGGACTACAAATCACTCCGGTTTACATACAACGAAGAACTGCTCAACAAAGAGCGGAGCTTTACATGGAACCGTATAACATATGGAACAGTATAACTGGTTGACAATTTAACATAGTGCTAAATAAAGTAATATTTAAATATTTAAATATTACTTTATTTATTTTTTAAATATATTACTTTATTTTAAATATATTTTAAATATATTTTAAATATATTACTTTATTTATTTTTTAAATATAATAAATATTTAAATATTTAAATAAAGAATTTAGATGAGACCCACTCTTAAAGAGTGGAATATTCTGATAATAACCCAAACCTTAGTGCTCCTTAAGAACATACATACAAAGTATTCTTACCAAGGCTTAGGCCCTACAAACAGGGTAATAATATTTGTTCATTGTAAGACATTTACTACCTGTTCATTGTAAGACATTTACTTGTCATTGTTGTTATTGTTTAAAATGTAAACCGAATTGATCAGTAATTCTGTTATTGGAAAGTCGGTATAGAAAAATGCTAAATAAATAAATAAAATATGGTCAGTCATAATAAGGGTAGTTTCTGGTCATACTGACACCCTAGCGGTTAGAGGAAGAACCAGTCCTTAACATCTTACAAGTCAAAAACATCAACAGTCACTTAAAAAGTACTCACCACATGAAGAATCTTGTTCTCCGTTTCATATACTGTACAATCCTGAAATTGGAAGAAAAAATTTTCAAACTGAAGTCTGAAGGTAGCAATACAAAATAAGAATTATAGGAAAATGGTATTTTATGATTTCCAACAAAGCAAGTTTTCGGAGTAGGTAGCACAGTTACAGGCTAAACCAGAAAGAAAATCCATCCCCTAGAAACAATTCAAACTCATTTTCCAGTAATAGTCAAGCACTGGACTAACATGCTCTTGTTAGTTACCTAGTTACATGAGCACTGTAGTTAGTTGGGGAAAGGATGGTATCAATTCATTGAGATCAACCTCCATCAAATTACCCATACTTGGGTAATACTTCTTTGTGCCAGTTCACATGAAAATAAACAACCTGTCAAATTAAAACCAGTTACACTCTACAAACAAAAAAAAGATAAATCCCTCCCAACAAGAAGGTGATCAGAGCAAGTCCTTGTTTCAACGTCTATCAATTACAACCACAGGAGGTAATGTTCAAAGGAAAATGTAAATGTAACATACTATTGTAACCTTTGAAAATTCATTGTATTTCCTTTCCTTATTCTTTGACCCAATAAAGACAAATTTAAAAAAAAAGAAAAGAAAAGAAAATTGCTATAATAAATGGGGTGAATTTTAAAAGCATTGCTCGTGTTGAAAGGCCCATGTACGTGAGTACCGGTATATGGGCTGCACATGAACAAAGCTTATTTTAGAAGCCGCAAATTATGTGCATATATCCACACAAGCGACTTAAGGAAAAGGGGCGGAGCTGGGGACGTGTCAGGGACATTCTGGAGCGGGGCCAAAAATTACACAAGTAAATCCGTATTTTAAATCCGGCGACCGCAGTGCACAGTGAGCTCTTAGCCGCGCATGTTTACTTCTGTTCTGGATGAAGTGTGAGTCTGCATAAAATATCTGTTTAGGCCTGAAACAACTGGGTGAGGCATCTGGGTTAACGGGGGGGGGGGGGGGGGGGGGGGGGGGGAGCGCAGGCTGAAGAACCAGAGGGGTCTGGATGACCTCGAGGTGGACTGGACAAACTGGTGGACTAATTGGCGTAACGGCCTTCGCGCGAGCGTGGTTTTAAAATCCGCTTACCTGCGTGCGTTAAAGCCAACAAAGTCCTAAGGAAGATACACAAAGTACATTTACTCGAGTAATGGGTTTAATCAGGAGTACACATACGCACGGTAGGCGTATTTTAAATCGTGCATGTGCAACTGAGCGCATGATTTAAAATTCCAGCATCTGTGTGCTCGCGCACTTGTTTTAAAGTTACTGTCCCTATGCGCTAACGCAAGCAAGCGAGATTTTGAAAATTGCTCCGACTTTACGTTGCATTTACATTTTCCTTTCAAATTTCTCTGTTAATAAATCTGAGTAATTACTAGACCACTTAATGCTTTAAGGTACCGCTGTGATGGTAGTTATTCGTGGGCTGCTCCAGGAACGAGCAGCCCAACGCCTGGAGAGGCGAGTCCAGACCAACCATACTGACGGCAGGAAAGCCGGGTATCTTCCACCTATGCCAACCACCTTTTCCTCAGACTGAGCGGCCGGCAAGGCATAAGGAATGGAAGCAGTTCCCGATATAAACAAATAACCTGAAGCTTGGAAAGGAGCAAGGGGCTTGGGTATAGCAGGAATCCAGGAACAGGAAGGAGATCAAGCAAGAATGCTGAAGGTAGAAAGCCAGAGATGCAGAAGTCTTCTGGATACAAGTAACAAGGAAGGAGCCACAGTGAAAGGACCAGGAGGTAGGACCAAGTTCTGGCAACTGACTGATGGAAAAGCCAACTATAATTACATGTCTAGGCAGGAAACAAAATGGCCACTGGGGGGAAATGAGGAAGACAGGGCTGAGAGGATTGGATAGATTGGTGAAGCAGCTCAGAGCACCACCTACCAGCCAGAGGTGAAGTTAGCCAAGGATCCTCACACACACACACAAAACTTCATTCTTTCAATACCTTTTATCCATTGGTGGGCTCATTGATATGCTTATAATAGACAGGGTGAACAGATCACCTCTCAGTCTCCTGTTTGAAGAAATGTAGCTCACGTTAATAATCTGGTAATGTATAATAATCCCTCCATCTCTTATACTATTTTTTTTTCAATTCCCTGATGTCCTTTGTGAGGACATCTTAAAACTGTACAATAGTGATGCAGATTTTGCCCAGTGAACTCTTCCGCTATGAAATGAGCCTCTCACTTGCGTTTGCCTTCTGTTGCTCTGCCTGATCTTGATCTGTGCTGTTTACGGTGGACTAGATTGATTGGCTTTAAGATCTCATGACAAAAAAAAAAATAGATTGTACACTTTTGGTGGGATATTGGGTTTTTTGCATTTGCAATGTATGTGCCTTTTGGCTAGCGAAAGTATGTGAGATAGAGGGAGAGAGGTCCCTCATGCAGGACAGTCATTTCCAACGCGAGCCATGTTGAACCAACCAACCTGACCTTCAATGTCTGACGTGCATTGTAAGGTATCGAAGGAACTTCACTGAGAAAGTGATAACCTTGCATATTGGGGAAGTATATTATTGTATTTATCAATGTTTTTCACAAACCTTTTTGCAGAAAAAAGATTTTACTTTGCATAGCTGATGAAAAAAACACATTACAGCAGACAAATGATTATAATGCTGAGTATAAAGAAATAAACACAATGAACGCATGCTCTTGAAATATGAGAATTTCTTAAACAAGCGCTCTAGTTATCTCTCGCCCTTTAAAGATTTTAGTGGGCTTGTTTTCTAAGTTGTATTTCATGCATGAATTTGGTGCTTTTTCATGTTGAGGAGTAGAAGAGCCTGCACAGGGGCACATATGTGCCACTCTGAGTCTTGTGTAGAGTAATGCTGCTATAAGGACTCGTGTCATCAAGGTCTTTTCCTTGATGACACAAGTCCTTATAGCAGAATGAAGGAAGGGGAAACCTTATTGAATCGGGCCCTCAGTATGACACTTGCTTGTAAATACTAGAAAAATGTTTTTATTTGGATTAAAAGATCAAAGCACCTGATGCATGTGGACAAATGTGATGGAAAGCTTTTCATACTATAGCGCTTAAAGAAGACAAGATAAGCATTCAGGTAATTATGTGGTCATGCTACATATTCGAAATTACTTCCTGATTTGCTCTGCAAAGAACCCAACCATTATATATGTTGGTTAGGTTTCGCAGAAGAACAGCATGCAAAAGATATGTAGTTATAAATATTTAGCATATAGAGCTTCATAGCCCTTACTAGTCAGACAAGTAGCACTTTTCAGATTTATCTGGCTAAGTAGCGGCTTTGCTGCTATTTAGCCAGATAAATTGGAATTTATCCGGTTAAGTGGCACTATTTATCAATCTGAACTTGAGCGATGAGCGGTTTTCATATACGCGAGCATGTTTGCGCACATATAACTTGTGCATATTGTTTGCACGCAGGTTATAAAATACTGTAGCAACTTTGCACCCCACCATACACGAGGATGCAGATTTGGAAGTTATCCTCCCTGCGTTGACTCCACTTAGGGAAATATTTCCTTCTGTGCACACTTTT
Source organism: Rhinatrema bivittatum (assembly GCF_901001135.1). NCBI lineage: Eukaryota > Metazoa > Chordata > Amphibia > Gymnophiona > Rhinatrematidae > Rhinatrema > Rhinatrema bivittatum. The sequence goes on along the minus strand of NC_042619.1, from coordinate 226,557,696 downwards.
AATCACCAGTTTGCCAACACCTTTACCACAGTAACATAACACATGATGACAGATAAAGACCACAATGGTCCAATTCAGTCTCTCTTCACTCTGACTTCCCCCCCATCACTTAGCCTAGACCTTCCATCCAAAAACTGCAGAAAAAAAACAAGTGCAATTTCATTGCTGCAACTAAATTAGCAGCTGTAAAAGCATACTCATAAGTTCAATAATGTACATGCATACACCGCGTACAAAATACAAACTTGTGCGTGAACTTCCGAATTCCACACCGGAACACTCCCAGTCTACCCCTTTTTTTCATGCACATTTACGCACGATATAGCTAGGACATACATACTTCAGGCTTTTACAAAATACGACTCTTGCGCAGTACAGGCTACTTACACACTTAAGAGGTGAATTTTTAAAAGCCCGGCGCACGCCAAAATGAATAGATCTGCACGGATTTTAAAAACCACGCCTATTTCCTGATACGCGAATATCTCACTCTGAATGGAAAAGGGGCCATGGTGTGGGCAGGGCCATGAGATGTGCACACAAATACTTAGGCACCCAGGTCCACTGCTGTGCAAGTTTACTTCTGCTATTGAGGAAGTGTAAGTGTTATTTCCAGGTATCGCTAGGGGGGTTTGAGGAGTCTGGGTTAACTGGGGGGGAGTGCAGGCCATTAAACCAAGGGGTTTGGAGGACGTAGCTCTACACTGGGCAAACCGGTAGAAGAACTCATGAAATGGGTCTTTTCTCACCCGCATGACTGTTTTAAGACTCAATGACTTATGCAGCTGAAACCAATCTTTACACAGCTGGGCGTGCGCAAGTTTAAAATCAGGTGCACACGTGCGTGTGACCAAGCTATTTTACAACATGCACGGGTATGTGCGCGCATCTTATAAAGTACCCGTGTTCCTGGGCAAACGCCAACATATGCATGCGTCTGTGCACCTGCGCGCCTGTTTGAAATTTACCGCCCCTGGAGGTAAGTTTAAAAGAAGTTACAGGTATAAAAGTAACATACTATCAGAGCAATTTAAAAAAGCTATTTACATGCGTAAAGTGCACTTATACATGTATAACCTATGGACAATTCAATAGTATATATTATTGCAATTTTCAAAAGCCCACTTACACGGGTAAAGTGCATTTAGATGTGTAAAATCCAGTTTTAAGCATGTTAATGCTTTTTAAAATCATGCTTAAACTGGGTTTTACACATCTTTATGCACGTACATGAGCTTTTAAAAATTGCTTCAATATATACCATTGAATTGTCCATAGAATTTCCCGAGTAATTTTATTTATTTAGATGTTTATATTTCACCTTTCGGCACTTCAAAGTGTACATCAAAGCGGATTACATTCAGATACTTTCCCTATCCCCACAGGGCTCACAATCTAATTTTGTACCTGAGGCAACAGAGAGTAAAGTGACTTAAGAACAGAAGAATATGTCATACTGGGTCAGACCAAGGGTCCATCCAGTCCAGCTTCCTGTTTCCAACAGCGGCCAGTCCAGGCTACAAGTACCTGACAAGTACCCAAAAACTAAGTATATCCCATGCTACTGATGCTAGTAATAGCAGTGGCTATTCCCTATGTCAACTTGATTAATAGCAAGTAATGGACTTCTCCTCCAAGAACTTATCCAAACCTTTTTTAAACCCAGCTACACTAACTGCACTAACCATATCCCTGGCAACAAATTCTAGAGTTTAATTGTGCGTTGAGTGAAAAAGAACTTTCTCCGATTAGTTTTAAATGTGCTACATGATAACTTCATGGAGCGCCCCCTAGTCCTTCTATTATCCGAAAGAGTAAATAATCGATTCTAGACCTCTCATGATTTTAAACATCTATATCAAATCCCCCCTCAGCCGTCTCTTCTCCAAGTTGAAAAGTCCTAACCTCTTTAGTCTTTTCTCAAAGGGGAGCTGTTCCATCCCCTTTATCATTTTGGTTGCCCTTCTCTGTACCTTCTCCATCGTAATTATATCCTTTTTGAGATGTGGTGACTAGAATTGTACACAGTATTCAAGGTGCGGTCTCACTATGGAGCGATACAGAGGCATTATAACATTTTCCATTTTATTAACCATTCCCTTCCTAATAATTACTAACATTCTGTTTGCTTTTTTGACTGCCGCAGCACACTGAGCCGACGATTTCAATGCCACTATGACGCCTAGATCTCTTTCTTGGGTGGTAGCACCTAATATGGAACCTAACATTGTGTAATTATAGCATGGGTTATTTTTCCCTATATGCATCACCTTGCACTAATCCACATTAAATTTCATCTGCCATTTGGAAGCCCAATTGTCCAGTCTCACAAGGTCCTCCTGCAATTTATCACAATGTGATTTAACTACTCTAAATAATTTTGTATCATATGCCAATTTGGTTATCTCACTCATTGTATTCCTTTCCAGATCATTTATAAATATATTGAAAAGCACTGGTCCCAGTACAGATCCCTGAGGCACTCCACTGCCCACCCCCCTCCACTGAGAAAATTGTCCATTTAATCCTACTCTCTGTTTCCTGTCTTTTAGCCAGTTTGTAATCCACAAAAGGACATCGCCTCCTATCTCATGACTTTTTAGTTTTCCTAGAACCCTCTCATAAGGAACTTTGTCAAACGCCTTCTGAAATTCCAAATACACTACATCTACCGGTTCACCTTTATCTACATGTTTATTAACCCCTTCAAAAAAGTGAAGCAGATTTGTGAGGCAAGACTTGCCTTGAGTAAAGCCATGCTGACTTTGTTCCATTAAACAATGTCTTTCTATATGTTTTGTGATTTTGATCTTTAGAACATTTGCCACTATTTTTCCTGGCACTGAAGTCAGGCTAACTGGTCTGTATTTTCCCGGATCGCCCCTGGAGCCCTTTTTAAATATTGGGGTTACATTAGTCACTCTCCAGTCTTCAGGTACAATGGATGATTTTAATGATAGAATACAAATTTTTACTAATAGATCTGAAATTTCATTTTTGAGTTCCTTCAGAACCCTGGGGTTTAAACCATCCGGTCCAGGTGATTTACTACTCTTCAGTTTGTCAATCAGGCCTACCACATCTTCTAGGGATACAGTGATTTGGTTCAGTCCATCTGAATCATTACCCATGAAAACCTTCTCTGGAACCGATTATCTCCCCAACATCCCAACATCACAAGGAGTGACAGCGGGATTTGAACCCTGATTTCCCTGGGTTGTAGCTTATAAATTCTTTAAGCTGTTTAAGAAAGAAGTGATTATAAGATCAGATTGGTTTATACTGAAGATTCAGGAATCGATATGATGAAGATATTATAATCAGTCAACACAACGGTGCTTAGGAGGACTCTTCTGCTTTCATTTTATGTATGAAATTCCATTTTGTAAATGCATTGCTTTTTAGTATGATGTGGGTACATGGTGAATGTGTACAAAGTAGTTTGAGTGAATGGGTATGATAGTTTTGATACTATTTTTATGGGTTTAGCAATTTATCTAGCAATGGTTAAGACTTAAAAATTTAGATTTACACACTTTGGGCCTGATTTTAAAAAGCATTTACACAAGTAAAATTGTGTTTTACTTGAGTAAATGCACTTTACTCGAGTAAGTGGACTTTTGAAAATTGCTACAATATATGCCATTGAATTGTCCATAGGATTTACTTATATAAGTGAACTTTACATGCGGAAATGGCTTTTGAAAATTGCCACAAAAGTAGTTATGTTTATGCACATAACTCCTTTTGGAAATGACCCCTTTGTAAATTATTTACTTGTGTATTTTGTATACTGAAATTAAAATCATTTTGATTCAAATGTATTGGAATACATTAAAAAGTTTGACGTATGTAATTAACAAAAATATATTCTCTTAACGTGTTCTCTGTTTTCAAAAGGCCCGGCAGCGCGCGTAAAGCCCCGGGACACTTGTAAGCCCCAGGGCTTGAAAAAATGGGCGGTCCGGGAGCGTGGGCGGGGGCGTGGCCAGAGGCCTCTCCACGGCCGCTGGGCCTGGGGATCACGCACCGGCACTTGGCCGGCATGCGCAAGTTACGCCTGCCTCTGGCAGGCTTAACTTCCGGGATAAAGGTACGGGGGTATTTTTTTTTTGGGCTGGGGGGCTGAAGGAAAGTTCCCTCCGAGGTCGCTCTGATTTCGGAGCGGCCTCGGAGGGAATGGGGGAAAGCCATCGGGGCTCCCCTAGGGCTTGGCGCTCGCAAGGTGCTCTAGTGTGCACCCTCTTGCACACGCCGACCCCGGATTTTATAACATGCGTGCATGTTATAAAATTGGGCGTACATTTGTGCGCGCCGGGTAGCACGAACAAATGTAGTCCGCGTGCGTAGGTTTTAAAATCTGCCCCATAAAGTCTACTCTGAAAATTATCCTGGCAAAACCACACGCACAGAATTAACATCTGCTACAACATGTGCAGGACCTTTTCTTGAAAATTTACATGCATGCGTTTGGAAATCCAAACCCCTCCCCAACTATGCCTCTGGGAACACATCCACTGAGTCCGGGGTAAATTTACGTGCACAAAGCCGAATTTTAAAAGCCCTGCGCGTGCCAGAACCAGGAGATAAAATCCACTCAGCACATAGGGGCGCTGAGCGGATTTTATAAGCCGTCCGTGGACGCACGTATCTCCCACTGTGCGCACACGTGAAAAGATTCTAAAAAGGGGCAGAGCACGGCCGTGGCCTGCGCAGGACGTGGCGTGTCGGGGAAAGCGCGGGGTTCCCTGCCACGTAACTTTACTACTGCTATGGATGGCGGGTAAGTAATTAAAACAAAATAAAAATCTAGGTTAGTCAGCTGGGTTTTAAGGGTTGGGGCTCGAAGGGGGAAGACGTTGGAAGTCCTATCCCTTAACTAGGCAAACTGGGAACAAACTTGGAAAGTGGCAAATGGCGTTGGCGCACGTCCCTTGTAAAATTCCCCCGGTAGAAGCGGCATTTGCGCGCACACGTATATGCACGTCCATTTACAATTGTGCGCACGTGTCTGCACGTCCAGGCTATTTTATAACATGCAAGCATATACTCGCATATGTTATGAAATGGATGCGTCTCTGAGCGCAAGCCGGCAAAAGTGTGCACATGTGCTCCCGCGCGCCTGTTTAAAGGTCACCCTCATATCAGGCAGGCAATTTTGTAAAAGGCCGTTTCTGCAGGTGCTGTTTGTTATGCAGACTGTTGCAAAATTACCCCCTTTTGTGTTCCCTAGGACTGAGCAAACTCTCGGGGCCTCCTCCCAACCACTGCTTCTATCTGCTACTCCCCAACCTGCTCTTACCATTGTGTTCTGTATCTTTTCCAAGAAATGCTTAGATACTGGTACGGATGTGCTTTCCAGCTATTTCCAGCATCTGCCACCCTCTTAGTAAATAAGTATTTCCTCCTATTCCCCATAGCCTCCCTTCCACCAACTTCTTGTTTTTGAATTTCTTTTTTTTTTTTAATGAAAAATATTTTTCCTCCATATTCATGCCCTAAGACGAGGCTCTCTAATAGAACAAACTGCAGTACCTCAAATCCCTTCTACCAGCTGATAGTAGCCAGAGTGTAAGCAATGGTTTTACAAACCTAGCATCTCTGTTTCCTGCCTCCTCTCTCCTTCAGCCTCTCTAGCGTATTCCACCATACATCTCCATCTTCTCCTCTTATCTGTCTCCCCAGGTACCAAGCCGCTTTCACATTAAACAACCAAGTTAATTTCATGAATGTGTAGTACACAGTCACATTTCCTTTTATAATTCATGCAAATCACATTTACATTATTAAGGGAGTATGGAATAAGAATTACAATAAAATGCAATAATTCTTGAAGACCAGAAAGACACCCAAACAGACTAATGCTTTGTTATTGTTGCTACAATTAGAATTACAACATATATTTATACAGGAATTTGGATATTTGCATCTACTTGGGAACTCAGGGGAATATGTAACAGAAAAGAATTCCTACATTACCAGGCAGCTAATACAGTAGGACTTACTTTCCAGGTGCTGGCAGCTGGCCAAGCTCCTTCCCGTAGATCAAATCGAGTGAACATTTACTCAGATGACAGGATTGCACCCGGGCTTTCATGCAGGGTACTGACGACAACCACAAGCCCTTTAGGTCAAGCTCTCCTTTTATACCTTTAGCCCTCTGCATCCCCTGTCAACCATGGGCGAATGCTGCACAGTGTCTTGAGATTTCCATTCAGGACTGTTAGGGTTTTACCAGCAAATATGTCTCTGATATCATTTGGAAAGAAAAGGAGAATGGCCTTTGGTATCTGCACACACTTGTAGAAATGCAGTTTCAGAGTAGAATCATTATTCTTTGCTCCTGTGCACTAGTTTGTACACTTCCCTCTTCAGCCTATACAGTATGGATACCCAGAACGTTGTACTGCATCAACTGCAGTACATAAAACAGCAAAACCAAACTCACTGCCATATCACATATAATTAATACATTTTTTGAATTCCTAAGTTGTAAGTTTGGAAACCAGTTTCAATATAGCTTTGAACTGTAAATTGAAATATTTTTTTTACGGAGAGGGTGGTGGATGCCTGGAATTCCCTTCCGGAAGAAGTGGCGAGAACAAAAACAGTAAACAAATTCAAAAAGGCATGGGATAAACACTGTGGATCCCTAAAGGCTTGAGGATGATAATAAAGAAAAGGGTGCATGGGGTAACTTGCTCGGAACGATGGTTAGTACCCCTAACCAGCTAGCCTTGATGATTCAGACGCAACTACAACATCGCTCTCCACTTTGACAGCAGGGCAGGGCTAAAAAAGGGTATTGGATTCTGAAGACAGCCATCGCTAGGCCCCCGACTTTTATGGTCTGGGGTACTGATACACTGACATTGGGGAATAAATTTTATATGGCTCACGTCCAAAAGCAAAGAACATTCAAGCAGCATTGTCTGAATTATCAGGAAAGCTGCTCACTATGTAAAAATGTTGCAGTAATTTTGTTATGGGTTTGAAAGTTGCTTGGTCTTGATTGTACGTATTACTATTCTTAACATAAGGCATGGGGGTAACCTGCAAAGAGCGGCAATTACTGCCCTTGGTGGACACTTGGGGGTAACCTGCACAGAATGTCAGCTGCTGCCATGGGAACCTTTCTGGGCAGACTGGATGGACCATTTGGTCTTTTTCTGCCGACAATACTATGTTACTATGAATTGTATTCAACGCCCATGGAAACCAGCTTCAAATGCACTGTAAGAAAGCTGAAGATTGTGCTTCCAGGTCCATTAGTACAAGAATCTTGACATTGGCCAACTCCTGTTACAATCTTCAGGTATTCAAAGACTGAACTATCTCCATTGTTAACAGTGCGTATTACAGGACATTATTTTAAATGCTTCTTTTCCATATATACTTCTCTACACCAATATGCTGTTTAAAGCAAATCAATACCCTTTTGGTCAATTGAGGGAATACCAAAGACACAATCCTGCTAAGCTGATGAGTGCGAACATGTAAGGGTTTTGTAAAGTTTTGTGACCAAGAATAAAATGCACTGTACTGTGTACACCGTTAAACTTTTGAATTTTTGCTGTCAGAAATATCACAATGGATGGAAGCTAGTAAGCTAGTTTTGAATACAAAGAAAACTGAAATTTTGGGAGTGGGGGTGGGGGTTGCAGACAGCTAAAGTTATTGATGGGCACCAAGTCCCTATCTCTAATTGTGTAAGAAGTTTGGGGGTTGATTTCGATTCAGCTTTTAGGATGGAAGCATATAGTCAGCAGGTTCTGAGAAGGACATATCGACAGCTTAAAAAACTTCATTAATGAAAACCCTATTTAGATTTCCAGGGTTTGCGTACAATGGCGTTAGCCATGTTTTTGAGCTCTGTAGACTACTGTAATGTTTTGTTGTCGGGAATCTCAAAGGTAACTATTAAGAAGTTGCAAGTTATGCAAAACAGTGTCATGAGATTGCTCTTTGGGAAAGGCAGTTATAAAAGTGCTCACCCTTCAGTAGAAGCACTTTATTGGTTACCTGTGTGCAAAAGAATCCAATTTAAACTACTTACTATGGTTTTTAGGTGTATGCATGGTTATGGTTCAGAATATTTGTATAATAAACTGAAATGATACGTGCCAGGGTGGTTATTAAGGTCTTCACAAGGTCACCAGTTGGTAGTTCCTAATGCAACAAAGAGTCAGCATATTGCTAGAAGATGGTTCTCAATGTCAGCTCCTGATGTCTGGAAGAAATTGCCAATTGCTATTAGAGCCGAGACCAATTATTTTAAGTTTTGTAAATTGATAAAAACCTTTCTGTTCCCAGAAGATTCTGCAGGTGTCAGTTGAGGGATGTGTTTGTAATAAGAGGATATGATGACTACCAAATTGAGTTGAACTTGGCTGCCTATTATGTGTTTATTGTTTATTTTTTATTATGTTATTTTTATTATGTAGGTACCTCCTGTAAGTTTTAATGCTATATATGTATTTCCTGTAAACCGCCTTGCTGGCCTTGGCCAAGTTGCGTGTTCTATAAAATTCTAAATAAATAAAATATACAAAAGAATCCCTGAAGCTATGCAGCCTAGAAGGCACACAAGCATTGCTGTTCACTTAAAATCTGAGATGCAATGTATATGGCCATACAATGAGATGTAAGTGTTAAGTGGTGAAGTTTTATACTCATATATCTTCTAGTCCAGTCTTCCAAAATCTGTTCTGGTGACCCCAACATTCAGGTTTTCAGGATATCCACCATGAATATGCACAAGTTGAATCTGCATACTTTGGCGATTCCAGTATGTGCAAATCTCCTCGCATGCATATTCATCATTGATGTAACCCTTGGTTGGTAGGCAAATTCCAATCCCTGCCTGAGTTACTTATTTCAATAGTAGTCTTGGTCAAATATGGGGAAGTGGACCAGTGTAAGGTAAATCACTCATTGTTTATGGTTGAATAGATTGCTCGAGGATTAGCAAGGCTCCAATGTACTGCACGGATGCAGAGAGTGGCCAAGCAGATGGCTACTTAGTCCTTTCTCTCTTCAATGGCTATGATTCTTAATCCAAAAGGATCAGACTGCAAATTTGTGGTGGTTCCATAAGGTCTGTTTACTTACAGGAGCAAAGACAATAACAATGTTCACTCCACGGGCAATTCACAGTGAATGCCTGCAGCATATCATACAACACTGTTCTGGTAGCAATGTTTCTGGCTGAGGCTAGCACGCATTCCTTCCAATGCTCTGTGGGATATACTAGCAAAAGTACAGCTGAGGGGCTGATGATCCTAATATCCTATCTCTGTGACCTGATGTGATGCCCAACTCCTGAACTCCCGCAAGTTTGAACACAGCACAGCTCTTACTCACAGTCCTCCCAGTGATCACCAGAAGTTGCTCCCCAGCATAGGAAAGACATCTCCTTAGCTGTGCTGCATTATCCTCCTACAGGTTAGCTAGAAAACAGAGGCTGGGAGCAGGATGAAAAGCCGGGTTTCTTCCATGGAATCTGGGAGCTCACCCACCAAGGAGTTGCTCAGTCAACTTGCCTTCTCAGACTCCATTAGGAGAGAAAAACCTAAAGTAATTTTAGATGGCTTAACACTAAATTCACTTGGGTGGGGGCCACAAGCTGTTCAGCAAGAGCTTAAAATAGTGCAGTCCCATGGAGTTCAATTTTCTAATCCCTTCAAAGTTCTTGTTATGAATTAATAAAAGAAAGTAGGGAGAAAAAAAACTCAGTTTGTACATCTGTAGCCAATTCTGCTGTAGAGTGAAAGAGAATTCCTTTTTTTCATTGCCCATCAGTTTCATCCTTCCTCCTGCTCCTCTAGCCTTCCAGCTAAGACCTGGCACCACAAGTCTTCACTCGCAACGACTGGGATTTTATTCCTCTATTTTAATGTTCCCATCTCAATTCACTCAAGTCCAATCACTTTAGCGACAGTTTTCAATTGTGGTCCATGCACCGTGGCTTCCTCCAATCATAGGCCCAATGCACTCGTTTACATGCTGCCATTGCATGATGATTGGGACCCTCCTCCCCAGAGGCTGTGAGTGCTTCCAACACAGTATTCCTGGCCCAGCCAGCCCAGGGAGCAGTACAGCAGACCTGGAAACCAAACCCAGGACTGTTGTGAGTGGAGACCTCGCTATCCATTGAGAGTCATGAGGCCTTTGCAGTCTGTTGCGATCAGGGTTGGGACCTAATCACCAAAAAGAGCATGAGCCCTTGGACCATGGCACAACCCCAGGGCAAGGCTCCAAGGTGTGTGCTGCGGGAGGCGAGTGTATCCAGGTACAGGCTGGACAGAGCTTGGAAGCTCTTGGAGATTTGGAACACTTGGAGACTAGGAATGCTCGGAGACTTGGAACACTCAAAGACTTAGAACACTTGGACTCCGCTAAACCTGTGCGCACAGGAATGAGACCAAGAAACACAATGCTGGTCTCTGGGGTAGCCCTCCGGCCATTCAAAAGCCCTTTTGGACCTGCCACTTGGGAATGGCATGTGCATCAGGACAGATGGAGGTCATGAATAGAATATAACTCTGGAAACAAGAATGTGATGAAAGCACTGAAGACTTTGAACTTCACTTGGAACAGGGAACATCACTTGTGCCGCTGAAGTCATTGGGGGAGGGACAGGTAAGCCTAAAACCGGACCCCTCTGCGGCGCGTGGCTTTGTCTGGTGATACAGACATACTTCTCTCCTCTGCCTGAAACATGAACTAAGTTCTTGAAGATTTTGTAAGTAATGATAATTTCTTACTCCTCTCTCTGCTTTCAACTCGCAAGACATTAGATTAGGAATCTATCAGAGCTTATCATAAAGAAGAAGAAATATTGTTTTTCACTGTGATGCCTCATACCAAGCGGAAGGCTCGAATAAAGGAGACAATGTCTTCATCTCCCTTACCCGGTCCAACCCAACCTCAGATCTCTTCTTTATTCATGACATCAACAAATATATTACCGGAGGACAAGGCTGCGATAGATACAGATATTGAGCGAATATTCCTATCTCAGGCCGAAGCCATCTCTTTGAGCACCGGAGCTCCCAGTACCCCATCTCCGCCGATAGTATTAAAGGACAATTATGGGGATTCTTTTCTTAAAGAGAAATCTCCTGATTTAAATCTTGTATCAAATGTAGAAGTGGGAAAGGGTAACCAAGCTGCAGGGGGAGGCGAGGAGGATATGTCTAAAATGAAAATAATTATACCAATTAAGACCACTGAGGTAACCATGGACATCCTCTGGGCTGCGATTAAGTCTTTAGAGATGGCAATCTTAAAATTAACTAATACTAATATGGAGTCCCAACAAAAAGTATTAGATTTAGAAAAATATGTCACTCATAATAAAAATAAATTGGAAGTTCAAGATGTACATTTGGAAAAGGTGGAATCTATCCAAAAAAACTTAATTAAGACAGAGTTGTCCAACTTGAAAAAATTGGAATATATGGAAAATAATCTTAAATATTCTAATTTAAGGGTAGTAAATTTTCCATATCAAAAAGCTATCCATCCAAGAAATGTTTAAGGAATATCTATTACACATTTTGAAAATGCCAGGTCAGGCTATACCAGCCTTGGCAAAAATTTATTATATCCCACAAAAAACATAAACATGAAATACGCAGCCAGAACAGTCCATGAATATTTCAGAAATTTTAGAATCAACTATTGAAACAGAGATATTGACAAGAGCAACATTATTTGTCTCATTTATGTTTCCATCAGAAAGAGATTTGGTGTTATGTCTATTTTTTCGGAATAGACAACAGAAATATCATGGACAGCAAATTTGGATGTACCCAGACCTAACTCAATTAAGAAGGCAGGATTTTCTTAGATTAAAATCTGATACCCTTGCTAGGGGCTAAATTCTTTTTATGGTACCCTTGTAAGTGTGAAATATGGTATAAGGATAACAAATATGTGTTTTATGAGATTGCCGCCTTATAGACATTCCTAAATTTGCACCCCCTTAATGCAGCAAATGGTTGAGAGCAAAAGTTTAGATTTGTTGTATCTCTGATTATGTTTGCAATGAGTGTTTTTATACTCTTATAATTACCTTATTTCGCTCAAGTTAATAACAAAAACCATGGAAATCCGCTGGCTGGACAAGGTCCATGAGACCAGTACGAGGAAACTGGAGTATTGGAGCAAGGATGGCCTCTGAGGATTTGAACCAGTGAAGACAGACTTGGAACGAGGAACATGACTTGAAATAAGGAACAAGGAGATCCACCGGCTGGACAAGCTCTATGAGACCGGTAATAGGAAACCTGAGTTTCGGAACGAGGATGGCCTCCGAAGACTTGAACTAGTGAAGACAGACTTGGAAGCAGGCCTTGTGCGAACAAAGCGCCCTATACAGCCCAGCATGGGCTGGTCACATACCACGACAATGTCACAACTGAAGAACTTGGAATCAGGAGATTGTGCAGCGACGCGCCCTACACAGCCACCATGGCTGGTCATGGACCACGTGCTGGAACATGAGGAAACTCAGGAACTTGACTAGATGAAGATGTAGGAGATTTGGTCCCAGCATTTGGGCAGTAACGCGACCTATACAGCCCGCCATAGACTGGTAACAGTCCATGTGCTCACAGAACTTGGGTGCAGGGCTACAAGGACTCAGAAGACTCAGAAGATTTGGACAAGGCAAAGACTCAGAAGACTTGGACAAGGTGAAGGCTCAGAAGACTTGGATGAGATGAACGCTCAAAAGACTTGGATAAAGCAAGGACTCAGAAAACATGGAAGCAGGAACCGATGAGAAACCACGAGCAAGAAACAGGATGGACGTCCAACGAGGATCATGAAGACAATGAAGGCTATTGCAAAGGCAAACAGGAAGTTGCAGAAGAGTCCTTTTATAGGGCTGGATGGAGGACATAGCACAGATATCATCAGAAAGGGCTGTGGGGCTTTTCCTGCCTCGTGCCCTTTATATTGTGGACCATGATGTGCATGCACGCCTAGGAAGAATGCTGGCAGAAAAAAGATGGAGGTTGGTGGCCCTCAGGCCACAAAGCAGCAGCAGCTGTTAAGAAGATAGCATCAGTGGTAGCGTTGGCGGCATCCAGGATGCACTGAAGGCAGAGCTGGAGACGGAGGTAAGTGAGCCACTCATGGGCCAGACCGTGGATGGCAAGTGCAACAAGGACTTCCACATAACAGTACACAGCAATGCCACTAAATCACTACAATACCCTTAAAATTCCTTCCTGGCCCAGAATATAATGATCGAGTTGCAATCATAAACTTAATGATGTCACTAAGGCCTCCATTCTCTTTCTTCCAAAATTCTCTCTAATTTCCTTTTGAAGTTATGTAGCATTGTCCCCTGTGACAGTCTGTCAACAACATTTCCACAACTCCAAGTAAAGAATCCCTTCATCTGCAAGTGGTGAAATCTATTTTCCCTCGGCCATACTAAAGGCCTAATTCACCAAGTTTTTTACCCACAGGAAAAGAATCCCCCTCTGGAGATCTTGCAGGCTTGACTTGCTAATAAGCCATTTCTCTCATTCTGTGTCTTTGGGAAAGAGAGAACTTTGAGAATCAGGACACGAATGACGAAAAGACTCAAACCTGACTGTTGGATAAATTTCTAGAATAACTTCTGCATCCCTTGCATGTACGCTTCAATCCACAGAAAAGTTGCATGACTCCTAGATCAGATCATTTTTATTTACTGCCTTCTGTGAAACACAGACATTATCAACCTTCTGAAAAGCAGGGTGCGCACAAACAAAAGGAAGATTTCTGTTCCCGCTCGTTTAACGCTCTGGGCTCCAGTTTCTCCCGTAGGCAGAGAGCGTGAATAAAAGCTGGTCAAACCTGAGACGATGGTTTGTCTCTCGAGTCTAGACAGGATTTTCATGTGCGGTGATGATGTGCAAGAAGGAGCTCTCAGAAGCTTCGGAGAACCCTGGGTTAAATTATTTTAGAAACACAAAGAATGTCTTATGGCATGGTGGGGGGACTGGGGAAAGCTTCTGGAGAAGAAACTGGCGGCACAATACAGTACACGTGACTTAAGTCTGCAACAGCCAGGAAAATATTCAGGGAGCTGGTGAGTGCAAAAGGTACCTGGATAACTTTATTTATATTCTACTTTTTAGCACTTCAAAATAGATTACAATTAGGTACTGTATGTATATCCCTATTTCCATATGGCTCAAAATCTAAGGGCCCTATTTACTAAGCCTAACCACCGAGCAAGAATTCTGTTAAAATTATCCAGGCAATGAGTGATGATCAATACAGTAGTCTTGCCAAAGAATATTCAAGTATCTTAACAGAATGCTACAAAGCCAGAGAGCCATCCCGATTCAATAATACTCTAGCTCTTGCTAGTCAGGGCATGAGCAGAAATAGGATGAAAAGCCACAGTCAGTGTGCTGCTAAAGACAGAGTGAACCTTAATTAGGAAATCAGCGCTAACCAGATTCTTTGAAATGTCATCTTGTCCCTGTCTTCACGCCATCCTTCTCTTGACAAGCCTGCTATATAATCGTCCCAGCTCTGTGAGAGAACTGAAATAAAGGGAAAAGAGAAATAGAAATGCTAAAACTTTATATTTTCATGTTACTCCTTGCCTCCTGAGACACTTCCCATCGGTCTCTCCATTATATTACGGACAGCCCAGCTTCTTCACGTACGCTCCTCCACTCTCCATGGGCCAGGACAAGTGCGCTCGGTTAAGCACGGACTCCCTTGCCACCCAACTATAAACAACATTTGCAAACAGACTTAAAGGATAGACATCTTAACCTCCAAGGCCACTGGGCTGCCTCCCAAAGCTAAAATATTGCATCTGCCAGGCGACAGGATATTAATACTACAATTAACCAACTACATCATCTGTTACTTCAGTAAGCATGGGCTACATTCACCCATGATCATGCCGACCTCTGAAGGCCAAATACCAGGAAATATTTTGTTTTCTTACTGCATAGTGCCTGTCGGAAAATGAGAGTCGTTCCTGGGAGAGTCAGCACAAAAAAGTGATATTCAGCGGGACACCCCCAAAAAAAAAAAGAAGATATTTAGAGTCTTCAGGAAGAGGATATAGCCATAGACATTATAGGGCTCTTTCCAAAAATCCACTTAAGATGTGAAATACACAGGTACTGTCATAATAATACTTAGCATTTTGTAGCGCTATACAACGGTGATAAATATTCAGTTATGATATGTCCCTGCCCGAAAGAGTCTTAGTGGGCACCTGAGGGAATGGAAGATAAAGTGATTTGCCCAAGGCTACAAGATGTGACAGTGGGGGAAGCAGAAGGTTTGAACCTTGGTTTCCTTGGGTCTCAGCTCACTGCTCTAACCGTTAGGCCATTCTTCTTCCCTGTGTATTTCTGTGGGTTGACTTCTGAGGGACAAACTACATGCGGGCATTTTAAAATGCAATGTACATGCAAAGATTTCTTATTTATTTATAAGTTTATTTATTTATTAATAAATTTATTTATTTACTTATTTATTTATTTATTTATTTATCCCCTGATCCCTGTCCTAATCAGCCTCCCAGAGCACCCACCCATTTTTTTCTGAGAAGCTAAACACAGCTGCTTATCACAACTCATCTCGGTGGCTCACTCTTTAAGTTACCCAGCCAGATCCATCTACAAATTTATCTCATCTTCTATGCCCTCCACACTGGTTACAAACAACCATTCACCAAAAGACATAGATGCATGCCTTGTATTTGCTTCCATAGTCTTGTACCCAAATAGATCTGCTCATGCTCCATCTAAGGTAACATTGTCTGTGCCTGGCTCAGCTCTGTCTATTATCTAAGGTGACTACTTTGTGTCACGGCTGCCCTAGCTGATTTGATGATACCCCCAAGGCAGGGGAATACACGGGTCAGGAGCAGGCAGGTCAGGCATGAGGTCTTCTGCCCAACCAATTGCCTTCTCTTCAGGTTGAGTCCTCCAGTGCTGGTGGCTGGCAGGTCTTATGGAGGGCAGTACACAGAGACAGGGACAGGACACCCACTGGGACTGGCAGGCAGCAAGAAGCGAGGGAAAGAGGGTGCCCTGGCAAGACTGAACACAAACAGGGTGTGTACCAACAAGACAAGGACGAACAGGTAAGCACAGGACAATGTAGAACCACAGACAAACAAGGACTAGACAACATAGGAACAACAACAGATGGCACAAGGGAAACACATGAACATAGGGGCCACTGGCAGGCCAGGTCAGGTCAGGACACAGCTAGGAATATGCAGACAAGGAAAGCCACTGGGAGGCCTAACATAGAACATCGCCAACTGTGGACTCCGCGCTTTCCATCTCGTTGCGCCATACACTTGGAAGAAACTCCCCGAGTCGGCGCCTCATGCTCCCTTTCTGGCCTTGTTCAAATCCAGACTAAAACAACCATCGTTTTGCGGCCGCTTTTAAATCTTAATCATTTATCATTAGGGATCTTCGTTTTCAGTTTTTAAGTTAATTTCCCCTGAAATATATCAGTGTTTATTATAACGAGCAAAACCGGTAGAAAAACAGCGGGGAAAAAAAGGACTCAATTTTTTACACTCGAGTTCTCCTGTTTTATTCGTCATAATAATTATTCGTCATAATAATTATTGATAAATTCCAGGGAAAAATAAAATAAAAAAGAAAGGTCCCTATCTGTAATAACTACACTTCCTGTAGACTTTTGTTTGTCATGTAGGTTTGTCTTGACTAGACTGTAAGCTCTTTGCAGCAGGAACTGTCTCCTATGTCTAGCAACGCTTTAGAAACAGGTAGCAGTAATTGTAGTAGTATGAACTTCCCTCAGTACAGAATGCACAGAAGCGCTAATCTTATGGGGGAGCGGGATGTAATTTTGTAACAAGGCGCATAAGTTAGCCGGCAAAAATCTGTGCATAAGTTAAAGCAATCTTCAAACCAGGCTTGTGCGCATATGTCTGCTTTGAAAATCCCATCAAATTTAACCGCTTGCTAAAATGTCCACACAGATGCCCCAGAAAATGTATCTGCAGAATGTTTAAGATCCAGAAGTCTATACGTAAGTGCAAGCCCCCTTCCCCTCCGGTCAAACGTCCGCAAGAACAGGACGTGCGAATGCAAGTTCGCCCGCGTGTCAGGCAGGTTTGCAACAGAAAACTTAAAAAGGTTTGACAAGCTTCTTGTGCCACACTGCAATGGGTGACAGTCTGCAATTCCAGTACATTAGCAGAGGATCAGCCAATCCAGCAGCTCCTGTTTTTTTTTTACAGAGACCATGAAACTGACAGCAAGTAAGGACTTCCTAGTCCATCAAATCTGCCTGTTCCCTCTCTGAACACAATACTGAAGACTGAAAACTTTTTCTATAAATCTACCATCGAGACCTCTGCACTAGGGTTCTACATAAATGCCCGTATTACCAACCCTGGCAGTGACCTTCTTCTAAACTGGCATTGGCTGCCGTTCTCCACTCAAATTCCTATCATCACTACACTGTCTCCCATGCACACCCTTTGTGGCATCAGGCTCCCTTGTTTTCTGACTCAGACACCCAATTTTTCTCTCTCTTCCCCTTTATTCACGAATCTTCTCTTGCTTGCTTTTTCACTCAATTTTTGTTCTCCTCTATCTCTTTTGCATGCCTCTCCGTCACTCTTCTGCTTTCCCCTATCTGTCTGTCACTTCCTTTCTCTCTTACACTGCTTGAAGTACCACAGCTGGCACTTTGGCCTACCTACTTCCTGCTGAGGCTAATTGGGTCTCTTGGCCCATGACCCTTCTTATCCCCTTAGGGCCCCATGGTCCTCATCCCCTGCCACAGGTTCCTCACCTTCAGCTATAAAGGGCTAGGCCTTGAATGCTAGACCCAACATGATACACTGCAACATATTAGTAATACTCTCTACAGACAAAAATGTTTCCAGGAATGCTGGGATATGTAGTTTAATGAAGGGACGACCAGATCACTTTACTTTGGTATACTACACTTTATCTTTGTTGCAATTTTGTATTACTATGACATTTTACTGTCTGTATTATTTTGCTATTGCTGTAATCCACCAAGCACGTTTTCTGTTATAATCGGAATAGAAACAATTTTTAAATAAATAAATAAATAAATAAATAAATAAATAAATTGTCAGGAATGAAATATTTGTGAGAATTCTCAGAACTCCAAAATGGCATCTGAAAATGTTGCCATGACAAAAGCGAGACAACTCTTGATTTCCATGAGAGGTGACAGGCATGGCCATCAAGCACATCCTACTTCCTAACTTGGAACATTTTGGGTGAAGATTTTGATTGATAAAAGGAATACAAAAAAGAGCAAGTTAACTGAAGCCCTGTATAAAAACACAAGAACATAAGAAGTTGCCATACTGGGTCAGACCAAGGGTCCATCAAGCCCAGCATCCTGTGTCCAACAGTGGCCAATCCAAATCACAAGTATCTGGCAAGTATCCAAACATTAAAAAGATCCCAAGCTTATTGATTAATAGCAATTTAAGGACTTCTCCTCTAGGAACGTATCAAACCTTTTTAAACCCAGTAATACTAGCTGCCGTAACCACATCCTCTGGCAATGAATTCCAGAGCTTAACTATGCGTTGAATGAAAAAGAATGTTCTCCGATTTGTTTTAAATGAGCTACTTTCTAACTTCACATGGAGTGCCCCCTAGTTCTTCTATTATCTGAGAGATTAAATAACCGATTTACATTAATCTGTCCTTTCATGATTTTGTATGATTATGCCTATCCCACAAATATCATAAACAGATTTTCCCCAGCACCTAATGCAAGCCAATCTATTTGGCTGGCTCAAGCATGCATAATCCTGTGATTTCCTCTCCTCGATATTGCTCAGAGGCAGAATACTGGAAAATTAGTGAAAAGAGGAAGAAAAGGAAATTTAACAAAAACACATAACAGGAAGACGGCACTGCTGCGAAAGACTAAGAGAATCCAAGGCCAGACAGCAAGGGGAATTCCCTCTCCTTCTGAGCCCAGCAAACAGAAAAGTGGCCACCTCCCGAGCCCCATTCCCTAGACACCACCCCAACCCCCAACCTGACAGCAAGAATGCCTCTCTTGAGATGCATCCATCCCATAGCCGAGGCATCCTCTTCTTTCCACATAGCAGAACCTCCCTACCTCCAGAAACAGGTCTTACCAATCCAGAGGGGCAGGATCATCATGAACAGGAGGGACATCAGAGTCCTGCAAAAGATGCCTCTAGGAAGGGCGTCACATGATATTGGTTAAGCGCCTTCTAGCTGCATCATTCACCAGCAGCGGATTGGTAGGAACTATTTCTGGTGAGGTGGGAGAGGGAATGCTTCAGGAGGGAGAAGCCTCTTGGGTGAAGGCAATAGGTTTCTTTCTATGTACAGTAGGGAGAGATGCCTCTCAGGAAGGAGAGAGCGTCAGATTATATGAAGCGAGATGCTATGCCAGGCACGGGGTGGAGCAGTATTCAAGGGGTTTTGGGAAGGGGGCCACTTTCAGTTCGTCAGGTCCAGGAGAGCGGGAATCACTCATGATAACTAGCTCAAAGTAAAAGGGCCAAGTCAGCATAGGGGGATTTTGGATCAGAACTAAAATGGGCATTAAGTTTTATTTACGCTGCCATCCCTGTTAGTCCTGTGGCCATGCTACGGAGGGTAAGCTTTACCATTCACTCAAACATTTTTGTATTGCACGGTAAAGCCTGCTTTAATGTACGTGTACCAATTTTACTGAGTTGCACAGAACAACGTTTATAGCATAAGCCCCTAAATCCTATTAATCATGCTCTGAGCATGAGCGAGCAAGAAAACAGAGCAAAACAAGATGGCAGACCCTTCCAAAAGCAGCATACAAAACTGGGTAGACAGAGAAAGAATATCAGAGCATATCCTTTCTGGCTAAAGGCCATGTCAATGTGCAGTCTGAAAGTGTGGCTTGAAAATGCAAAAGGTCCACATCTTTCTAGGACCAGACTACATTTACATTTCCACAGTGTAGCAGAAGCAGCGTCAATCAAGGAAAAATGTCTGATCTCTGAAAAGTTATTTTATGTACTATACTACCATCATTTATACAGTTCTACACAAGTTACTTAGAACTGGACAGATACACATACGAGACAGTCACTTCTCTGTGGAGCTGACAATCTAAGTCAAGCCAGGCAGATAAGACAAATAAGTATTTGGACAGAACAGGGATAAGTTTAACGTCTCAAAGTTGGCAACAGGTGAGGTTTACTAACTAGGGGACAGGGACCGTTTTGTCTAATTATGTAAATCTGCAAGACATCAGGCCTTTATCCAACAAACAATCTATACATAAGGAAAGCAGACAATGGGGTAGGTTGAAATGGGACAGAGATGGTGGGACCCCCAGATAGGAGATTATGTAAAAGCAAAAACAGATCATGGAAATCAACTCAGCTTTCACAGGTATCAAGTTTTAGTTGACAAAGGAAGTTATATGGAAAAAATTTAGTTCCAAAGTGCCTTTGTCTACCGCAGAAAGGTTTCTCAGCAGCCTATTATTCTTTCATCAAGTAACCCTTCTAGCTAAAGGAGACAGAGCAAATGATTTGTGCTTAAAACACCTTAAAAGGCAAATTTCTTAGAACAGGATCTTGCAAGTAAATGTAATAATAGCTAAATCACAACCCAGTCAAACAAATTTGTGCACACCATAAGAAATCCAGTATACGCGGCGACTAGCACATGAAACAGAAACCAGAGAAATTGGGAAGGCCTGAGTGCTCACGCACAATTTATCTGGATCTCATTAACCTCTATCGCCTTGAAAAACGTTACTGCAGCTGTAGTCTTCCCAAAACGTAAAGTCTGTTGACACATGCTACAAAAATGTTATTTTTAATCCATCAAACACATACAAATAAAGTAGAGATTTCATCCCTCTGTAGGATAAGACATAACCTTTCAAAAGAGGTTAACCTAGAATGTTACTGCTCTCACTCTGTGGCCTCCTTCTCATGAAGTCACAAAGCTGCCACAACCTGAATGTGTTAGTTACTGGCTGAGTCTGGTTAATTGTTATATCTGGAACATCAGCCCCAATAGGTGTCACGATACAGGGCACCAGTATAAGTCAATAAAAAGAGGTATAGAATCAATGCGAAAAATAATACTTACCCACACTAAAAAAAAACAAAACAGCCAAACATTTTGTTTCAATACTTTGCATGCGCTGACTGAAAGACGTTTTGCATTTTTTAACAATTTTGAACACGTATAGTTGAAACTTTGCAGCAGTATTTACAAGGAAGGAAGCCAAACCAACAATGGACGCAGCTGGAAAATGCAGTCTGTCCGTGCGCTGTTGCGCGCCCGGCCCTGCTCACCTCGCTAGCTCCTCTGCAGGTCACGGGTCAGCCTCCCCAGCGGCAGCCGCGAGCACCTCCAGGCCTCGGCATCCCGCAGCGGCGGTCGCCAGGCCTTCCACTGCGCACCAGGCCTCACGCCGGAGTTCGGCGTCCTCAGTGACGTTGGCCACGCCCCTACGTGCGCGCGTGCAGACCGCCCGGCCTCTTGTAGGGCCAGGGGCGGTTCCTAGCTCCGTGGCGCGCCCTGATTGAACGTACGATATAAGGAAGTCCCTGCCTGCACTTCCTTGCCTTGGCAATCGGGTCGGCACTGTAAGTGTACTAGTTTGTCTCCGCGTTTACAGTCTTGTTCCAGCCTGGTCCAGCGTCCTTCTGTTCCAGCATCTGTCTGCCTCGTCTCCCCAGGTAGTACCCTCGAACTGTCTCTCTGGTACTGACCTCGGCCTGTTCCTTGACCATTCTGCTTGCTGCCTGGATCCTGACCTCTGCTGCCTTGTGACCTCATCTGACCTCTGGAACCTGACCCCTGCTTCGTTGACTACTCCTCGGACTGATCCTCAGATTCTGACCCCGGCTGCAATTGACCACGTCTCCTGATTCTGGCTTTGTCCCTTGCCATGTCATCGTCTACGCTGTACTGGCCTTCCTTGGTTTCCCAGGCCTACAGCCTAGTGACCGACCGCGCTCCCTTGCTGCTCATGGGCACGCCTCTCTACTACCTCTTCGGGAGACCCTGCGAGGCCCACCTAAGTCTAAGCGGCCCAGGTCCCTACGGGCTCCACCTGGGGGACCGCGGGCTTCCAGTGGTGAAGCTCATCCTAGCCTCTGTCTCCTCCTGTGCTCCGCCCCCTGGGAGCAGGTGCTTCCTGGCCCCTACCAGGGAGACGTTCTACACTGCTCCAGGACAAGGGTCCACCTCCAAGCACAACATGCGCCTCTCCCCACACGTGCATAAAACGTATCACCGGCGAGCTTGAATTACACATTCGAAGCAAAGCAAAGCCAGGAGAGAGATAAAAACTATCACCAATAGCAAACAGATGTGAATAACGTAATTAGTAGCAATTTGCCTGAGCTGCAGTGGTTTTATTTGTTTCCTTACTAATATTTAGAGCCAGCTGCACTAAAAGGTTATTCTCATTTTGCGTCCATGGGGAAAGATGGTTGGTCCATCTGGCCCTAGTGCTGCAGTCGGAGGAGAAACCAGCATTCTGCGCGTTGGTTCGAATGCTCCATCATGCTGGCTGGATTGGTCAGGAGGGGCGTGCCCCTTTCAAACGAACGAACGTGCTGCTCAGTATCAGAGAGCGACACCACATGCAGGTCGACGGAAGAGAATGAGCTTTTCTCTCATATGGGAAATCTTGCTGGAGGTTTTTTTTAACCTGCGATCTTTTTTTTTCCCCTTCCATTTTTTTTTCTTCTCGGGGTGGAATAATACATTGCACATCCAGCGTATGGCATCTAGTGGAATCCGCAGTAGGTGATTAATACTTTTAATAACTCATGCTGAGCTGGGCTGTATCTATCCGCACCTTAATTGAAGAAATGAATTTCAGTACAGAGCCCCTGCAAGTGAACGGGCATTCCTCTTAGGAATGCTTCCTACCAACAGCTCACGCAAGGTAGCCTGAACTTCCACCTGCTAATTTTATGCAGGTCGTTTACGTCCCACAGTCTCTTGGGATATTTTTAAGAGAAAAGAGTAAACTAGCGTCTCTGAGGCCAATATTCAGTAGGTCGTTTAGTGGTCAAGATATCCAGCTAAGTTTAGCCAGATAATTTGTCCCCTATATTCAGTAGGATAAACGTCCTGCTGAATACACTTGCTTAAAATTTATCTGGCTATATCTAGTTGGATAACTTAAAAACATAAACAGCTATTTTGAATATAGCCATTTAGGTTTTTATATTATCCAAGCTTATGTGGCCGGATAACTTGCTATTTACCCAGATATCTTCAAAAGATTTCCGGATAAGTAGTACTTTTTGCCTGAAACCTGAAAAGGAAGCAAAATATCCACAAAACCTCCAAGAATTAAAGGGGCCTATGGCCCGATTTTGTGCCTCCCCCACGTAATATCAAAGTTGCCCTATCGAGCTTTATAATCCCCCACCACACATCTTTAAATTTAATGAAGCCGTTGTGCCCCCGAGAAATCCCTTGTTCAAGCAGGACCGGTGAGGCCATGCCCTTCCCCCTCCCCCATCTAAATTTACCTCCCCGCCGCACCACCCCCCCCAACCCTTCCCCCCAATTATGAGCTCAAAAATCCACGCCAGGAGCGGGACCAGCACTTACCGCTCCCAGCGAGGTCCAGCGCAGCTTCTGTCAAACCCACGCTGGAAGCATTCACCACACTAGGTTTACACTTCCAGCACTAGCGTGATTTCCCCCCCCCCCCCCCCCGACAGCTCTCCTGAACAAGTCATGCCTCGGCTGTTGATACAGAAAAAACTGCAGCATGACTGGCTGAGGGGAGTTAGACGGTAGTAGCAGGCACCAGTTGGATATCACAAATCCATAAACACTGAACACAGCTCATGAAGTAAATAAATTAAAAGGAGCATTAACGTAATAAGATTAACAAACTGTGGGGTCAAAATTCAAAGCCATATAGCCGGATAATTTGGGTCACTTGTCCGGGTAGATTTTAGTCATTCTTTAGCTAAAATCCGGTTGGATGAAAAGGAGGCGTTCTGGGGGTGGGGGCGTGTTATTCAGCTAACCTAGCCGATTTCCAGTTGTATCCGGTTAACTTTAGGCCTGCCTGCCTTAGAGCATGTCTATGTTTATTCAGCCTCAGGTGTCCAGGTGACTTGATACTTTAACGGCTTCCAGCGCTGCTCAAACACGACACAAGGCCTCACTCTTTCAAAGTACTGGATGGGTGGGAATGGGTAGGTCTGGGGCTGGAGAGTAGGGAACAGAGATTCACTTAGGGCCATGTTGTCTGTAAACTGGCAAGAGTCGGGGGGGGGGGGGGGAGTCCGACCAGTGGATTTCAAAACATTTTGTTATGTCCTTTCAGAGAGGCTGGGGGGGGGGGGGTGCTTTGCCCAGCAGGGCCATTTGTTAAATATGAAAAGGGGGGGGGGGGGTGTCATACCACAGGCCGGCAATTTACCTTTCTTTTTCTCAAACAGTGCCACTTAATCGGATGGATATCTTTTCTATATATCTGGTTAAGTGGAAAATAATCCATTCAAACGAGGCTGCATAACTTTGTGACACAACCGGTTAGGTTTTTAAGTTATCAAACTGTATGCAGGCAGATCATTTTAGGTGAGTATATTCAGCGGGACATTTATCTGCTCTCCAGCTTACTGAACATTGGCCCCTGTAAGCTTTTCTTTAGAAGGCAGCTCATGTACACAAGCTCAGTCCTTGTGCCTCACCATATACCCAAGGCACGTGCACCTAGCGTACTTTGTTCTACCCTAATGCTCCATCTACTGTTCAACCAATTATGGGACTTTCCACTCAATCCACATGACCCCCTTTCCCCATTGTGCTAAAACATGTTTTTAAATAAAGTGTTTCACAACTGGAAATAAATAAGAAAGCCAGCTTGCATACTGAACAGATGTCTCCACCCAGTCAAGAACCAGCTCATCACATTCTCCTACATACACCAGAGGCAGGAGATGATACCATAGATGAAATGGCACAACCGAGGCTCCAGCAGCGGCAGGTAAGCAGCAGTGCCTTGAGAAACTGCAATTCTATTTTGGATAATGCACATCCCTGTCTATCTTTCTCAGCCTCCTAAATTATTTATTTTATTTAGATTTTTATATTCTGGTTTTTGGCACATCAAAGTGTACATCAAAGCAGATTGCAGTCAGGTATTACAGGTAACAGAGGATAAAGTGACTTGCCCCCTGGTTTCCCAGGATCCTAGCCTGCTGCTCTAACCATTAGGCTACTCCTCCACTGATATGGCCAAGTTTGAATATTTCTCTGCACATACTCTGGATTGTTTCTTCACTTTACTCAGACATTTATACAATACTTTTGCACAATAATTAGGCTCATTACCAAAGCATTAGGACATGTTAAACTCTGATTATCAATGCAAATTTAAGGGACGCAGGCTCCAGGAGCCTACACTGGTTGCTCTCATGCTCACCCTATTGACGTAGGGGTGGTGGTTGAGTCATCAAGGGTTTCTCCCACATGCTCTGAAGAGGAGAAAATCCTGGATGATTCACATCCCTAAAACAGACATCATTGCTGACTGCCTCTACCAACCAGAGACAAAAGAAAAGACTTTGTTTTCCTTTGACATTTTCAACTAATGAAGGCAACTGTATTTATCCCATTCTGCAAAATAACACTAGCAAAACGGCAATAAGAAGCTCTTTTCCCAGTTAGCATGTTATATTCTGAGTAACATAATAACTTATGACAGAAAAAGGCCAACTGGTCCATCCAGCCTGCCTTAGTTATTCCTGTCCGCACTGCCAAGGATATATCCTAGCTGCCAGACATACAGCGTTGCTGTCTGTAGGATATTGCTCCTTATCCAAGACAATTTTCGTCAGCTTCTTATGCACTACCCTCCTGGGTAACTGAGTGTTCAAGATTCTCTTTTTAGTAGAGATGTGAATCGTGTCCTCGATCGTCTTAACGATCGATTTCGGCTGGGAGGGGGAGGGAATCGTATTGTTGCCGTTTGGGGGGGTAAAATATCGTGATATATCGTTAAAATCGTTAAAACCCGCTAAAACCCACCCCCGACCCTTTAAATTAAATCCCCCACCCTCCTGAACCCCCCCAAATGACTTAAATTACCTGGTGGTCCAGCGGCGGTCCGGAACGGCAGCGGTCCGGAACGGGCTCCTGCTACTGAATCTTGTTGTCTTCGGCCGGCGCCATTTTCCAAAATGGCGCCGAAAAATGGCGGCGGCCATAGACCAACAGGATTCAACGGCAGGAGGTCCTTCCGGACCCCCGCTGGACTTTTGGCAAGTCTTGTGGGGGTCAGGAGGCCCCCCCCAAGCTGGCCAAAAGTTCCTGGAGGTCCAGCGGGGGTCAGGGAGCGATTTCCCGCCGCGAATCGTTTTCCGTACGGAAAATGGCGCCGGCAGGAGATCGACTGCAGGAGGTCGTTCAGCGAGGGTTCCGGCGCCTCGCTGAACGACCTCCTGCAGTCGATCTCCTGCCGGCGCCATTTTCCGTACGGAAAACGATTCGCGGCGGGAAATCGCTCCCTGACCCCCGCTGGACCTCCAGGAACTTTTGGCCAGCTTGGGGGGGCCTCCTGACCCCCACAAGACTTGCCAAAAGTCCAGCGGGGGTCCGGAAGGACCTCCTGCCATCGAATCCTGTTGGTCTATGGCCGCCGCCATTTTTCGGCGCCATTTTGGAAAATGGCGCCGGCCGAAGACAACAAGATTCAGTAGCAGGAGCCCGTTCCGGACCGCTGCCGTTCCGGACCCCCAGGTAATTTAAGTCATTTGGGGAAGGTGGGGGATTGAAGGAGGTAGGATTTGGCAAGGAAATGTTTAAGTTATTTAGGGGGGGGTTCGGGAGGGTGGGGGATTTAATTTAAAGGGTCGGGGATGGGTTTTAGCGGGTTTTAGTGTGCCGGCTCACGATTCTAACGATTTATAACGATAAATCGTTAGAATCTCTATTGTATTGTGTTCCATAACGGTTTAAGACGATATTAAAATTATCAGACGATAATTTTAATCGTCCTAAAACGATTCACATCCCTACTTTTTAGTTCACTCCCAGGACCTCTCCCCTCTCATGTCCAACCACAAGCACTCACAATAATCTGAAAAGCCATCAACGCCAGCACGACTGTGACTTGAACATCCGGTTTCTCAGATCCTGTTGACCTTTGCAGATCATAGGGGTGTGCACAGAAAACATTTTCACTTTGTTTATTTTTGGGGGGTTTTTAATTCACTTTGGGGTAGATTTTAAAAGGTTGCGCGCGCGTGTACATGTGTGCGTGCTACCCAGCACACGCACACATACACCCGATTTTATAACTTGCGCGCGCAAGCTATAAAATCAGGAGTCGGCGCGCGCAAGGGGGTGCACAATTGTGCACCTTGCGCGTGCCGAGCTGCTCTGCCTTCCCCAGTTCCCTTCCCCCTAACCTGACCTTTCCATCCCTTCCCCTAACTTTCCCCCCCCAGCCCTACTCTAACCCCCCCCCCCCCCCCCCCCAAAATTTGTATTTTATCTTTTGTGCCTGCCTCTGGGCAGGCGCAAGTTGCGCACGCCGGCAGCCTGCCAACACAATCCTTCGACACAGCAGCAATGGCCGCTGTGTCGGAGGCCTCTGGCCCCGCCCCCGGACCGCCCCTTTGTGCAAGCCCCGGGATTTACAACCCTTTTAAAATCCGGCCCTTTTTGTTTCATTTGATGTTTTTTTTTTCATTTTATTAGAAACAAAATAAGCACCAAAGATAATAAAAATAAAAAAACAAAAGGAAATCCTCCAATACTACCAACTTTTAAAATATGAACCAACCCACACCTTGGCATTTTCCTGTCCCCCAACCTTCTCCAGATGTCTCTTACACATCTATTGAGTTCCATTTGTCCAAATCAGGCAGGTGCTATCCCTAGTATTAAAATATAGCCAAATGATTGTGGAAATCAAAGATTGCCTGCATACCAGTTACCTGACCAATCAATAAGTGTCTATAGTTTACGTTCATTGAGGCTATTATTCCATATATATTTTTCAAAAAAACAGATAAAAAGAAAATGTGAAAAAAAATTAAACAAAGAAAAATATGAATTCTAAAGACCAATGATTAAAATCTGAAGGGTATTGAGTCACTCTTAGTGGTTTAAGAGTAGTTATATTCAAACCACACATAAGTGAATTTTATAAATGCATTTTATAAATGCCCAAAATCGTAAGAGGTCTCAAAAGCTTGGCAATCTTTGATTTCTACAATCATATGGCTATTTTTTTAACACTAAGTGGTCACTGCCATATAGCATTCAGTTTCTTATTTCAGGAGCTATCCCTAGTCACGCCTGCCTTGCTCAGTCCCTTTATCAAAATGGCACTGACCTCAAGGCAAGTTGGTGTCATTTCAAAAATGGGACCCAGCAGGGCAGGAGCAAATAGTGATTGATCCTGCCCAATTTGGACTACTGGAACCTCATGGATGGGGTAAGAGGCACTTGAGTTGGGGGAGAGGAAGGCCTAGGAAAGGAGATCAATTTTTAAACGCTGGTAGCGCTTGAGGTTTTTTTCATTTCCAAAGCAAATGGAAACAAAAAACCCCCACAAATTTTGACAGAGTATTTCTTTGTTTTCTAACAAAAAAAACAGTTTTTTCATTCCATTTTTAATTTTGTTAGAAAATAAATGTACATTCCTATTGAGTCAGCATAACAAGCCCCTTAATGTTTACCTAAAGTCTTGTTCCCTAAAATACGAGTTTCCAAACTGCATCTGGAACCACTGACAGTCACACCACTGACAGACACTCGCGCGCAACCTTTTAAAATCTACCCCAAAGTGAATTTAAAAACCCCCAAAAATAAACAAAGTGGAAATGTTTTCTGTGCACACCCCTGTGATCTGCAAAGGTCAACAGGATCTGACAGTCACAAGATAAACCTCTGTGATCACTATCAGGAAAACCAAAAGCACAGAACAGCAAGAGAGTGTGGTCAAAAGAGAATTTCAATCATTTAGGTCAGGACCGCGCAAAATGAGAGTTAAAAAGTATAAAACGTCTGGCAAGTCAGTCTGTACAATTTTGAAATAGTACTTATTATCATGATCACTAATGTGAGTTCCCATCCCAAATGATGGGGTAAACTGGCATCAAACGTGGACCCTCACAATTCTAACCTCCCCCTTCCCTACTCGGCCCTCCCACCCACTAAGGCTCCCTTATCATGCACCAGTAGGGATGTGAATCGTTTTTTGACGATTTAAAATATCGTCCGATATATTTTAAATCGTCAAAAATCTTTAGGGCCACGATACAATACCAATTCCCCCGATTTATCGTCAAAAAATCGTAAATCGGGGGAAGGGGGAGGGCAGGAAAACCGGCACACTAAAACCCCCTAAAACCCACCCCCGACCCTTTAAATTAAATTCCCCACCCTCCTGAACCCCCCCCAAATGCCTTAAATTACCTGGGGGTCCAGCGGCGGTCCGGAACGGCAGCGGTCCGGAACGGCCTCCTGCAATTGAATTGTGTTGTCTTCAGCCGGCGCCATTTTTTAAAATGGCGGCGCAAAATGGCAGCGGCCATAGACCAACACGATTCGACTGCAGGAGGTCGTTCCGGACCCCCGCTGGACTTTTGGCAAGTCTTGTGGGGGTCAGGAGGCCCCCCCAAGCTGGCCAAAAGTCCCTGGGGGTCCAGCGGGGGTCCGGAAAACGATCTCCTGCCGCGAATCGTTTTCCGTACGGAAAATGGCGCCGGCAGGAGATCGACTGCAGGAGGTCGTTCAGCGGGGGGTTCCGGACCGCCGCTGAATGACCTCCTGCAGTCGATCTCCTGCCGGCGCCATTTTCCGTACGGAAAACGATTCGCGGCAGGAGATCGTTTCCGGACCCCCGCTGGACCCCCAGGGACTTTTGGCCAGCTTGGGGGGGCCTCCTGACCCCCACAAGACTTGCCAAAAGTCCAGCGGGGGTCCGGAACAACCTCCTGCAGTCGAATCGTGTTGGTCTATGGCCGCCGCCATTTTGCGCCGCCATTTTGAAAAATGGCGCCGGCTGAAGACAACACAATTCAATTGCAGGAGGCCGTTCTGGACCGCTGCCGTTCCGGACCGCCGCTGGACCCCCAGGTAATTTAAGGCATTTGGGGGGGGGGGTTCGGGAGGGTGGGGGATTTAATTTAAAGGGTCGGGGTGGGTTTTAGGGGGTTTTAGTGTGCCGGCTCACGATTTTCACGATACTTCAAACACCCAAATGGCAACAATACGATTCCCTCCCCCTCCCAGCCAAAATCAATCGTTAAGACGATCGAGGACACGATTCACATCTCTATGCACCAGCCCCACCCCAAGTCATCCCTCCCACCCACTATGATCCCTCACCCCAGTGCTCACCTGCTCAGCTCCTCCTAGACACTGAGCTCCCCTACCCACTTACTCCCCTCTATTGAAGACCCCTTCATTAAACGCACCCTACAGAACCCCCAGACGCTGATGCCAACCTTGAAGCCTGGCTGCTGCTTCCTTCTCAGACATTGGGAATCCTGTAGGATGCCTTTAGTGGGAGTGGGTTAGTGGGTGAAAATGTTTAGTGAAGGGGAGGGCTAAAGTAGAGGAGATGAGAGGACTGTGAGAGGACTGTGAGAGGTGCTTTAGGGCAAGTGGGGGACTGAGTTTGTTCAGCCTTTTTGTCCTCAGTGTGCACTGTTTGCAAATGTTTATTTGCATAGCCAAACCCACAAATATCACACAACCAGCTTTAATATATATTAAGTTAGTTTATCATTTATATTTTTCAATAAAATAGGGCACTGTTCAACAAATTACATATAGGTACTTAGGGAGCTTACAGTTGTAAGTGTATACTTGAGGCAATGGGAGATAAAGTGACTTGCCCAAGGTCACTGTGACTATCAGCGGCAGAAGCAGAGCTGCTCTTAGGCTGGTGTGAATGCAGTGACCATACTGGGCCCCATGGCTGTGGGAGGGTTGTGGCAGTCAAACCCACCACACAAGCCAAAACCACAGGAGGACGAGCAGCTCTGGTGCAGAGCCAACAGAGGGACGGGAGAAGCAGGCTTGCTGAAGGAGCCTTCTCCCCGGGAAGGACTTCCTCTCTCCTCCGAGGCAGCATAAGGTAGGGAAGAAGCAAGGTTTTCAGCTGTTGCTCCCCCTCCAGCCCTCCCACGCCACTCTGGCGTCTGTCGACCAATCATCAACAGGGAGGTGGAGGGAGACAAGCAGCAGCGGCTTCCTTTCCTGCTGCTGTTAATCAGAGAAAAAAAAAAAAAAAGAGAGGGAGAGGAGAGGATGAGGGGTGAAAGCAAAGGGTGGAGACTGGAGTGCAAGAACACACATCGGGGGTTACCAACCTCGACTCTACCTAGCTTAAAATACAGCTTTCCGTAATGGTCTGCAAATAGTGCTCGTGTTTCTTTTTTATCTTTTCTCTCTTCCTGATTGAGTTTAACACTTTTTAAATCTGTCATGCTGTTTCCAAATGTGGCTTACCATGCATTAGGCACAGATGTATTCTCTCTCTCTCTCTCTCTCTCTCTGTCGTTTCCACCCACACTTCACATCCTATATCGGCGCATGATAAGCAGAGAATGGCCCAGGCTGCAGAAAATATTTTTAGATTATTTTTTCCAACCCACCTTGCAGCAGGAATGAAAATACTCAAATCTGCCTCTAAGAAACATGTTTAGCATGCCAATAATCTTAGACTCCTGCGAATTTTCTAAAATGACACAGGAACTATGGGCAAACAACCTCCCCCCACTCCCAGTTCTCTCTTCTGCTTTAAGTCGCTAGCATCTTCCCAACTTCATCAAAATGTAATAACCTCACACTATTCCAAAGTGACCAGACTCTCTTCTGATACCCTAAAAGCAGGAGTCCCCAGATCCGTTCCCCCAGGGCCGCAAACCAGTCAGGTTTTCAGAATTCCTACAATGAATATACATGAGATAGATCTGTATACAATGGAAACAGGGCATGCAAATCTCTCATGCATATTCATTTATGGGAATCTTGAAAACCAGACCGGTTTGCGGCCCTTGAGGGCCGGATTTGGGGACCACCTCACTAGTATTTGTAGCACCAGTAATGTGCAGACAGAGATATAACAGAAAGGGGAAGATAAGGACCTTTTGGGCCACTCAGTCTGCTCACAGATCTATAGATGACAATTAGCATGGCTACCATATCCCTTTCCCGAACATCAAAGTTTGAGCACATGGAGGTTAAGTGGCATGCTGAAGGTCACAGAGAGCAAGGCAGAGCAGTAAATGGGAGCTAGTATAAATTGGGTCTTCAGGAGAACAGCTTAATACCTAGGGGGCCATACACCTATGTGCACCAAGGACTCTTCTGCTAGGCTGTGTTTACCCAGAAAGGAAAATCAAATTATATTTCTTGGTAGTTCAGAGTTCTAGGGGCCATATTGGTTTGGGAGAAAACTGAAATCTTAGTAGGTGGTGACACCTTTAAAGGGCCAACAAAAAAGATGTTCTACTATCTCAGCTTCCCCAAGCTGAGATAGTATCACACACTGCAAGGGCCTTAATATTCAAAAATATCCAGCTAACTTACATGGGATATTCATTAGCACAGCTATATTGTTGAATATCCCTGTACAAATCACTGCTTAGCTGGATAAATCTTATCCAGCTGATGTATCCTTGCTGTATGGCAGGTCTAGCTTATCTGGTTAACTTAACTGGATAAATCCAAATATTGGCACTTATTTGACTAATTTAATAAACAGGCCTCCCTGTACTGTACACTGCCTGCCCCCCCCCCCCCCCCTTGAGTTATTCAGCTATCTGCGTAGACAGATAAGTAAGTGACTGATCCAGCTAAGTGGCCACAGCTGAACATGGCCAGATGATCAGCAGCTGCCACTTATAAGGGAAAGTAGCTTTTGAATATCGGGCTGAGAGATTTTATCAATTAAATTTACCTTCCAGTGACCTGAATCAAAATAAAAAATAAATAATGGGGGGGGGGGGAGAACCAAACCCTTTTGTGACTCTAGGGAAAAATAAACGTACATTAGCTATCTTTCTTCTCTGAATTTTATCCAGCTGGCTTGTTTTTATTCAGTAGCGCTGTGCTTGGAAGAGGTGGAGAAGGAAGCAGTTTGCTTTACATCTTAATAAGGGAAAGAAAAAAAAAAAAAGTAACATTTCTAAGCTCCGCTTGCACCGTGTTCTCTCTCGAGCTGCCCCATGAGATCTGCTCCCTGCTGGCATTCAGGATTCAGCGGCCGAGTGGGGGTGGGGGAGCTTTCGGCCCCGCAGGCCCCCCTCAGGTCTCTCCATCCCAGCTGCCGGATTCTTTCTTGCCGTTTCTACCACGTAATGCTCTTCAGGCACCTACCGCGCCAGGCTGTGCAGAACTCAGGGAACCTGTATTCTTTTTTTTTTTTTTGCAATACAATATACCATAACTCTATCCCGTGGCCTTTCGACCTGAAATTTAATATTTCAGGTTATACAGAAATTGCCTGAAACGATGACAGAGCTGCATTCAAACTACCTACAACCAGCGTGACCCGACCTTGCCTCCCAGCAATAATTCTGCACAGACAAGACCGCCCTGTTGCAGCTGCCCTAATTTAGGCTAAACTCATTACACGTCTTTATCCTGCTGGAGGACGGAGGGCTTGGATGACACATTTCGTCAGCCCTGGGGAGGGTCGGAAGGGGTCAAATTCCTCCTCACAGCTCAATGCAAAAAAAAAAAATGGCGCTTCGAGGATTGGCCGGTTTCCCCTTTCCTTTCGAACACGCGCGCGCAGAGCCCTTCAGATACAGGAAAGTCTTTCTCCCAGATCAGACACAATTAGAAAAGCCCCTCACAACACCAGGTTCGTATCGCGGAGGCGCTCTGAAAATAAACGCCTTGGCTGAGCGGGACGAAGGCGCTCGGCTTGCCAAGGATGCAGGTCGCTGGCGAGAAAAAGAGCCAGAGAGAATCGCAAGTTACTCAACAGGGTTCAACGAAGCACCGTCCGGAAGAAATACATTTCAGTCGCTTGCTTTTGTGTTGCACGACGCTAGAACTAGAAGTCTCCTTGATAAGTACAGAATGGCTAACATACATCATCAGTTTGTTTATTTATTTATTTATTTATTTATTTATAACTTTTATATACCGAAGTTCAAATAACAGAGTTAATTATCACTCCGGTTTACATTGCAACCATAAAACAGTGACAAAGTTGTCTTACATAGAACAGGGGGAGAGAAATACAGTACTGACAAATGCAAACAAAACAGATAACAGCAGCAAGGCTCTCACAAGGCTGTTAATTTAAATAGCATCCCTTACTCATTCTAGTTCAAATTCGTGAATATTCTGGGGGATGGAGGCAATGGCAAGCATTTCTTGATACAGCAGCCGTGTGGGGTACTCCACAAGGTAACATCAACAAGATAATAAAAGCCAAATAGTGTCATCCCCATTTATGCCTTTTGCTCTAATGTGCACAATATTTTCGAAACCTTTACAATGTACAAGAAGTGGCAATCATGGGATTTGTGAGTTAGCACTTGCTTTGAGTTCTCTTTCCATCAAACTATAATCTGCAATCTATGGCTGTTGAGAGAGAGAGAGATCAGAGTGCAAATCCAGACTCAGGCTTTGGATTCTTAGGCTGTCCAAAGGGTGAAAGTTTTAAGCCAAGAACATTTATTACAGGAGGCTTAGCAGACAAGCCAAACCCTGACCCATGGATAGCACTAGGATGAAGAAGAAGCAGGAAGGACAACAGGAAAAAATACTGCAGGTCACATCTGAAAGAGGCCAATACTCAAGGAAGGAGTTGCTGTTAGTTTTTGTAATTATTTCTTGAAATTCACTGGTTTAAAAAATGCTCCCATTTTAGCATGAGCAAAGATGGATCCAGTACGTAAAAGACAGGAAAACAAATCTAAATTTGAAACACTAGAAAAAAGTCAATTTTCTGACCAAGTAATCTCAATCTGCAGATCTGCTAGTTTAATGGACTAATAACCAATAATTAGGGATGTGCAGCACAAACATTTTTATTTTGGTTTGTTTTTTTATTTTTTTCAGTTAATTTAATATTTTTTTTTCTGTTTGGTTTGTTTCCCAAACCAAAAAAAAAAATTTAAAACCCAAAACAAAGCAAAACCAGGCCTCTCTAAGGCCTTCCTTCTCCCCTCCTGCTCCCGCCCTGCCCCCCCCCCCCCCAAGAGAGCCACAGGACACAGACCTGCCCAGCCAGAGCCTGTGTGGACCCCTCCAACTCCCCCCCCCCCCCCCCCGCCCGCCACTGAAAACTGCAGACTCTTCCCACCCCTTGGAAATATTTTCTGTGGCTGGAGACCTCATGGACCTCCACTTAACCCCCTTCCGTGGGGTCTGCAAGATGAAAAGGGCAGGAGTGATGCCCATTTGCTCCTATCCTGCCTCTGGTAGATTTAAAAATGGCGCCAGCAATCCTGACACAGCAGCAAAGTGATATCACTTCAGCATCTGTCTCAGGTGCAGCCGCTGCCATTATGTTCCATGGCACTGCTCCTGCCCTTTTCATCTTGCGGACCCCAAAGAAGGGGGTTCTGTGGTAAGTGAGGGGTAGGGAGGTCCCTGGCCCTGGCAAATGTTTCTGGGGGGTGGAAGGCCATGGATGCCCCCTGCTCAGCCCAACTGGATAGGCTCAGGCCCCGTGATTTTCTTTCAGGGGTGAGAGGAAGGTTGAAAGGGCCCAGGAAGGCCTCAGCTGGACTCAGCTCGGTCCAGTTGGGTAGGCCGGGCGCTGATGCTGTCTTGGGGGTGGAAAGGGAGTTGGTGGGGTTTGGGAAGGACCTTTTTTTGTTTGTTTTTCAATGAACTGAAAATACCCTAATTTTTCGGGTATTTTCATGCAAGGTCATTTTTGATTCATTCCATTCAGAATGAACTGAACACGGTCTATTTTGGTTTAGATGTACCATTCCTTTAATTTGAATGCACATCTCTACAAACAATATCAATTAAACCAGAGGTGCAACAATAGTTTCATTTGGCAAATTTCAGGCCTAAGGAGGCAGGCCACCCCCATCCCAGTTGGTGACTCCCATCTGTGGCAAAATAAAGAGTGGTGTAGACATTAGGGACATCAGGTCCATGCCCACCATTTCCCCCAGCTTACGTTACCAGCATTGCTGTCTCAGCAACGCATCAAGCTGCCAGAGTGGTATCACAGTCCCAGTGGCGAAAGCCATTGAGAGGGTGCCAGGAGGGGGGGAGGTTTAGAGTTGGCTTTGAAGATAGGAGGGAGGTGTGGGGGTTAGAGGGAGTATAGAGCATGGTATAAAGTATGCGGAGCTGTTTCTACAATCTATAATGCCGTGGGTAATACAGGTTCTCCTATATACAGGTCGATCCAGTAAGGCCGCGGTAGAAACAGTGCGGTAGTGTCAGGCGCACCCTTCCTCCCCGCACGCACAGTTCTCTTCACTAACTCCCCGATACTCTCCTCTAATCGCATGCAAATGCATGCCGCGGCTTTAAAGCGGTAGGGAAGGGTTATGGCCGCGTAACCCATTTTACTGTATAGGCGCTTAATACAGCGCCTATACAGTAACCAGGGTGCGCTGGTACCTGTCATTTCAAATGACATTTGAAATGACAGGTACCAGGAAGTGTAAAAATCAAAATTTTTAAATACCTGTCGGAGGGCCGCGTGGGTCCAGGCGGCCGGTGGGATCCGGGGGGCCGGTGGTCGCGTGTTAAATCTAGGCCGCGGGCGGGTGGGCGCCTGTTCCGGGCGGCGGGGGGTGGACGCGCGTTAGTTTCAGACGGCCGCGTGGGTCCAGGCGCTCAAGGCAGTCACATGCCGTGACGTCACGCCTTGAGCGCCCAATCGCAGGGGTCACACAGGCGCGCATTCATTCACTGCCGGTGGGGGCTGCCGGGAGAGGCAGCCCCCACCGGCAGTGAATGCGCGCCTGTGCGGACCCGGCCTAGATTTAACACGCGACCGCCCGCCGGCCGTCTCGAACTAACGCGTGTCCCCCCGCCGCCGCTGCCGCCGCCCGGAACAGGCACCCACGGCCTAGATTTAACACGCGACCACCCAGCTCCCGCCGCCTGGACCCACGCCGGCCGCCTGGACCCACGCGGCCCTCCGACAGGTATTTAAAAATTTTTATTTTTTCTTCTGACAGGTTTTATGTGTCCCACATCATTACATTTTCTCGATCATCTCTGTATCGCTTTTTTTTTTAAATTGTGTTTTATTGTTTTTGAGTATCTTAAGCGGTGTCGATGGATTTATTACTAGACTCACAGTCCTAACTCCTACTAGGGGGAGGCGGTAAACTAACACGTTACGGCCGCGGCAAAACAGTGCGTTACTAATGAGAGAACCTGAGCGCGCGTTACGGTATCGGAGGGGAATAGCTAATTCCTTCATTATACAGCTAATTCGTTCATTTACATGCCGGGTGCGGGAAGGGTTACGCGTCTGTTTTAAGAAGCACTACGGATGCGCAAAATTGGAGACTGTATCGCTGGTTTGCCTTACGCGTCCGAATTGTGCGCAGCGAGCTCGTTACAGACGAGAAATCTTCAACTGAACTTTACTGGATCGACCTGAATGTGTATGGTATATAGTATGCAAATTGGCTAAGTGCATCCATAAAACTACACTCACCAAACCGAAATCTCCGCTCAGCTAACAAAGGTTTATTAAAAATTCCACCTGCTGGTCACAAACTTACCTCAACTCGGAAAAGAGCCATATCCCTAGGAAGCCCCGAACTATGGAACTCCCTCCCAACCGAACCGAGAACACAACAAAATTTAAAAACCCTCAAAAAACAACTAAAAACCTGGATGTTCACCAAAGCCTATCAAAACACCCTGTGACTCTTTGAAACATATTCCCTCCCTATCGACCCAGATAAACATGCAGACCCAATCCAAAACACGTAATTTAACCTGTACAATTTACAACCAAGCTATGTTTATAAGGAATAAGATAACTATGTTAACAAGCGTATGAATTTTTGAACACTCTGTTAAACATCGAAACTTTGTAAACCGTTGTGATGGCGAAACTGAATGACGGTATATAAAACTCGATAAATAAATAAATATAGAGCATTCGTTATTTTGCCACAAGTGGAATCACTGAGGGGGAGGAACTGACCCATTTCCTCAGGCCTTTTGGCACCCACCTTTTCTAAAGATTCAGGGGTCTGGGGGGGGGAGTAAGGGGCATGGGCCTCATGTCTACCCCACTTAAAGTTTTCCAGGGACAGGTGCCCAGATAACCTTCTCCTGCTGCTGGGGACCAGCTAGAGTTAGCCAAATTACTTACTCCGCTAAGTTCAACTATCGAAATCAGCCAGATAAATTACCCAGCCACCTCATTCTCGCTCTGGAACGCCCCTAAACCAGCCGGAGAAGTGCCGGCGATACTCTAAAGTCGGATAAATACCCTTAACCTCATTACGTCAAAATAAGAAGAGAGGTCAGGGATGAGACAAAAGAAGAGCCAAGAAACAGAGAAGTTAAAAGTTTAAGCACAATAGGTAGCGCTACAGGTTTGAAGAGAAAGGCAGTTAATTCACGTAATCCCTGGGCTGAGGTTCTCAGTAAGAAGTATAGGTCAGCTCTAAATGTAAGGGCTCACGCTAAATACTTATACCTTCTTTAAGCCCACTTCTTTCCAGGATTCCCCGTCTGGGGATGGGAAAGCGAGATTTCGCTCCAATCTTCAAGGCTTACAGTAATACTCATGCTGGAAGCTGAAAGGGGATTCCAACTTAACTTTACTGATAACTGAGAGCTGATGAAGATGTTCATTTAAACAAATCCTTATTCAGTACAGTCAGTTTACACTTTTAGTTTTCAATAAATCTGTGACTTCATAATTTGAGTTAATTTGTCCTGTTATTCTTGAACCTTCTCAAGGGTAGGGAATATTATTAAGCATTCCCTCCCAAACTTGGTGGGCAGGATAATCAAACCCAATTTAGATGGCATAAATTAAAGTCCTAAGTCTCATTCCTTTATCCAGATGTAGAGAGCTTACTACTTACCTCTTACCCATTCTCCTCACTATCCTTGATGGTACCTGAAGGCTACCTCCCCAGTCCTCTCTTCAATATCCAGATGATATATTAGTGGTGAACACCAGATGGGTGCCACTAATCTTCTCTGAAGCCCAACTTCTCCTCCTCCCAGGAATCTCCTTGATTTTAGAGACTCCCAAACTCCATCATGAGGTTAAAAACACTGAGTCCCTGGATCCTTAGGGAACTCAGGTAGACAGTAAAAATAAAACCTGTTCCAAAATACAACCAACCAACCTGTTCCAAATACAATATCCAACCTTCCCTCCTCCAATACAGAAAATGGAATAAGACAGGCATCCTTAAATGTGGGAAAAGGCACCCTTTCTCCCATTCCAGTTCCAGGTATCCTTCCATGAGGCCTACGGGTCCTCAGGAGCAGACACGGAGACATCCTGCCTCCACACTTAAACATGGCGTCACTAGTTTTTATAGAACCAGAACTCCACCACTGAAGCCTTCCCACATGGGGAGCTACAACAAACCAAATTTAGTTCTGTTCCCCCTGCAATTATGGTACACTCCTCTTAGGGCTCTACACAATTGTACAAACATTAAAACTGCGGACCAGCTGGAGGAGACTGTAATCCACAGAATTATGGCAGAAGCTGGCAACAAACATGTGGTGTATTTGGTGAGGGGGCGGGGAGTAGCTGGGCATTATGGAACAATGCGCATGCTAAACAATTGGGGAAAAGTAGCATATTGTTACACAAAACCACTGTTAAATCACAGCAGCAAGAAGCAAAATGACAAGTGATTCTTCCCATACCTGTTGTACAATCGTCGTTAATTCCAGGCAGAGCTGTATGACATTATTTCTGGTTACTGAGTAATCTGTGACAGCAGCAAAGGGTGATCTGCAAAGAGAAAAACAGAGGATGAATGGGGAAGTCTTTCTGCATCAAGTCAACAAGACCCACCATGTCTACATCTCCGCCCCTGCCTCCAAGATACTGCCGCAGCTGACTCACGAAACAGAAGCAAGACTACTCAACAGGCTTCGTTATTTCTTTCCCTTAAGAGCAGAAATGTTCCCATTTCATTCTAGAGATAAAGGGCTGATATTCAAAGCTGGCCGGATATAGCTTAGCCAGATATGACTTATCCGGCTAAGTTACAATGGATATTCAGCGGCACACTTATGCCACTGAATATCCACGTAACAGCCACTACTGAGCTGGAGAAGTTATATCTGTCTAAGTTAAACCTGATCGTTGGCAGGTATAACTTACCCGCATAACTTATCCGGATAAGGCTAAATATCACTACTTAACCGGATAAGTTATCTGGCTAGGTAGCACCACCCTGATCTGCCCACTATCTAGCCAGCTAAAAGATAGCAGGATAAATGACTTATCTAGATATTCAGCGGTTGCTAGATAGCTGGATAGATCCTACTTATCCAACTATCAAGTGCTGAACGCACTTTGAATATCGAGCCCAGAAAATCTAAGAATTTGCTGAAAGGACTGATTACTATGCAGCTTGACCAAGAAATAAGAAAATAATATTTCTCTGGGCTTCAAAATACGGTCAATCCAGCTGGTCAGAGGCATTAGCCTCAGACTACAACTCCTAATGCCAAGCTAGGCCCACAACTTTATTTATCCTAAATATTTCTTGAGGAATTGATTCCCAAGTCTTTTTTTTTTTTTTTTAATTAATAGCTATTTCAACAAAAGGCCCAGCAAATACAAGGAAAAAAAAAGGGTAGAAGCCTTCTGCAACCAGAGATGAGCTTAAAATCCTAACACAAGATAAGCACTAGTCACATCCAACAATAACTGGCCAATTAAAAGGATAACTCAGTACAGAAAGCAGACCCAGAGAAGCTCTGAAAAGTTGCAGCTCATGGCCAACTGAATTTTCAAAGAAGTTACACAGGGTTTACGTGCAAAAAAAAATAGCATATACGTGTATATGGCATTTTATATACCTCATAATTATGTGCATACTTGTAGTATTGCTCGTAAATTTTAACAGGGAAAAAGGGGCCATCTAGGGGCATTCCAGGGTGGGGTTCATAAGTAAGTGCACAAGTTGCTATTTTGCGCATACATTACCAAACTTGTCTGAACACTTTTACACCTGCTCCTTAATTCGTGCAATTGAAGTCGTTTGTGTGGTTTTGTCTGCAGTGTTTGGGTGGGGAGGTCTGGGTGAACTGGTGGAGATATCAGCAAAATGGTGATTCCAGGTACAGGTGCAATGAAGTATTATCAGAACGGCGTACGCACATACTTTAAAATATATCTTTGTTCGTGTTAATTCTGTTATTATGCATAAATTGTTGCAATTATTTCGCATGTAAAATATATGCTTGGGGTTTTTTTTTTGTTTTGTTTTTTTAAATGGGTAGAGAAAGTATACGTTTTCCTGTATTATAAATATGCACGCATGCTTTCAGGGCACAAATATGCAGTATTTTATTAAACTGTGCTGCTCCCACCACACAGTTTATAAAATATTAGCATAAATTTCCGCACGCCCTCTTATGCGTGCAAATAACAAGCTTTTCCGGACCCCTCCTAATTTCCGCCTCAACAACATCTGTAACTTTGCTACAGCTGCTCTTTGTAAATAACTCTACACGATGTTAAACTACTACTGTATTTCTCCTTCTTCCCAGTTCGACCACCCTTGTTATTTGTAACTGCAATTTCCTTTGCACTTGTTCCAGTTTTAATGCATTTTGCACCCCTCGTTCTAGTGTAAACCAGCATGATGTGATTGTATCATGAATGCCGGTATAGAAAAAACAGAAATAAATAAATAAATAGTGGGCTGCGCACAGTTTTGAAAGTTTGGCTGTATAATATCCAGTTCAATGTATTGCTTTGCTGAACCATTAGAACAAAAAATCAATGGTTTTTTAAACATCAAATACAAAGCAAATCCAACATGATAAGTTTTTGTCTGGTTTCTAATACTGGGAAACCAAATTCATCTCCTTGCTCCTGTACAGTTTTGAAAATAAACCAAAATATCCAAAAGACACACTAGACAAAATCTGCATATTGTTTCTCTTGGTATCAGGAAATCTTACAAATCCTGGTCCTTTAAAGTTCTCGTTTCACTTAAGAACTGTCAAAATGTCATTCAAAGGCATGAGCTCAAGTTATAACAAAGGCATTAATTTACTATGAAATACCGATGTTTATTTAGTTACTTTGCTCCTGAAATCAGGAAGATGAAATCCATTTGAAGTTTCAAAGTCTCCGGCATTTATTGTTCTCCAAACAATCTGCAGGGCCAGACTCCTACTCGATGCAGGATACCATTCTGTCTTCTGGATAAAAAAACCAGTGAAATGCCGCAAGCAGGAATGGGATTGCAAGTTCAGAAGTCATGCTGCTATGAACTTTTCCTTGAATCTCCTCACTTCAGTTTGGAGCAAGGCGTTCATTCATTCTAACGTTATCAATGGTGATCCTCTCGAGGAGGAACCTTGGGTTGTGACACACAGAAGGGCCGCTCTGTGCAAGTCCATTGATGTTTTTATTCCTGCACCCTCACAAGGTCCTTTGTGTGATAGCATCCGGATGTCTAATCTCTTCCATCTGAATGAAGTCACCAACTGCTTTCTCCAGCAACCACATTACTTTCAGTCCTTGACTGGACTTGCAGTAGCTTTTATTCAGATTATGCGTCCTAACAGAATTAACTGTGAAAGACAAAGGCTCTGTCTAGCAAAAGACGTGGCCGTTTATTCCATTTCACTTACTATTCATCTCCGTGCTTGTTAAAAAAAAAAAAAAAAAAAAAAATTCTTAACAGGTCAGAGTCCTGCAATCAGAATGAAATTAAATGCTAGTCTCCAGAGGCATTAGGATAAAAATTGATTAGCAGAGCAACTAAGCAGCACTAAACAGAGGGATAATGGTGGCGAATAGTTCATTAATGTTAGTGTAGGAAAGAGAAAGGAACAGGTATGGGCAGAAGAGACAGGGGCAGGCAGAGGCCAAAAGCAGTGATCACAGACTAAAAATGGAAAGATGCAGACAAAAACTAAACTGGAAACGCCCAAGATGCCAGACTCTGCATGCAATGCAACACCAGAGAAAGAGAAACAGAAATTCAGTTTCCTCCTATGCTGTACAAAATACAAATAGATCAGAGATACACATGTCCCAAAGGTGACAGAGAAAATCCAAGACTTCCCAC
The DNA here is from genome assembly GCF_901001135.1 of Rhinatrema bivittatum. NCBI lineage: Eukaryota > Metazoa > Chordata > Amphibia > Gymnophiona > Rhinatrematidae > Rhinatrema > Rhinatrema bivittatum. The sequence goes on along the minus strand of NC_042619.1, from coordinate 226,514,432 downwards.
AAAAGGATGAGCAAAAAAAAAAAAAATGCTGCAAAATACTAGCGGGAAGGAGAAGAAACAGTGGTAAGAGCAGCAAAATACGTGGTATCCTGCCACCAGGCCAGAAATGAAAGCCGACCAGGGACAGCACGGACAAGCACCAAAACCTGAGATCTGTCCCTGACGCTCTTCTTTCTGCAATCTGAACCTTTTCTTATTACCATTTTATAGTTTTTTGCCCTTCTTTTCCTAACCTTTCATTTTAATTATTCTGTACATTACTTTGGAAACACGTGTAAAATTGTCATGCCAATAAAGTTATCTAAATCTGGGGATGCAATAAAGAATAAGCAGTGGCATGTTAGAGGTAACGAGGAGCAGAATGCTGGAGAAGCGTCGAAGGATGTTTCGGTGGACTATGCAATGAAACAGGGTCCCAGAGATGGGAGTGGACACGAGGAGGACCGGATGGACAGAAGAGGAAAGGTTTAAGGCTCAGTTGTGCGGTTGGGCTGCGACCATCGATTTAAATGTTGAAAATAAAGGTGCCTTCCTGGTGACAAAAGGTTCTGCGTTACTTCCACTCCATATCACAACGTATTGTGCTATCCAGAGCTTAAATCTGAGAGAGGGAATAATCCAGCCCAGAATTCTTCCACTTCTTTTCAGATTTAAGAGGCAGAATAGTAGGGGGTGTTTTGCTCCAGCACCTCCCCTCCAGCTGGCACAGGGAAGAGGAAGAGAGGGGGTGAGCATGGAGGAGACAGATCAGAGACCGGCCACTCTGCTCCCTAATCCGGCCCCCTCCCCTCATTCAGCACTGGAGGGCAAAGGACAGCTGGAGGTTACACACTGGAGGGGGCTAAGGATCACAGGGATAAGGAGAAAGAGGGGGAGGAGGGGGAGGAGGGAGGAGGAAAGAGAGAATTCACATCCAGCCCTGGCTCCTCCGCCTTACACAGGTCACACCCGGCCCTGGCCCTCGTTCCCTCCCCACAACCCTGTTCTATAGTTCCACTTCCTATCTGAACTACAAAATAAGCCCTGGTGCTATGGAATAGGCTCCAAGAGAACAGCATTATGATGTTGGACGCTCTCTGGCGGAGATAAGTCAGTCCCGAATGAGAACTTAGACCAAGCAAGACTTCTCACGAAACTGGTTGAGTTTGCAGCCACCAATATAAGGAGCTGATGCCCTGCGGCTTCTAGTAGGTGTGTGGCCTGAAACATAATTTATTTTCGGGGGCGGGGGGGGGGGGGGGGGGGGGGAGGGCGCGTGTGGATTCATTTTTTACATTTCATTTGTGGTTTATTTCATATTGTTTATTTTACATAATAACATAGTAATGATGGCAGACAAAGACCAAATGGTCCATCCAGTCTGCCCAGCCTTCTGTTAAAGGTAGTAACTGCCGCTCCATGCAGATTACCCTCATGTCTTCTGTTAAAGGTAGTAACTGCCGCTACATTCAGATTACCCCATGCCTTCTGTTAAAGGTAGTAACTGCCACTTCATGCAGATTACCCCATGCCTTCTGTTAAAGGTAGTAACTGCCACTTCATGCAGATTACCCCCATGTCTTCTGTTAAAAGTAGTAACTGCCGCTACATTCAGATTACCCCATGCCTTCTGTTAAAGGTAGTAACTGCCGCTCCATGCAGATTACCCTCATGTCTTCTGTTAAAGGTATTAACTGCTACTCCATACAGATTATCTCCATGCCTTCTGTTAAAGGTAGTAACTGCCGCTCCATGCAGATTACCCTCATGCCTTCTATTAAAGGTAATAACTGCTGCTCAATGTAGATTACCTCCAAGCCTTCTATTAAAGGTAACTGCCGCTCAATGTAGATTACCCCATGCCTTCTGTTAAAGGTAGTAACTGCCACTTCATGCAGATTACCCCATGTCTTCTGTTAAAGGTAGTAACTGCCACTCCATTCAGATTACTCCATGCCTTCTGTTAAAGGTAGTAACTGCCGCTCCATGCAGATTACCCCATGCCTTCTGTTAAAGGTAGTAACTGCCGCTCCATGCAGATTACCCCCATGCCTTCTGTTAAAGGTAGTAACTGCCACTCCATGCAGATTACCTCCATGCCTTCTGTTAAAAGGTAGTAACTGCCACTCCATACACATTACCCCATGCCTTCTGTTAAAGGTAGTAACTGCCGCTCCATGCAGATTACCCCCATGCCTTCTGTTAAAGGTATTTACTGCCGCCACATGCAGATTACTCCCATGCCTTCTGTTAGAGGTAGTAACTGCCGCTCCATTCAGATTACTCCATGCCTTCTGTTAAAGGTAGTAACTGCCGCTCCATGCAGATTACCCCATGCCTTCTGTTAAAGGTAGTAACTGCCACTCCATGCAGATTACCCCCATGCCTTCTGTTAAAGGTAGTAACTGCCGCTCCATGCAGATTACCTCCATGCCTTCTGTTAAAAGGTAGTAACTGCCACTCCATACACATTACCCCATGCCTTCTGTTAAAGGTATTAACTGCCGCTCCATGCAGATTACCTCCATGCCTTCTATTAAAGGTAACTGCCGCTCAATGTAGATTACCCCATGCCTTCTGTTAAAAGTAGTAACCGCTGCTCCGTGTAGGGTTTCCAGCTGCCTGGTTCTGGACCAGATAGCCAGATTTTCAGCTGTGCTGTATAGTGTCCAGTCAGACGTACTGACCGGACACAAGTGGCCACCAGGTTTGATCGCTAGGTAAGTATTTTTCTTCCATGCTACAGACATGTTTTTACTGCCCTGAAAATAGTGCAGGTGCGTACAATTCAGCCAATTCCGTGACACTTCACTGAAAAAAAGCTAGAAGAGTGAGTACGGATTCACTGAAGTTCAGCTAACAAATCAACTGGCGGTCAATCTGTCTTCCTGCACCCTCACGCCGGCAGCAAAGCAATAAGGCAGAATCAATAACAATGCAGGCTTTAATGTGCGCACTGCAGTCACACAGTTTGCATCCTCTTCTTAGTTCAGAAGCAGAGGATTGTGAATAATTAATTTACCATCATGTTTATTAACGGCAGGGCACAGCAGCTAGAACCACAAAATAAATAAATAAGATGATGAGGGAAGCCGTAAGCATCATGAACAAAGGATGGAAGAGAGCAGATTCCTTTGGCTGGCTACCCCCATCATATAAATGAGCAGAGGATGTCTTGGGTGCAGGGTTTCTGTCCCACGCCTCACAAGGAAAAGACAAGACATTAATGTGACCACACGCAGCAAGTTCCTGCGTTCTTCTCTTAAACTTTTGACCCAGACTGACTGTGTAGCTGGAGAGAGATGGTGAAAGAGATAACACCGCTCACCTGATAAATTACTTTTCCTGTTTGGTACTTTTTTTTTCATGAAAATATTGGAGGTGAATTTTCAAAGGAGCTAAGTATGTAAATGTGACATACTATCAAAAGACCATTTACCTGCTTAAAGTGCACTTACAGTTTTAAGCACGTCAGTCCTTTTGAAAATTCCCATACACTGTATATACATTAAAGAGCACCATTCTGTGCACTGATTATAATCAGGGGCTCCTGATCTCCCATGATTCTGCCCCTTCCCGCGGAATTTGCTGCTCGCTGTGGAATCACCACATGAGACCAGGGAGCTGGGTCCAGCTGGGTCAGGTCAGGTGGGGAAGGTTATAGGCTGCCGACCCATGGCGGCGCTTTCAACCTCTGCCACTGCCACCGCATGTTGATCGCGTGACAGGAGGAGAGTGGCAGTATGTCAGAACATGTCCTCTTCCTCTGCATATGTAGGCTTACTCATTAATACATGCAATGCATTTAAACCTTGTATATTAATGTATTGAATGTGTATAGTTTTCCAACTTATTTAAAAAATATATGCACAGAAATGGCCGTGAGCAGATCTACACAAGTATTTTATAACCTGTGCTTACGTAGGCTTATGCGATAATAAATGCAATGCAGTGAAACCATGTATATGTACTGAATGCGCATCTTTTTCCTACTTATTTTAATATATGCGTGTATATTTCACATGGGAAAGTGAAGAAAGACTTACTCGTGTGAGTCTCGATTTACGAGTTTAAGTCAGCCAATTTTAAAACGTGCGCGCATAAATGAAGTCAACCAGATTACCAATTAGTCCACCAGTTCACCCAATCCTCCTCCAGGTCATCGGGACCTTCCTGGTTCTTCAGCCTGAACTTCCCCCAGACCTCCCACTCAGTCTGTACTACACAATAAACACGTTTAATATCATTTATGCAAGATAATTAGCAGGTGCAAAGTATCCGTGTAAGTTGGTAAATGTGCATTTGAAAGTGTCTTTTAAAATGGTAATTTATGTGTATAACTGTTGGCCCTGCCCCTGAACGCCCCCTAGTCTGCACTTTTTCTGCGCGTGTAGATTTGCGTGCAAAACTGAAAATTCATGCATATAAAATACAGACCGGGCAAGTAGATGCCATTTACACGCACATATGTTAATTGTAATGTGCGCAACGTTTTGAAAAGTCACCTTTTAGTCTTCATTTGCTTCTTAAAATCCAAATAATCAGTTTCTCCCCCCTTAATGTTCTGGATAAAGCATTCCACATGTCAGGTCCCATAAGCGAGAAAAAAAAAATCTCTATTTTTACATCTCATGCAATCGATAATTTCGTAGCAGAGGAAAAGCAAGCTGGTTCTGCTCTGGAGATTGCAACGTCTGCACTGAGGTTTGCCAGGCCAATAACTTACTGATACAGGATGGATTCCCCCTGTACGAATGATGGTCAGAATTTGAAACTGAACCCCCTGCTATATTGGCAGCACAATGTACTTTCTTCAGTCTTGGTGATAAACCTTACCACTGCATTGTGAACTAACGGAAGAACATGGAACAGATTTTAGGTAGCCCTGCATATAGTGCTTTACAGCAAACTAGCTTCATGAGCACTAAGGCTTGTGTTACTGTTCTGAAATCTTCAGAAGCAATAAATAATGCTTTACGGGTCAAATCAAATCGCTTTCAATTTGAAAAAAACACAACCTAGCCACAGCTTTAATACGGATGTAAACGCACCCCCCCCCCCCCCCTTTCACCGAGGCCACCTTCAGCGACTGCAGGGGTGGTGAATAGCCCTTTGCAGCTGCAGAACCAGGGTTCTTTCCTCTGGGGACTAGCAAAATGCTATGGAGCTCAAGGGGAGAAAAACAAAAACAGGTCCTCATCCAGCCGAGAAAAGAATTCATTTCTAAAATTCCAAAAAATAAATTCCAATCTAAAAGCAAGCAGATTAACAGTCCAGAAAATGAAGCAGAAAAAAAACAATTCATCCAGATCAGATGCATTACAAACTATTCAGATCCAGTTCCATCTTCCTCCTCCAGATCTTCTGAATCAAAAACGGTCCTGTGTTTCTTCATCTCTCTCTCTCTCTCTCTCTCTCTCTAACTATGGCTTCCCCAGGCAGAACTAGCACCAATGAATCAGTTTCTCTGGCTTTGCCGAGTTTGTTCATCCCTTGAAGAATTTAAGAATTTAAGATACAAGCAGAGGTGATGCTTGCTTCCTTTATAGCGAAAGGATACCCATGTAGTGTCATTAAGAAGGCGTATAAAAGGGCAAGTTTTTGGGTTCGTCAGGGGTTATTACATAAGAGACCCCTCACCCCTATTGAGAGGTCGTATGTGTTTTACAGTATACTCCAATTACACAGAAGGTAGTCAACATTATCAGAACTCACTGGCCAAAGTTGAAAGAACTTGAGGTCTTTAGGGAGTCCCCTATCTTTGCCTATAAGCGGGGGTAAGAACTTGAGAGATGAACTGGTTTCCTCTCTTTTGTCAGATTCCATTGATGTGAGTATTGAGACCCATCAGGGATATTGTCTCGTGGTGGGTGTAGTGTATGTGAATTGTCTTTAACTTTGGAGAGGTTCCAGCATCCTAAAACTTTATGGAATTTTCATTTATGGTTATCTACTACCTGCCAATCAACATTTTTTGATATTTTATTATTTGTCCCTGTGGCCTATTATATGTAGGCAAAACTAGCAGTTGCTTAAAAACCAGAATTACTGAACATCGTAGCAATTTGAAACATGCAGGTGCTGAGGAGTCTTCAGAACAACACTGGATCGAGCTAGGGCACCAAATCTCAGACCATTCTCTTTCTCGTGGTGGGGATTTATGTAAATGTTTTACTAGAATTGAACAGAAATGGATCTATCATTTGCATTTAGTATTCCCAGATGGGCTTAATCAGAAAATAGAGTGAAATATCTTTCTATGTTTTATAATAAAAAATATGATGATTCTCTGTAGTATTTTGTTTCCCCACTCAAGTTGTAGTTCAGAAACAAGATGGGTATTGGTGTTTCCCTCTCTTTAATATGGAAGGGTGACTTGTGTTTGTATATTATTGAATTTTTGGATGTGGTTTGATTATTGGACTGACAGCAGATTTTGAGTTGAGTAAAGTGAATGTAAGATATTCTGTAGGTTAGAAGTTAATTTGTTGAGATATTTTTTAAGCGTAATAATTACGTTCTGTGATTTTGATATGTCTGGCAGTGCTTGCTGACAAGACTCCTTGTGATTGGATTACTCTTTGAGCAGCTGTCTTCTGACTGGTACATTTACAGTCTGGGGAGCATTTATAAAGGCAGGAGAAGTCAGAACGCGTGTTGATTGGCTTTTGCACTCTGTTTCTGGTGCAGTGTGTGGTATGCTTGTTAAGAATTCCCATATAATGAAATGGTAAGTTTGCTTTGATTTTTTTATTTAAATAACTAAGTTTTTCTAAATTTGAGGATTTCTGATACGTAGTATATATAGCGGTGTGTTCTTCTTTGTTTCTTGAAGCTGCTGGTGACTTGTAAGACTTCACCATTTTGGTGCTGATTAGTAGAGTACTTTCGGGCAGAGTTGGCTCCGATCAGTAGCGTTCTTTCAAGGAAAAAAATCAGGTATTTTGAATTTAAACCTCCCGCAGTTTATACTTTGAAAATGTTTTGTGATATTTATTCTATCAGTGTTCAATCAATACCTTGTTGTAACAATTGGTTTTGTTTTATTTTTAACTCTTTTTGCCATCAATAGCATCCCCTAATTACCAGTGGTGGATGCCAATGAAAGTTAGCTAGAAGGTTTTTTCATTATTCACTGTGCTTAATGTTAACAGCGGCACCTTTTTTCAAACTGGTGAGTAGCTACATGCTTAGTTTACGGGATATGACTTTTTTTTTTTTATTGGTTTGGTTGAGCTGTTGATTTGTTTGTTTTATTTTAGCTCCCCTGAAGCAGCCCTCGTTTTCAAGGCAAAACTCGGGCCCCTGTCGGGATTTTTGTGGATTGGTAGCTCTATTTGGAGAGATTTTTGTGTGAATAGTTCCAATATTTTTGGATTTTAATTTTTTTTTGTTTAGCAATATGTGTTTTTATGGATGATTGTGTGTGAATGGATATAAGTGTATGTTGATTTGTAGGGCTGTGTATGATTTCATTTTTGCAAAATTCTTTTATAAGAATATTGTTAATATATTTTTTGAATAGTTTTCATGTGAAGTTGTTATATGATTTTTGATAACATTGGCTTTGTATTTAATGTCTTTGTAATTTGTATTTCTGAAACTAATGATCGAGTTGTTGAAAAAATAAAGAGAAAATGTTTGCTTTTTAATTTGTTAAAATTAATCTGAAATTGACTATATACTTACCCCTTATATTTAATAGATTTAAAATGTGCTGATTGTAATATCTAACAAGTTATCCAGTGGAATGGACACAGAAATCCAAAGAACACTCTTTTTTAAATTTAGAACTTACTTATTTTCTGTCATCCAGGAGCTGATAGCTTCCAAACATTTCCTAAGCTGATGCACAGGTAATATACCATCCTGGGAACAAGGGATAATGAACTGAGATATGAAACCCCCAGGGCAGTTAAGATTTTAGCTAATAGTTGAATATAGATATTAAAGAGATTTGAGGCTATAGCTTACCCTTGCAGTATCCCAGAGTCTAATTTTCTCCATGATGAACATTTATCCCCTACTCATACCTGTTGTGTCCTCATAAACAGAAATGACATAAACTATTTCAAAGGTAAAGCTCTGATATCAAAAGCTCAAAGACGATCAATCATTATTTTATGACATATAGGGTTAAAAGCTGCTGAAATGTCAAACTGCAGAAGAATTGTGGAGGCTCCCTTGTCTATGCGATGCCGAAAGACATCAAGCAAGAAGACCTAGAGTGTCTCAGTACTATGAGACTTTCTAAATCTGAACTGAAATGCATCAGGCAGTTTGTGTTCAGCTAAGAAATCCTCAAGATGATCAAGGAAACAGTTTTCTAACAACCTACTTAATGTGTATAAATTCAATATAGGCTGATAATTTGAGAAAATATTAGCTGAGAATGCCAGGTCCTTTTGCACAGGCCGCACTGCAGCCCAAATTAATTTTTCTTGAGCCCAACCTTCCGCCAGAGATTTATTAATGACACTTGCTAACAAACCATATGTCACATCACTCATCCTCCATGATTCCTCATCCTCTCCTACCTCTGTGCCTTTATCCTCCTCCATCCTTTATTCCTCTACCGCTCCTGCCTGAGATCCCTTCTGTCTCTTCATAGTCCCAGATCCTTTCTCTTCCTTCTTCCCCAGACCCAGTCACTAAGATCCCTTTTTCTCTAATAAAGAACCAAATAAATGAACTAGGCACAGAAATGTCAGAAAATGACTGTATTTTTAAAAATTGTAAAATTAATTTTTTTGCAAACTATGCAAATGTGCCACAGAATTGCCACAGAATCTTGAAGAATCTGCTGCAGAAAACCAGAAGCACTGATTATAATATAAACACAAGTTGCTTTGTCTCAGATGAAGTGAAATTACACCTAAATTATCCTTGACGGGTACATTTTTTTTGTCCTCTGATGTGTCACTTTTTTGCCCTGAGTACTATATTTCCTTCCATTTATAAGCCATCACTTTTCCCAGTTTGACTCTGCCCACACGGTTCACCAGATCCAAAGAGATTGTGTGTCCACGGCTCAAACCGTATCCACGCCAATGAATCAACTCACACTTCCCCTGGTTATCCACCCTGAAAACATCACATTAAGCCAGAAGGCACATGAACTCAGACGTACATACAAATGGAATGGATTGCAGCATGAAACCAATCCAAATGTAGGTAGTGAGTCTTCCAATTTGCAACAATCTTAAGGTGAAATACACAGCACGATAAAGCACAATTCAATATGCTCTAAATTAGCAAGGTAACATTTACAGCAAAAAATGCACAAAAATCAGGAAATTTGCAACTGTGGATCCCCATCAACTCTAACTCAGCAGTTTTTGGAACCTTCAGTACACTGCAAGTGTTCATGACATTATCGGCTTAGCCACTCTCACCACCTGGATGCAAAATAAGTCGAAGTCGGTGCACTGCTGTCCTGATCCTCTGGTATAGGCATTGTACACATAAATGAAAGTATGACAGAGTACAAACAGATGATGAGTGCACTCAGAGAAGGAGTCTAAAAACAGAGGGTGTGCAAAAAGATAAGCAATAAACAATCTGCCTCCAGATCATCATGAAATATTAGTCCAGCCCTGACTTTTTATAACTTCCACCTCAATGCATTCTGCAGGAAAATAAAGACAGAACTGCAAAGGGATGACAAACAGACAACCAGGTTCAGGTTCCTATATCATTCGTAGCTTAATTCCAAATCTTGTGGGATTTGGGCCGAATCCTGGTCTTCTCTTAGATATCCCAATGTTGTTCAGTCCTTACCTTCCAGAAGAATGAACTGGGCTGGGAATTATAGAGTCAGGACTTGTCCCAAATATCTCATGATGACAGCTTGGGAACTATGAGTAAAAAGTGAACAGCGCTAGAAATAAAATTCAAAGGCGAGCTTAAGAAACAGGTAAAGTTATATTTTTTCAAAAACCTTACCAGGATTATTGTCTGAAATATAACAATCATGCTTTTTCCCTGGCATCACTGCCCTGGAGGAGCCTGAATTTGTCAGATTTTGGAAAGTAAGCAGGGTGAGGCCTGACTGGACAACCACCAGGGAAGACCAGATGCTGTGGGCTGCAGAAGGCAATGGCCGAACTCTGCAGTATTCTTCCAAGAAAAGGCCACAGGCACCATGGTGAGGCAGTGTTCATCCAATCCTTGACACAACCTTTCACACTGAGAAGGTGATGGACATGTGGACCAGATTTCCAGCAGAGATGGGAGGAGCCAAGACAGTGGCAGAATGTAAGCATGAGTGGGACACACACACACACAGGGACTTCAGGCTGGGTTGGGGAGAAGATCACAGATTGAGCAAAGACCTGTGATAATACATAGAGGCAGACACTGGTAGGCTGGGTGGATCAATTGGTTCTTGCCTACCAACAGCTTCTATGTTTCTGTAATTAGAAAACATGCTCAGCAGTGTAAATACTAAGCTAAAAAAGATAAAATGAATCACTAGATGCCGAAGATCTCATGCTCCAATTACCAAGATGCACAAAGGGACAGAAAATACAGTGGTTGGCTACTTTGAAGTTCAGCACACCACAGGGGCTGGTAAAAGCCTGGTGATATGGTTAAGATCTTTTTTTTCTTTAGGTCAATTGCAAGAAACACAGTATTGGCCAATGCAATACTGCACATGTGAATTTGCGAAGGGGTATATAGGAGAAATCCCAGAACACCTTAAAGCACCTACTCCAGATATCTAAGCTACTCCATGTTTTCTGTAATCCACTGAGGTTTGTGGATCAGTGGAATATTAATCTTTTTTTAAACTTTTTATTTATAAGTTTTAATTACAGTTCAAGTCGTAATCTTGATGCAATAAACATAGAATCAAAAGATACAATATCATGAGAAACATAAAGAAAAGGAAGAAATAACGATTCATATCTTTCCAAGCCCTCTAATACTGGGGGGATACAATACCACAACGCAAAGAATAAATTAACAAAGAAATTTATGGCCTGCGGCATTTCCTAAGTGCTATAACATTCAGAACAGTACTCAGTGAAATTACCAAGTGGATACAGTAACAGAAAACAGAAAGATTTCTAATTAAACTGATCTACTATTGATGAAACTGGCCAACTGACTAGGTTCAAAAAATATATTAAGCATCTCTACATTTAATATAGCATTTGCATGGGAAGTTGAGGGAAAACATTGCACCTAACTGCTGAACTCTCGTTCTCATCAACAGAAACTGTCTGCGCTTTTTCTGAATCTGCCTAGCGGCATCAGGGAATACTCTTACCTAAACTGTAAAAAGGACTCGATCCAATGCCTAAAAAATAGCCTCAGGAGCCAATTTCTATCAGGTTCCAAGACTAAAGACACAATCAGTGCTGAGGGTTCAGCCAGCACAGTATCTGAAGCCTCCAACGTCGGGGCAATATACATTTTTCAAATAGATAAATAAATAGGCCTATAGCAGCACAGACTCCCGGTCATGGGGGCGATTCCCTAGGGAAAGGGAATACCTTAGCTAGGCCAGGAGGGAAGAAAGAGCCCGAGGGAAGAGAAGAAGTCCAGGGAAGGGCATTACTGATGAGCCATGAACCACAATGCTGTCTTTTGGGATGGTGGGGGGGGGGGGGGGGGGGGGGGGGGGGGTTTAAGGACTGCTAGGGAAAGCAGAGCTGCTTCTGTTTGGTTTTCCTGTGATTAATAAGAGTTCATGAGAGACCAGGCAGTCTGGCTTGAATCCATCTTCTGGCCAGACACAGGCCGCTCAAGGTGCCGCAGGATCTAAACGTGTATTATTCGGTGTCACATCACCTTAGCCTGCATTAAACAGAAGTCACTACATTTAGAATGGTGGTTCACGCTTTGGTTGTGTCCCATCTGGGCTCTGCATTGGCCTCCTGGAGAGAATAATGTGCAGACTTCAGATAGTCCAGAATGCAGTGGCAAGAATACATTAAACAAGAAGAATCCCAAGTATTTATTAAATCAATTTGCCTATCAAAGGACATCATTCCCATAATATTCATAAATTATTCAAATAATTTTATTATCAAAATAAGTAGACAATACCCACAGGCTATATAAATTATATACAAGATACACCATATTTCACAAAAATAATATTGCAAATTTCAGTATATCATTTGAAACAATAAATGCAAATATTACAGCCCTCCTCTTTTAACATATAAAACACCTTACCATCAGTTTGAATATACCATCCACACATACATGCATCGTTTCCAAAATACTAAACCAATTCCACACATGTTACCCCACCATACATCCACACATACAATACCAAAAACACAATTCAAAAACACCTCAACAAAAATTTTAAAAAATTGTTTACAAATATAGATACATCATCTTCTTCTCCTGCATCTGGCAATTATTAGTTCAAATGCAGTCTTTTTTTCAAAGATCCCATCTTCTAGTAGATCCTGTCCCTACAAGGTACCCTGATTTCACCTGCACCAGGCTTCATCAGGGGAGAGACACTGCAAAATCTGCTGTTTGCATCCCACCAGCAATGACTGACTTCAGATTGATGACATCCATCCAAACCGTATTGGATGGTCTTCACTACATAGTCTCCGCCTCAAAATAACTTGTATATCTGTTTTAAACCGCTTTGTAAAGTTAGTTCAAGTGGCTGACAGTGCACATGCATGTTGTCAGTTGAAAGTGAAGAGACGCTGTCAGCCACTTGAACTAATTTTACAAAGAGGTTTAAAGCTGATATACAAATTATTTCGAAGTGGAGACTATGTAGTGAAGCCATCCAACATGGTTTGGATGGATTTCATGAATCTGAAATCATTACAGAGTTCACATTCTTGCTAACACATTGCCTCTGAACGTGTTACTTTACCTGTCCAACCAAGCCAACAGGCTTTTAGCTGCTCCAATCAGATCCACCACTGAGGTCAGGAAGTCATTCGGTAATTTCCTGCTACTTTTGCCGTCATAGTGACCACTTCTTCTTCTTCCTGTGATGAAGTTCTGCAGGTTTTTGGCAGATGCATTTAGCTTGTGAGAAAGGGTTTTTAAGTTTTCTGTTTCCAAGCCGTAATTCTGTGGTGGAGAGCAGAAAAATAAAAGACAAAAAGCTTGCATTAGATGAAATGAGGAATTTGTTTTTATAAGAGTATTAACACTGAAAATGCTCTTCAGTTTCAATGCTTTAAAAAAAAAAAAAAAAAAAAGGGTTTTTGTCACAGAAACTAACAGGAACAACCAATTTTCAGTCATTTCTAATTTGTAAAATAAAGCAGACATATAAGCCCTTGAACTAATTATTCCAAATTTCCAAAACTTTATCTTCAAGCATTTTCAAGCAATAATCATCTTTTTTTTTTTTTTCGTAAAACGTAGATTCTCTCAAAAAAATAAAATGCAGTTTTCCCATGAGAACAATTAAAGGTGAATTTTAAAAGCCAGGTGGGCACCAAAATCAGGAGATGAGGGCACAAGTTGGGCTCGCGCGCACTCAGCAGATTTTAAAAGCCAACCAGAGGCGTGCGTATCCCCCGCTGCACGCTCATCTCGCTTGATTTCAAAAAAGCGGTGACGTCTGGGCGTGGCACGAGTGGGGCATGGGCCTTTTGAGGCGTGGCCAAGAGATGTGCGCATAAATTCCTACGCATCCTGGCACGCCCAGATCCACCACCGCGTAACTTTACTTCTGCTGGGGAGGAGGTGTAACTTAAAAAAAATTAAAGAAATTAGCCATTTCTGCCGAGTTTAAAGAGTCGGGAGGAACTGGGGGAAGTACAGGTTCCACCTTTAATGCTTTATCGGGCACTGGCAGAAAGAGATCAGAAAGTTCATGTTATGATGCTCTCAGATTAACCTTTACCCCCTTTCATTATCTTGGATTCAGCTTTCTGGATGACAAAAATTATTCTGCAAACCCTGAAAAGAAAGACTTAAGATGCTCAAAGTGTACTCATCAAGGGAAAGCAGGATGGGGGGACATAATCAAAACTTTAAAATATTTGACGGGCTTCAGTAAAGTATGGTAAGAGGAAGTCTTCCATAGAAGAAGAAATTCAAAGACAAGGTGTCATGATGTGAAGCTGCAGAGACAAAGGATTTACGCCCGTAACCGGCCTTGCACGCGCTGGGCCTATTTTAAAAAGGCCCGGCGATGCGTGTAAAGCCCCGGGATGCGTGTAAGTCCCGGGGCTTGCAAAAAAGGGGCGGGGTGAAGGCGGTCCGGGGTGGTCCGGGGTCAGGCTCCCATCACAGCGGCCATATTTGTCGCTGTGCCAGGGATTGTGTGCTGGCAGTCGGCCGGCAGGCGCAAAAGGTAAAACAAAATTTTTGAGGGGGGGGGTTAGGGTAGGGCTGTGGGGGGGAAAGGTTAGGGGAAGGGGTGGGAAGGTCAGGTTAGGGGGAGGGAACGGGGGAAGGCAGTGCGGCTCAGCGCGCGCAAGGTGCACAATTGTGCACCCCCTTGCGCGTGCCGACCCCTGATTTTATAACTTGCGTGCGCCTGCGCGTGCAAGTTATAAAATCGGATATACATATGCGCGCGCCGGGTAGCGCGTGCACATGTACGCCTGCGCGCAACCTTTTAAAATCTATCCCTATATTTCTTAGTCAACCACTTTGTTGTTTTTTTTTAAACTGAACTCCTACAAAGCAAAAACTTAAATTACTGCCATATTTTTCTATTTCCTCCCAGTATTAAAAACGTTAATATCATCAATGAATATCTGCATGCACCATTCAACATTGAAATCGCTACAGGTCTGTTCTGCAAACTCTCAATTACGCAGTCCCCAAAAGTTGCACAGCATGGTTATTTATATTAATTTATTTGTTGGCTTTTTCCACGGTGCCTTATAATAATAAGTAAAAAAAACAGTAGAAATTAGCACTAACCTGTAAAACCCTGCATAGTGCATCCTTTACTTGTATTAATTTGGATTAAATGTTTAAATGCTAATAAAAAGTAAACGAAAAGCATGATCAACAAAACAAAGAAACAGGTAAAAGAAAAGAAGGAGGGTGTGAGGTATATGGCTCAGTTATATGAAACTCTGGAGGGCTAACAAGGATGGGAAAATACAAACCAATGGGCAGAGAGCAGTTTATACAACTTCATCAAGCTGGGGTAACTTGCATTGAGCAGTCAGAGATAGAATCCTAACAGTAGATGGGGATAACCTGCATAGAAAGGCCATTATAACCCTATACATCAGTGGCATGACTGCATCAGGCTCCCAAGTAGGCTGGAATAACATACACATGCAGCAGTTACAGCCCTAAAAGCAGCAGAACAGTTGCACTAGGCTTCCAAGAAGACCAGGGGAACCTGCACCGAGTGACCAAGATTAAAACCCAAACATCAAAGAGCATGGGGAGGCCAGGCAACAGCCTCACAAGGTTTTTTTTTTTTTTTTGGGGGGGGGGTCATAGAGCAGGCCTGGGTGCTGGTCTTATAGGAATTCAGTTCACCTTTCTGCCAGTTGGTCTGGGTGTCATGCCGGATGGGAGAAATGGTTGGGGGGAAGAGGGGGAAATGCTGTTGGTTTAAGAATGGAATTTCTATGCTCATCTACCCAAGATGGTAGAGAACTTGAAAAGACAGATCAGATGCACAATTATTTTTTATCTGTCATCATTCATTATGTTACAATGTTAAATGTAAATTAAAAAAAAAAAGTAATAGGGAACCAATAAAACTGATGAAACAAGGCAGCAGGAAAATAAATTGGTAAATTAAAAATAAGATGAGCCATAGATTTTTGTAACACAAAAAGAGGAAAACAGAAGTAGAAGGCAGAGTGAAATAGAGACCATTACATAAATCCAGTTTAGAAATAGTAAGAGCCTGACTGAGCAATCTATTTAATGGAGGACACATTAAGATAAGGATGTATACCTGGAATCTTATAAAGATAATATCAAAAAGTCTTAAGTGTGGCAGTAACTGGAGGAGAAAATGTGAGTTTGGAGTCAGAGAACAAAAAGAAGACAGTCAAGAGCAAAACCCTGTGATCCACCAGTAGTGACAGATCTAGGGGACGAAAGCTGTGCATTACTAATAACAGAGAAAAACAAATATCAGTGGAACCAAGCAAGAACAATACCAAACAAATCCCAGTCACACATAAGCAGAAAGCAAAGGCTCGTGATTTACCATACCAAAAGGCAGCAGAGAGATCGAGCAAGATTAAAACTGAGGACAAACTACATCATTTAGCAGAGTGAAGATCAGAAATTATATGAAGAAAGCAGATCCTACAGAATGTGAAGGGCAAAATTCCAGTTAAAACTTGTTAAGGGTTTCAGTATCAAAAATTAAATAAGGGGTGTGAAAAGAATGAGCATGTTGTTCGAGAAGCTTAAGATGCAAACGGAAAAGGGAAATAGGATAATTAGATGGCATAGTAGGATCATGATGTTTTTTAAATAAGAGGAGTTAGCTCAGCGTGTTCCTATTGACTTGAGAAGTCTCCCTAAGTAAGCAAAAGATCTATGAGAAAGCACTGGAGTAACCTGAACAAAGCGGCAGTGACAACCCTAAAAGGCAAGGCTGGGTGAGGAACATGAAGGGAAGACAGCGTAGATGTTGGGTTCCATATGGGAATTTTATATACGCATCCACCTAAAGTTGACTGGATGGGCCATTTTGGTCTTTATCTGTTCTCACTTACTATGCTACTCTGTTACTAAGATAAGCATATTTACATTGACTAGGGAAGACTCCCTAAGTAAGAGAAAGACTTAACAGATGACTGAGATGAGGTACAAGAATAGGAATTACAGAAGGATAAAAGAAGGGAGAGAGAGGTTTACTAGGACAACATGAAATATGAGAGGATAGGAGAAACTTAGACACTTCCTCAGTGGTAATAAGATCAAACGAACAAAATATGCTATGGTGTTTTATGCAATGACATTTTTTTACCACATTGAAAGAAAACACTGCTGAATAGAGGTGATTTTAGAAATGCAATAGTAATTGCTAACATTTCGAGAGTCAAAGTAAGAGAAAGAATATGAAGAAGGTGGAGACTCAAGCAGAGTATTCATAATCTGATACAAATTCTAAGAATTTGGTTCACTGTGCATTAAATTATAAACATACAATTTAGCAGCATGCAGAGAAGAAGAATGTGCTTCAACAGCTCGTTGATATTCCATCTGCAACAAAGGATTCCAACTGAAGCAACAAAACGTGTCTTGAATCCCAAAAAACAAGAGGAGAAAACTAGGAATTGGGATTAGAACATTTTGTTGTAAGAGGAGATAGATGAGCTAGGGTATCAATGAGCGACATGATAGAAGTAATGTAACCAGTATCATCGAAAAGGAACGGAAACAGGAGTATTAGCAAATAATTTTGTTTATTTACAAAATGTTGCATTCCACACAGTCCACAGAGAGGGTTCAAAATAGATTACAATCAATCCGTACAAAATAATATTTCAAGGTTGCAACCACGAAAGTTCCTATGTAGGGCACAGGAAGAAGAAAGGGAAAGAGAAGAATTTACGGGAATCTGAAAAGTAACAATCGCGTGACCTGAGAGCTGAAAAGGATGAAGACATAAATTGCCAGCTGAACTGTTTTGGCTAAAAACCAGGAGGGAAGTCTTCAAAAGTGGTTTGCCTGGTTAATGTTGGGAGTCAGTCGGACAAGCCTGGAGTTTTCGCTTTCCCATCCCTCTCAGCGGATAAACGTTAGCCTAGTAAAACTTAACCGGATAAAAGGAGGCAGCGTTGGGCAATGTTCCGGGGGCATGGCTTTATTTTATTTGGCTGATATTCAGCGCCAGCAGGATAAACTTACCAGGCTAACTCTGGTCGGAAAAACTGCTGCCTTGAAGTCAGCCAAATAAGCGGCCTATTCCTTCACCCCTACCTCAAGCAGCCGAGCATCCTGATTTCCCTTTTCCCCAATCCCTTACCTTAAAACAAGTTTAACTGCAAATACTCACCTCCTAGCCTCCAAAATTGCCCCGGAAGCCCAGTGAGAGGAAAAGACGCTCTTACCGTCTCCCATCGCCTGCAGTTCGAGTGCTGGCACAGCGGTCAACTTTATCAGCACTCAAAGTTCATTTACTCACCTCACTTGACCACTGATTGGTCCTTTTGCTGACATGATGTCAGCTGTTTTAGCACTTAGACTGCAGCCTAGCTTGGTCTTTGGCAATATTCAAAACTCGGGTAACTTTAGTCAACTATATATTCAGTGGCACTTTTACCCGGATAAGTCCCGCTGACAATTCCACTAAACTAATGTAGGTAACTTTATCCAGATCCCTCATTTTAATTCAGTACATCAACACAGTGGGGCAGATTTTCAAAGCCCTACGCGCGCCGGGCCTATTTTCAAAAGGCCCAGCGGCGCGCGTAAAGCCCCGGGACGCGTGTAAGTCCCAGGGCTTGAAAAAAGGGGTGGGGCATGGGCAGGGTGGTCTGCGGAGGGAGCCTCCAGGCACAGCGGCCATTTGGTGCTGTGCCCGGGCTCGCAGGTCGGCCGTTGGCCGGAGCGCACAACTTATAAAATAAAGGTTAGGCGAGGGGGGGGTTTAGGTAGGGCTGGAGGGCGGGTTAGGTAGGGGAAGGGAGGGGAAGGTGGTTGGCGGCGTGGAAGGAAAGTTCCCTCGAAGGGAACGGGGAAAGCCTTCGGGGCTCCCCTAGGGCTCGGCGCGCGCAAGGTGCACTAGTGTGCATCCCCTTGTGCGCGCCGACCCCGGATTTTATAACATGTGCGCGGCTGCGCGTGCATGTTATAAAATCGGGCGTACATTTGTGCGCGCCGGGTTGTGCGCACAAATGTCCGCCCGCGCGTACAACTTAAAATCTGGCCCAGTGTTAACATTTCCATATACAATTTCTTAAACAATTATTAATATAGAAATCATTCTTCCCATATTTTTCTTTTACATAATGAATATAAATTTTATAAGTAATAGTGGAAATTGAGGGCGTGTAAAAAGTGGTCAAAGAAAAAGGAAATAATTCCACAATTATATCATTTAGCTCACAGGTAATATCTGTGAACTTTACCTACTTGCATCAAACCTTAATCCGCTTTCACATTAGGGTTACCATCCAAAAACTTGCATAAATCTAACGGATCTATAAATATATATTTATTGTCCCTTATAACTCAAAATACATTTACATGTGTATTTGACTATAAATTTCCCTCCTCTCCTCTCAACCTCTGGTTTCATTGAAATACATTTTCTCCTTCTCAGCTTTACTGAATATTAACCTGAAGATCTAATGTCTGGCCACTAATATAAGAAGGCACAGAGAGCAACTGTGAAAGATTTTAAGAAGAACTGATGACATAAAATGTTATCCATAAATAAATAAATAAATAAATAAATAAAAGATAAAGATCCTTTTTCAACTTACTACCAAAATCTTTATCCACTCTCTCATCACCTCCTGCTTAGCCTACTGCGACCTGCGCCTGACAGGTCTCCCACTGAACCATCTCTCTCCACTACAATCTATTCAAAGTTCAACTGTGCAGTTTATCTTCCTCCAATGTCATTATCACCATGTAACTAGGGCTGGGGCAAGAGTATTTCGTGCCCTAGGCGACCTTGCAGTCATGCAAACCCCTCCCTCAACTTACCTCCAGCACAGCGTGCCCTCCTACCAGCGTCAGGGGTGCCAGCACAGTGCTCCCTTCTTTGGCAGTATGGTCTCTGGAACAGCAACTCGCTGGCCTTGTTCTGGCAGGATTTTGCTGCCCCCCCCCCCCCCAATTAGGGTGCTCTAGGTGACTGCCTAGTTTGCCTCATGGAAGCACCGGCCCTGCGTGTGGCTCTGTCCCCTCAAGTCACTACACTGGCTCCCTATCCACTTCCGCATACAGTTCAAGCTTCTCTTAGTCACCTACAAAAGTATTCACTCTGCAGCGCCAGCTCCTCATACCCACTTCACCATACTCCTTCCTATGAACTCCATTCAAAGGACAAGCTGCTCTTATCTATGCCCCTTTCTTCCTTCACCAATTCTCAACTCCGTGCTGCTTTCCACCTTGCTGAACTGTGTGCCTGGAATAGCTTCCCTAAGTTTGCATGCCATGCACCATCTCTAGCCATATTCAAATTAGGGTTGCCAACTGGCAACCCTGATTTTCAGGACAAGTTGATTCAGTCCTGGTTTTACCCCATTGCCTGTGTAGACTTGTAGTTCTGATATTCCTATTGCATTCCTTTAGAATAGCAAGACTACAAATCCCTGCATACTGTAGGGTAAGACCAGGACTGGAGCAGTTTGTCCTGAAAATCTGGAGCCAATTAATACCCTAATTCAAATCCTACCGGAAACATAGAAACATGGCAGCAGAAAAAGACCATATGGCCTATCTAGTCTGCCCATCCACCCAATTAATTTAGCTTTAAAATTTCCATCACTTCCTCAGAGATCCCCTGTATTTATCCCATGCTTTCTTAAATTCCGATACTCTTTTCGTCTCAACCATCTGCACTGGGAGGCTGTTCCTCAGTTACTACTGAGTCTAACGCTTTTCACCTTCATCCCATGACCCCCTCATTCTAGATCCTCTTTTCCTTTAAAAGAAGCTCACCTCCTGTG
Organism: Rhinatrema bivittatum; assembly: GCF_901001135.1. NCBI lineage: Eukaryota > Metazoa > Chordata > Amphibia > Gymnophiona > Rhinatrematidae > Rhinatrema > Rhinatrema bivittatum. Next base: position 226,493,883 of record NC_042619.1, on the reverse strand, counting down.
CATGGAAACCTTGGAGGTACTTAAATATAACTATTATGGCCATATTCAAATTAGGGTCCATTTTTCTGATTGGGTGACTAGAGATCTGGATCAAGGTAAAGCGCTCGATGTGATCTACTTGGATTTCAGCAAAGCTTTTGATGCAGCCCTGAATAGGAGACTTGTGAATAAAATGAGAAGGTTGGGAGTGAGCGCCAAGGTGGTGGAGTGGATTACAAATTGGTTGACTGACAGGAGAAGTGTCTAATAGTAAATGGATCCTATTCTGAAGAGAGAACAGTTTTAAGTGGATTGCCACAGGGATCAGTTTTGGGACCGTTCTGTTCAATATCTTTGTGAGTGACTGAGGAAGAGATAGAAGCTAAACATTGTCTCTTTGCGGATGATACTAAGATCTGCAACAGAATGGACATGCCTGAAGAAGTAGAGAGAATGAAAAGTAATTTAAGAAAGTTTGAAGAGTGGCTGAAGATTTGGCAACTGGAATTCAATGCCAAGAAGTGCAGAGTCACGCATGTGGGGTGCGGTATTCCAAAAAAGCGGTATGTAATGGCGGGTGAAAGACTAATGCACACACACTGGGAGAAGGACCTTGGGATGATAGTGTCTGGTGATATGAAGATGGTGAAGCAATGTGACAAGCCAGAAGAATGGTGGACGGCATAGAGAGAGGAATAACCAATAAGAAAAGGGAGGTGATAATGTCCTTGATTAGGTCCTTGGTGAGGTCCTGTGTTCAGTTCTGGAAACCGTATCTCAAAAAAGATAGAGACAGGATGGAGGCAATCCAGAGAAAGGTAACCAAAATGGTGTGGGGCTGTATCAGAAGACTTCTGAGGAGAGGCAGAAGGAACTAAAAAATGAAAGTTCTGATCTATTAGTTAAAATTTGTAACCTATCATTAAAATCATCCATTTACCTGAAGACTGGAGGGTGGCCAATGTAACCCCAATATTTAAAAAGGGCTCCAGGGGCGATCCGGGAAACTATAGACCACTGAGCCTGACTTCAGTGCTGGGAAAAATAGTGGAAACTATTCTAAAGATCTAAATAGTAGAGCATATAGAAAAACATGATTTAATGGAACACAGTCAACATGGATTTACCCAAGGGAAGTCTTGCCTAACACATCTGCTTCATTTTTTTGAAGGGGTTAATAAACATGTGGATAAAGGTGAACCGGTGGATGCAGTGTATTTGGACTTTCAGAAGGTGTTTGACAAAGTCTCTCATGAGAGGCTTCTAAGAAAACTAAAACGTCATGGGATAGGAGGCGATGTCCTTTCGTGGATTACAAGCTGGTTAAAAGACAGGAAACAGAGAGTAGGATTAAATGGTTGATTTTCTCAGTGGAAAAGGGTAAACAGTGGAGTGCCTCAGGGATCTGTACTTGGACCAGTGCTTTTCAATATATTTATAAATGATCTGGAAAGGAATACAACCAGTGAGGTTATCAAATTTGCGGATGAAACAAAATTATTCAGAGTAGTTAAATCACAAGCGGATTGTGATATATTACAGGACTTTGCGAGACTGGAAGACTGGGCATCCAAATGGCAGATGAAATTTAATGTGGACAAATGCAAGGTGTTGCATATAGGGAAAAATAACCCTTGCTGTAGTTACATGATGTTATGTTCCATATTAGGACCTACCACCAGGAAAAAGATCTAGGCATCATAGTGGATAGTACTTTAAAATTGTCGGCTCAGTGTGCTGCAGCAGTCAAAAAAGCAAACAGGTTTGAGCTTCTCTGTCGTAAAGCAGACAAAACTAGTAAATTGCCGTCGTTATTATATGCTTTATTGGGTAAGGAGATATTTTTGAAGCCTAACTATGTGATAGCTTGGGAAACAGATCTGAATATGTCTTTATCTCAGCGGGAATGGGAGAAGATTTTTCAGCATACTAGCAGGCGTCTGATTGCATTATCTATGATTGAGAACTTTTTAAAATTGTTATTGAGATGGCATTATTGTCCCACACATCTGCACCGAATGCTACCAGCTGTTTCTGAAAAATGTTGGAGGGATGTCAACACACTGGTAGCTTTCTTCATATGTGGTGGGATCGCCCTATGGTGCGTACTTTATGGACCTCCATAGAGATGTGGATACATCTGCTGTGTGGAGTTCCTGTAAGGATATTTCCTCAACATGCTCTTCTGGGATGCCCCTGATTCCAGGCAAGGACAGTGCTAATAGACTGGTAAAATGTATCTTCGCCACTACCAGGATTGAAATAGCAAAGAAATGGAAATCACCCCAGATTCCTACCCTGGCTGAAATTCAAAATAAACTTGTAATGGTACATCGCTTGACAGAAATCACAGTGCATGTTAAGAAGATGCATGGAAAATTCCAAGATACTTGGCATCCATATAGTAGATGGAGGGAGAATCTGTGTAGTTCCGCTACAGACTGAGGATGGATTACTCTCAATGTCCTGGCATATCCTTGATGTTTACATTCTACTTGCTATGCTATCTCTATGTTATACATCGGGTGGTTTAGTGTGCCCATGGGCCTCAGCCCGACCCAGGCCGTCCCGGGCCGAACCAAGGGTTGACAGTGGCTCCGCGTGGCTGGACACTCTACTCTCTGCCAGGCCGGCAAGCTCCCATGGCCAAACATCCGAGGATGTTGGAAGGTGAATGGTCCTCCGACCATTCCGGGCCCTTTCGGACCTGCTGCGAGCAGCATGGAGCAGCAGGCCTGGCCTGAGGTTGAGGGCAGACGGGCCTTGACATGGAAACACTGGAATTGATGCGACGGCATCACATGGCACGAAGACACTTGGCAGAAGACGTGACACCAGGGCTGTGGATACAAGAGATCAGGATTGATGCAGATGGCATCGCAGATGAGACACTTGACAAGGTTGATGCAGGCGGCATCCAAGACGAGGATTCATGGCTGGGATGATGCGAACGGCATCCGAGGCAAGACACATGGCTGGATAAGGCAGACGAAGACACATGGCATCAAGGCAAGACACAAGGCATGGACATGGGCACTGTCTCTCAGGGCGCCCTACTCAGGCCACCCGCGGGACTGAGTCGCGGACCACCCTGTCCGTTACGCGCCCTACACAGCCCCAAGGCTGGTCGCGGACCACGACGGGAGCGGGACAGCGCAGGAAGACACATCAGGCTTCACGGCTCAGGAGCACAGGACAACCGTCCACAGGTAGCCTAGTCCACCCAGGAACTACATCTGGGGAACCCCCGGCCTACCGGTACCAGAAGGCTCCAGAGCGAGGACGAGGCGGAATGAAGGGAAGAACGTCAGGAAGGCAGGAACACCAGGACGAAGACAAAGAAACCTGGACATGGACCTCAGGCGAAGACATGGACATGGCATAGCATGACGAGACGACATCCAAGTGAGGAGCTCCACAAAGAAGACCTTACATGGGCCCTGGCAGGCAGGAACCTCCAGGGTGAAGACCAACGATGATGCAAGGCAACGAAGAACTGACGGAGCAGCCCTAAATAGGGCTGAGCCAGGAAGTAGTCCTTTAGGTGGGGCCCAGACACTTCCTGTGTCTGGCCCTTTAAATTGTGAAGAGAGACGCGGCCGCGCGTCTAAGGCAGGCAGAGCAGGGCTGTGCAGGACCGCGGACAGCGGCCTGCACAGCGTCTGGCGTCAGACGCTGAAGAAGCAGGAGGAAGCCAGGGAGGCGGAGCCAGGCGTCAACAGCGGCTCCAGCCGCTGCGGGAGGCCCTGGGGGCGGCTCCTGCCGCTACTTGAGCCCAGGGCTGCGGCCTAAATGCCGCGAAGATCCAGATGACGTTGGGGGCACTCCCTGCCCCATGGGAGGCCGCGGCTTCGACCGCGGAGCCAGGGATGGCGGTGGGCGGCCTCCGGGCCGCGTGGGCAGGCCGAGGGCGCTGCGTCCTGCCGCCTCGGCAAAGAAAACAGCGGTGAGTCAGCTTGCTCGCGGTGGGGGACACCCCGCGGGCGGCGAATTCATAACACTCTATATATCATGTCATCCAGCATTAATACCCTTTTGTATATTGCACTGACACTTCACCTTTGCATACATCCATCCATCACGTTTATACTAAAGCTTGGGGAAGGGTAGGGGGAGGGAATGGTGGGGGATCTTTTGTTATTTTAAGGACACAATCAGACTATGACACAACGAATACCGGTAACATTTCATTTAATTTATTCATTGTTCTGCGCATTGTTACTAGGTGATGATGACATTCTCTATAATGCTGTATTGAGTCAGTATCTTCTGTAAGTGTACAGGGCTTTGTTATGGTTGATATTGTTCATATTCTGGATCTTGTTCCAAGTTACACATGTATTACTGTGCCTTAATAATAAATAAAAATCATTTAAATTAAAAAAAAAAAACCAAACAGAATGTTAGGAATTATAAGGAAGGGAATGGTGAATAAAACGGAAAATGTCATAATGCCTCTGTATCGCTCCATGGTGTGACCGCACCTTGAATACTGTGTACAATTCTGGTCGCCACATCTCAAGAAAGATATAGTTGCGATGGAGAAGGTGCAGAGAAGGGCAACCAAAACGATAAAGGGGATGGAACAGCTCCCCTATGAGGAAAGGCTGAAGAGATTAGGGCTGTTCAGCTTGGAGAAGAGACCGCTGAGGGGGATATAATAGAGGTCTTAAAATCATGAGACGTCTTGAACGAGTAGAAGAGAATTGGTTATTTACACTTTCGGATAATAGAAGGACTAGGGGGTACTCCATGAAGTTAGCAAGTAGCACATTTAAGACTAATCAGAGAAAATTCTTTTTCACTCAATGCACAATAAAGCTCTGGAATTTGTTGCCAGAGGATGTGGTTAGTGCTGTTAGTGTAGCTGGGTTCAAAAAAGATTTGGATAAGTTCTTGGAGAAGAAGTCCAATAACTGCTATTAATCAAGCTGACTTAGGGAATGGCTTCTGCTATTAATTGCATCAGTAGCTTGGGATCCTCTTAGTGTTTGGGTACTTGCCAGGTTCTTGTGGCCTGGTTTGGTCTCTGTTGGAAACAGGATGCTGGGCTTGATGGACCCTTGGTCTGAACCAGCATGGCAAGTTCTTATGTTCTTATGATCTGAGTATGTATACCCTGGAAGAGAGGAGGTGCAGGAGAGATATGATTCAGACATTCAGATAGCTGAAAGGTTTTAATGATGCACAAACTTCAAATCTTTTCCAATGGAAAGGAAACTAGAACTAGGGGTCACGAAATGAAACTCCAGGTGGGATGACTCAGAACCAACATCAGAAAATACTTCTTTGTGGAGAGGGTGGTGGATGCCTGGAATGCCCTTCCAGAAGAGGTGGTGAGGAAGAAAACAGTAAACAAATTCAAAAGAGCATGGGATAAACACTGCGGATCCCTAAAGACTAGAGGTTAGAAATGAAGAAAAGGGTGTATGGAGATAACCTGAATGGGGAGGCAGATACTACCCTTAACAGAAGGTATGGGGATTACTATCATTAATCAATTAGCCTTGATGCTTTTGACGCAACTGTAACATTGTTCTCTACTTCAATGGCAAGGGCAAAAGGCAAAAAAGGGACTTGGATTCAGGCGACAGCCAATGTTGGGCCCTGACCTTTATGGTCCAGGGTACTGATACGCAGACAGCAAGGAAAAAGCGCAGGACTGCTTCTAAGGCCAAGTCCAAAAGCAAAAGCACGTTGAAGCAGAATTGTCTGCATTATCAGAAAGGTTGCTCATCTTGTAAAAATGGTGCTAGCAGTAATTTTGTTATGGGTTTGACAGTTGCTTTGTTTTGATTGTAAATATTACCACCCTTAACAAAAGGCTTGGGGTTAATCTGCATGGTGTGGCAGTTACTACTATAAGAAACTTGCTGGGCAGACTGGAAGGACCCATATGGTCTTTTTCTGCTGACACTACTATTTTACTATCATATCTCCCCTATTTCGCCTTTCCTCTATAGAAAATCTTTATGAAACTGATTTTAAATTTAAACCCTGGCTCTCACTTTTTGATTTTAATCAAGATTTCCATAATAAATAAATCACCTGAAGCCTCTTCTTTTGTCTTCTCTGTGTGTCTTGGCTAGATTATCTAAGATGCACTCTGCAGGGGCTGTTGCTTATGTGTATCTGTGTAGTGCTACACAAGTCCAGTAGTGCTACAGAAAGGGGCAGCTCAAGGCAATTTGTACAACAGGTCTACTCATCAAGAGGGGTCTCTTTGTAGTAAGGTCTTTTTTGGTGATTTGAAATGCTGTGGAAGAGGGAAAGCAGGGCTCAGAGTTCCCAGTGGAGTGGCAGATATAGTGCTAGTGATAATATTTCTAACAAGCTGGCAACTCTGCCACACTCCCAGGAACCCTAAGCCCTGCCTCACACTTTTCCCCAGCATTTTCTCCTTGAGAAGTGGAAGATAGGTGAATGTTGGCGGTCTGTGTTTGGTAGGGATGTGCATTTGGTCTTGACGAATTAGGAAATTCATATGATATTTCCTAATTCGTTATGTATCGGTAAACCGAAAAACCGATTGTATTTTCCCCGAATTTTCGGAAAAAATTGGTTTTCGGTTTAGCGCGCGCTAGCAGGAGTTAGCGCACACTAACTCCCGTCAGTGCGCGCTAAACCGAAAATGATTCACCACGAAAAAAAAAAATGCGGAACCGTAGGAGATACGAAATTTCCCGCGGTTTTACGAAACCGAAAGCAGAAACGATCGCCGGTACGATGCACATCTTTAGTGTTTGGCACACTCTCTATGGGTGGTACAAAGGCATTAGGCACCCTAGGTGAACTTTACAGCCTTATGAACCCGCCTTCTGCGCTCATCACACACAATTAAAAATTCTGCATTTATAATAACCAATTTTACATGAAAAAAGACAAAGTACAGTCTTCTGACATAAAAATATCACAGCAGCATATATATTATTTTAATATGTACTGCTGTGTTGCCAACCAGAAAATCCTGCAAAAAAAAGCAAAATACACACTTGGAATGCATATGGTATTAGGCCTATTGTAATGCATGATGGGTATCAGCTTTGTCCTGTCCTCAGAAAGCCATAAGTAAACCAAATTACAATATAGTAAACCTTCCATTCTAAAAAAGAGCAGTAACTCAAACAGTAAAAACTTTATCAATGAAAAGACTACACTGCAAATATTACACCATGCCCTAAACACCAATACACCCCCTATTAGGAAAACAGAACAAGCCAACCTGCTATTGATCCCTACACAGAAACTACACGCCAGCAGAATACCTCACCTTGATCACACATGTAGAACAAAGACAGACCCTCACTAAATACAGAATAAAGAGACCATAAGATATAAACAAACATGTAGACAAAAACTGAATTGGAATTGGAAACCGCAACAAGTCAGAATATATGCAGTGCAACAATAGAAAAATAGAAATACCATTCCTCATAAAACATCAAATAATAAAATCTAAGAATATAAAACAATCATACTAATAAAACTAATAAATTGTTGTAGGATGAATTCAGCAGGCAACCAAGGACTCTCATTTTCTTTTGCAGCTGCTGGATCTTGTCTTTTCTTCGGCTACCAGCAGCCACTGGGTGTCTCCACTGCTGGATCTCTTCTTTTATTCTGCTGCTGCAGGCACGTCATCTGTTTTCACTGCCAAGGTTCCTCTTCCAGCCCCGCAGGCTGTGAGAACCCGTGCATGTCTTCAACTGTGGCTGGTAGCCAGGAGAAGTGGCTGCCAAAGGAGAGTTTTGGGGGTCATTTTTTGCTGCTCCAAAATGTTGCCACTTGAGAGAGCTGCTTCACCATGCCTCATCATAGAGCCACCCCTGGCTACAGAAATAGGTAGTAGAAGAAAGACTGGCACCCCTAAGTAGGAGAGGAACCCAACACTTACAGAATGAATCTAGCCATGAGTGAAATTTGGCCAGAGAATTTTCAAATGAAGCATGTAAAGGATGATAAAGAGCAGCGATATGCAAAAGATAAGCAGTATGCATTGCATAAGAAGCATAAGATTGAGGAAGACAGAATAAAACTAAGAATGAAGAGAACTAAAAAAAAAAAAAGCTATCTAGCTCTACCACCAAGACATTTAGAACAAGGTATGTGCCGAAAGGAAAGGCATTAGAGGGAATGGTTTTAAAAGAATATACTGGTTAGCCTACTCGTCCCAGCTCTGTAGCTCTTTTGGTTGGTACTGTCAAGGATTTCATCATGATTCATGGTTCTGGATCCACCTCCCTCTGTCTACTCTAACCCCCTGTTTACTTATTTTAGGACAGACCACACAACTCTTTTTTTTTTTTGCTGCTGTCCCTGGTTCTGTCCATGTCCACTTCCTCATATGTTGTGTAATCTCTCTTGCTTTGACCTAACCCTTCTAGGTCCCCACTCTATTTTTCCATCATTAATTTTTCTTTTGCATGGTGCCATAGATAATGGTGACCAATAAGTGAAACGTTACAATGATGATATGAGCTGTAACAGGCTAATAATTATTATGTATCAATTGGATTTGTAATTGGTATATCTAGTACTGCCTTAGAAATGATAAGTGGAAGCAGCAGTGTTCCCGTGGACTTGCTGTAATTTACTAATTAGATTTACACCAGCCTGATGCCTTTCTTGCACTGCAAAGAGGAATATGGCTAGTTTGCTGCTGCCTCTTCCGGGCAGCTATGCATCTGTTAGACCACAGTTCATCACAGTTAAAATGTAGTGAGCCCCTGTAATGAAAATTAAAATCATAATTCCTCACTTGATAGTTCCCCTTACCACATTAATGCAATGGCAGTCAACCTTAATCATTCACTAAGATACTTTAGCAAGGAGCCATACCTCAAAAACCTTCAGTCATCTTTCAACTAAAACATTTTAGTTCCAGTTCTCTTCTATTTCTGCTATTTTAAGGCATTAAAAGGAAAAAAAAAGACAATTCAGTTAGCAGTTAAGGTTATTAAATCCCAATATGATATGAGTTGTAATAGACTAATAATTATTATGTATCATTCAGATGTCTATTTCTCGACAAGATATTAGTTTTTGAAGTTTGTGCAAAATCTCTTCCTACTTAGTCATATCTGCCAGCGTGAATCCAGGGAAAAACAAACTGGGCAGCAGCTGTGCCAGACTCCCATCAGAATCCAATTCAGACATCGCATCAGTACACAATAAAACATGCCAGCAGGAAGTTTAAAAAGGAGGCTGGCCAGAGTAACGCGTGCGTATCTCTCTCCCCTGGCTTATGACATGCTTCAGACGGGATACACAGTGCAACATTTGCTCACTACAGGCAGAAGAGCAAAGTATGGCCTATGAAAGAAATCTTCGACTTAGGGGAACTACAAATGGTGCACAGGAATCAAGAGCATTCAATGAGAAATGTCGGTAAAACTAGAACCACTTTAATCTTTTCCTTAATGGCTGTAGCTTTTTAAGTTTTGCTCCAATAAAAGAAAACTCCTTGACTCTTTTGAACAATGGCCACGGCAAACGCCTACATGCACCACAGGTGGGACCAGAAGGAAATTGCAGACATTTTTAAGCACAACTAGGGTGAAGGACATCCTGGAGATATATTTAGGTCTCTTCCTTGTAAACCATCCTCTGGAATGTCTGTGTCAGGGCAAGTGCCCTGCCCTACCCCGTCCCCTCGCAGCTGATAGGTTTCTTCTCCCTCAACTGTCCCCAAGAACAGATGGCCTGAAGTCTGCTCATATGTACATTCTGTACTGCCTACTGGACAAAAAAACCCCCATGTCTCACAATACATAAAACACCACAAAGAAAACTGCATTTACCAAACAAAAAAAAAAAAGTGTTAATAATCATCTGTATAAGCCCCTTTCCCAGGGCACTCCCTGAAAAACTCAAGGGACCACATTCAGATGCTGCAGAGTAGTGAAAAACTGGCTGCAACTCTGAAGCCAGGTTCTCCAGTGGGGGACCACTAATTCTGTACCGCCCCAAAGGGATCCGCACACAGTCTCTCTTTAAAAGAAGTTTATAAAATCGGTGTAGTTCCAAAACAAAATTACTTTTACTGAAAACAAAATCTAAAGAGTTTCATTAGCACAAAAATATAAGAAATACAGAGGCTAACTTTGAAACAAGTGCGTGCGGTGGAATAGATGCGCATTTTTGGCCGCAAACAGATACCGTATTTTACAGTGTATAAGTCATGGGGTTTTTTTCAGCGATTTCAGTGATTGCGGTTTGCACACCGGTGCGACCTATATGCTGTCATAATCTCTCTCTCTCTCGTCATCCTTCAGCCTGTGCTGTTAACCTCACTGTATAAACAGGTGCGTCTTACACAAAGGTGCGATGTATCTACCAACTTTTTCGTCAAAATGGCAGTTTATAGAGGGGTGCGATATACATCGGTGTGACTTATACACCGGAAATTACGGTATACACAAATATTGTATAACCCGTGCCTACGATATTCACGTGTTATAAAATATGGGTATCTTTACCCTGCAATAAATGCATGCATGTAAGCTTAGGCATGAATACGTGCAATGCAGTGAAACCACATATATCCATGCATTGACATGGGTAATTTTCCTATTTTAAAAATACACACATATATTGTAGGCGCAAAAGTAAAGTAGGCCTTACTCGCGCAAGTCCTGCTTTATGTGCTTAAGTCAGCCAATTTTAAAAGATGTGCGTGTAAATAAAATTAACCAATTCACCAATTAGTCCACCAGTTTGCCAAGCCCTTCTCCAGGTCATTGAGACCCTCCTGGTTCTTCAGCCTGAACTCCCTCCAGTTCCCTGAGATCTCCCACCCAGTCAGTGCTACACAATAAACCCGTTTAATATCACTTACGCCAGGTAAGTGAGCATATGTCCCTGTGTGTCTTTTAAAATAGCAACTTACACATGTAAGTGTTGGCCCCACCCTAGAATGCCTACAGACTGCCCCTTTTTTACACAAGTATATGTGAATGCAAAAGTGAAAATACGTATGTATTTTCAACTTTTTAAAAATTCACCCCAAAGTTTGTATTATTTCAAATTGTACAAAAACACAGATTCTCATGCTCCTTGAGTAGCAATTGCAAAAACCTGGGATCTCCCCTTGCTCCAAATAGGTTACTTACTCTCCAAAACCCCTTTTGGAAACTGTAAAGTCCTCTTATCCCATGTGAACAAGCAGAAATACCTAAATGGAGCAGCAGATATGGAGACAAGTCTTCTGCACCCAATGATTGGGATTAAATACCATCCTGAACCACTGACTGTGAGCTGGATCTCTCCTGGAACCGACTCCAAACAAGTAGCGAGATCAACTCATGCTCCCAAAATGGAAAAGGAAGACAAACTGCCTGGGCAGCCACAGCCCTTGCTGTCTTTCCCTAGCTCCTCTGGATGACGTCTTCCCCTAGTGACTTGTTGAGTCACCTTTAAAGGAGGTGGACCAAGACGCACTCTGTACAGGATGGACCCTGATTATCACTCAAAAAATGAATACACCCCCATGGAACCTCCTAGTGCTGAAACATTTTGCATTCTACACAAATAAACACCTCTTTTTCATATGGGAGAAGCCTAGGGAGCTCTACATGTATAAGCATGGAAGGGCAATTTTGAAACTCCATGGGCAGCTTGCAGGCAATTTTGAAACCCCCATGAACCTGCAAGCAAATTTTCAAAGGGAAACTCCCCACAGAGTTTCCCTTTGAAAATCCATCAGCACACACACCACAGGTAATTTTGTAACTGTGTACTTTGTACCTGCAAGAATGCGTGAAAATTTGAAGTTGACATCTCTGCATGTACTTTCACTCCCCCAACCTAATTCTACCCCTTTGATCACATGGGTAAAAGTATGCATGCTGTTTTAACCGGATAAGGGCCAATAATATTAAAAAATTGAAATTTATCTGGATAACAAAAAAAGTTATCCAGAAAAATGTCTTTGAATATTGACCTTTGTATGTTCAATACAAAAACTGGTGACACAAAACCAGAAAAACAATCTGAATGGTAGTGGAGGACATTTCATATGGAGATGCTTCAACCTCAACTTGATATTCAGGGCAAGTAGAATTGCACTTTTGGTGCTTAAGTAGAAATAAAGGCCATGCTGTAGCCTGGAATTCTTCAGGATTTCCATGTCCAAGGCCAAATAAAGAGATTAACCATTGTTTCAAATGATATAAGAAATGTCAAAGATCGTTCTTATGTCATTTTGTGTTGTCTGTAAATGAATTAACACAAAACCACAAACAAAAATGTGGTTTCTAGGGCATGCTATTTGCAAACATCATTCATTAAAAAGAAAAAATTCTCACCTCCTTGCCAATTAATCTTGCTCCCCCAACTTTACAAAAAGAAACCAACCTAGGTTGCCCCCAACCCCAGTTTACCCAATCGGAAAGGGGAATCAGTGATCCCTATACGCCCTGAGGGTGCCATACTTCAAAAGAGCAGCAGCCTCATGTTAAGGTTTGTGGGTATGTGGGCCCTTGGTCCAAGGTGAATGTTGTTACAGCCTGTAGGGGGTGCCCCACAGGGCTACACCGTCGGAAGGCGAGGTCTGGCTCAGCAAAGAACTCTGGGAGTGAAAGTAGAGCAGTCCCGAGGAGCGGGGCCAGAGATACAGCAGGCAGGAATTCCCACAGTTCAGGAGGGGACTGGAGATCAGTACCTAGGGGAAGACCTCCGGAGGAGATGGTGCTAGGGAGGCCTGCAGAGCAGGGAGCGCGACGCAGGATGTACAGGAAACAGTCCGGAGGCCAAGCCCGTGGGGCGGAGCTGCCGAGAGGAGGAGGTACTGGTGTGATGACGTAGGGCAACCCAAGGAGCTGGTAGCCCCGGTAGAGTCCAGTGGTAGAGTCAGAGTACTACCCCGAGGAGCGGGGAAGCATAGCTGGTCAAGAGTAGTCGTAGGCACCACTCGGAGGGCAGTGTAGGCAGCCACTGCAAAACATAGGCACTTCCCCAAGAAGTGGGGGAAGTGCAGAGGTAGAATTCCCAATAGGCAAGGTGTTCCCAAGGGCGATCCCGAGGAGCGAGAAGCCAGCAGGATAGGACTTACTGGGCTAGTCCGAGGAGCGGGGAACCCAGGAGTCCAGGTCCCCGTAAAGTGTGCACATTGGTTCCCTAGAAGCGGGTACCAGGCAAGGTCCAGAGTCCAAGGCGATCCGGTAGCAACACCTCAGGAATGGCAGAACAGGAGCTCGATGAGTAGTAGTGGAACTCGTTGCCAAGTCGGCTAGCTGGGGGCGAAGGTGGAGCTTAAGTACTCAGATGCAATGACGTCATCAATCCGAGATGCCCCTGAGGTTCCCGCCGAAGGGGCTTTAAAAAAGGGTCTGGTGCCGCACATGCACGCCTAGCAAGGCCCGGACTCGGCGTGGAGAATGGCGGCATCTTGCCCACTACGAAGAACCACAGGGAATGCAGCGGCGGAGACTAGCCCTCGCCGCAAGCAGGCCTGGAGAACGGAACAGGAGACTGCAAGATGTGAGTAGACGAGGTCGCAGCTGTCTGCGACCGATGGTCATAACACCTCAGATCTGCCGGCTGAGCTGGAGTGACTATGGATCGGGTAAGCGTGAGGTGGGAGTCTGAGAGGGTCAGGGAATATGAAAGGCAACTGTAAAAAGCACCCCCCCCCCCCCAGGGTTGCCTCCTATTTACTCCTCATTTACATTTATTGCAATATATCTGGAACTGGCTTCAGACTGATTTGAGGCATGGACTGATTTGAAGACTGCCTAACTTAGGAACGGTCTTTATCTGGAAACATGCTAAAAAGAAATGGCGTATGGTAGCTGCTGGGCCAGAGAGCAATTTTACAAAACTGGAAACAGATTAAATCAGAGATCATCAGACAGTGGCGCAAATTGGGTTGTTAAATGGTTTCAAGTGAAGCGCTTATTGCTGGGGGAAAGAGATCTAAAAACAGTCCACAAGGTATGGGATCAATTCCTTTGAGTACCAGGATGCACTGTAACTAGTGAACGACTGTTTGTGAGGTGGGGGGATGGGGGCAGGTTAAGACTGACTGTGTACAAATTGTTCTTTTGGGTAATAGATTATACAAACCTGAGGCAAAGGGAAGTGCTTTCTGCCACAGACTCATGGGAGGGGATGAGAGGAAGGGAAAGAGTCAGGTTGGAGGGTAAGAGCGTCAATATTAGGAGCGTGCATAGGAAACGTTTTTATTCTGCTTTGCTTACTAACTTCTTTTATTTTGCATTTACATTTTAGCATGCGCTAAAACCATTTAGTGCGCACTAACCAAGCAAAATTTAATTTTGCTGGGTTTCTTTGGTGTCTTTTCGGATGGGAAATGACACACAACTAAACAACAAATGTCATTGGTGTTTTACATGCCATTTTAAATAACTGCATATCTCTATCTGATATACAGATAAACCTACTGGGAAGTGCAGATATTTGAACTTTTAGACTAATATATAACAAAGATACTCATTCTGAAAACACTTCTTATAATTACTTTGCAGTTCTGTGCAATATGGTGGCTTGTATATTTGTACCTTGTTAATGGTATCTCAATAAAAATTTATTTTGATTAAAAAATACAACCCAATTTAGCAGTTGACAACCCAGCTTGAAAATGGTTTCAGTCCTGCTGGGTCAAAGGTCAGATGAGGACCGTACATTAGCTAGACCTGACAACCAATTCAAAGGCTGACAGCAAAAGGCAGAAAATAAATCTGACTTCATTTTAAAACAAGTATAGCAAATGTGGCAAATTTCTCAGCTGCAGTTAAAATATCTTTATGTTCGTGTCGCATTATCACAGGCTGCCTTAAACTAACTAATCATAACAGCTTGTATATGCTTGCTAGAATAGCAATTCCTGACATCTGAAGGGTTGTAACCAGCCACATAGGTAGGAAACTGCAAAGAGAGGGCACTAGACACCCTCTTAACAGTAACACTGTGGTAAAACAAAACAACCTCCTGAAGTCATGCAGAAGCTTCCTAACGACAACGGACGTAATAATTAACACCACACATGACCATCCATATGGAGAAATGGGAGGCACAACTTGCTGCTTGGATTAGCAAAACTTTCAGACACATTTGAGCAACTTCCTGCAGAAGATTTTTGGGTACTTGCCAGGTTCTTATGGCCTGGATTGGCCACTGTTGGAAACAGGATGCTGGGTTTGATGGACCCTTGGTCCGACCTAGTATGGCATGTTCTTAAGTGGAGGAGGAATGAGCTAGGGATGTGCTGCTGTTGAAATGACATAGACAATGTAGCCCCTGTCACATGACAGGGACAAAGGGCTGGCCGGCACCATTTTGGAAAATGGCAGCCACTGGGTCTGGGAGCAGAGGGGTCGCTCTAGGCCCCTACTAGACCACCAGAGCAGATTTGGTGAATCTGAAGGGGGAGAATTGGGGGGATGGGCGAGGGTATGATGAGGAACTATGCTTTAACAAAGGGGAGAGGTTGGGGTGGGGTCTGTGACGATTTTTTTTTTTTTAATAAATTTCACCTTTTCTAACGAAATGGCCACTTCCAGAACCAGCAGAGGGGGGTGAGTGAGACTTGGGTTCTCCGGTGACTCCTGTGGTCTGAGGCATGGGGGTTATCCTTTTTTTTTTTTTCCCTCTCTATAGAGACCCCCTGGATCTCCCCTAGATGGCCCTAGTTCCCAGCCTTGGGTAGACAGCAGAAAAAGGAGCATACCATTCTATACAGCACCTCCCCCACAGAATGACTGGAATGGAGAGCCCTTGAGGCACATTGAGAGGCCAGCCTACTCTATAGTGTGGCAGTGTCATTTTGATTTCAAAGGAGAAAGAGCTGTTTCAGTGTGCTCTCCAGCCCCAGCTTAGCACAGAGAGGGAGAGAGACTGCCCTGCCAGTTCCTCTGATAGGCTTGGATGGGAGAGAGAGAAAGAGGCAGAAAAAGTTTTGCAGCTTTCTGAGTTTTTACGGTTTTGACCTGCACGATTCCTGGCAAGCTGAGTCCCCTGTTCAGGGCGGTCCTGAGGGAATGTGTACCAATTCACCCAAATCAAGAGGAGATTTCAGAGCCCCAGTAAGGAAAGAGAAGGATTTTTCCCCAGTCTGAGTTGTTCCTGTTACAGAGGGAAGGAAGCATTTATCTGTCACCCTTCCTTGCCCAGACATGGAAGCTTTTTAAGTACTACCTTCAGTATTTGGCCTTTCCTCCCGGAAGGTTTAAAGTTATGTTTTGAAGAGGAGTCAGAGGGAAAGACGACAAGGGCTTCTGAGGGACCCAATGGTGTTTAACATCCCTGGGACACAGGACACTGCCAGGTTGGAGTGTAGGTTTCTTTGTAGGTACTGAGGTAGGGGATCCAGTCACGGTTAGGACACCCCAGCCCACCTGGAACCATTATAATTCCATCCCATAGAGGATAAGCAGGATTCAAGCCCCTGCCTGGAGGGACACATCCACAGAGGCAGAGATCCTTTAAAACCTGACTCCTGAAAATCTGAGGACCATGGATGCGCTTAGACACTTTATTTATTTGCACCTATTAATTCTTTTGATATCACTCACAGTAAACTTTAATTTGAACTCCCATCTAGCAAGTCCAGCCTGGTTTGCAAGCATACTTGTCCCAAAGTGCTGTGGTAACATATACACTACAGGGGTTCACCTATGCCCTAGGCCTAGAAGGTTATCCTTCCCTCAGCTGAAAGGAACCACCACTCGGGGCAAAAAGAGGGGGAAAGAGACCGAGGAGTTAGCCCCACGAAAGGAATTCTTTTATGGGCCCTTGATTCAGCTTATCCTCCAAAAAGGGGTTACAGCTCTCCCGGCGCACGCACAGGCCACTCTCCTGTGCGCGTGATTCAATATTCAAATTAGGGTCGGCGGTAAAAAGAAGTAAAAAGAGGCGCTAGGGACACTAGCACGTCCCTAGCGCCTCTTTTTGGACAGGAGCGGCAGCTGTCAGCGGGTTTGACAGCCGATGCTCAATTTGCCGGCGTTGGTTCTCAAACCCACTGACAGCCAAGGGTTCGGAAACCGGACGCCGGCAAAATTGAGCGTTCGGTTTTCAACCCGCGAGCCGCGGGCCGACTGCAAATTTATTTTTTTGTAACTTTCGGGACCTCCGACTTAATATCGCCATGATATTAAGTCGGAGGGTGCACAGAAAAGCAGTTTTTACTGCTTTTCTGGGCACTTTCCCGGTGCCAAGAGAAATTAGCGCCTACCTTTGGGTAGGCGCTAATTTCTGAAAGTAAAATGTGCGGCTTGTCTGCCCAATTTCCTTTCTGAATCGCGCGGGAATACCTAATAGGGCCATCAACATGCATTTGCATGTTGCGGGCGCTATTAGGTTCGGGGGAGTTGGACGTGCGTTTTCGACCCCTTACTGAATAAGGGGTAACGCTAGCCAATCAAAAATGTGCGTCCAATTGCGGGTTAACAGTGCGCTCCACTCTTTAAGAGCCAACCCAGCAAGGTACTCTGGGCCAGAGTGGATCCCTGCAGCCTTGAATGAGAAAGCAGGGCCCAGAAGTCTGGGGAGGCCTCAAAGAGAAGGCAGGAAGCCACATTAAGCAAGGACTGTGTATGTTTGATTGTTGTGAGACTGCTGAGGTAAGCAGCTTCTACGCTGTACTTTGGGTTTTCTTCTAAATATTTGTGAGGAAACAGCTGGAGTTTGGCCTCCATTTTGTACTCATAGAAACATAGAAACATAGAAATGACGGCAGAAGAAGACCAAATGGCCCATCCAGTCTGCCCAGCAAACCTTCGCACTCTTTTTTTTTTTTTTTCTCCTCTCTCATACTTATCTGTTACTCTTGGCCCTTAGTGACCTTTTGGTTCTGTATCCCTTCCACCCCGCCATAATGCAGAGAGCAGTGTTGGAACTACATCTAAGTGATTATCTAGCTTAGTTAGGGATAGTAACCGCTGCAATAAGCAAGCTACACCCATGCTTGTTTACCCAGTCTATGTAATTCAGTCCTTGTTGGTTGTTGTCTGTATATAGATCCACTTTTCTTCATTCCCCCCTGCCATTGAAGCAGAGAGCTATGCTGGATATGCATGAAGTATCAGTCTTCCTCCCTTGCCACTGAAGCAGAGAGCTAACTTGCATTGAAAGTGAAGTATCAGACTTTCTCCCCTGCCGTTGAAGCAGAGAGCTGTGCTGGATATGCGTGAAGTATCAGACTTTCTCCCTTGCCGTTGAAGCAGAGAGCTATGCTGGATAGGCATTGAAAGTGAAGTATCAGGCTTATTTGGTTAGGAGTAGAAACCGCCGTAACCAGCAAGCTACTCCCCGCATTTTTTGTGAATGGAAATCCTTTTTTTTTTTTCCCACATTACCTCTTGCCGTTGAAGCTTAGAGCAATGTTGGAGTCACATTAACTGGGTAATAAGGGTAATATCTCCAGGTAATAGCCATCATTGGTATTATCTCCAGGTAGTAGCTGTCATTGCCGCGAGCCACCCACTCTTCATACACATCCTCTAGACTTTATAGATCCACAGTGTTTATCCCACGCCCCTTTGAAGTCCTTCACAGTTCTGGTCTTTACCACTTCCTTCGGAAGGGCATTCCAGGCATCCACCACCCTCTCTGTGAAGAAATACTTCCTGATATTGGTTCTGAATCTTCCTCCCTGGAGCTTTAAATCGTGACCCCTGGTTCTGCTGATTTTTTTCCGACGGAAAAGGTTGTATTCCCACTCATGGTCATTCCAAAGGGTCCACAGTCTCCTAATATCATAAGCAGTGGTCCCAAAACAGATCCCCAGGGATCACTGCTTTTTAATATATTTATAAATGACCTGAAATGGGGACAATGAGTGATTTGATCAAATTTGCCGATGAAAAATTACAAGAGGATTGTGAGAAATTTCAAGAGGACCTTGCAAAACTGGGAGCCTGGGCATGCAAATGGCAAATGAAATTTAATGTGGAGAAGTGCAAAGTGATGTACTTAGAGAAGAGTAACCCAAATTAAAGCTACACAATGCAAGGTTCCACATTAGGAGTCACCATTCAGGAAAAGGATCTAGGCATCATCGTTGATAATACGTTGTATCTTCTGCTCAGTGTGTAGCAGCAGCCAATAAAGCAAGTGGAATGCTAGGAATTATTAGGAAAGGAATGGAGAATAAAACAGAGCATATCATAATGCCTCTGTATTGCTCCATGGTGCGACCTCATCTTGAATATTGTGTGCAGTTCTGGTCACCACATCTCAGAAAAGAAATAGAAGAATTAGAAAAGATACAGAGAAGGGCAACCAAAATGATAAAGGGGATGGAATGATTCCCCTATGAGGAAAGGCTAAAGAGGTTAGGACTCTTCAGTTTGGAGAAGAGAGGGCTGAGGGGAGATATAATAGAAGTCTATAAAATAATGAGTGGAGTGGAACGGGTAAACATTAATTGGTTGTTTACTCTTTCAAAGAGTACAAAGAATAGGGTCACACAATTAAGTTATTAGGTGATACATTTAAAACTAATAAGAGAAAATATTTTGTTTACGCAGCGCATAATTAAGCTCTAGAATTCATTGCCAGAGGATGTGGTGAAAGATATTAGTTTAGATGCTTCTAAAAAAGGTTTGGACAAGTTCCTAGAAGAAAAGCACATAAACAATTATTAAGTTGCACTTGGGGAAATCCACTGCTTATCCCTGGTATAAGCAGCATGGAATCTATCTACCTGCTGGGATCCTGTCAGGTACTTATGACCTGTATTGGCCAATGTTGGAAACAGGATGCTGGGCTTGATGGACCTTTGATCTGACCCAGTATAGCGAGTCTTATGTTCTTAATTACTAAGGGGTAATTTTCAAAGCCATTTATGTACATAAAACCAAGTTTTATGTATGTAAATGGCTTTTTATAAACATTCTCAGATTTCATGTGCATAAACAAATGCATATAACTTGATTCTGCATATACTTTTATGCATGCAAAAGATAGGTGCTCTGAGGAACAGAGTTGAGGCAAAGTTGGGAATTACACACGTACTTTTGATTTAAAAAAAACATAAGGATAAATTAACATGCACAGTGACCTAAAAAGAGCAAGTGTAACTTTGTGGTTGTTATTTCAGATAATTTTTAAAGCTGATTTATGCATACAAATCCATTTTGAAAATTGATGTAACTTCTGCATGTTCTGCTGCCTTCTTCATGTAGGCTATTTGAAAATTACCTTGCCTCTGATTGCAGACTACTTCTCCACAACACTACAATAGTTTTCATAAATGAGGTAGTGTTAAAAAAAATAATCATAGGGAATCCAAGATGGCTGCACGCTAAGCAGAGCGCCTCAAAGGTCTCCTTCTTCTCTTCATTTTACCTTTTTTTCCACTGAAAAGGGATTTCTTCAAGGGGAAAAGAAAAAGGAAGGTTTGAGTTTACTCGGGTAGACAGCTTTTTCTACACCAACAGGCCCAATAGACAGACATCTCCTTCGGTGTGTGGACACTCCAAGTGGCTCTGTGGGAAAGTCGTTGAGCAGAATATCGGGTGAAGGATTGCCTAAAACCACCCCAGAATATGAGTTATCTTTATTACAAAAGTAGCACCATGCTCTCCCCTCTAGCCAGGATCTTTAGCAGCTAGTGACGGGGAATTTTCCTGTCCTTCATCACAGCTTGATGACATCAAGCAGTCTGCTGTGTCGGCGTCTGTGGATAACCCGGATGATGTAGGTGCGGTTGCAACTGAGATGGACTTTGGTTCTGCTGATCTGAGTGCAGGTCCTGGAGATTCTACAGAAGGAGTCCAAGCTGCAACTCTGCCTGTATTAGAGTTAATTTGACCATTAGATGGGACTCTGCAATGTCAGGAACTGGGTTTAGAGTTACCTAAACCACTTTTATTACATTGGAGGTGATATGGGAAGTTATTACAAAGCTCTCAGTACAACTGGGCCATTATGTAATCCAACAACAGGGGCTTTCCTTGGCTCCACAAAAAAAACAAACAAACTCAGGATCGGATTTCAACTTTATCCCAAAAGATGGAAGTTTTGAACACTAAAGTGACTGTTGTGCAGGACTTTGTTAGGTTCATAACCAAGGGGCAACTTTTTTTTACAAAATAAAATGAAAATTTATGCTTTAAAAATATTGTTCATAGACGAAATATTTGAATTATACATTTTCCTAGGAAACGGATGACGTCTCCATGGAAATGTTGAGAAATAATCCAAGAGAAGGAGAGACGTAAAAAGAAGGGAGAACTGGCCACAGTATGGATAAGCAGATGATGTGACCCTCAAAGGAAGACATCTTTAAAGATGGAAGGGGGAGAGCATATAAAAAAAAAAAAGAAAAACCAAATATAATATTTGTGGACCAAAAACAGAGGCCTCACATAGGCCGGAAAAGAGGCGAGAAACAAAAGATTTCTAATATTTTGACACACTACAGAGCATAAGTACAACGTCCCCTCTCCCTCTATCCCCCATGCAAAACCCCTCTCTGCCAGAAATTTACCAGTGCACAGAGCAGGTCGACGGCTTCCAGGATAAGTTCCTGATGTCCAATGCGAGAAACACCCAACTCCTCCAGCTCTTGGTGGGTAATGCGTAGTAACTGATCCCCGCCAATCTTCTCTCTCTCGAAGTTCTTAATATACTGCTGCAGGCAGTCATCGAGACCTAGGGAGGGAGAGAGAAGGGATGGTGAGGAAATTCAAAAAAGCCACCATGTTTAAAAGCACAACAGAATCAAATACCATAAAATGTTATTCTGAATTTGCAAATCAAAACTGTAAAAGGCTTTGTGGTTTTGCAACAATAGCAAATATCATGCATAATCACGATCATTATGTTTTAGAGTTGTGCAGATCAAAAAATGCTTTATTTCTTTTGTGGGGGCGGTTCTCATACAGATTCTGTTTTGTTGGGGACTTTTTTTTTTAGTTTAGTATGGTCTTAAAATGAAAAAAAAAAATTTTTTTTAAACTTTTACCCTCATTTTGTTTCAAAAGCAACATAAAACAATATAGACTATGTCGGTGAATGTGTCTATGCTGTTTTAAATGAACGCACATCCCTATTAAGCTTATAAGTTCTATAGTTAAATCAGCAATGTGTAATTTATGGTAATATAAGCAAGATATGAGAGGCAAAGTAACCACAAGAAACCAAACAAACAACAGAATGGCACATATGAAAATAAATAAACAATAAATAAAAGGGCACTCTAAAACCTAAAATAAAAGTTGCAAAATACAATCTTTAAAATTATCAGCTGGATATTTATTGAATATTAAAAGTATACATCAAACATAATATTGCATAATATATTATAACCCAACATAATGTTGCATAATATATTACAACTCAACACTATTACTTTTAGTTTTCATATTTTTTAACTTTTTTATTTAATATTTCATTTTATTTTATTGTGTATTTTTAAGGTTGATCCCTTTTTTTTTTTTTTTTTACCATTTTTCCTTTTTAGTGCTTCTTCAGGCACTTATTTTATATTTTGCTTTTTAATATTACATATTTTAATTTTATATTGTTATATTATTTTTTAAAAGATGTATGTTGTTCTATCTTCTTAGTAATTTATATTTTATTTTATGCATACACATTTTTTTTGTGTGGTTATTCATTTGGTTGAATTTTTACAATTTTTTTTTTATGACCATTTGTTTAAGATATGCTTCCTCTTAAATCTGCAATATTTGTTTGTTTGTTTTTTTTGGTATAAAATTATTTTGGGTGTTCTGTTTTTTCTGTTTTATGATTTATGATGGTTTGTACCCCTGCTTGCTTTATAGGCACATTCACAGTGAATCAACACCTTTTATGAACTGACTGTATATACCCCTGAGGCAGGCAATATGCCAAATCGTGAACGTGTTGGGTTATAATATATAGGGGCAGATTTAAAATACTTGCGCGAGCGCGTACTTTTGTTCGCGCAGCAGGCGTGAACAAAAGTACGCTGGATTTTATAAGATACGCGCGTAGCCGTGCGTATCTTATAAAATCCGGGGTCGGCGCACGCAAGGGGGTGCACATTTGTGCAACCTGTGCGTGCCGAGCCCAGCGCGCGCTGCCTGCTCCCTCCCCCCACCTTCCCCTCCCTTCCCCTACCTAACCCACCCCCCCCCCAGCCCTATCTAACCCCCCCTTACCTTTGTTGGCAAAGTTACGGCTGCTGAAAGCAGCCGTAACTTTGCGTGCGTCAGCCGGCTGCCCCGCTCCGTGGTCCGGTCCCGGGGGCTGTTCCGGAGGCCGCGGCCATGCCCCCGGAACCCCCCCGGGCCGAAACCACGCCCATGTCGCCGCCCCTGAAACGCCACGCCCCGCCCCTAAACGCCGCATCATCCCGCCACGCCCCCGACAGGAAGCCCCGGGACTTACGCACGTCCCGGGGCTCTGCGCGCACCGGCGGCCTATGCAAAATAGGCGCGCGTAAATCCAGAAGGATTTATGCGCGCAGGGGTTTTAAAATCCGCCCCATAATGTATTTGTTTGATATATATGTTTTAATATACAATAAATATCCAGCTGGTATTTTTACAATTTTTATTTTAGCTTTTAATTTAGGTTTTAGAGTGTCCTTCTATTTGTTTATTTATGGTAATAGATCACCAATAGCATATATAGCACTGTGCAAGGTAAAGAGGCAAAGTCAAAACTATGAGTAAAAGAAAGCCTTTTCAATAAAAAAAAAAAAGTGATGTTTAGGTATAAATATAGGGCCTCATTTTCCAAAGCTATCGCAGGCTTGCGCTGTTAGCGCAAGCCTGCGATAGCTAGCGAAAGTAGCGCAGGCCTGCGCTACTGAAATCGGGGCGGAGTCGGCCCCGGAAGAGGAGGAGTCGGGGACGTCACCAGGGCCGACTCCGCGAGGACAGCGCGCCGAGCGGAAAGGTAAGGCCCTTTTCGCTCTCTATTTCGTGCCCAATAACTACACCTTCTATGTTGTTACCCAGGCAGAGAGTCCATCAAGCTAGGTTGAGAGAACATTGCACAAATCTCATCTTGGAGTGAGTTTCCTCACTCCGAAGGCCAGCAAATCTTCAGAAGAGACCACTGTTCTGTTCGTACGTCTCATGTTGAATGTGAAAGTGGCCCCTAACCCCCTACACTAATACTTAACCCTCACCTCGAGTTACTAGGTGGGCCTCCCATAGGGATACAAATACCTGTCTAGAGAGGCAAGCCCATAGCAATTTTCTCTCTCTCTCTCTCTCTCTCTCTCTCTCTCTCCTGAAACAGGCCTGTTAGGATATACTGGCAATGTAGCCCAAATTGGGCTAATAGTGCAATAACAGCCTTTCACATAGCTGATATCACAATTTGCAATACAGATGCTTATTAGCATAAGGTACACCCCTTTTTGGTATCCAATGCAATATTGGAAAATGAGGCCCATTGTGTAACTACAGCAAGAGTTATTTTCTCTATATGCATCACCTTGTACATGTGCACGTTAAATTTCATCTGCCATTTGGAAGCCCAACCTTCCAGTCTTGCAAGGTCTGCCTATAATGTATCACAATCCACTTGTGATTTAACTACTCTGAATAATTTTGTATCATCCGCAAATTTGATTACTTCACTCGTCATTTTCCTTTCCAGATCATTTATAAATATATCGAAAAGCACTGGTCCAAGTACAGATCCCTGAGGCACTCCACTGTTTATCTTTTTCCCACTGAGAAAATTGACCATTTAATCCTACTCTCTGTTTCCTATCTTTTAACCAGCTTGTAATCCACAATAGGACATTGCATCCTATCCCATGACTTTTTAGTTTTCTTAGAAGCCTCTCATGAGGCCTTCTGAAAATCCAAATACACTACATCTACCGGTTCACCTTTATTCACATGTTTATTAACCCCTTCAAAAAATGAAGCTGATTTGTGAGGCAAGATTTTTCTTGGTTAAATCCATGCTAACTACGTTCCATTAAACCATGTCTTTCTATTTGCTCTGTGATTTTGACCTTTAGAATAGTTTCCACTATTTTTTAAGTCAGGTTCACTGGTCTATAGTTTTTATGCGCACATCTCTGGTTAATACTCCGAAATGCCTATGCCACGCCTACTGCCTAGACCACACCCACGCCCCTTTCTGAAAACTTTGGAGATGTGCACACTGGCGGAGATACGCACATATCCGGGCGGCTTTTAAAATCCACTCAGCACGTGCCAGCCTAATTTATTCACACATCCCCTAATTAATGCATGGGCCGGGCTTTTAAAATTCACCTTTATGGTTTTACCCTCAATGCTAAGGATCTTCTGTGATTGTGTCATGCTTTGAGATCCATGAGTTTCTTCCCACTACCACCGCATCCACTGGGAGGCTCTTTCATATAGCCACCTTTTCTGTAAAAGTACAAAGCCCCTCTGCTTCATATCATGATTCCACATTCTAGAACTTTTCTTTATACAAGGAGAGGGCAGGAGCTTGAAATCAGTGTATTTCAGTACATAAAGGAGCCTAACTTTCAAACTTATCAGTAGTACAGCACTTGCATGCATAAGTGGATGTATGGAGATTAATACGAGTATTTAATAAACTGTGTGGCAGTAGTCACAAGGTTTATAAAATATTGCTTCTTTATGCTCTGAATGTACACACTTCTGTTTCAGAATGCGTAAATATTTCTAATGCAAGAAAACACATATTTCTCTACCCATTGTAAGGTTAATTTTAAAAGCCGGCATGCGCATTATTTAAGGGATGCGCAAATAATTCGGGGTAGTGCGCACCGAGTGGATTTTGAAAGCCGGCGAGATACGCATTGTATCTCCCACAGTGTGCATATCTAGAAAGTTTTCAAAAAGGGGCAGGGTGTGGGCGTGATCTGGGCAGGACATTGGTGTTTCGGGGCGTGAAACAGAGATGTGCGTGTAAACACTGAGGAGGCCTGGCACACACCAAGGCCCCCTGCCGCGTACCTTTACTTCTGCGATAGATGCTGTGTAAGTTAAAATTTCAAGAAAACTAGGCAGATCTGTGCGGTTTTAATGGTTGGGGCTAACTGGGGGGAGTGAAGGCTATCAAACGGGAGGGGGGGACTTTGGAGGACCTATCTCTTAACTGGGTGAACTGTGGACGGACTGATAAAACTGGGAATGGCGTTTGCATGCACCTTTTTAAAATTCTGCGATTTTCGCAGTAGAAGTGGGATTTGCATGCCCATGCGTGCGCCAACTTAAAATTTGGCGCACATGTGCATGCGGGCAGTCTATTTTAGAACATGTGCGCATATATGCGCATAAGTTATAAAATAGCTGCATCCCTGGACGGGGGCCGATGCATGTGCACACTTCTACACCCGCACGTCGGTTTGAAAGGTACCACCCCTGTAAATATACCCGTGTATATTTTACACGCAAAATAATCATAACATGGTGTGTATAAACATCCAAAATTACAAGCAGAGGCAGGAATTTTATGAAGTATGCATCTATCCCATTTTGAAAATGTTTACTTCCACGTGTACTTGGAATCACCAGTTTGCCATTACCGTCACCAGTTTACCCAGTCCTTCTCTAGTTCACCTCCTAGACCCTCTGGCTCTTCACCCTAAGCTTCCACAGAAAAACCGCAGGCATCAGACAAGTCCCATGTCACTTGCATGAATCTGGTGTAAAAGTGTACAAGTCTGGTAATGTAATGTATACACATATATCTCTTACAAAATTGCAAGTACCGTGTGTATATTTAAACCCTATCCTGGCATATCCTTTGAATGCCCCGTTTTCCCCCTGTTAAAATGTAGCTGCAAGCCCCAAAATATGTGCATAATCTCATTGGAAAATTAACCTTGCAGTATGTTACAAATGGAATAGTGTAAGTCCTAAGGAGTGCTGAAGCAGAAGCTGTGTCTGCTGCTGGGTAAGCAGGACTTGAGAAAGGGTTTGCTGGGGAAGTGTGCGTAAATCTTGCAAAGGAATTTATTTGAGGGTTGAACTATTATTTTGTTTTTATATCTGTGCACTGGGAAGTAGTTTGGGAGCTTGCATTAATCCTGTGTGTAGTCCAAGTGCATATTTGAGACTCTGAATTAATCCTGTGTATAGTTTGGATATATATTTGAGTGTCTGGAAAGTATTGTGAGAGCCTGAATTAATCCCAGGTGTAATTTACATTTTAAATTTAATTCTGAGGATATATTTGTGTATTGGGAAAGTAATTTTGAGAGTTTGCAAAAGTCACTTGCTTTCTCTGAAAAGGTGTAAGAACTGGTTTCTGGACAAGTAATCACTGATCTTTAGGAATGCAGATAGTAGGGTGGCTGGAGGGTGTGAGAATCGCTTGGTAACTTGCCTGTCTGGTACGAAGGAAATGGACCTCATGTGCCACCTAGATAGAATTTTAAAGAGTGCTGGAGAGGAGTCAGCTAGGAAGATGCAACAGGATGACCCTGGAGGCCAAATGTAGGCTTTTAGGTAGGAAAACAAAGTCCAAAGCCTCCAGGGTTGCATTCTCAGAAATGCTCAGTGTTCTGCAAGCAGGACCCCAGAGACAGACTGAGCTCCAGAGTCTCAACGCACAGATGAAATAATGGGTCCAGGAGAGATGGCTTTAGATTTGTTAGTAACTGGGGAAAATTCTGGAGAATGGGGAAACTATTCTGACAGGATTGGCTCCATCTTAACCCAACTCCTGGCACTAACATTTGAAAAGGAGATAGAGAGGCTTTTAAACTAGACTATAGGGAAAAGTCAACAGAAGGGCCTAATTCACTCAGAAGGGCCTAATTGCAAAACAGGGAAGTTAGATTATCCCAATAGAGGCGTTGTGGTAAAGGGTAAAGTAGCCTAGATGGTTGTAAATAAAGAGCATATATATGAATGACTCAAAACTGCCCATATAATCTGCTAATAATTAGGTTGTGAATATAAACAAAATTAGAAAAACACATGAAACATATTTTAAAATGTCTGTAATAAAATGCCAGAATTCTGAGAAGTAATATTGGAGAGTTAAAATGTATGGCATTACATGAGGATATAAACATAATGGGCATTTCAGAAACCTGGTGGAAAGAGGGTAACCAATGGACACTGATAGGATATAAAATATACTGACATAACAGGGCACATTAAACTGGTGGAATGATGGCACTGTATGTAAAGGGTGGCACACAGTCAAGCAGGATAAAGTCCTGCAAGAAACAAAATGCACCATGGAAGCCTTATGGATAGAAATTCCATGTACGACTTGTATAAGTATAGTGGTAGGTGCATACTACCATCCACCTGGTCAAGCTGATGGAACAGACTATGAAATGCTAGCAGAAATGAGAAAGTCAAACAAAACTGGAAACACAATAATAATGAAAGACTTAAGTTACCCCAATATTGATTGGAACAATGTCTTACCAGGACATGCAAAAGAGGTTAAGTTTCTAGAGGTAATACATGACTGCTTCATGGAGCAGCCGATCCTGGAACCAATGAGCAGGGGTTACTTTAGATCTAGTCCTAAATCAAAAGCAGGACTTAATGCAAGGGGTTACTGTAGTGGGGCCGTTTAGCAACAGTGATCATAATGAAAACAAATTTGGAATAATCACTGGAGGAAGAACATTAAGTAAAGCTACTGCAGTATTATATAACTTTAAGAATGGAGACTATGACAGAATGGGGAAACTAGCTACAAATAAACTAAAAGGAGGAGCTGTCAAGTTAAAAGTTTGCATGAAGTGTGAACATTAAAAATTATATTTTGGAAGCCTGGATACAATTATTTTATTCATTAAAAAAGCTTGAAGAAAGACCAAATGACAACCAGCATGGTTTTTTGGTGAGGTGCAGACAAAAGGTCATCTTTCGAAAAATGGAAAGCAGACCCTAGTGAGGACAATAGGAAAGAACATAAGTACTGGCAAGTTAGAAGTAAAACAGTAGTAAGACAGACCAAGAAGGATATGAGATGAAACTTGCCATAGAGACAAAAAAATAATGATAAAAACTTTTCAAGTTCATTAAATGCAAAAAACTTACATGGGAGTCAATTGGACCTCTGACCAAGGAGTAAAAGGGTTAGAGAGTTCACAAGGAAATAGCAGAAAAACTAAATGAATTCCTTTCCTCTTTCTTTCCCAAGGAAGATATTGGAATCATACCCACATCAAAACATTCTTTGTGGTGATGATTCTGACCAACTGAAAGAAATCTTTGCAATGATGGAAGATGTAATAGATCTAGTTGAAAAACTCAAGACTAATGAATCACCAGGATCAGGTGGTATTTACCACAGAATTCCAAAAGAACTCAAATATGAAGTGGGCACTTAATAATAATTTATGTTTCAAATCTGTTTATTAATGATATACATAAGAGATTGCAAACAGTGCAGAAGAAAATAAGCGAAGCATTGGTGTACTCTTCCCAATACCCACACTTTACAACTGTGTATAAAACCCACTGTGAAATCCACCCATCCCCCTCCCCTCCCTGCGCTCCCTGTGAACATCCCAACAAGATTAATCAACATTAGGGGGAACATTATAGTCATTAAGAACTAGGCTTCTGGTGTGAGGTGATAATGATTGTAAATAGGAATCCCATACTATCAAGAAAGTTCTCCTACACTTCATTAAATCTAACTTTTTTCATATATTATACACATGAGATGTATATGATTCCTTAGTTGAGTCATATTAGGGGGATCCTTCCCCAACCAACATTGCAGAATGACTTGCTTACCCAATAGCAACACTTTACAAATCCAAAGGCGCACATATTTACCACCTATGGCTACTCCAGTCAAACTATCAAAAAGGAGTACCGTGGCCTGTAATGGTACAGTAAACCCCGTAACACTCTAAGTCGCGGATAACATTTCGCCAAAAATTCTGAATTTTACAACACAACCAAAATTGGTGTCCCAGAGATTAGGGATGTGCAGAGCAAAAGTTTAAGTTCATATGTCCATATGTCCAAAGGGGGTCCCATTTGCGGTCAATATGGACATAAACAGAATTCAATGAGTTGAGTATATGTCCATATGTGCAAATAAAAATTTAAACCTCTCACCCTCCTTAATCCCCCCCCCCAAGACTTACCACAACTCCCTGGTGGTCCAGCGGGGTCAAGACGCCATTTCTGACCAACTTTGCAAGGAGCACGTGACGTCGGCGTCACGTCGGAGTGACGCGGCGTCACGTGATTCCCCGCGGGTTCGCGCCGGAACGCTCGTTCGGCCCAAAAGGAACTTTTGGCCAGCTTGGGGGGGCCTCCTGACCCCCCCAAGCTGGCCAAAAGTTCCTTTTGGGCCGAACGAGCGTTCCGGCGCGAACCCGTAGGGAATCATGTGACGCCGCGTCACTCCGATGTGGCGCCGACGTCACGTGCTCCTCGGAAAGGCTTTCAGAAATGGCGTCCTCACTCCTCGCTGGATCACCAGGGAGTTGTGGTAAGTCTTTGGGGGGGGGGATTAAGGAAGGTGAGGGGTTTAAATTTTTATTTTGGATCAACAATCGCGATTTCCAACTTATTCAACATAGCTATGTTGAAAAAGTTGGAAATCCGATCGTTTATGTCTTATCACTTTTTTAAGTTAAAAAAAAAAAATAAGAAGCATTTTACATTTATGTTCAATACGAATGCACACCCCTACCAGAGATCCTGTTTCCAATTTATAATTGACACACACGTCAGAGGGAGCAATCCCCAGCTGATATGCCATCTATTGGAGATAATAATAACACATTAAGAATTTATAATGAACTTCTTGAAGGGCAATGTTGCTAGTAAAAAATTTGATTCTCCAAAAACATTTCTCATATTGGGTCTCAGAAAATTTGAATACTAATTTGGAGTGCCATTTTCCAAAAAAAAACAAACCCCCAAAATCTAACTTTGGCTTCAATTTACTTAGAGTGGTATAAAAATAAGAGATCGAGTGCCGGAAAGGATCATCCACGTCAAAGATCTCAGAGAGAATCAGTCTTGGGTCATCACCCCAATTTTTTACTCATAGAGAATGGATATAGTGTCTTATTTGTAAATATATGAAAAAATGGGTATTGTTTAACCCATAGTCTTCCCACAAGGTTTGGAACGATAATATTGTTCCATCCTCCGTCAAAAATTTTGTGATCTGGTTCAGCCGTTGAGTAGACCATAGAGCAAAAACCCGCTGAGATTATCCCGGCTGAAAAGCTGTGTTATCAGTCAGAGGTAAGAATTGTGAAACCTACCATTCCAATCGTATTAAATGGCATAAAAATGTCCAAGCTAGCACTATGGGAGCCACCAATGGACTCTGTCTATATTGGGCAGGCAACACAAAGTTTTGAATGCAAAATATACCCCAACCCCAGTGGAGCCAATAAAGTATGCTCTAAAGAAGTCGGAGTATAAAATTGCATACCCAGGAGCCAATCAGCTACATGGCACAAATTACAGACAACATTGTAAAGCCGAAGGTCCACCAACCCCAAACCTCCCCACTCCCACTTGCGCATACATTTTACTAAGGCAATGCACAGTTTACCATTTTTCCTTAGATAAGACTGCATTAATTTCTACAGGCAACACATATCTCATTTAGTGACAAGGAATAGTTTGAAACATATACAACCATTTAGGCAAAAATGATCATTTGAAATAAGTTAACCCTCCCGGCCAATGACAACGGAAAATCCCGCCAGCTATGTTGCAATGATTCTGATTCCTCAAACAATTTCTGAAAGTTTACAAAAAATAAACAGTCCAGATCTCCATGCAAGATAATACCTAAATAAATAAATAAATAAATGAGTCAGAAATCCAACACATCAGAAATGAGCCCTCCCATGTCAACCATACAATATCATCTGTAGACAAAGCTTTACACTTATCCAGGTTTAACTTTAACCCCACTAGCCTACCATAGAGAGCAAATTCTTCCAATAAAACCTGGACGGAGGACTAAGGGTCTACAATATGAAGCAAAATATCACCTGCAAAAACCGCTAATTTAAATTGCTGAGAAGAACGCTCCCCGAATGGCCACCCTTAATGAGGGTATTACCCCTCAAGTGTTGAAGTAGGGGCTTTAGAGATAAAATATATAGAAGAGGAGAAAGTGGGCAGCCCTGCCTTGTACCTCTACCCAAGGAAAACTCTGGTGAGTGATACCCATTTACCCTCACATATGCACAAGGGTCATTATATAAAGTATGGAGTATTTGAACAAAATAACCCTCAATCCCAAAGGCACATAAGGCTCTTATTGAGCCTTTTCAGCGTCAAGGCTCAATAAGAGAGATGGCATTTGAAGCCATACATAGATTCCTAATTGCATAACGACCACAGACAAAACCCATTTGTTCCTCCCCAGTAAGCATAGGCAAAATCATAGCCAAACGGTTGGCTATGATTTCTGCCAACAGCTTAACATCAAAATCTAACAGAGAGACTAGGCGATAAGAGGCCACGGCAGATAGATTTTTCCCCGGCTTGGGGAGTACAACTATAGCCGCATAATTGGACGAGAAAGGAAAGCAGTCCAAGGTAATCAAAGAAGCATACATATCTCCTAAAGGAACCCCAACTTTGGAAATTAGTAATTTGTAAAATTCAGCGGAAAGACCATCTGGCCCAGGAGATTTTAATAACTAAGCCTCATTTATTCCCTGCACTATTTCTTGCAACTGAATAGGGTGATTCAATGTAGTCAAGTGGTCTGTAGAAAAAGGGGGTAAACCAGCCGCTAGCAAATAATCCCCAATGTCTTCTGGATGGCCCTCATCTGTGGTGTACAAGGTCTGGTAATATTCTCTAAACACCTCACAGATGTCTTTCCCAGAGTCAACTAACCTCCCCTCAGATGTGGGATTAGCAGTAACACATTTAGTGCTTGTTCAGTTCCTAGTTGAATTAGCCAGAGATTTCCCCACCTTATTACCGTGTTGGTAAAATCTACACCTATAATATGCTCTAGGGTTTTCTTCGCCCTTTGGTGGAGCATCTCATTTAAAGCACTTGAGTCAACAAAAATGTAACTTTCGATTCCTTAGTAGGATGATGCTTATATTGCTGTTTGTCCTTATAGAGCTGTCTCTCCAACACTAATATAGCTGTTGTAGTTGCTTTATGTTTGGTTATGACATAAGAGATGATATCACCTCTCAAAACTATGTTTGCGGTCTCCCAATACATCACTGGGGAGCTATGATGTTCCTGATTATGAATACAATACTTATCCCACTTCTTTAAAAGATATTTGTGGAATGCCAAGTCATTATATAAATATCTAGGAAATTGCCAGGCATAAGTGGTATCCGCCAGGCGAAAGCCCTCAACATCGACCCAAACAGGGGCATGATCCAAAATCACCAGTGACCCAATTTCAGCAATTAAAGTTCTGGAAAAGGTCTCAGGATCCAGGAGAATATAATCAATTTGGGAATATGTATCATGCGCCCTGGAAACATGGGTGTATTCCCTAACCAAAGGATGGAGGGAACGCTAACCATCCACTAATTTTAAATTATTACATAAATAATCCACGCCTTTCCTCCAGTCGGCTTTCATGGATCCAATTGAGAGTCAAGTACACAATTTAGGTCTCCACCCAATATCAAAGAACAAGAACTGAAAGGGAGGAATAACTTTCCAACTGCCTAAAGAAGGAGTGATCATAAATGGTCGGGGCATATACAGTACAAAACACTATAGATTTTCCGAATCACAATCAAATACCTCCCCGCCTCATCAGCAATGATCTAAGTGTCCTGAAAAGGAACAGCTTTACCTACCAGATGTGCCATTCTAGCCTTTCGAGTCCGGACTGTGCCACATAAACTTTCCCCACCCATTGTCTACATAGCTTTTGGTGTTCCTTAGCATCTAAGTAGCATCTAAGTGAGTTTCCTGCAATACAGTCATTTGCTTTTTCCAGTGATGTAGAGCTTGTAAAACTTTATACCTCTTAACCACTAATCCAATACCCCGACATTGCAAGTTACACAATGGAAGCTACTAGCCATTACCCAGGTACCACCTGATATAAAGACCTCACCTTGGCTGCCATGATACCCAGTTAGCCAGGACTCCCCAGCCTAAGTCCCAGCTGGAACTCTCACAGGAACTGCCACTGTCCAAGAGAAACATGTAAGTGGAAATTCTGCTCACAGGGTAACGATCTCCCATCCCCCCTTACCCCTCCTCCATTCCCCCATCCCCCCAACCCCTCCTCCCACTCCACCCTTATCCTCCAATTAATCCCCAAAAATGCAATAGCAACTCTAACTCCAGCAGGCTCATAAATGAGCAAAGGGATACCTTGAATAACTGTGTCAGAGACCCACCGCCCACAATTTATAGCAAGCTTGGAGAAGAAAAATCAAAGCCTGCAAAACTCCCAATAAGGCTTTAGAACTGTAATAATAATGCAAAGGGAGTAACAGCAAAAGCTAATGAGGGAAATATTAGCATTGCTATTGAAACCCCAAGTCAAAGAAATCGCCCCCCAAAATGTATCAATCAGCTTCCGCAGCAGGGGAGAGTCGATCTTCCATTCCCTTCAGCCCGGAGTGAAGGAAAGCTTCTGCCTCCGCAGCCATTTCAAAAAAGTGCACTCCATTATTAAAGGTGACCTTCAATCGTGCAGGAAACTGAAGAGTGAATCGCACATGATAGCACACTTAGGGGGTCATTTTCTATGCAGATCGCACGCGATACCAAGATCGGGGCGGAGTCGGGGCGGCGTCAGCCCCGGAAGACGAGGAGTCAGGGCGGTACCAGGGATGACGCTACGAAGACTTTGCCAACAGCAAAAGGTACGCTTCTTTATCGCTGCCAGTTTCGCACCGAATAACTACACCTTTTATGGTGAGTTATTCGGCCTGACACCGGCTTTGCCCCCCCCCCCCCCCCCCCCCGCCCTCCATTACTGTGGGATTCATGCTGCCGCGGTGTTTTTGTAAATCTGCATCACTGATAAGATGGAACAAATATTTGCAAATGTTTTACGGTGAGTAGACACCACTGTGGAGTAGTCGGTGAAGAGCAATATTTTATGGCCATCATAGTCCAACACACGATGCTGTCGATAGTGAAATAAAAGCAGTTCCTTATGGCGAAAGTTTCAAAATTTTCGCTATTACGGGGCAGGCTTTATTCTGCCCATTTGTCTTAACTCCCAAACAATGCGCCCACTCTATCTGCAGAGCCCCGACCTCCCCCTTCAAGCTAAAGGTATGCAGCAGCCATGTTTCCAGCATGCTCCATAAGTCTCGATCCGGTATAGTTTCTGGCAAACCAATAAACCTCAAGTTATTCCGTCAGGAGCAGTTTTTGAGATCCTCAAGCTTATTATCAGATTTTCTCAGCAGTGTTTTAACCATGGCTAACTCTGATTCCAGCATTTGCACCCACTCTTCCACCACATTGATCCGCATTTCGGCTTCACTTATGCGGCAGATATGGTCCTGCAATAGGGCTTGAATATCATCAAAGTGGGAATGAAGCTTACCCAGCTTTTCATCCATCACTGATAAGATCACCGCGGCTAAATCTCCCGACTCAGTGTTTTGTAGACCGGGTGAGGGAGGATTGCCGGTAGCATCCACCATCTTGCTTCCAGTTAACTTGGGCTGCTCCTTGCGAATCGATTTGGAGGTCCATCCACAGCAGGTAAAAGCTCCTCAGACTTGATCCTCGTAAAGAAAAAATCAGGAGCAACACAAAAACGATCAAAGAAGAAAAAGTGTCGCAGCAGAAGAGCTGATCAAGATGGATGTGGGGAGTGGGGCCCCAGAGCAGCTGAAGAACGCCTTCACGCCCTTAGCATATCACATGACCTCCACTTAATATTAATTTATTCACTCCTTCATTTAATGTCGTTTGGTCCATTCACTGTCACATGTCAGTGTAAGGACCAATCCCCTTTCAGAAGGCTGTCCTGAAAGGGGATTGGTCCTTTCACTAACAAGTGTCAGTGAATAGGACCAATTGGGACAGCCCTGCCAGAGAAGGGTCCCTGTCTTAAAACAGCAAGCGCTGTTTTAAGGCAGGGACCTCAGAATGCACCATTTCAGGTAGAGGAAAACAAATTTAAGAAAGAAAATAATAGATTGGTGCTCCTCACAGAATGTTTGAAATGAATAGTGGAGTGCTTGTGGACAGCACATCAAAATTCTAAGTTTGGTGTGTGGCAGCAGTCAAAAAAGCAAATATAATGTTAGGAATGATCCGAATGAAATGGAGAATAACACATAGACTATCATACTGTCTCTGTAATGAGCCATGGTACAACCACACCATGAGTATTGTGTGCAGTTCTGGTCACTTCATCTCAAAAAAAGACATAGCAGAGCTATTAAATGTTGTGCCCGTTGGTCACAGATGGCTGCGACCTCTGCTGCTCACCTCTCTTTTCCCTGCACCAGCGATTCTCAAGGCCATGGTGGCCTCAGTCTGCAAACGCTGCTTTCCTCGGCGTTCCCGGGACAGCATGGGTGATCCCGTCCACCATCTTGAACCGGGGATTACCTAGGGCACGCACGCATGCACCAGGCCCGCTCTTATTCACGTCATGGCAGGAACCTCAGGGGCATCCCTCTGCATGATGTCACCCGCCAGTGTATTTAAACCATCCAGCCTATGCTTCCTACGAGTTAGCAAGAACTTCCTTCATGCTTATTCCAATCCTCGTGGAGACGCTTACTTCGCTACTCTGAACTCGTTCCTGAACTCCTGGACTTAGAACGCCTTAGGTACCCGCTCCTCGGGGACCTTGTCACGTTCTGGCTATCCGCTCCTCGGAGGGCCTTCCTGCCTAGAGATTCCATCTATCCTTGTTTGGGATCCTGTCTAGTTCAGCCTTGTGAGTACTCTGCTCGTTTCTACCATCTTGCTGAAGGAATCGCCGGTGTACCCCGTGCCTCGGGCCACTACCGTGCATCTCA
The DNA here is from genome assembly GCF_901001135.1 of Rhinatrema bivittatum. Taxonomy (NCBI): domain Eukaryota; kingdom Metazoa; phylum Chordata; class Amphibia; order Gymnophiona; family Rhinatrematidae; genus Rhinatrema; species Rhinatrema bivittatum. The sequence goes on along the minus strand of NC_042619.1, from coordinate 226,457,054 downwards.
GGTACATTCATCTACACTTCGGAGTGAGTACCATCATCTACTTTGCTCTGCTGACCTCCTGCATCTCTCTGAACTACTACTTGCAGATTCTCGGCATACCCCGCACTGCGGGTGTACTATCAGATCTACTCTGAGAGGTGTGTCATCAAGAGAGGAGTTCCTGGTGTACCCCGCTCTGCGGGCCACTACCAGGGATATCATCATTGAGCAACCTACTACTCTGGACTGTGTCTTAACTTCACTCGGTGGGTATTACTCACATTCCAGTCTAATAAAGTCTCTTACTTCTGTGTCTGTCTCAGCTGAGGCCACGCCTATTGTAGTGAGTCCCCACAGGGCTCCTCCCTGTGGGTGGAGTCAGCTCTCACTTCAATCCAGTGTCCACAGCCATACCAGATAATAACATTAAAGGTATAGAGAAGGGCAAGAATAATGATAAAGGAGATGGAACAGGTAATGTAGGTTAGGGATCTTCAGCTTGGAAAGAGATGGCCCAGAGGGGGACATGATAGAAGTTTATAACATCAGAAGTGGGCTATTATGGTAAATAAAGGACAGTTATTTACCCTTTCAAATAATACCAAAACAAGGGGGACAATCCATGAAACTAAACAACCAGCAGATTTAAAATAAATTAGAGAGAGAATTTTTTCATTCAGTGCTCACTCAAGCTGTGGAATCTGTTGCAAGAAGACGTGATCAAAGTGACTAGCACAGCAGGGCTTAAAAGAGGTTCGGACAAGTCCCTGGAGGAAAAGTCCATAAAACATTAGCCAGATAGACTAGGGAAAGCCATTGCTATCCTTGGGAGCGAGTTACAAGAAATAGTTTTTGGGATTTGCCAGGTACTTGTGATCCAGACTGGACATCATCAGAAACATCATGCTGGGCTCGATGGACCTCAGTCTGACCCCCCACATGGTATTTCTTATGTTCTTAATTCTTAAATAGGTACCTCCAATCCCTGAGTGTTGCATACCATCAATATGTCAGGTCATATCTGAAAGGAATATAAAAGGTATAAACTAATGAACTACTGATCTAATTTAAATAACATGAATTTGCTCCAAATTCTGACCAGCATTCTACACTTAACGACAGTTGCGCCTCCCGCAGCACTTTCAAGCTACGCACGCAGAGCCACACCACACGAATAGCAGCCCTGCCAAGTTTATTTAAAAAAACACACACACACACACACAGACATGAAAAACATTCTTGTGCCATCTGCGAAAGTCACTGAGTCACCTCCTCTCTCAACAAAAGCCTCCTACAGCACCAGCACGAGATGCAAAGAAATCATTACGCACGAGCTGAGTTACACAATGTACAAGTGAAAGTTTCATCATTAGCAGACAACAAAGGCAAGTGGGAAGAAAAGAACATCTTAGTCCATTAATCTTTAAATGCATTCGCTTTTTTTTCCCCTCTTAAAATAAACACTGGCGCGCTGCCTCGCCATTGTGCAAAAATAATGTGGTATAATAAAAGAAAAAAAAAGTAGCAGAAGCAAAATCTCAGCAATTATTACATTGCATTCACTAAAGAAGGTTTTTTTGTCCTTGATGTAGTACATTGAATTTGCTGTGTATTGTGTTGTATGGTAAAATCTACACCACCTTTGATAGATCCAAGAAATAGTTGAAAATAGCTATAATGTTTTTGGGTTTTATTAAATTTGTGTCCAGCAGTTTCCTCCTGCTTAGTAGGGCTTCCAGCTCAATCGGATCCGGTCTCGGCTGGTCCACAGCACCAATGAGCCTTCCATCGGAACTAGCCGGGAATTTTTTTCCCCTCTATTTCAGATCCCCTTCCAATTTACTTTAGGCAGGATCACAGCGGCAACAGACCTCTGTCAGGGGCCACGGTGCAAAAGCTCAACGACCAGGATCCCTTTGTGCAGAGCTCAAGTGAATAGACTGTTCCTGCAGAAAAATCAGATTCCTCTCGATCCTTTTACTGGGCCATCATAGGAATTATTCAGAGAGAATGCTGGGCATCAGCTTTAGAGACATCACATATCTCTTCTTTATGGGGGGTCATTTTCAAAGGAGTTACGCATGTAAATGTGACATACTATCGTAGCAATTTTCAAAAGCTATTTACTCGAGTAAAGTGCACTTACTTGAGTAAATCCTATGGACAATTCAATGGCATATATTGTAGCAATTTTGAAAAGCCCACTTACTTGAGTAAAGTGTATTTACTCGAGCAAAAACCAGTTTTGCTCGAGTAAATGCTTTTTAAAATCTACCCCTATGAGAGTAGTTTTCCAAGCCATTTGTGTGCATTAAATACTGTTTTATGCGCACAGTTGACTCAATATGAAATGGCCTTGGTATCATGTAGGTAGTGTGCTATTTCACCCGGTCTGTGCAGAGGCGTTACTTGGGAGGAGAGGGTGGAGCCTGGACAGAGTTAGGATCTCTCAGAGAGTCCCCACACAGGTTTAGCAGGTGAAACTTGCAAGGGAGGTTTTGCTGGCATAATTTGAAAATTGGTGGAGGTTTATGCGTGCAACAGCCTCCATAGATCTGCTACAAAATCACCACCCCATGTGCAGGTTCTCTCTTACAGTGTTAATGGACAGCTATGGCCTGATTCAGCCAAATTCAACATCTAGTAATATTTGTAGCATAAAGTCATTTGTTCCCTTGGCAAATTTTAAAAAATCACACCCTGTGTTATAAAAGAAGTCCTCGAGGCCTCGCCTGGCTCACAATAACCAAATAACCTCCCTTTAAAATCTGCTCTGGCTTGGACTTACCTAATGCATTTCTTAACTAGCTTTTGGGAGTTATATTCTCATCATCTGATCAAAATAAAATGACCTCATAAAGGGAGTGTAATTCCCAAACGTTTGGCCGAGAAATGTATTGTTATTTCAGTAAAAAGGAATCACCTTATATTTTTTAAATCGACCTTTTATTCCTGTACATTCAAGTGGGATAACACAACAGCCACGCTACTTTATTACAGCAGGCGTCACCCTCATCCGATATGCTGACATCATCAACACGTGGACTGAGGAGAAGAAAACCTGTCGAGCATGCTCGTGCTCTCCGTGAGCCCGACCCATGGGCAAGAAGACAAAAAATGTTTGCTCAGACTTCAGTCACCTCATGGCTTCGTTTAAATACAATCAAAGCTAAGTTAGGCAGGGCAAGCTCTAGAGGAATCACCTAGGGAAAAGGAAAAAATGGCGGGAAAATAGGATTCTCTCATTCCATGCAAGAACTAAACCCGCCCCTGCACCCCACCCCAATCATAATTATATGAAAATTAAAGACATTAGAGGTGAGTTACTATAGGAAAATCCAGAAACGGAACATAACGTATCCTCTCCATTGCACATTTTGCCTCACACTGGGAATCAGAGAGAGACACGCCTTTCACACACAACACACGCACCCAACCCCACCACCCCAATCATAATCATATGAAAATGAAAGACATTAGAGGTGAGTTACTATAGGAAAATCCAGAAACGGAACATAACGTATCCTCCCCATTGCACATTTTGCCTCACACTGGGAATCAGAGAGACATGCCTTTCACACACAACATATGCCCCTCCCCCCCTGTTTTTTTACTGCTTTGACCCTTCATTCTCTACTCTGCCTGGCATATTTGTAGTATTATTAAGAAAAGCAAATACAGAAAACTCAGTTTCAATTGGAAAGCACTGCAAGTGGTAGAATCTGGTGAGGTCCTCCATTAGTCTGGGGGCTTCTGACATATTTAATCAGTTTGGACAAAGTATGCATTTCTGGCTAATGCACTTTATACTCTTATCTGCTCAGGCTGCCTATGATAGATACGGTATGGCTTCATATAAGAAAATTCACCATCAGATCAGGAGGTACGGCCAAACCAAATTCACTTTACAAAAATATAAATAAACTTTAGAAGCTGCCTGCAGAAGGGATCATCACTTTAAGAAAAGTCGGTGACAGTCACAAGACCCAGGAATCCCAGTCCACTCCATACTAGTGTAAGCAATCCAACCACAGTCAGCAGTTTTTTGTTCTCAAATACCAATGTATTTCAGTTGGTCGCATCGCAAGCCATTGTCCTACTTCTCAAAATACTAAAGTATACAGCAGACGGTTCCAAATAATGCCCCAGGGAGGCTGTGTATGTCTACACTATGCCGTCAAACAACCAACACAGAAATGGACAGCATGCACAAGAAAAAGAAAATGGAATGGTGTTTTAGAGCACAAATTTGTCCATTTCATTGGACATGAGAACATTTTGTGCTCACAGCCCACAAAACATTAGAGAGAACACTTGTTCAAAGATGCTTTTTTTTGCCATCACCTTCAGTGCATTGGGATGGCCCTCACAGTGGCTTCCTTTGTAGATAATATAATTCTTTTGAATAACTATGGTGGGTACTACTTGAAGGGTATTCCATTGGCATTAAGTATATATTTACGTACACGATAGCCTTGACATAAAAAAGTTGATTGTTTTTATTGACCATGAATTGAAATGGGCCATTCTTAAACCTTGCTCATTATTTGGTCATTCACCCATGGGTGGAGTTTTTTAGCTCAATGAACACAATTTTTTTTTTTTGTTCCAATCACAGTAACAAGAACTTTTTCAGTGTCACATATGCATCAACTTCTAAGCTCAGGAAATACTGCCGCCTTCCTAGCTTGCTCTTAAATAATAATGCAGCTTATCAAGACAGACATGCTGGAAGAAATGTTGTCTGCTTAGAGCACGTCATGGCTTTTTACTACTGTTACAATCAATCCCTACAGGCAACAAGGAAATTAAAACAGCCTTTGCGCGACAGTAAAATGGCTTCATAAAATATGGAATTTCAACCCGTGAAGATCAAAGGCAAATGAAATTCTTCAAAAGCTTAGAGCCGGCAGGTAAGATAAAAGAGCTATATAAGAGTTTACGACAGTGTCAGATTATCAAGGGGAGGAGAAGAGCTACCTACCTGAAAGCATCAGTTATGCCAACATCTGTATATTAGAATGAGAAACAGAATAAAATGGAGGAGATTAAACAGCACCAACTGATTTCCAAACTAGTAGAAAGTAAATACTGAAGAACATTCAGTTCCCCTCCTCCTCATATTTTCCACCCAATAAATTCAAATCACACCGATGGCTAACGTGGGAGCATATAATTAACTCTTCTACTTTCTCAATGTAATAATGCAGGCTATCAAAGCAAACTTCAGCAAACAGGGGCAATGAATTAGAATCAGAAAGGTATTTTGGAAAGAAATGGAGAGGTATTTTATTTACAGGTTTTATATACCATAATAATGCCACATTTGTGTTCACAGCAGTTTACAACATAAACATTATTTGAAAAACAACATCACATTATCCTGAAATCGGAATCAATTAAAAGCAGATAAAAATAGAAAAGTCTTCAAATTTTTCCTAAGCATCTTATATTCCAATGTTGTCCATAATTCTAACAGCAATTTATTCCATAAGACTCATTTGAGAAAATGCATGACATGAAATTCTCTTTAAGTGCATTTCATTCGCTCCAGGCAGCAACAAGGGTTGCTGATTCTCTGACCGAACTTTATACACTGGACAATATATTTTTACAAGATCTTTCAAATACATTTGCCATATATAATTCGATGAGTCAAAGTTCAAATCTTAAACTGTATCTGGTACTGTTGCGACCGTCACTTCCTGACTGCTTCACTCCGCCTACCTTTCCTTTCTTGCGGCTCCTCCTGCTCTTCACAGATGCCTGGATGCCACGGCGTCCGCCTGCCGTCCTCTCCGGTGTCCCCGGACCGGCTTGGGCGCTGCCTCCCGCTATGTCCTATAGGTACCTTAGGGCGCGCGCGCTGCGTGTCCCTCATTCATATTTCCTCATTGGCGCGTTCCTCAGGGGCGTCCCCCTGGGATGACATCACGCTGCCCGGATATTTAAGCCTATGCTTTATTGCTAGCCGTTGAGTTAGCAAGTGTGAGTCTATGGATGGGATTTGCTCTCCGTACCCAGCTACTCTGCCTTCCAACTTCCATTGGACTCTTTCTGCTAACGGGGTACCCGCTCCTCGGGGGCATCTTTTGTTTCTTTCAGGTCACTATCAGGGAACCGGTACTCGCTCCTCGAGGGCCCATGTTCCCTGACCCGCTGCCTGCATCTATCTTCTCTTCTACTTGGAAGAATTCACTACAGACACCATCAGTGAGTACTACTATCATCCACTCCTCAGAACTGTCTCCCTGGAACCAGGTACCCGCTCCTGGAGGGCCTTACTCCGTTCCAGCGCCAGTACCATCTCTTACGTGGAACCGCTGTGTGAGTACTTTGCCAACAAGTCTCTCTGTTTCCAGGGATCTGGTACTCGCTCCTCGAGGGCCAGCTCTCCCCATCTCAGGGCTTCTCCATATTTGGGACTCTGTGAATGTTCTATTGTACTCACTTTCTCAGTTCTCTCCACTACAGCACTGCTACCGGAGGAACCGCTGTTTCAGCACCCTGAGGAATACAAGCCCAGCCGGGCTACATCTTCTACTCACTACTGCCACCTCTGGTGGCTTCTCAAACTGTCTAAATAAAGAACTATCTGTGTTTGTGTGTCCAGAGCTGAGCCTGACCTGTGGCCCCTCATGGGACTTCCCCCTGTGGGCGTGGTCAGTTGCCACAGTGTCCAAGGGTCCACCCAAACCTCACTAACTCTAACAGGTATTCAATTGGAAGCCAATGTAACTGTCTAAGTACTAATAATCTATATCCCTCTCCGCTTGTGATGAGAAATCCAAATGTAAATGTATTCCCAAAATTCCGTGCTCTCATCTACAAAAAAAGTTCTGAATGAACTGTCCTATTTTTATTTTCAATCAATTTTAATAAAATATATTGAAGAAAGAGGTAAGTTTCATATTACTGGTGCATGCCTCCACGGCCTTGCGCCCTTCTTGTAGTATAATCATTAACTTGCCTCCTTCCTCCTTTTGTCCTTTTTATTTGTTTTATAAATAATTTTAATGTGATATCTATATCAAAAATTTTTTTTTAAAAAACAATTATAATCCCCACTTTGCATAAACAGGATAATACAACTTGTATTTTTTCTTTTGCTTTCAATATCGTTTTAACTTTCATTGAATAGCTAAATTCTTTTATCCCTATGCTCATGGAAGGTTATACTTCAATCTCCATTTTGTTTATACGCCATCAACTTTAAATATCCCTAAAGGGGTTTAATGAACGCCAAGTTCTTATATGTTAGACTGCCACTGTCCAAATAAAACTGTTGAAGAGATAAGTCTTCAACAGTTTTATTTGGACAGTGGCAGTCTGAAAATAAAAATAGGACAGTTCATTCAGAACTTTTTTTGTAGATGAGAGCACGGAATTTTGGGAATACTGTCTAAGTACTGACATTACATGATCCATCAATTAGCATCCTGTAACTAAATGGGCTGCAGTATTCATTAGCAATCGTAACGCTTTCATATAGCATTTTGGCAAACCAATATAAAGGCCACTGCAGTAGTCTAGACATGATAGTACATATGATTGTATTATCGTTCTAAAATCATTCCTGACCAATATATATTTCAATTGCCGTATCTTTCTTAATTTACAAAAACATTCTTCACAACTATTTGAGGTTGTCAGTGCATGGAGAATTCTGAATCTAACAATACCCTTAAATCTCTAACACATTCAACCTCCATTACTTTTCCCACCCCCCACCCACCCCCCACCTGTAATGAGAGCTCCCGTCCTGACCTTCCAAATACAAAAGAAATCATCTCAGATTTTTTCATATTTACTAATAAACTATTTTGGCTCAACCAACTAGTAACATTATTTATTACCACATAAAAATGAAAAGCTATGCCCATCCTTTGCAACAAAACACACAATGAGAGCAGATAAATATAGCTGGTTTGAGAAAGGATTAGAATTAGAGGAGATACATTTTTTTTCAGAAGTTAATTATCCTATAATAGATTTTTATGTTTGGGAGGGAGGAGGAAGAATTGAGGTTTAAGTATAACCAGAAATTCATTTAGGGCGTTATTTGCTAGATGGATGAACCCAGACTGGTGGTCTGCTATTCGTTATGTCTTGAGTTCCAGTTCCAGAACAGTATTTAGGTAGGAGATGCACAATAACCTCAGTATCTGCACACAGGTCTAGCTTTCAGGCTATCCACAATAAATATTCAAGTAGTATATTTGCATATATTCAGTCAGAGAGCCAGGTTACACAAACAGAGGAATCCGTAAGATGTCAGCAGAGAAGGACCAACCAGAGGTTATTTTTTGCCAATGTGATGGCTGCCGCAGACCCTACCTGACTTCTGGTCTCCTCCTTCCCTTACCCTGGTAATAAAGTTCCTTTTATGTAGGCATAGTCAAGGGACATGGTATATGTTGAGATATATTGTGACTGCTATTCTGTACTCCGCCTTGAACAAAACATTTTGGAAACATGGCAGAATATCAGGATTTTTAAATAAATAAAAATATCAACAGAAAATAGAGAACCCAGAAGCTTTCTAGTGGCAAGGAATGTTCTGAGTATGCAAGGGAAAGATGTTTGGTGTGTACGTGGAGCGAAGAACAGAAGTCTGGGTGCTGAGACAGCGTGTGGTGTGCGAAGGAACTGAGAAACAGAGAATCTCTTGGAAGAATGGAAGAGGATGACATGTCAGGCTCCTGGTGAAGGACTATGCAACCACGCTAATCATGAGGAATTTCCTATCACAAGGAGACATGGAGCCATGAGTAGTAATGGGGATCCTCCTACAGAGTAAAATAAGGAAAACAGATCACCGTAGTAAATTCTCGGTGAGGAAAACCTTAAGAGTAAAACTCAACAGCCAGAAGAGGGATCCAAAACTTCCAAGAAGGCAGGAAATAAACAACATGATTTAAAGTCCTTGTGCTTGACAAGCTAACTAGAAACAAACTTAAGGGGATCTCTCAGGTGAACTGTGAATTTTAAACCCAGCTAATGGCAGAAAAAGATCAAAAATTGGCTCATCCAGCCTAAGAACATAAGAAGTTGCCATACTGAGACAGACCAAGGGTCCATCAAGCCCAGCATCCTGTTTCCAACAGTGACCAATCCAGGCCATAAGAACCTGCCCAATTGCGTTCTTCCACTTTGGCTAGCTGAACATATACATTCCCCTACTCGCTTGGGTGTCCCTTTTGGGTGACAGCGCTAGCTGGGCCTCAGGCTACATGGGAAGAGGATTGGCCCGAAGCACTGCTGCTTCCTTTCTTCTTCCACCAGCCTTGATCAGTGGTGGTATGTGGCTAGCAGGGGAATGGGGCAGAATGCGGGTTCCATGCTTGGGCCCCCCCTTCCCCTGCTCACTACATCAGAAGGGAGGAGGTTCCACTCTTCAGCTCCACCACAGGCCATACTGGGAGGAGAGACTGCTCCACTCGTCAGCTCCTACACGCCACATCAGGTTGAGGGGTACAAATCCACACTCTGGTCCCGAAAGAGCGCCAAGGAGGGTCAATTGTGGGTGCTGGGAGTATTGTCGGGCTGGGCTGTGTGGATGTCAGTGCTGGGATTGTTTTGGGGAGGGGGGGGGGATATATTAGAACTGGAAAATGTACCGAGCAGTAGCACCCACACCATGAATATACCGACAAACACTGAGTTTCAGTGCCTTAAGTAAGTCCTAAATAACTGGAAAATAAATGCCTACATTTACCATTTATGAACACCTATAAAATAGAAATCCTACATATGTCCCAGGTGGTTCCAGTCATTGTTATTGCTTCAGCCATCACAAAGCTGTGAGTGGTACTGTGAATACTTAAAGAGATACTGATCATACTGATGCTCAATCAACATTTAACATTTTCTCTCATCACAACTTCATGAGTAGTATCACACACTTGCATGGCTATAATTAGGTTTCAAAATATCCGAGTATTTCATTTTTAAATTGCATAATTATTGATATTTCTATTTCTCTATTTATATTTACACCACTTTTCCTTAAAAAGTCAATACACGCCTCTTACTGCTACAGATAACATTCAGCCAAGCACAGAGGAGAGGAATTAACACATCAATGGGAAAAAATGCACTTATTTATGCCTATGGACAGAAGACGTGTGATTCCTCTTATTTTTTCAGTTAGTATTTCCCCTAATAGAAAAATAGGAAAAGACAATATCAGACATTATGTCCATATTATCTTCCTAAGAAAATATGACGATATCCCAGGTGCGTTAAAATTAGAAAGGCAAAGACAGATAGAACATGAAAAAGCTATAAAAAATAAATACGGTTTTGATGACTGCCTAATTGCATCAGTTTACATTTTCAGATCTAGATGTATAATAAACTTTTAGGATACTACATTTGCCCGTTGGGGCTCGGGATATTGCAGCAGCAATTAGGGATGTGCAGAGCAAAATTTTATGTTCATATTTTTTATGTCCGAAAGGGGGTCACGTGACGTCGCGTCTGAGTGACGTCACGTCTGAGTGACGCGGCGCCACGTGATTCCCGGCTCGTTCGCGCCGGACGGCTCGTTCGGCCCAAAAAGAACTTTTGGCCAGCTTGGGGGGGTCAGGAGGCCCCCCCAAGCTGGCCAAAAGTTCTTTTTGGGCCGAACGAGCCGTCCGGCGCGAACGAGCCGGGAATCACGTGACGCCGGCGTCACTCGACGTGCCGCCGACGTCACATGCTTCTCGCCAAGGATTGCAGAAATGGCGTCCTCACTCCTCGCTCCATCACCAGGGAGTTGTGGTAAGTCGGGGGGGGGATTAAGGAGGGTGAGGGGGTTTATATTTTTATTTTGGCTCAACAATCGCGATTTCCCACATATCGAACATATCTATGTTCGATATGTGGAAAATCCGATCGTTTATGTCGAATCAATTTTTTAAGTAAAAAAAAAATATGAGTTGCGTTTTACTAATGCGGTCAATCCGAATGCACACCCCTAGCAGCAATGTTCACAGTTCCTGTGTGGAGGGCACATGGTCGTTGTGTTAAGGGATTTAGAGCCTGTGATGCAGGGTTCTGGGTGGAAACCTGGTGCACTGCTCCCAGTCGCAGGACCGTTGATGCAATGGCCAGACCAGGAACAGTTGGAGGGAGGCAGAACAATGATGTAACAGTGAATTAAAGATAAATATTCAACAAACAAGGGAAGCCTCATTCGGCGTTTAATAACTTTGTGCTGAGCCAAGTACGTGCTTGGTTTCTGTGTTGAGATTTATTTTGTCATCGAACTGTTGCGTGTGGGCCTGACCTGCGGCTGAATCAGTAGCATGGAGGATCAGTATTTGGATCCCCTTGTCCACTGGCGTGAGAAGCCTGGGAGTGCAGCACACTGCCTTAGTAAAAAGAAAAACTGACAAAAAGCATTAAAATAATCTGTTATTGTACAGACTTTACTATGTCAGTTTTGACTGCAGTCATGCCATATTCAGTCTTTACCTTCCAGAAAATCGGATTAAAAATGTTTTAGTAAAATGTGGTATTTAAAGTTGGGACAGTTAGCTGATGAAATGTCTTCCATATGGGGGGATGGGGGCATGGGGTGGGCTTGGGGGGGGAAGGGAGAGAATTCTGGAATCTAGAAGGCGCAAAATGCTAAAGACTTACACGCACACAGGAAAATGCCAACAGACATTGGAAGGTGCATTGAGCTAAATATCTCTTGTAGCTTCAGACTTCACTTTGTTGGTAAAAGATGAATCTCGGGATATCAGATCAGGAAGAGTCTTCTCAATTACCAGATAGTCTTAATGTGGTGGCTCCCTAACCGGCCCTGGTGATCCCACAGCCAGCTGGGTTTTCAGGTTATCCACAATGAATATGCATGCATACATTTGCATACATTGAAGACTGGTATATGCAAATTTCCCTTTACACAATCACAGCAGATAGCCTGAGAAACCGACAGTGGGTTCACCTGCTCAGGTACAAAACGCACTGACTTAACAGATGTGGGCACAAGACCAGCATGATCCCGAGGGCTTGGAAAGAGATTTATCCTTCTTTGCTGAACCAGGTTAAACAAAAGTAGCTCCCCCAGGAGGGAAGAGATATTTTAACCACAGAAGGCTTTGAGTTTTTTTTCGCCTCTGCTCCGTTTTTCTCTGCCATGCTCTCTGCCCGGGAGACTCAGGGGATCCTCAACGGCCCACAGACTGGAGAAATGCTTCCTACAGCAAAGCCTGCTGGCCGATAGGGGCCGTCACAGTACTGTCAGTAGTCTACACTCCCTCCCTGAGCCTGAGCCCAAACAGGCCCGATCGGCTGGAGGATCAGAATCCAGATCAGAATGCAGCACTAAGGCCTGAGCTATGGGTTCAGCCCCCAGTGTTTTAATATTCTGACAGGGATGCAAATAGCCTCCCTTTTCCTGAACTAAGAAGGATAAAGGGAAAAAAAAAGGATGTTGCTACAATCACCTGATCGATAAAAACAAATGTTTTAACTATTGCTCACACAATTTTGCCCAGAGACAAATTGCAAACATGGAAGATTATATCCACCAGAGCTGAAAATTCACCAACTCGTCTCCTTACTGAAGAAATCGCAGCCAAAGAAACAAGCGCCAACTTTCAGGAAAATAATGTTGCGCTCGGCATGGGAGGGACTTATTAAGCTCTCAGGCCTGTGCAGATCACTGTATCTTCAAGGGGCAATGAGACTGCAGCCTTTTAAAAATGTGCCCTTACTAGGCCGGCCTGGCAGCTCAGGTGGTACGGGCTGGGGCTGGGTCGGCTGGGGCTGGGCGGTAGTGCTCAGAGCCCGTGGGGAAGAGGTATTCGTGGCACTTGCTGAAGGGTGACATCTTGTGGCCAAAATCGTGGTCCATGATGGCAGGATTCTAGAGGGAGTCCTGGTGCATGGCCCCTGGCCCAGGACCATCATGGCAATGACCGGACTAGATGTGCTGTGGGGAGACATAAAATAGGGCAATAAAATCCCCGAGCAGTGGCGTAGCGAGGGGGGGGGGGGGGGGGCGCCAGGCTACAGGGAGCGCCAAGGGGGCAGGGGATCTCATCCTGCCCAAAGAAGAAAAGGCTCTACAGCCGCTGGGGGCACCTATCCCGCCTGGCAGCAGAAGAGGAGGAGGCCCGCAGCCGCCGGGGGAGCCCATCCCACTTTGCGGCTGAAAAAAGACTGCATCAGCGGTTGGGCCGCGTGGCTGAAGAGAGGCTGTATCGGAGGTCGGGCCGTGCGGCTGAAGAGAGGCTGCATCGGCGGTCGGGCCGTGCGGCTGAAGAGAGGCTGCATCAGCGGCTGTGCCACGCAGTTTAAGAGAGGCTGAATCGGCGACTGGGATATGCAGCTGAAGAGAGGAGCAATAGTAAACAGCCTGTGTGGTCAAGGACAAGAGTCATGTTTGCTCACAAGGAAGAAAATGGAAGCCTCCTGCTGCATGGAAGCCCAAGAAGAAAGCTGCTGCTGCCTGCACCTAGAAGGGACAGGAAAAAACGAGCGTATGTGTGTAAGCATGTGTGAGTGTGTGTGTGTGTGTGAGAGCATATGGGGGAGGGGGCGCCAGGCTGTAAGATTTGTCTGCTGCAGCCACCAGAGGATCCCATCCTGCCTGGCAGCAGAGGTGGAGGGGGCCCGCAGCTGCTGGGGCAGCCCATCCTGCCTGGTGGCAGAAGTAGAGAAGGCCTGTGGCCCAACTGAAGGAGAGGGACTGGAGCCAGAGCCCCCATGCGTGCGCACGAGTGCGCGTGTAGAAGAGTTGGTAGAGGCAGTGTGTTTATGTGTCTAGAACATAAGAAAATGCCATACTGGGTCAGACCAAGGGTTCATCAAGCCCTGCATCCTGTCTCCAACAGTGGCCAATCCAGGCCATAAGAACCTGGCAAGTTCCCAAAAACTAAGTCTATTCCATGTTACCGTTGCTAGTAATAGCAGTGGCTATTTTCCAAGTCAACTTAATTAATAGCAGGTAATGGACTTCTCCTCCAAGAAGTTATCCAATCCTTTTTTAAACCAAGCTACACTAACTGCACTAACCACATCCTCTGGCAACAAATTCCAGAGTTTAATTGTGCGTTGAGTGAAAAAGAATTTTCTCCGATTCGTTTTAAATGTGCCACATGCTAACTTCATGGAGTGCTCCCATGTGTGTGTGTATGTGTATGTGTGTGTGTATATGTGTGTGTGTGTGTGTGTGTGTGTGTGTGTAGGAGAGGGAGAGGAGCCAGCATGTGTACGTGTGTGGAAGAGATGAAGAAGAGCCAGTGTGTGTATGTATGTGTGTGGAAGAGAGGGAGTGGAGCCAGCATGCATGAGCCTGAGAGAGTGTAAGCCAGTGTGTGTGTGAGCCTGACAGAGAGGGAGCCAACCAGCTTGTGTGAGTCTGTGACTGTGAGTTTTGAAAGAGTGTTCATGTGGGTCTGTGTGAGCCTGAGAATGAATGTGTGTGTATGAGGAAGGAGAAAGTTTGTACACCTCCCTTCCCTTCCCACTACTCCACGACAATCTCAGGTTGACCAGAAGTTCCCAGGTATGGAGAGTGAGTGATTGTTTTTAATCCTTATTGATTTTATTATGAAATGTTATATTGGTATTTAGGAAATTTAAAAAAAATACATGAGTTTTTAATTATTGGATGTTATTCTGTTCATCTGCTGTTTTGAAATATTAATTCTTTTTTTATTAATATGGTTTTACTATTATGATTGATGCTTTATATTTCTTGATTTTATTGTTTCTGAGGAATGATGATGCTTTGGTTATTCCACTGGTGCACTACATACAGAGTCTGACTTGTTGCGGTTTCCAGTTCAGTTTATGACTGCACTTTTCCATTTATACTTTATGACACTTTATTCTATGTTTGATGAGGGTCTGTCTGTGCTCTGCATGTGTGATTGAGGTTAAATATTCTGCTAATGTGTCGTTTCTATGCAGGGATCTATAGAAGCTTGGTTTGTTCTGTATACCTTATAGGAGATATATTGGTGTTTTAGGGCCTGGTGTAATGTTTGCAGGGTCACCTTTTCAAACGGTTGTAACTGTCTGCATGCTGTCAGTTAGTGCTGTTTTGGATTGTGAGGTTTTATTAATTTGCAATTGCAATTTAGTTTGCTCGTTTATGGCTTTCTGAGAACCAAGCCCACACCCAATATGCGTTACAATAGTCCTAATGCTATACGTGTTCCCAGTGTCTTTTTAGCTTTTATGCAGGGTTTTCTGGTTGATACCACAGCAGTGCATGTAAATACAATACAGGTGCTGTTGTGATATTTTTATTTCAAAAGATTGTACTTTGGGCGTCCTTTTTCATGCCAAATCTTTTATTATAAATGCATCATTTGAAATTGTGTGGGGAGAGGGCCGTGGTGGGGGGAAGGCTGGGCATAAAGCTGTAAGATTCACTTAGGATGCCTAATACCACCCCCCCCCCCCCCCCCACCCCGGACTGACCCTGATTAGAAAAAGAAAACAAAATGTAAAAAAAACCAAAACAAAAAAAAAACCCAGAATGAGGAAGGGCCAGCAAAAAAGTTAGCACCAGCCCTGCCCAGTGGTACCCTGGGGTGACGTGTTGGCTGGGTTCCCGCCCTTCCCCAGTGAAAAGAGACCCACCCAGTGGTGCCACGTGGTGATGTGCTGGTGGATGATGGTGAGGAAGAAAGGGGGGAGGGGAGGTGCAGGGGAGACAACGCAAATTCATTGGTCCCCAGGCGCCGGGGACCCTCGCTGCGCCACTGTCCCCAGGTAGTGCTGAGCGAAGGCTGAAGGCACCAGATCCCAGCCGTGATGCCAAATGGGCTGGAAACTCAAAAGAAGCAGGAGGAAACTGCCGGCTCAAAGAAAAGAAGAAAGCCCTTTCCCTGAAGATGGCAGAAATCACTACAGCACACACAGTTTCTCTTCCGAGCATCAGCTTTGAAGTCTGCCTCCAGGAAACACGCGTGTCATCCTGGTACCGCAGACACTTCTGAAGTATTTCATCATTTCTAAGCACCAAAAAGTAAAAAAATAAAAATAAGAAAATTATAGAACATAAAGCAAAAAAAAAAAAAAGGTGCAGGTTTCTTTAGAAATCTGGCTACAGACAACATTTCTCGAGGGTGCTCCGGGTGTGCACATATCGTCTGTGCAGATCTGCATCTTTCTATGGTCCATGAATTCGCACTATTAGGGTGGAATATTCAGAATCCCTAAAATATGCTTTCACCTGGAAGCTGCCTCACAGAGGGTAATTTCAGAACTCCCCACACAGCAGGAATGCAGACGCAAACGTTTAGCAAGGATTCCCAAAGCGAATGTATGCACGTAAGTTTGCTTAGAAAATTCATGGGTAAATGGTCAGGCATATGCACAGAGATTCCCTGGGTGTAACATCACACCTCCTCCCTCTCTCTTTGGGAAGGTGGAACTTCCACGCATGCCAACTCCCCCCCCCCCCCAGCTCCACCCTCTCCCCTATTCTGGGTTTGCAGAATCCGGGGTTACATGCACACTCTTCCCTGAGCAAAGCTCCAGCCCATTCTTTAACAGCTATTTAGGAGCACAAAACCAGGATTTAGGCATGTACAGGGGTTTGGAAAATTAGCCCCTGAAAAGCCAAATCACCAAACCAGAAGTATAATTTTCCAGAGCACTAAGGGGTGGATTTTAAAAGGTACGTGCGGATTTTATAATATGTGCGCGCCGGCGTGCGCATGTTATAAAATCCTTGGGCCGTGTGCCAGTGGCGTAGCCACGGGTGGGCCTGGGTAGGCAGGTGCCCACCCAACTTAGACCCAGGCCCACCCAACTGGCACCGGAACTGCAAGGCTGTCGCGGGATCGCATCCCCGCGACAGCGAAGAAGAGAACCCACGCCTCGCGCGCCATCACGGCACACATGGGGAAGCGCTGCTGCGGCCATATGCCCAACCGGTCTTCCTGTTCGGGGGGGGGGGAGCGGAAGCGCGCGCGCAGCTTCCGCTTCCTCCCCCCCCAATGCAGGAAGATCAGCTGCCTCTCCTGCTGCCACCCGTTCTCCTGCTATCTTCGGACCAAACGGCCCGCCGAACTTCCTGTTTGGGGGAGCGGAAGCGCCGCACACAGCTTCCGCTTTCTCCCCCAAAGCAGGAAGATCAGCTGCCTCTCCTGCTGCCACCGGCCTCCTGCTATCTTCGGGCGTCGGGCCGTACTGCCCGCCGATCTTCCTGCTTGGGGGGGGGGAGGAAGCGGACGTTATGCGCTGCGCTTCCGCTTCCCTCCCCCCCCCCGACAGGAGGTTCGGCGGGCAGTACGGCCCGAGGCCCGAAGATAGCAGGAGGCCGGTGGCAGCAGGAGAGGCAGCTGATCTTCCTGCTCTGGGGGAGAAAGCGGAAGCTGTGCACGTGCTTGAATGTGTATGTGTGGATGAGAATGGGAGTGTGTGTGGGTGAGAATGGAAGCTTGAATATGTGGGTGAATGGGAGCTCGAATGTGTGTATGTGTGGTTGAGAATGGGAGCCTGGGTTTGTGGGTGGGTGAGAATGGGAGCTTGAATGTGTGTATATATGGGTGAGAATGAGAGCCTGGGTTTGTGTGGGTGGGTGAGAATGGAAGCTTGAATATGTGGATAAGAATGGGTGCTTGAATGTGTGTATGTGTGGGTGAGAATAGTACCTTAAATGTGTATATGTATGGATGAGAATGGGAGCTTGAATATGTGTGGGTGAGACTGGGAGTCTGGGTTTATGTGTGTGGGTGAGAATGGGTGCCTGGATGTGCGTCTGTGTGTGCATAAGAATATAAGCCTGGGGAGGGGTGAGAAAGTGAGAACTTGAATGTGAGCTTGGGGGGGGGGGGGGAGAGCATATGAGAGTGACAGCTTGAGTGTGTGAGAGGGAGTCTGTGAGAGAAAGCGTGTATGTGTGTGTGTGTGTGTGTATGTGGAAGGGAAGAAGACAGTAATAGAAGAAAGACACTGAAAAGGAATTAGGAAATGAGCTATAAGGGAAAAAATGGGAAAAAGAGACCAGGACCAACTGATTAGAAAAATACAAAGATCAGACAACAAAGGTAAAAATATATATCTATATTTTGAGATGTTAGCAATTTAAATATAAGCAACACAACCGCTCTCTCAAAATTTATGGACAGGTAGGAGCCGTGTATAAAATCGTAATAATAAGAAGGCTAAAGTACCACAAATCACCGTGAATTATGTTTGTATCATTAAGTAAACCTCATACTTAGGCGTAGATGTGAATGCTATGCTGCATAATTTGGCATTATTTATCAGTAAAAAAACAACTAGTAGACCTGCATGCCTACAGCCCACCCATGTTAACCTTGTGCCCACCCAAAAATCAATTCTGGCTACGCCACTGCCGTGTGCACATGCGCACCGGATTTTATAATCCTCGCACGCATGTGTAGGCAGCGTGCACGGGGGGGGGGGGGGGGGGGATTTTGAGTAAATTACATAAGGCGACAAAATCGGGCCTTCCCCCGTTCACTTCCAGTCCTCACCAATTAACAAGCGGACTGGAAGGAAACTTCCTTCCTCCCCTCCCTAAATTCCCTCCCTCTTCCCCTCTCCTTCCCACCCCCTAAACGCTTCCTATCGATCCTTATTTTTGTTTTTGGACTTACTTCAGGGCCGGAACTGAAGTAAGTTGCATGTGCCTGCTGGCTGCTGGTGCACAGGTCATCGGGACAGCGTACAATGGCACTGTCCCAGCCTGCCCCCCCAGCCCTGCCCTGCCCCCGCCCCTTTGGAGAGGCCCAGCACTTGTGCATGTACCGGGGTTTACGCGCATGGCGCATGCAAGGCCCAGCCACGCGCATATACCCCCGGTTTTACGCGCACAGGCCTTTTAAAATCTGGGCTTTAATCTGTAGGGAAAACTGTTTTGCCTACAGAACTGGTTTGTTCTAAAATTGCCTGCAGTATTCACTGCCTGCAATATTCACGTGTTCCTCGGGGCAGAATTGGAGAGGGGTTTGCAATAATGGCGCATACTTATGAATTTTAAAAAGCACGTGTGTAAACTTTCCCCAAAGAAATTTGCTGTGTGCATTTTAGCATGTGGAACTGTGTGCGTATAGATTTGGTGCGATAACTTTCAAAGCAGACTTACAATGTGTTCTGTCCCCAGCAGTGGGTACATGTTGGCATCTGTATATACATTGCAGTTTAACTATGTCTAGTGCAGTCCTTATTTGTAACCCATGATAAAATCCTGTGAGCCCTGCCTTTAAGGGGAGCTTTGCCTTTAAGAGAAACTCCCTCCCCCCTGCTTCTCTCATTGGGAAGGGTCTGCATGCTCTCTCAATCTAACCTGAGTCTTCTTAAGTGCCTTATTGTCTCAAGGAACTGCCCTTCATGCTCCTCCCTGCATCACATGGATCCTAGGCTCACTACCACTGGATCTCACCCTCACCCCCAGCTTGTGGGGACGTTTCCTTTAGTCAGTCTAAGCCAGGCAGCTTCAAAGCCATAAGTGCCTGCGACCTCTGTAATACAATTAGCTTTTTTATATTTCTTCTCACCGCTTTAATTCTAAAGACTAATCAGCTTCAGAACCCCTTGTCTTCTCACCCTGAATCCCAAGAAACTCCATCTCCCTTCTCCTGCCTATCTCCAGCTACAAAGAACTCTGCCAGAGGCATATGCATTTGAATGCGAATAATTGAAAGTAATGGAAAATTATCTGTACAATAAATAATTTCAAACTTAAAAGATCTTTGCCTGAAGACTGATTAAGAAGAAAAGTTAGCTGTCTGGAGGAGGGAAATTTGTGTATTTCTTATTGAGCCAGCACACAATGCACAAGTCTGCTTTGAAAATTGCTGCTGCAGAATGTTACAAAATAACTCTTTCAAGAGCTCCAGAGTCAGGTAAGAGATTTGGCCTTGATATATTGCGTCTTGGCAGCCGAATGGGAGAAGGAATGGCCTGCAGGATTAGCGTAATGGGCTAAAAACCAGGAAAACTCAGCATTCAAATCCTACTTCTCCCAGCAACAATGCTTGTGACCTTGGGCAAATTATTTTATCTCCCGCTGCCACAAATAACACCTAAGTTAAGTTTCAAAGGAGTTATGCGCATAAAATTAGTATACATGCTGTTTTATAATCAAAAGTACGTGTGTATCTTCGATTTTACGCACACGTTTACATGTGCAAGTAGGGGTGTCCCACGGTAGCGGGCCTTCGGAGGCCTCTGGCCACACCCCCGCCCCACCTCGGACCGCCCCCTCCCCGCCCCTTTTTTCAAGCCCCGGGACATACGCGCTTCCCTGAGCTTCTGCGCGTCGCCGAGCCTATGCAAAATAGGCTCAGCACGTGCAGGAGCGGGTTTTCGGGGTTACGCGCGTAATATACGAGCGTAACCCTTTGAAAATCCGCCCCTATGTGCGCCCATGTTTACAAAACAGGCAGAAAACGTGCGAGCTTTCAATCCACTGCGGGACATTTGCGAGACCAGGAATATACGCGCATATGTTGGAGATGGATGCGTATTTTGTAATCTATGTGGACTAGAAACGCACAGGTTATAAAATACTATATTGATCTCTACATGCCCATAAATGCGCGCATATGGGGCTGTGCCGAATTGTTTGAAAGTGATCCCTCATCGATTGTGAGCTGTTTGGGGCAGGGATTTATAATATCTGAATACTAATAATGCTGTAAGCCACCTTGAGGTGGAAAGGCAAATTTATTATTTTGCATATAGGTTTATCTTAATTTCAAATACCTATGGCCTTCTTGCCACCAGAATGCGTTTTAAGAGTACATACAGTATATAACTGCCATAAGTGTATATTATGGAACTGGCTGTGTGTATAAATCACCAGTGCGCTGTATGGAGAGTATTTATACCCTGAGAAGTATTTTGATGCAGTGAAATTTGACCAAATACAGTGGTCAGAGAAAATGAGAATTTCCTTAAAAGGTGACTGACCTTTTTACTGGTGTACACTGTGGGGCAGATTTTAAATACTTGCATGAACAAAAGTACACTGGATTTTATAAGATACGCGCGTAGCCGTGCGTATCTTATAAAATCCGGGGTCGGCGCTCGCAAGGGGGTGCACATTTGTGCAACCTGCGTGCGCCGAGCCCAGCGCGCGCTGCCTGTTCCCTCCGAGGCCGCTCCGATTTTGGAGCGGCCTCGGAGGGAACTTTCCTTCGCCCTCCCCCCACCTTCCCCTCCCTTCCCCTACCTAACCCACCCCCCGGCCCTATCTAAACCCCCCCTTACCTTTGTCGGCAAAGTTACGCCTGCTGAAAGCAGGCGTAACTTTGCGTGCGTCGGCCAGCTGCCCCGCTCCATGGTCCGGTCCCGGGGGCTGTTCCGGAGGTCGTGGCCACGCCCCCAGAACGCCCCGGGCCGAAACCATGCCCATGTCGCCGCCCCCGAAATGCCATGCCCCGCCCCCTAAATGCCGCGTCATCCTGACACACCCCCGACAGGAAGCCCCGGGACTTACGCGCATCCCGGGGCTCTGCGCGTGCCGGTGGCCTATGCAAAATAGGCGTGCCGGCGCGCAGGGGTTTTAAAATCCGCCCCTGTGGATCCTTAAAGGCTAGAGGATGGGAATGAAGAAGAGTACATGGGGGTAACTTGCTGGTGTGGCGGTTACTACCCTTAACCTATAAGCTTTCATACTGTTGATTCAACTCCATCATTGCTCTCTCCTTTAACGGCAGGGGGAAAAGAGGAAAAGGGGAATTAGATTCAGATAGCAACCAACAAGGACACTGAATTTTACAGTCTGGGAAAACAAGTAACTTGCTGATTCAGCTTTTACTACCCTTGACCAATAAGCCCGATACTTTTTGATGCAACTCCAACATTGCTCTCTCTGCTTCAAAGGCAAGAGGTAAATGGGGAATTGGACTCAGACAGCAACCAACAAGGGCCATGACTTTGATGATTTGGGAAATTAAGTATGGGGGCGACCTGTATGGCGCAGCAGATCCTGCCATGGGCTTGCTGGGCAGACTGGATGGACCGTTTGGTCCTTCTCTGCCGTCCTTTTCTGTTTCTCTGTTTCTATATACAGCACCATATAATACCAAAATACTTATTTATAGCAATTCTTATATCTCCTTTTCTAAAAACAACCCAAGGCGATTTTACAAATATTTAACACAAATATTACAGCATAAAATCCCAAATCATTAAACGGCATGCATAAAACATTTTTCCCTGAGCTACCCCTTAGACATTTCGCTCCCCGCTATTCATTTCAAAATAATAAAATTCAATCCACCCCCACACTCTGCCCAACTCTGCTTAATTTTGTCATTTATCAAAACAGAAACCATCGCACAGACCACGAAGATAGCCCTTCAACTACTCTCCGAGTAATTATGTTTTCTGCAACCACCATGCCTTGATTTGCTTCTTAAATTGTAGCTAATCTTTTAACTGCTGCATCTCATTGCACCTATGCTATGGAACAGTTTGCCCAATCACAGAAAATAAAATACATGTATTTGAAGCACAGGAAATCACCAGTGATCTGTTATTAGGGAAAACTCAATTTGAACATTGGTGTGACCAGGCAGACACGCTGAAAAAGACCCTCTCCCTGATACACAGGTTTCAAAGCCAGGACCCGAAGGGGGAAAACCTCCTATGTAAAGCCGTGGGAATAAGATCTGGGGAAAGAACTCTCAGAGGAGATTTGGGATTTAATCTATTTAAATGTCAAAAGATGCTCTATATCAGCTCTCGCACAAGAAAATAGTTACAAGACCATGATGAGATGGTACATTACCCCAGAAAGGATTGCTAAGTTTGTTCCATCGTATTCAAACAGCTGTTGGAAAGGGGGTGGGAGTATTGGAGCTTATTTACGTATGTGGTGGCAATGCCCAAAGGTTGTCAACCTGTGGAAAAGTGTATTTACCCTGGCTTCAAACTTAGCCGGGCTGACGGTAGATCCCAATCCGGAACGAGCGTTATTAAATGTCCCACTTGATAGGCCAGATTCAGAGAATTTTCTGTTCCAACGATTAATGCTGGCAACACATTGTGCCCTTGCGTATAGCTGGAAGTCTGAGAGAATTCCTACGACTGATGAGGTGAAACAGAAGCTGAATAAGATTTGTATTTTAGCCAAATTGACTGCCATAAAGAATAAGATCTTAACTAAGTATTATAATACTTGAACGCCCTGGATTAAGGATCAACAATTAGCTTTAGGCCCAATATATTATAATAGTTGTTTAGAAGCATAACATGTTAATCAGTTTATATTTTGTGGTAAACTTTATGTATCTTGTCAGCTTGAGCGACCAATGCAGTCACCAAAATGAGTGTCTTATTATGTGTACTGATGTGGAACGAGATGGTATGAGGGAAGGGAGGGGGGAGGGTTAAGAGCGGGGAGGAAGATACTGGGAATATTTGATAATGACGCACGACTTGAGAATAACTGGTAAAGTTATAATCACGTTTATTGGAAAACTTTGTACAGTGCTTGCTTTACTTTGAATTCTGAATGCTTGTAATGTCTTTGGTGTTTATTAACATTGTGTATCAATAAAAATTACAATTTGGAAATCACCAGTAACCCCTTCTGAGTCGAATGCAGTTAGTGAGTTGGTAATTAACTCTGTCATTTATCCCTCAATTAGAAGGGGACCCAGCTCGTTTTACACCTTTACAAGGAAGGTGTCCACTACACTTTGAGGTCCATGTTCAGCCATGGGATGTCCAGGTAAGTCAACTGGATAAACTTACCCGGCTACCTTAAACTGGAAGTTCAGCAGCAAATTTGTGTCACTGAATATAGCCGGTTAAATCCAAAGCTAGCTGGATAAATCCATCTGGCAAACTTCAGAACAGCCCACTGGCATGACTAAAGTCATCCGGACAACTTAAGTACTGAATGTCTGGATAATGGAACACCTCCGGTTTATCTAGCTACGTTTTATCTGTCTAAACACTGATGTGGATAAATCAGAGGTGGTCAGCACAGCAAGATTTTTAAATCCCATGACATGACTGGCTAAATCCCGAACTTATCAACTGTGCTGAAATATAACTTTAACTGTGGTGAAACAAAGCATTGTTGTTATATTTGTGGAAGATCCGCAGGCAGACTGCTTCTACTTTACATGTGTGCTTATTATCCCTTGGAAATATTTCAGGCCATGGTCTGGGTTACCCCCTCGGGTAATCCAAATTTTGGTCATGGCTGCGAGTCACTTACCAGATGTGGAATTGAATGTGAAACAGTTAAACACAATCAAGGACAAACAGAGGTTGTAAACCAAACCCGACACCAGGCTTAAGTACGAGCAGCATAACCTCCTCTTCAGGAGACTGCGGTGGATGGAATATGGAACAGCGATTCTAGGAAATAGACCGTGACGGCAGATAAGGCCCATGGGAGCCGTCTGGGCTGTCCCAACTCGTTTCCTTTCTGAGAGCCACAGATCCCAGTGGTTCTCTGGCGTTCCCATCATTTCTTCAGAACTAGATATCCTCGCTGTATGCTTTCATGAATTCTGTCACTGGTTCTGCTCCACCATCTCCCCTGGGGGACCATTTCATGCCTCCACCATCTTTTCTGTGAAGAAATACTATTTTCTAAGGTTCTGCCTGAATCTACTCCCCTGAGCATCATGGCCCCTTGTGCTAGAATTTCCTTTTGACTGGAAAAGGTTTGCTTCTTGTGCATTATTTATATTGTACTTGTATTTGAATGTCTCTGATATTTCCTTTCTCTATTTTCCACCTTCCACCCCCAAAAACGTTCATGCCATTAATCAAAGGCAGCAAATATAAAGATACATAGCAGGGTATTTGTTCTGACTTGAGCTCTTGCAGTCTTCAGCATGAGAAGTGTCGACGTCTACTGACATATGAATTCTCTTTTTTTTATTTACAATTTTTCAAAATTGTTTTACATCTATAACAAATAGATAAAGAAAATCATACACTATACCTCTCATAGAAAAAAAATCAGATCAGGCATCTGTACAATTCAGTCCACATTCCAAGGGGGCAAATATGAAATAAAATTTAAAGGTAATAGGAATCAACATAGCAGTGAGAGTTATCAAAAACCCCACACTAACAGCCTAGAAAGATGCAATATCATATGACTTATCTACTTTCCACTTTATCTCGCAGAAATGTTTCTAAATGAATAGGGTCAGTAAATACAAATTTATTACTCTGATACAAAACTAAACATTTGCATGGAAACCTCAAAAAGAAAGCAGCTCCCAATGCTAATACTCGCTGCCTCATCAGAAGAAACTGTCTCCTTTGACACTGCGTAGAGTAAGACACATTAGGAAACACTTGTATTTTCTGACCACAAAATTGAAAACTCTTATTCAGAAAATATTTCTGGAGAATCATTTCTTTATCCTTTTCAGCACAGAAGGACTCAAGAAGACTGGCTCTAGAGGAAATATCATCTACAGAGGATTCAAGAAAAAGAGACAAATCTGGACTATTAGGAGTCCATATATCCATCCTCCCTTCCTCCTCGCTCACAACCTTCTTTTTACTAGGAATGTAGAATATCTAGGAGATGGCTGGCTGCTTCTCCTCAGGTGTACTCCAAATCTCTCGGAGATGTTTCTTAAACAATTCCAATGCAAATAATAATTTGGTCATAGGAAAGTTTAAGAACCGAAGATTCTCAGCCCTCAATGAATTTTCAGTATTTTCCAAATGTGTATGTATTATTAAGCTATCCTTAACAGAGGCTGCCTGAGAAGATTGTATAACATTTATTTGAGATTTCATAATACTAACATCAATCCCTTCAAACAAATATCATGGTCTTGTAGTTTAGCCCCTGTGTCCTCAGAAAATTTACTGATCTGAGACAAAGACTGAGTCATGTACTTCTCCATTCTACTAACAAAATTTTACAATAGTCCACTAAGGATAGATTTACTGGCTCCATAGTCAATTCAGATGTCTCTCCTATCAAACTTATGGGAGATGGAAGGGGCAGACCTATAGCTGGCCTAATACCAGTAGGCAAAATTTCACCCAAAAGCTGACCACCACTAGAAGGGTTACTGAATTTTCAGATGCTAATGACCTTTTCTGATCACTACCTTCCATATTCTCATGCAAAGTCAACTTTTGGACTTTCACTCCTCTTATAAGGGACCTCCGTACTTCACTGAGATCATCAGAGGCAGAGTCCCTCTTATCCAAAGAGAGTAGCACAGGTTGTGATGGTGGTATCTTAATGCCAAAGCTAAGAGAGGCTCCCGAAATAAATGAAGCCTCTACTTCTGTACCTCGCATGGCTAAATTCCCTGAACGTTGGACATGCAGGTCCATAGGGCCTTGGATAACAGCAAGGGAGGAAGAAAAGACCTTATCGGTGACTGACCTTAAAAGGTCAGTCACCGATTTCTCAACCCAGAGGCGCGTGGCTTCAGCAGCATGACGATGGGTGCGCGCCACAGGCCCGTTAGCTTTATGGGTCTGCCTGTCTAGCCCCGATGACGTCGAGAGCCGCTCCGGAGGGAGGGGGAAGGGACCAACAGCTGACAACAGGTCCCTCTCAAGGCTCACTGCACCACACTCCTCAATCCAGTAAGCCCCCTGAATTCATCTCTTTAATGTTATTTGCCATAAAAGTAATTCATATTTTATTTTTGTTGGAGGGTTTGTTTTGTTTTTTTCAGAAAACTATCAACTTTTCTGTTGACATGTCCTTATGAAACTGAAAATTAACACGAATACGTGCGAGAAAGATGCAAACAAAAAATTAGAAATGAGCCATAATTGGTGCTTTATGGAACTAATAGTCCCAAATAATTGAAAACCCCGCTCATTTGGTCTTTTTTTTTTAATTCTTTATTTATAACTTTTCCAGTACATACAAGTACTTGATCATCAGAAAAGATGGATAAACCATATGAAACCTCACTATTCAACAACAAAAAGGAAAAGAAATACGATTATCTATGGGTTATACCAAATCTTAATATAGCTCACCAAAGGGGGCAATATATATGAGGAGTACTAGGAAATATTGAAATTTGGTCTTTAAAGATGCAGGTATCACATCAGTCATGCTAACATTTGATAATAGATTACTGTTTCTGTTCTTCACTGATCTGGCGGGATACCAGCAAGAAGTAGAGGCACTGGGCCTGTATTTTCTGTGCTGCATCTGTCGGGGATCTGGGCTAATCACTAGCACATTTTTCTGGCTTCCCGTGGTGCTCACCGTGCAGATCAAAGGATGAGGCAGCAAAGCTAGCAGTCAGTGGAGACAAGAAAGAAAGAAGGTAAACTGTTCTCCACTTCCTACTCCTGCCACTTCCCTAGTCTGGGGTGGACTTTGATTGGTCTGGCACGTCTGAGTGGAGAGGCTGCGTATTCCGGAGGGGTAGGGGCAGGAGAGGGCTCTTGGCACTGCAGGAGGGAGTGGTTTGGCACTGTCAGGAGTATGGTCTGGTTGTGGATTGGTGTGGGGGGGGGGGGATATGAGTCCCGTGTACTGGTACCCCCCCCCCCCCTTTGCTCCTGCCTGATTCCCTGTAGCCTGCACTAACTAGACCCACATCTCTGGGCTGGTTAACAGGAGCTGCAGGGGAAGGACAGACTGCAGCTGCATAAAAATGGAAGCATTTCATTCAACGTGGCTGTTTTAATGCGCCCACAATCTGCATTTCATTATCTTGATAATTACCATGTAAAACAGCCGAACTAAAATGAATTGGATCAGCTCAGGATAGTCCAATCAAATGCATCCCTGTGAGATACGCACTGGTCACCAAGTTTGGCATTCACTCTAAGGGCCCAAAAAAGGGTCCTTAGAGTCCTTCAGCAGTATGGCTATATCACTGAATATACCCTGAATATATCCTGAATATGTCACTGAATATACCCTGAATATATCCTGAATATGCCACTGAATATACCCTGAAAAATTTCAGTAAGCCGATAACTTATATCTAGCTAACTTTAGATCTGCTATTGAGCAGGTCTACCTTATTCGGTTAACTTAACCAGATACATCTGAATATCAGCACTTATCTGGTTAAGGTAACTGGATAAGTAGCCCCAGCCCAATCCACCCATTGCCCACCCCCAAGATATCCGGCTATCCGCATAGCCGGATAAATACTTCTCTGGCTAAGTGGCAGCCACTGAACATAGCTGGGTATTCAGCGCAACATTGGCTAAGATTATAAATATTACAAGTGATAATTTAATAAGTAAGAAGTATATAAGTAGTAATGTAATTACAGCATCTACAGTAATTATAGGAATGCACTTTAAAGACAACCATTATCACTATTACAGCTTAACATTTCTATAGATGTATACAGTGCTGTACAGATACTTTTACTTATTAAAAAGTTTTGGTTCAGTTTGGGTTTTTTTTCCAGTTTGTTTAATGCTTTATTTATTTATTTATTTATTTTTTGCTCAATTCATTTCCTGAACCAAAAATAAAACATTAAACAAAATCAAAAAAATAACCAAACTGGAGCTCCCCGAGGCCCTCCAACTCCTTCCCGTCTCCAAGTCATCCCCCAGGGCCTAGGATCTGGGCCTACCTGACTGGGCTGAACTGAGCTCAGCTAGGATCTCCCTGGGCCCCTCCGACACACCTCTCGCCCATTAAAAACCTATCCCCGGGTCCCTGCCTATCCAGCTGGGCTTCCCCAAGCCGAACCAGGGCCTTTCTGGGCCCCTCCCAGCCCCCCAAAAAACATGGGCCGAGGCAGGCACCTCCCTCCCAGGCCCCCACTTACTCTATTGCCACAGGTCTCAAATTAAAAGCATAAAATAGGCAAGAGCAAGCCCCACTGCTTCTGTCCTGGATCTTTAGAAATGAAGTCAGAGGTCTTGTTCACCTCCACTTCTGCTCCTCCTCCTCCTGCCCTTCCAATCAACACAGGAGGAGGGGAATCAATGGGGGAGAGGAGTGTGGAGTGGAAAGAGGGAGGGACTTAAACACGTTGCCACAGCCCAGACCCAACTCAGCCCCAAGTCTCCACGGGAAGCACACGATTCTGTGGAAAGGGCCAGATTTTGTGGCCTTTTCCACAGCTGTGGAATTGTGGTAGACCACCGTCCCTGGCCATATCCCTGTGCAGAAATCACAGTGCAGCTTTTACCCCTTCCTCACATTTAGCCCTTAGTAGCAAAAGCTCCACCAGATTCTGTTTTCACTGTATTTTCTGCAGAATTGTTTTGCCTTCCAGAAGTTGCTGGAAATTTTGTTTCCTTTCCCCTTCTGTATTGCTTTTTTATATGCTTGATTTGTTTACTCCATTTTTATTGACCCAGCAGTTTCCTCCCACTTCTGTATACTTCATGGGATCTGGAACCAGGAGCTTTTATTCACCAATATCTGGGGAATTTCTCCCTATTTTATATCCTCCCTGCCTCCACCCACCCACCCACCCAGTGTGGTCATTGCAGTGACAGCTTTGAAGTCGAGAGCCATGTACCGAGGGCTTCAACTGGAACCCTGCAATCATGGGCACTGAGTGTGGCCACTAGGTGTCACCCTTGAGCGATGACCATGACTCCCTCCCCCCCCCCCCCCCCCCCCCCCCCCACCAGCAGGGACTGTGAACGCTGTCTCCACGGCACCTCCAGCTCCAGTCAACCCAGGAAACAGGAGACATAATTTGGAAATTGAACCAGGGACTTTCAGTGTGGCAACGAGCATCAACCGAGCCACCGGGCCGGCCCGTTCAGTTCATTTTTAGCATCATGTGTTATATTTTAAAGAGTGAATTTAAAAGCCAGGCATGCGTCTAAACCGGGAGATATGCAAGTATGTCTGTGTATGCGTGTATCGCCTGGTATGCGCAAAAATGAGAAAGCCCATAATGGGGTGAGGTGAGGGCGTGGTCTGGGCAGAGCAAGGGTGGAACATGGGTGTCCCGGGACTTTAACATGAAATGGGCGCATAATTATTTATGCGCAAACAGGCATACGTCGGGTTGCCCTGCTGCGTAACTTTACTACTCCTATGGATGGCATGTAAGTAATAAAATAAAAAAAATATAGGCTAGTCAGTGGGGTTTTAAGGGTCGAGGTTAATAGAGGGAATGGAGACTATTAAATTAGGAGGGTAACTGGGAAAACTCCCTATGGCGTCGGCATGACAGTCCCATATAAAATTCCCCCACTTAAGCAGCAGAGGCAGTATTTATATAAAATTGTGCGCAAATGTACGCGCGTTCAGCCTATTTTATGTCATGCGTGTATGTTATAAAATGGCCATGTCCTTTGCTGCGAACCGGCTTACACGCATACATGTGCACCCGTACGCTGGTATCAAAGTTACTGTCCCTATTTTTAGAGCACCTGTACTTTGGGGGAATTTGTAAATAGAGCACGCTAAAAAGACATCACGACACAAACAGTATTTCTTTAGGGGTTTTTTGTACCGTTTCAGATACGAATTGACATAAAATGAATCAGGAAATATCACTGGTGTTTCCATGTCATTTTAGAACCACAGCACATCCCTGAATAAAAGATCATCAAAGAGTAAAGATCTTTCTAGAGAATGAATGGTGAAGTTGGTGAGATAAGTAGCAACATTGTATGTAATTTTATTTTTAAAATACAGGAAATTCTGTTATAAGGCGAGGCGAATATAGTTCTTATCTTCTTATCGTACTAAAAATCTTTCAACGCCCAAAAACGGAAGCCTAAGCCAGGGGCAGCTAGATGTGTTTTGGACTGTCCATCATAATAAAAGAATTTACCAAGTCACTGAAGCTGGCTACAAGGAAAAGCCACACTGCCACCCCTGGAAGCCAATCTGCTGCATTCTGAGCCATTAACGGCATGCAGGTGCTAAGTGCCAAGATGCACTCTGTTTACAGATAATAGAATTGTCGCTTGCAAAGAGAAATAATTGTGCTGCCTGGAATCCAGTATCACTGATGAATTAGCTCTCGGGCTTGTCCCTTGATCTCACGTACTGCTATTGCTGCTGAATTGCAACAGGATCTGATTATCGGAAAAGGAAACAACATTTAAAAGACTGAAAAAAAAACGCTCAAAGAAAAAAATCTCAGGTTAACAACCCATGAAAGAGAAAAGGTTTGCAGAAACAGGGCTGGCAATGTGCCATTAATCGGGGAGGAGGGGAGCATGCCGTGGGAGACGCACATCAAGATATACACAGCCATCTGGGATCTCAGAAGAGACCGTGAATCCCTGCAGATAGATACGTGGAGGTCAAATTCAGCTACTGGTTGCTCTAAAGGATGCTGAATTGCCTGCCTCATGCAGAACAGGGATGAAGACAACCACTTTGCTCAACTTGCCCGAGCATTCACCAGAGGATTAACTGGCAGTCATTGCCCACGGCCCCTCCAGTTCTCTGTGTTCAGTTCTTCCAACCAGAACATTAACTTCAGCATAACACGAATATCATTATCTTTACTTGGTTGAATAAAGTACAAAGACAAACTTTTGGACCTGAAACAGTATAATTTATATTGTAATCTTTAGCAATAATTGTTGATACTTAAATCTAAAATGATGATTTTTTTTTTTCTTCTAATTAATTTAGTGCCTTCAGAAGGTAGCAGCAACAGTGCAAGCTCCATTCTCACACACACACATACACACACACACTGTCCCATCACAGACCAGATACAGCAGGGGTACTGGTAGTAAAAGCCACTGTCTATCGGGCCGATGCAGTAAAGTGTGCTCCGGTGGAGCACACTGTTAGCCCCCAGTTGGACGCGCGTTTTCGACACGCTATTTTTACCCCTTATACAGTAAGGGGTAATAGCGTGTCGAAAACGCGCGTCCAACCCCCCCGAAACTAATAGCGCCCGCAACATGCAAATGCATGTTGATGGGCCTATTAGTTATTCCCATGCGATACAGAAAGTAAAATGTGCAGCCAGCACCAGGAAGGTGTACAGAAAAGCAGAAAAAATCTGCTTTTCTGTACACCCTCCAACTTAATATCATTGCGATATTAAGTCAGAGGCCCCCAAAATAAAAAAAAGTTAAAAATTTAAAAAAAAAAAGAATTAAAAATCTGCCCGCGGCCCGTGGGTTGGAAGACGGACGCTCAATTTTGCCAGTGTCCGTTTTCTGAACCCGTGGCTGTCAGCGGGTTCGAGAACCAACGCCGGTAAAATTGAGTGTCAGCTGACAAACCCGCTGACAGCCGCCGCTTCTGTCAAAAAGAAGGCGCTAGGGATGCGCTGGTGTCCCTAGCGCCTCCTATTACCGCGGGCCCTCATTTACATATTTTGTTTTTCTGAATCGCGCGCCCAGGAGAGTGGCCTGGGCGCGCGCCGGAAGAGCGGGCGCTTGCCGGCTCTCCCGCGGACTTTTCTGTATCGGCCCTTATGTGCCTTAGCCCTGCTCTTGAGAGAACACCTCATAGAGCAAGGAGGTAATTCGCTCTCTGAATCTGTGCAATCTTTGATCACCCTGCTGAGGCAATGGCACTAATTAGTGACAAATAGTCATAGCAATTTTTTCTTTAGTGCTATGGCCACTTGTCTACTGGATCGAGACCACTAGCCCATTTCAAATAGGCCTCCGAAGAGAGCTTTCAGATAGTAAGGACTCTCTGACATTACTGACCTGGATCTGTACCAGTAACGTAATGGTGAAAGGCTCCAAAATCTGGTGCCAGTCCTTCAAGTCATCCAGTCACCCTTCCATCGCTGAATTCTGTGCCAAGACTACCTGCTAGCATAACCCAACCAAGCCTGGGGAGCCCGAACATTTCACTGGCTCTGTATTTTACTAAGTTGAGTCCATCATTGTTTGTACTCCAGTCAAATATTAAATTATTCAGCTGTGCTGCTCTGGATAACGTGCATCACTTGCCAGGAATCAATAGATTGTCTTTTAGAATGCTTTGCTTTTCCTGCAGCCAATATATAAAATTGGCAGGACACTGATGGCCGCCCAATATTTAACACAGCTCAAAGACTCTTCCGAGGCCGATGATTGAATAAAAGTGATTCATCATCCAATTTCAGAAGCTACAATTTAAAACAAGATAAATAAAAAAAGAAACAGGCTTCTAGACATTACCCATGGTCATGTCAGTTGACCAAAATATAAATCAACATTAAAATGCATTTTTGGTTTATTCCAGGTACATCATTAACGGATACTGAAAAAATATGGTGGTGGTAGTGTTATTCTACTGATCTCACTTGTGAAGAATAAAAAAAGAGGTAGCATTCTGAATGCAAGCACATAAGATAAGTAAGGCCGTAGAAAGATTGCCCAGCAGCCAAGCGCCATCTAGGAAATTCAGTAGCACGGCCAAGAACCCATCTATTTTTTTTCCCCACAAAATTATTGACTGGTTTTGACTGTCACACAAATGCAGCTGCGCAGCCAACCTTTCGATCTCTGGCCAATCGTAGCTGAACCAAGTTCAGCGCATCCCCCCTAGTGAGTCAGCTGGAGCGCGTTCAGAAAGGAATGAAATTTGACAAGGGTTACAGTCTACACAACTGACCTGAAGCACACAACCCAGTTTGGAAGGCAACTTTTTTCTTGAATAAAGAACATGACAAATAATATGCAAGGATATAATTTAGTTTTGCAGTAAACAATGAGATTGTAAGTCCTTTAAAAATGTAATATGGAACCAAAACGTTGGGATTAACCTGTATAATGTTATCTAAAACTGTTTGCAACAAGGGACTTCAGTGCTTTCTTCTGGGCAGGAGGAAGTGGTGCTGCCACATCCTATGATGGTAAGGATACCATATATTTGATGGATGTATCTGGGACACTTGTTCCGCGTAGTACCAGTAGCGAGTGAGCAGTTAGTGGGGGTAAGTGGGAAGGAGAGGGGTCTGGTGGACTATACCGATGGAGCATTATAATAATCTACTCTCAAAAATGTATAATACCTAATAATACATTCATTACGTTTTCTTACCATGATATATTTAGAACCCAATAGAAAAGTCTTTCTGTTTTCTTCATTGTAAAATGATGTTTGAACCTAAGGGTGTTTGATGATGTTTTAGCCTAAGGGATATTCTTGGGATATCTGTCTGTTATGATTCTATGTCCCAACTTGCTATGTATCAGATTGGGTTGTGTGTTCTGTTTGTTGGCTCAATAAACAGATTTAAAAAAAAAAAAAAAAAGAAGAAAAATCTGGCAGGTATGTCCTACATAGAAAAGAGTTAATTTCACACCAGAAAAAGACAAATCAGCCCATAAAATTCTGCTATCCTCGACATGTAGATTATATGTATTATCTGTGTTCAGGCCACAGGGGCCAGTCTCAGAGTATGTGTGACTCATACCGCAAGATACCTGAAAGGTCTTAATGATGCACGAACTTCGAACTTTTCCATTGGAAAGGAAACAGTAGAACTAGGAGTCGCAATGTCAAACTCCAGGAGGGATGACCCAGAACCAATATCAGGAAATATTTCTTCATGGAGAGTGTGATAGATGCCTAGAATGCCCTACCAGAAGAGGTAGTGAAAACGAAAACAGAAAATGAATTCAAAAGGGAATGGGATAAACACCCTGGATTCCTAAAGACTAGAGGTTGGAAATGAAGAAAAGGGTGCATGGGGGTAACATGCACTGAGCGGCAGTTACTATCCTTAACAGAAAGCACGGGGATTACTACCCTTAACTAATTAGACTTGATGCTTGTGACGCAATTTGTTTTGATGGTGAGGGAAAAAGGAGACTTGGATTCAGAAGACAGCTATCACTGTGCTCCAACTTTTATGGTCTGAGGTATTGATATGCAGACATTGGGGATAAAGTGCAGGGCTGCTTCTACGGCCAAGTTCAAAAGCAAACCGTGTTCAATTAGTGGTGTCTGAATTATTAAGAAGGCTGTTCACCCCGTGAAAATATAGTGGTAATTTTGTAATGGGTTTGACAGTTGCTTTGTTTTGATTGTAAATATTGCAACCCTTAACATAAGCCTTAGGGGCAACCTGCATGGAGTGGCAGTTACCACCCTTAACAGAAACATGGGGGTAACCTGCAAAGAGCACCATATACTGCCATAAAAAAAACTTGCTGGGCAGACTGGAGGGACCATTTGGTCTTGTTCTGCTGTCATTACTATGTTACTATGTTACTAAGAGATTGGCCCTACACAGCGGAATCTGACGCAGTACTGCGTGCCATTCTTCCTGTGTGGAGAAGGACAGAAGCCCTACTGGGGATCCAGAGGAGAGGAGAGGACAGCAGAATAGATCAAGGGGGAGAAAAGAGGACATAGCAGGGATCAGAGGGAGGGCGAGAAGTCCAGTCATTCTAGTCATGCTGAAATCAGAGGCTCGAAGTTGATGCCTGGATTCAGATCACTGTCGAGGAAGAAAGAGTCAGGACATGGACCCAATGTGCCTGTGCCTAATAAAGCCCCCTGGCCCCCTGTGGGCATCATTAGGCAGGGGCACACTGCCACTACCACAGCTAAAATGCAATGCCGATACAAGTACTGCTTTTGTATTACGAGATCTATGAATCAGTCTTTCTCACACCTTTCCAAAACACAGCAAGGTTGACAGTAATAGCTGAAGGAGAAACAGGAACATCCAAAATCATGTAATCATCTGGGACATTGGGACACTGTACACGGACACATACTCAGAACATATGAGCTGCTCAGCATCTAACGGTCCATGGATGGACTGTGATGCCTGCCAGTTGACACACTTTAGCAAAGCTAGTGCTCCTTTGCTATGCTATTCCTCAGGCAGAACTACAAAGACAGGAAGTGTATCATAAATATTCAACAGCACTAGACAAGCACTTTTTCTCCCTGCATCTTCTGCTTGAGGAGTTGTCAGTTTTTCCAGGAAAAGAAAAAGATGCCATCTCATTTTGATGCACCAAAGATGATCAGAACCATTTCTGAGCTTCCCTTGTACTCTGACCCTCCATTTAGGGGCGAATTTTAAGAGCCCTGCTCGCCGGTGAGCCTATTTACATAGGCTCACCGGCGCGCGCAGACCCGGGACTCGCGTAAGTCCCGGGGTTCTCTGAGGGGGGTGTGTCGGGGGCGTGTCGGGGGCGGGCCCGGTCTTCGCGGCGTTTAGGGGGCGTGTCGGCAGCGTTTTGGGGGCGGGTCCGGGGGCGTGGTTACGGCCCGGGGTGGTCCAGGGGCGTGGCCGCGCCCTCCGTACCCGCCCCCAGGTTGCGTCGCGGCGCGCTAGCGGCCCGCTGGCGCGCGGGGATTTACGTCTCCCTCCGGGAGGCGTAAATCCCCCGACAAAGGTAAGGGGGGGGTTTAGACAGGGCCGGGGGGGTGGGTTAGGTAGAGGAAGGGAGGGGAAGGTGAGGGGAGGGGCGTTAGAGGATTCCCTCCGAGGCCGCTCCGATTTCGGAGCGGCCTTGGAGGGAACGGGGGTAGGCTGCGCGGCTCGGCGCGCGCCGGCTATACGTAATTGATAGCCTTGCGCGCGCCGATCCAGGATTTTAGCGGATACGCGCGGCTCCGCGCGTATCTACTAAAATCCTGCGTACTTTTGTTTGCGCCTGGAGCGCCAACAAAAGTACGCCAACGCGCCTTGTTTGAAAATCTACCCCTTAGTGTTTGCAATGGAGGTTAGTGCATTGGTGGCGTTAGGAACCAGACAAAATATTGTAAAGAAGAGAAGTGTGCAAAAATTGATAGAGACATTCAAATATCTCAAAGGTTTCCATGCACAGGAGGTGAGCCTCTTTCAACGGAAAGGAGGCTCTAGAATGAGGAGACATAGAATGAGGGTGAAAGGGGGTAGATTCAGGAGTAATCTTAGGAGATGTTTCTTTACAGAGAGGGTGGTGGGTGTGTGGAAGCAGTGGAGACAAAAATAGAATCTGAATTCAAGAAAGCTTGGGACAAAGCAGAGGGGATCTCTGAGACAGTGATGGGTATTGTAAAGCTGGATAAATTGGTCGGATGAGCAGCTTAGATGGGCCATATGGTCTTTTTCTGCTGTCATGTTTCTATGTAAAAATCAAAAGTTCCAAAAAAGATAACAATCTTGCAAAATAATACCACTTGTTGCCAAGAAACAGAAAATCAGTGACTCATTGATTTTACATGTTTTTTTAATATTTAAAAAAATAAGTTAAAGATAATTACTAGAATCTCTCTAGATCTTGGCCATTGGCAGACAATAAGTAGTACAATGTACATAATATTCTCTCCTTGCTGCTGTTCTTCCTGCAGAGACCTTTGGAGCAGTGATAAGAGTTCAGCAAAAGATGTGCAAAATGCCTGAAGCTCACAGGGCTAAAACAGCTTTCTGAGGTGTTAAACTTCTACAACATTCGGAAAGTCCACAGAAGAATGCTGAAAAAAGTAGTAGGGAGCTTCTGCTCCAAAAGATTGCAGAAAAGCTCCGCAGTGCTTTTTACATATGAGTTTGCCTCAGCTTTGCATAAGCCTAGGCCACAGTACGTCACCACTACCTCAGCCTAGGCTCTATACAAGGCCCAGGCTTGGAGGCCTGGTCCTGATGCTGGGACCTAGATCTAGGCCACGGCCAGGGTCCAGGTCCAACTGCAGGGCCCAGCTCGGAAGCCAGATCCTGTGCCTGGGCCTTGGCCTAGACTAGGGCCCAGGCACAGACCCGACCCCAGTCAGAAGGCCAGGTCCCAACTCTTGAACCTTGGTCCAAGCCCAGACCCAACACCAGGGCCTCTGCCCAGAGTCAGGCCATGCCTTGGAGGTCTCTTCATCTTGGTCTCCTTTTTTCTTTCTCCTATCTTCAAATGATGCTAACCGCTGCATGCGGTGCATCCTCCTCAATGGAAGGCACTATTTTGGTGTACGGCAGTTCAATTAACCAAAATGGTGCCCTCTGCTGAGAAGGATGCGCCAGAATTAATTTACTCCCGCGCATCCCCAGCAGACAGCGTCATTTGACGATAGAAGAAAGACGAGGAAGAGGACTTCTGAGGCCTGGACTGACATTGGGTCGAGAGGCCCAGGCATCAGGATCCGGCCTTCAGACTTCGTTCTGATTTAAAAATGATCTGATATGAAATAGGAAATTTCATCTCATTTGCTATTTTGTTTCTTCTGAATGTCCACCCCTAATGCTAAAATGCTTGCAAATGGAATAGCGTGCACTATCTGCCATTTTAGCAAGCTTGGGAATATAGGCACTGTTTGATACATTGGCCTAAAAAGCAGGAAATACAGGAAACAATCTCCTCTTCAAAATAATAGTAAATTTGTATCATTTGGTTCAAATTCAGTTTTCAGTATAACAAACCACTCACCTCCATTACTTTTAGTGAAAATCCTAGCATCAATGAAGAGCTGATGATATGCTCTCACAATCTTGTTCCATTCACTAAATCCTTCCTTGGATTCATATTTGTAACTAGAATTAGGAAAGCTCCAGTTCACGGACTCATCATCGCCTCTGCTAGAGAAACTCAATTCACAGCAGAGGTGGGCACCAGGATAAATGTCTCTCCACAAGATGATACTCCTGA
The DNA here is from genome assembly GCF_901001135.1 of Rhinatrema bivittatum. Taxonomy (NCBI): domain Eukaryota; kingdom Metazoa; phylum Chordata; class Amphibia; order Gymnophiona; family Rhinatrematidae; genus Rhinatrema; species Rhinatrema bivittatum. Next base: position 226,418,675 of record NC_042619.1, on the reverse strand, counting down.
ACACTCAATTTATCCACAACAAATTGGAACAACTACAGGACTTACTCATAGATAAACCTGTGTGCATCATCTGCCTAACAGAAACACAGGCGCAGGACGCCGACTCTCTCCAATTTCTCCAAATCAACCCTCAAGGCTTCATCTATTCACAAACACCACACAGAAACAAATGAGATGGAGGAGCAGTAGCAAGTTTTTGAGAAACACTAGACCTGACCTACTCATGGGAATCAAATTCATCTACCTGCAGGCCAATGCCTGCCCAAATGGGGGAACTTGCTAGTGTATCACCTGCTCAGATGAAGCCTTGCAGGACCTCCAGACAGTAATATTTGAGATACAATTTGAGCATCCCATTAAACTAATCCTACGTGATTTCAACATCCATGTAGATGAGCCACACCAAGACTTCACACATGATTTTCTGATTGGGTTAGGTCTTAAGCCTAACCCAATCAGTGAAGAAGCCAGTGCATACTGCATGCCACACATCTTACCTGGTACTAGCACCACACCAACTACTATACTATAAGAGCAATCAATCAAGGGCATAAATACCACCCAGCTCTCCTGGTATGTTTATTCCTATCTCAGAAAACCGGAAAAATAATATGCTACTTAACTGGTTAGACCATCTGCACACTTACATCCAGAGGCCCTCCTATACACCCTCCAGAAAAATGTCAATAGCTTGCCTTTCACCTCAACTACCTTTCAAGCTGACTTCTGGAACACAGGCTTTAAAATAGCTATAAATACTTTCACCCCAGTGAAAGTCTTTTGCATCAAAAACCCTAAACCCACTCCCTGGTTTACACCAGAACTGAAAGAATTAAAGTAAATTGATAGAAGGTTAGAATGGAAATAGCAGAAATCATCATCATAGTCTGATAGGAATAACTGCAGATGAAACCAAATGGTCTACCGCAAGGCCATTACTGAAGCAAAAAAAGACTTATTTCACAAATACAATTGACCAAGCAAAGAATTCTCCCAGAGAATTATTCTAGACAGTCAATAAGCTCATAAGACTCCAATCCTCTCTAATCTCTTCCATGACAGAGACATACTGCCATAAGCTAGCTGAGTTTTTTACTGATAAGATCTCATGCATCTAGACAGAGCTGGACATGGATACAGAAGGAAGCCTATCATTGGCACAATAGGCTACACCGTGCATAATTTTCACTACTTTCAATACCCTTCTCAGCAATCTCAAGGATACAACTTGCCAAAAAAAACTCTTGCACCTCCTGGATAATCAAACAAGCCAAACCCATGTAAGATCACTGAAAAAGCCATGCTGCTACAGCTATCTGAGCTCCTGCCGACTATAAACAGACAGGACCCATATCAATTTGGTTTCAGGCCTTACTATGGTACAGATACTGCACTAATAAGTGTAGAGACCCCCTGGTCTCCAATAGGTTTCCTTAGATCCCTGCCCTTAGATAGACAGCAGTGAGGGAGATACCATCCCATCAGAACCTCCGCCAGAGGATGTCTGAGATGGTTGGATCCCTGCCTAGAAGGGGGGGCAGGACAGTAAGTGGTGTGGTCTTTTGTCTTGCCTTCTATAGAGCAAGGAGCTACTTTTGATTATCCCTGACTGAGTTAGTGCCTGTCCATCTAACTTGGGGGTTTTGGTAAAGAGAATATTCTTTACAGTGCACCCTATCTGTGAGGATCTGCCTCCAGCTTTTGAGCTGAGAATTTTGTTGGAATTTGGTTAGTGCTAGATTTTGACTGAAGTCAAGCCCCGGTGAAGGACATTCCCTGGATCTGGAGGCCAGGGAGCAGATCTGAGAGCCCCTCTCCATTCCAGTGAAGGGGTTGCAGTGACTGTTTTCACCATTGGAAGAAGAGCTGGGACCATGAAAATGGTTTTTTTCTTCTCATTTTGGTTGTGAGAAGGTTTAGTACCATCCCTACTCACATTTGGAGCTAGCTGTAATAGCCAGGTTCCTGTTCAACATCAGACCTTTCCTCAAGAGAGGTCATGGTGGGCAGAGTCCAAGTAGAAGAAGCAGGATCATTTGGAGACCCAAAATGGATCTCTACCCTTCGAAACCCAAGACCCAGACTAGGGAGAAAAACGGGACTCTGTTGGAACTCAGGTACAATTTCTTGGAGCTTTGGGAATTCTCACATCTAGGATTTTCATGTCAGTCTGGGACACTTGTGCATTCAGAGCAGGAAAGGGTAAGCAGCCTCCCAGAGAATAATACCAGGGACACATCCTCGGAGGACAGAGGGAGAGTCCACCTTTAAAATACCCAGTTGGAACACAGATGTGAAGTGGAGCAGTTATCTACGTGATTACACATTTTTTTAATTCTAAAGAATCCAAGTAAAATGTATTTTGGATACTCACACTGTGTCCTACCTGTTCCTGCAGCACGACCATCATCAAAGAGCATAGTAACACATTACCAGAGGAAAATCCCCCCACTGCCTGGACCTAGATGGTTAGCCTTCCCCCAATAGCAAAGAACCCACTCTTTGGGACCCTGAGAGTTAGGGACGTGACAGAAGAGTTAGGCCCAGAAACAAATTATTTTATGGACCCTCATGATACAGTACAATCCTTTAAAAAAGGGTTACACAAGCCTGCCTGCTTTTATACTTCGACCTCTCTGCAGTGTTCTTCAGAATTGCTGACCAAAAATCATAATTACGTGGTTGAAGGACACAGTACTAGCAGGTCCTGCACTAGCCTCGTTCACATACTTTCCCCACAGTCACACCCAGATAGTCTCACTTGGACGAGCACTATCATATCCTCACTTTTTCTCCTGTGAAGTACCACAAGGATCTATGCTATCACCAGCTCTGCTCAATATTTACCTTGGCAAACTCATCAGGAGCTATCAGAGTACTGAGTACTCCTGTGCTGATGATATTTAATTGCTGATCCCTCTTGGCCCAAACCCCGACAAAACAATAACCAAGCTAAATTACTGCTTAGGAAAGATCTCAGACTGGCTGCACCAAAACAAACTGAGGCTAAACCCACAAAAGACAAAAGGGCCGATACAGTACAGTGCACTCCGACAGAGCTCACTGTTAACCCTCTATTGGACACGTGTTTTCGACACACTAGCGTTACCCCTTATTCAGTAAGGGGCCAAAAACGCGCGTCCAACCCCCCCGAACCTAATAGCAGAAATTAGCGCCTACCCAAAGGTAGGCGCTAATTTCTTCGGGCACTGGGAAAGTGCACAGAAAAGCAGTAAAAACTGCTTTTCTGTGCACTCTCTGACTTAATATCATGGCGATATTAAGTTGGAGGTCCCGAAAGTTTCCAAAAGTTAAAAAAAAAATTTTTGAAGTCAGCCCGCGGCTGTTGGGTTGAAAACCGGACGCTCAATTTTGCCGGCGTCCGGTTTCCAAGCCCGTGGCTGTCAGCGGGCTCGAGAACCGACGTCGGCAAAATTGAGCGTCGGCTGTCAAATCCACTGACAGCCGCCGCTCCGGTCCAATAGGAGGCACTAGGGACGCGCTAGTGTCCCTAGCGCCTCTTTTTGTCTGTTTTTACCGCCGGGCCTAATTAGTGGCTTGTGCGCGCTCCTCTCCCGCGGACTTTACTGTATCGGCCCAAAAGGTACTGTGGAGTGGTAAAAATAAACGGTTACCCTTGAAAGGTTACCCTTGAAAGGACACAACTCCCCTTCAGCGCCCAAGTCCGGAGCCTGGGCTTCATCCTGGTCTCTCAACTTACTTACCAGCAAAGCCCAAGCCCTAGCATTAGCCAAATTAGCCTTCTTTTATCTTTGCCATCTTCAGTAGCCATGCCTCTGCTAGTTATCCAAGTTTGTATAATCTTAAGAAGCTAGAAAGTACGTGCTTACATAATGTGTCAAGATTAAGGAGGCAGAGAATGGGCTGGGCCAAGATTTATGCACATAACCCCTGAATTTTGCAAGGCTGACTATGGGAACGCATGCCTTGTTACCTGCAGAACTTCACTACTGCTCCTGAAGAGGCACACGTCTGGAGATTTTGGGAGAGGGAGAGGGGGAGAGAGGGGCACTTTCAACTCAGAATGGGTTTTGGGGGGGTGTTACATTGATCTGCCTAGGGTGCAAGGATCTGTAGACCTTTGTAACTCTGGCCCTCCACCCCCAAACCCACTCTGAGATGAAAGTTCCCCGCTTATTGTGGGAGATATATAGAGTGTCAGATTCTCTCTCTCTCTCTTTCTCTCCCCCCTCCATGGTCACTTGTGAGTATGCACGTAAAGGCTCCACATATATGCGTGGTAGGGATATTTTAAATGATACACTTGTACTTGCACATATGATATAAAAGTGAGCGTATTTTTGCTCGAGTGTTCAACACGTGTGTTTACGGGCGCACGCACGCTCCTTTTAAAATTTACCTGTTAGAATATTGCAGTGGGAATGATGCTAAATGTAAGCAAGTTTGCTAGGATCACTCCAGGCCTAAAAACCGTGTCAAGTTTAAAATCCTGGTCCTGGCCTACAAGATTCTCAAAGGTTTGGCACTGCCTTATCTTAACATGTGTCTCACCCCATACATACTTTCCCACCCTCTACACCAGGGGTGGGCAATTCCAGTCCTCGAGGGCCACAAACCTGTCGAGGTTTTAGGATATCCTAATGAATATGCATGACATAGATTTGCATACAACTGAGGCAGAGTGCATGCAAATCTCTCTCATGCATATTCATTAGGGATATCCTGAAAACCAGACTGGTTTGTGGCCCTCGAGGACCGGATCTGCCCACCCCTGCTCTACACTCACTGCTACAAGCCTGCTTAGTCGTGCTGGCTTGTAGCAGTAGAGAATCCAGAATGAGAACTTTCTCAGTTTCATTCATTCATGACCCTATGGAACTCTCTACCACCTACCATCAAACTGGCTCCAGATCTCCCAGTTTTCAGGAAGCTACTGAACGCTTGACTCTTTGAAGGAGCTTTCAGTCCACAAGCATAATTTAAAACCCCTGGCAGTTTGCCTCCTAATCATCAACTCTACTATCAGAAATGCTACGTACTCTGACATACAAGAAAACAACTTCAAGGAGACCTAATGCAATGTGCCCTATCTCCTGGATGTACTTCATTTATTGCACTTGTGGCTGGCCTTGGGTGTGTTTCTCCTTAATGGTCATCTGCTGGGCTCTCTGTAATTGCACTATTTATTGCAATTGTGTCACAGTCCTGTAGTATTCATTTGCTGTACTTTATCTGACTAGACTAGACTATTGCAACTCCCTCCTGCTCGGACTCCCAGCTAACACCATAAAACCACTTCAAATGGTTCAAAATTCAGCCGCTAGGATCCTCACCAACACCAATAAAAGAGATCATATCACCCCCGTCCTTCAGCACCTCCACTGGCTTCCCGTCAAGTTCAGAATCCTCTTCAAAGTCATCATGATTATACATAAAGCTAAACACAAATTCACATCCATCGACACCACCATTCAATTCACACCTCATCCAGACCCATTAGATGCGCCTATAAAGACACCCTGTTTGCCCCACAAGCAAAATCAGCCATAAGAAAGAGGGCCCTCTCGACAGCAGGACCCCATCAATGGAACACACTGCCACCAGACCTCCGGCAAGAACAATGTCCATTTTCCTTCAAAAAAAGACTTAAGACATGGCTATTCAGTTTAGCCTTCCCGGACTCCTAATGCTATTCTTCTCATAACCCAGATCCCAGCCTTTATAGTCTCATAGCTCCAGCATCCTCCGATTGTTTAATCCCTCTCTCATCCCTCCGTAATTGGCTCACACCTTATTTCCCACCCACCCTCCATAGCTTTCCACAGATACATACTTAAGAGAAATTAAGGAACCAAAAGTTAATTTATATGATATGTTATGTTCTGCTTAATACATATTAAGTTTACTATTTATCATGTTTATATTAAGATATATTCTGCTTTATATATTAGTTTAAAAATTCTGTTCATATTTGGATGCCTCCTTAGTTATGCTGCTCTCTGTTTATATTTATGTTATATGTTATCTTCTATTTGTTATATGTAACGCTCTCTAGCGAATTTTGTGGTTATCATGTAAACCGGAGTGATCTGTATTCGTACAGGAACTTCGGTATAGAAAAATTAAAAATAAATAAATCTGCACCGCTCTATTTATATACTGTGCTTGACCATTCTTATTCTAACTAGTTACTGTACTTGGTAGTCACTGTAAACCCTAACCTGCTGTAACACGCTTTGAGCTCTCTTCTTGGAAAAGCATTAAATAAATAAATGATAATTGTGATGATGATGTTGAAACAATCGGTACGCTGGCATTTCCAAAGATGTTAGCTCGTTGGAAAATTCAATCGGGAAATTAGTTCTTGTCTTCACTTCTCCGGTGACGATTGAATTGACACTTCTATGCATTCTTACCTCTCTTTTAATGAGCCTCAAAACATGCCTGTCCAGTGCCAAGGTGTACTTGCAGTCTGGGGCAGTATAGGTCTTTTAGATTAGTGATTGCATAGCTTTGTGGTTAGATATGAGAAGAAGGGAGGGATGCTAAGTGTGAACTAAACAGGAGCTCCTGTATGCATCTCTGCCCAAGAGGATGGAGTAGAGAGAAGGAATAAGAATAAAAGCTGTCTTGGATAAGGGGAGAGGGCCTACAAGCAGTCACGCTAGCAGCTGAAATGCATCCTTAGCAGTGCAGATGGGAAGAACTGGTACGCTTGGTCTTTTTCTGCCATCATCTACTAATTGTCTGCAATAAAGTGAGATAAAAGACAATACGGTTCATTGTTATGTTTACAGAAAAAAATGGTATGGATGGGCAGCTAGGCTAGAACACTGACACATGACCTTTCAAGCTCATCCAAGGAAGAGAGTGACCTGAGGGTCCCTTCTGTTTAGCTCTTTGCAAGTAGGTAGTACTTGCTATGTGCAGGATACTGTATGAACCACCTTTGGATTAATGTGAAACAGATTTCCATGGGAAATCTGCAAGTGTCTGTAGGCAATGGCAGTGTTTTAATGCAGCTGAAGGAATATTGCATTATTGCACCAGAACAAGTGTGCTCAATAGAAGCTCTGCAAAAAAGCATTTTCAAATGCTTTGAAGAACTTTTGCACCGAACCCATGATGACAAATACAATTAAGCATGTGGGCAACTGGATAGAGCAGCTAGTCTGCCTGCTCTTTACTATTCTGATGGCTGCACACGGCATTTCTAAATAAAAGCAACACACTAAAAAAAACAACCTGTATAGAGTTGATCACTGGTGTATTGTGCAGCCTTCTGCACATTGCTGTAGTACAGGATTGCAACATTAATCTGCTTTTCTTGGAAAGTAAAACATCTGAAGGCAGAAAGTCGGAGAACAAATGCTTTCATCATGAAAAAAAACCTCACACTAGAAATTCACTTATAAACAGGAGCATACTCTTTTTCTCAAGGTATCAGTCGTTTTATTATGCAGAAAGCTGAAAAAAAAATCACATTTTTCACCTCAAAGACACTAATAAAATCAAAGCACGGCACCTAAAACAGAATGAACTGTGGTTAAGTCAGTCAAACATGAAAATTCCAGCACTAACAGCAGGAAAGCATTCTCTCTCCCTAAACATCTGTGCCGGAGCAGAGCAGACAGCTGTTACCCGCTCCCTTCACAAAGTACCTTTAGTAAGCTGCCCTTTAATTAGATAAAACAAAGCTGGTCAAATGCTGACTCCAAAACAAATCGGCTCATTTATTACAAAAGGCACAGCCATAAAACCTCATGTTCGAATTGAAACGTTTCTGTTTGTGTTTAATCAAAGTAAATCAAAGCCCTAAACATGAGTAATGCAACCACGACACAGTAATTACACTGCTTCTAGTTTCTACAGCGCTACCAGACATACGCAGCGCTGTACGGATACGCACGAGAGGCCATGCTTTCCCCGCGGAGCTTACAGTCTTAGTCACGACATACAGACAAGGCAAATAAGAAGCTTCCGGACAGGGCCAGATCTAGGCTAACTGGTGGCCTGTAGGCTAACTGGTGGCCTGTGCTAAAACTGAAACTGGTGCCACACTCTCCTGCCTGTTTGGTCTGCAGGGATGGGGGTGGCGAGGTGCAACAGTTGATCTTTGAATTCATGGGACATTTCAGGAGGCGGAGTGGCAGCAGCAGGAGCAGCAAACTGTCCTTCGGCCTCGCGGGCCATGAGGAAGCCAGGTGGCACCAGTTCTTCAGCCCTGCGGGCCGTCTTGGGAGGCAAACGGAGTGGAGATGCACAGGGGCAACCACTCTTCCTCAGCCCCGGCAAGCAGCCTAGTGGATGGCGCCCTGTGCGACCACGCAGGTCACACCCCCCAAAATGAGGCTCTCCTTCCAGAAATGTGTTTACTACAGTGAATATTGGTTAATATCACAGAGAACCAAGGTCGGTGGCCAAGAGACAATTTTGGAGAAGACCCCAGAGCCAGTGGAGGCCCCTCAGAAGAGATGCAGGGGCGGGAGGGAGGGTCCCCCTTGAAAGCAGTAGCAGTGGATGCAAAGGCCAGTCCTGCAGCCGTCAGCCGATCTCCCAGGCTGGCAGCTGTGAGCAGGTTCCCCCTCCTTCCTTGGCCTCCCCGCTACCCTTCTTGGGTAGAGCTTACACTCCTGGGTTTAAGACTTAGAAACAACCTCAAAACGGTGGGAGCTTAAGCAGGACTTAAGTAGAACTACAATTCTATTAAAACTCTAAAAATAAACCTTGTAAGAAAAATTACTTTTCTAGCCCCTCTCTACATCCCAAAAGAGGCTTAAAAAGCCCCCAAAAGGGGAAAACACAATTTCCATGTAACCCCCTGATGGGTACATAAACTGATGGAAGAGGTTTCCCTTTTGATTAAGGGGCATCCCTTCCAAATTTGTTTTGGGGGTTCTTAGTTTTGGCCATGCAGATGGTGACGTGGACATGTATAGAGCCAGCGCAGATACCTAATAGCCATTCTCCTCTCTCTGACTGGACAGGGAGGATTCCTATCAACTCCCATCCATGAACGCTGATCCTATGCCTCACCTTAGTGCTGGCTCAATAACTGTAGCCAATGCCTTCGTTCAACTTCCAACAATTAATTTCATTTTCTGGATGAATCATCCCGCAACCACTGGCATGGATGCGAAGCAGGTTACATTGCTATTCACCGAATACATCAGAATTTCATGGGCTTCCACAGTCAGAATCACAAACATCAGAAATGACCTCTGGAACATAATAATTACATTCCTTCAACTCTATCTCCTTTTCCCGCAAAAGTGCTTTTCCTTGGACCAAACATAAAAGTTAATCTGAACTCTCAGATCCCTTTTCACTCGTACCTCAGTCCCTACCTTGTTTAAGGAATGGGGTTCACTTGTTAACATAAGACATAAGAACATGCCATACTGGATCAGACCAAGAGTCCATCAAGCCCAGCATTCTGTTTCCAACAGTGGCCAATCCAGGCCATAAGAACCTGGCAAGTACCCAAAAATCAAGTCTATTCCATGTTACCTTACCATTGCTAATGGCAGTGGCTATTCTCTAAGTGAACTTAATAGCAGGTAATGGACTTCTCCTCCAAGAACTTATCCAATCCTTTTTTAAACACAGCTACACTAACTGCACTAACCACATTCGCTGGCAACAAATTCCAGAGTTTAATTGTGCGTTGAGTGAAAAAGAACTTTCTCCGATTAGTTTTAAATGTGCCCCATGCTAACTTCATGGAGTGCCCCCTAGTCTTTCTACTATCCGAAAGAGTAAATAACCGATTCATATCCATATCAAAATTCTTATCCAAAGGGAACATAATGCAACTCCCAGTTACATGATCTGCTCACACTGGTCTTTGACCTTCCATCCAAGTGCCACACCACCTTCCTCCTAGTGCAAGATTCCCGGGCTGCTGCACTCAAGGGATGCTCTGGGGCAATTCCTCACCTCGGACTCACCCCTGTTCTCACAATCTTGGCCCACTTCCTCAGAGGGAAGCATGAGCTCTTCATCTTTTCACTTCCAAGTTAATTCCTTGGGAGGAGGAAGAAACCTCTTCTTTACAGCTTAGGGCCTCTATAGGGTCCCACTCCAGTTGGGAGGGTCCCTGAGCCCACCAGCTCGCAGGCTGGCTACTCCTGGGTAGTGAGAGCCCGGTAAAACATTACACGTGGTCCAAGGCAGGTGTTCACTTTTCTGGTTTTCCAACCCCATGGATGCGGAGAGCACAACAGAAAGCTATTTCCCTTACACCTGGTAAAGCCTCGTTTCTATATTACGCTCCCTCGCTTAGGTATAAGTGCTACTGTTAGCGCTTACCCATCAGGGTGTTGAGGGACCACCTTAAGGTGCTGGTTAAGGTTCTACTGCACAGCGCACTGTTTTTAGTGTGCACAAAAAAAGTCCTTCATGTCCACGATAAAATTCTTTGCATAGACACCCGAGTAAGGCACCAAATGGCAAAAGCAGTTTCCGCAACACGGACGCTTATACTCTGGGTATATCACGTCAGTCTCTCCACGGGCAGACATCAAACAGCAAAGCCTTTTTTTTCACTACTGAAGCAAGGCCAAAATTCAAACCAATTCCTCATCTTTATCCCTGTGGTGAAGTACTGCGTCCCATTTCTTCACACAGTACAAACGGGTTCCTGAGCAGGGCTGCTCATAGGAACAGAGTGAGTAAGGGTGACCGCCCTGGGCCCCCAGCTCCCGTACCATAATTTCCGCATTCCAAGGCACTCCTGTGGTTGCTTCGCCCTGAGAACTGGAGAAAGTGATGGGGTTTGACATATATAGCTGTATAGTGGCTCAGAGGCTAAACAAAACGTTTTTTTAAAAAATGGAGACCCAGGATCTGTCTGTGCCATTTCCTGCATAGAATTGCAAACTTTTGAAAAAAATAAATAAATAAAGCAGTGCTGTGCTGAATAAACTGAAATTTAATGACCTCTTCATAAACCTCAGCAATGCTGTTTCTGTGCAGGATAATTTCATTTCCACAGCTGACAAACTTTTCGAAGGAGGTACTCAAGCTGAATATTTTATTCAGCGTTTCTTTCCTTATTATTATTATTATTATTATTTTTAGATTTAATTCTGTTCAAAACCCATTTTAACCCGTGCTTGGAAAGAAAATTACAGCTGCTTAACAAAACAAGAGTTGAACAGCGCACTAGAAACACAAAACTCTCTCTTGCAGGGTGAGGAAGAGACCATTCTAAACACAAGAGAATGCAAGCACAGCAATCCCATAAAGTCAGGGTGCTAAAAGTGCATGCACTGCCCTGAGACGCCTTCGCTCGCCGCCTGCCAAGCTGCGCGGGCTTTTCTCCCATCTGCTCCATTCCCATCATTTCAAGGGGGGGGGGGAATCCTTGACGGCCTCAATTTATTCCAAACTTAAGCACCGGGATACCATAGTATGAAATCTCGAGAAGCTGCATTAGTCATTCTAAAAAAAAAAATTTCTCGCGGGCATCCATCAAACCCACCATTAAATCCTCAGCTACCGCAGCTCTAGAAATGCAAACTCGGACCATTTAAAATGACTGCAGTCCCGCGATATATAATCTTATGGAAGCACAAGCCCTATAAATTGAATTACACAAATAATTTTAAGCAGCCGAGATCCTAGCATATCTGGAATGTGCCTTTTTTTATTCAGTAAATGGTCTTGTGATTGAAATCCACAAAGACTATTCCATCATAACAACCATCGATGCCTTTTTAACAGTGCATTCAGAGTCAGCTATGTCAATTCAACTTACAAGAATGTCTTTACAAGGTTATATAGATGAGCAGCAAGGAACTCAGGGTTTTTCTGAGACGTGCAGTGGATGGGTGACGATCCTGTACAGAACGCTCAAATTTGATTCCCAGGGAAGGGGTCCAGGTTCTGTTCCCTGCGGGGTTAGCACTCACAGCCCCTTTGAAGAGGGAGTCTTGTTTATTGCTGAAGGGTGACACCATTGCCTGGACTCAGGATGCACACATGCTGTGTTCTGGAGGGAGCCCTGGCCCCTGGCCCCTGGCCTCTGGAGAAGAGCCATCATCACTGCGATAGCTGCATGAGGAAGGGTGGGTATTCAAAGTTTGGTGGAAAAGCCCCCAGCTAGTTCTGAATGAAGGCTCATGGCATCATAGTCCAAAAAGGGCCGGTTCTGACTGAGCTTTACAAACCCAAAGGAGCAGGAAGAAACTGCTAGGCACAAAAAAAAAACAAAAACCCCACAGAGAAAAGTGCATTATTCAGAAAGCAACCAATTAAGATCTTTAAGTGCCTGATATTTTTTTCTTACGAAAAATGTAAAATTGAAAAAGTATTTTCCTAAGTATTTGCTAACAGCAGAAGCTGGAAACCTAATGAAAAAATTGTTATTGTTGAGGCTTCTGCAAGGGCTCCAGGCTTTTCTTCATGCTTTGAGTATCATTTGAAAGGTTCAGGTCTCCTCTTCCTAGTCTTCCTAACCATAAAGGTAAATTCTATGCCATAAATCCATTTTCAAAAGGGCTTCTCCTTATCTGTACCTGTGACACCATCTGTCATAGTCACAGTGCCTGAAAAGTAGAGGGAAAAGCCCCAAGCCCTGTGCAAACATATATTCACCACCTATACCAATGCCCCCAAGGTAGGCCATTGTTTATCAGCCTTATTGCACTTCCCAAAGTAGTGATAAGCTGATAACTGCATTAATTACACCCTCACTGTAGGCAACACACCATTTGGCACCATATGAATACGGCCCAGCTTACTTACACAACTGTGGATATCAGGACTTGGAGACATAGGCAATGCCAAGGATTACCAATTGTCAGCAGCAGAATACTAACAGCCTGTCAGTCAAATCTAATTGATTTCTTTGATGGGGTGACTAGAGAACTGGATCAGGGAAGACTGCTCGATGTGATTTATTTGGATTTTAGTAAAGCTTTTGATACGGTCCCAAACAGAAGACTCATCAACAAAATGAGAAGCTTGGGAGTCAGCTCCAATGTGTTGGTGTGGATTACAAACTGGTTGACGGATAGAAGACAACGGATGATGGTAAATGGAACCTACTCTGAAGAGAGAATGGTGTTAAGTGGAGTGCCACAAGGATCGGTATTGGGACCGGTTCTGTTCAATATCTTTGTGAGCGACATTGCGGAAGGGTTAGAAGGTAAAGTTTGTCTATTTGAGGATGATACTAAGATCTACAACAGAGTGAACACGCTGGAAGGAGTACAGAGAATGAGATGGGATTTAAGGAAGCTGGAAGAGTGGTCGAACATATGGCAGCTGGGATTCAATGCCAAGAAATGCAGAGTCATGCATCTGGGGCATGGTAATCCAAAAGAACTAAATGTGTTGGGGGTGAAGGGCTGATGTGCACGGAGCAGGAGAGAGACCTTGGGGTGATAGTGTCTAACGACCTGAAGTTGACAAAGCAGTGTGATACAGCGATAGCCAAAGCCAGAAGAATGCTGGGCTGCATAGAGAGAGGAATATCTAGTAAGAAAAGGGAAATGATAATCCCCTTACACATGTCCTTGGTGAGGCCTCACCTGGAGTATTGTGTTCAGTTCTGGAGACCGTATCTCAAAGGAGACAGAGACAGGATGGAGGCGGTTCAGAAAAGGGCGACCAAAATGGTGGGCGGTCTCCATCGAATGACTTATGAGGAGAGGTTGAAGAACCTGAATATGTATACTATGGAGGAGAGGAGGACCAGGGGTGATATGATACAGACCTTCAGATACTTAAAAGGTTTTAATGATCCATGGTCGTCAACAAACCTTTTCCATTGGAAACAATTTAGTAGAACTAGGGGTCATGATTTGAAACTCCAGGGAGGAAGACTTAGAACCAATGTCAGGAAATAATTCTTCACTGAAAGGGTGGTGGATGCTTGGAATGCCCTTCCAGAGGAAGTGGTTAAGACTAAAACTGTGAAGGATTTCAAAGGGGCATGGGATAAACACTTTAGATCTCTAAAAGGCTAGAGGATGGGAGTAAATAAAAAAGCTAAACCAGCATGGAGCGGCAGTTACTACCCTTAAGAGAAACATGGAGGTAACCTGCACAGAGCAGCAGTTACTACCTTGGGAATCTTGCTGGGCAGACTACATGGACCATTTTGGTCTTTTTCTGCCATCATAACCATGTTACTATGTTACTATATTGGTCCTGGAGAAAATGGGATTCTTGGCTAGCTGTGCTAGTCCCTAGGTTGGTCGGCAAAAGATAGACAATCTACATCAGGGGTGTCAAACTGTAATCCTTGAGGCTGGCTGCAAGTCAAGATTTCACAATATCCTCAGTGATTATGCATGAGATGTATCTGCATGCATGACTTCCACTGAATGCAAAGAGATCTCTTGCATATTCATTAAGGATATCCTGAAAACCTGACTAGTTTGCAGACCTCCAGAATTGCAATTTGATACCTCTTATCTACAGAGTAAGATAGTAAATGACGGCAGCAAAAAAACCCCAAATTGCCATATCTAGTGGTGATTCTTCCCATACTTAACCCAGCGCTAACTCGTAAAACTCCCCCGACTTGCCATGTCTTTCATCTAAACTTTCATAAGAACATAAGAACATAACCCCTTTCCGACCACTGTTTTCCATTATCAGTTCTAAGTGTGCCTAGTGTTATGCTTGTCGGTCGTAGACGGCTGCGACTGCATGTACTCACTTCCTGCACTGCTCTCCTGCCCTCCCCGGGGCTGCTCACGGCTCGGGCCAGCTTTCACTGCCATGTTCCCCGGGACTCCTCATGGCGTCCTGGCCTGGCCACTGCCACCATCTTCCTCGACTTTGGGCCTTCCTAAGCATGCGTGCGTGTGCCACTGGGCCCTCCTTTGAAGCCTCATCGGCGGGAACCTCGGGGGCGTCTCCGGTTAATGACATTATCAGACCGGTGTATATAAACTCCACCTTTGCCCTCAGCTAAACGACTTGGCAACAAGTTCCGTTCGTCTTCGACTACTGCCTACATGTTCCTGAGACTTCCTTTGTTCCTTGGACTTGGACCCTGTCTGGTACCCGCTCCTCGGGGGCCAGTGTTCGCATTGGGGATTCGCTCCCCTCGCCTACCCCAATCCTCGGGCTGGCTCTGCGTCTCCTGGGTTCTAACCCGCAAGGCCTCCCGTTCCTCAGGACTACCTCTGGACATCTCAGCTATCCATGAGTTCTACAGAGGGGCTTCCCCGCTCCTCGAGGTTGCGCCCGCAGCCTGAACAAGACTGTCCACAACTCCAATTTCTCTGGACTGTGCTTACGTTCTACAGTGACTACCAGAGTTTCCCCGCTCCTCGGGGTAGCGCCCTCCAGCTTCTCTGGGACTTTGCACACCTCCCTGCTCCTCAGGGTTGCGCCTACATACTATATCAAGACTGCCAACATTTTCCCGCTCCTTGGGGCGGTGCTACATCATTATCAGAGGCTCAGTTCACCTTCCTTGTCCTGTGGGTTGGTCTACGGCGTTACATCATCATCCTACGCTGTGCAGCTCCTCCCTTCGGGTTGCCCTCTGAAGTACCTCCTGATTGGCCAAGCCTTACCCCCCCCCCCCCCCCCTCTTTCCTCTCTGCGGTCTGTCTGGCACTCATCCCCTCGGGGTTCCTGCCCAGGTATTGTCTCCAGTCTACTCTCCACAGGGGTCCTCTCCTGGTACCACGGGACCTCTCCATTGCCAAGCCCACATCTCTCCGCTGTCTCTAACGTCGCCTCCCAACGGTGCACACCTGTGGGGGTCCTTCCCACAGGTAGTAACAACTTGCATCTCGAGCCAAGGGCCCACATACCCACAAATCATAACACCTAGAATGCATTCAAGTTCTGACTTCCATCACCTCCATTGGTAGGAGGTCATTTCAGTCTTGATCGCCTTCCTCTATGAATTCTTACCAGACCAACGCTACATTCAACACCGAGGTTCCCTTCCATGTCTTTTTACCAGGTTTTCTAATAATCCACACAGCCACCAAATCTAATGAATCGTGTTGCCTTATGGCCGGCGCCATTTTGCGCAAAATGGCGCCGGCCGTAAGGCAACACGATTCGACTGCAGGAGGTCGTTCCGGACCCCCGCTGGACTTTTGGCAAGTCTTGTGGGGGTCAGGAGGCCCCCCCAAGCTGGCCAAAAGTCCCTGGGGGTCCAGCGGGGGTCCGGGAGCGATCTCCTACGCTGCTGACGTCGGGGAACAAAAAAGCAAAATGGCGCCGGCGCTACCTTTGACCTGTCATATGACAGGTCAAAGGTAGCGCCGGCGCCATTTCTACAACG
Organism: Rhinatrema bivittatum; assembly: GCF_901001135.1. Classification (NCBI taxonomy): domain Eukaryota; kingdom Metazoa; phylum Chordata; class Amphibia; order Gymnophiona; family Rhinatrematidae; genus Rhinatrema; species Rhinatrema bivittatum. The sequence continues at coordinate 226,402,426 of NC_042619.1, read as the reverse complement.
CACGGAGGTTCGAGAGTAAAAGATCACACCAGGACCCTTCCTCTGGACCCCAGGTAATTTAAGGCATTTTGGGGGGGTTCGGGAGGGTGGGGGATTTATTTTAAAGGGTCGGGGTGGGTTTTAGGGTTGTTTTAATGTGCTGGTTTTCCGGCCCTCCCCCTTCCCCCCCCCCCCACTGGACCCCAGGTAATTTAAGGCATTTTGGGGGGGTTCGGGAGGGTGGGGGATTTATTTTAGGGATGTTTTAGTGTGCCGGTTTTCAATTTACACGATTTACACGATATTTAAAAAACCCAAACTGCGACGATCCGATTCCCTCCCCCTCCCAGCCGAAATCGATCGTTAAGACGATCGATCACACGATTCACATCTCTAGAAGATACCACAGCCTGGAAAAAGAATCCCTGCTCCTCTAAAAAAAAAAGTCAGAAGGTATCCACAATCTGCAAGAAGACATCTAAACTTTCAAAATGCATCATACCAAAACCAGGGGAAGGAAATACTTCCATAAGTGCATAAAGACAGTAGGAAGATATACGACTTTAAAGAAACAGTCCTTTAAATGGGAAGTTTTTGTATAAAAAGAAGCACATGGTAAAATAAATATCACCAAAGGCTTTCCTGCTATGGTGATCATAGGATACCCAAGGGCTTCCCGAACCTGCTCTAGAGATCCCCCCCCCACACACACACACACAGCCGTCTGGGTTTTCAGCATATCCACCATGAGTATGCATGAATGAATCTGTATGTGACAGCCCAAAACTTGTGCATCCAGCTGCCCCACAGGGCCAATCCTGCTTGCTGAAACAAATCTATTGTTTGCTGTTGGCACGGGATTCTGGCTTCAGTTTGTTCCAGCTGTCGTCTGATGAGCCTTAGCACTTACGGAGAGCACTAGCCACAGGGAGCGGATGGGTTGCAAGTCTCATCCCAGGTCTGACTTCTGTTGAAGTATTATTGAAAGCGTATGAACTGGAGAGACTAGGAGAACTGGCGTTGTGTCCGTTACCCACAGGGTTCAAGCTGTAGGGATTTTCTTTTGGAAAGCAGCATATTTTTCAGAAGTAACTTTCAAAAAATTAGTTTTTTGAAAGAAGCTATTTTTTAAAACCTCATATTAGAATATCCTTGAAAGGAGGACATGTGGTCAAAACATTTTTAAATGCACTTCCAGCCAGATTTAAGAATTGGGCAAAAAAATTATTGAAATTCCACTGTGGCTCAAAGCATTAATATCTAAAAAAAAATAAATAAAAGAGGAAAAAAATCCATCTAAAAAAATCTGTGCAAGGAAAAATGTGTGCAAACATATAGGTTCCCCTAGAGGTCGAGTTTAAGGAGCAAGCAAAAAAGGACTGGCGCTATGCACAATTCAGGGACGTCAGACGCCTGGTTTGCACGAAAGCTTGTAACAGGGGAGAAAAAGCGAGGTTGTTATTCGTATTACAGCGGGGAAAACGAAAGCACAAGGAGGTGAGGTAACCTGACCGGGGGGGGGTTTCATGGAGTCAGATTCCCACTCATAGGCCAGGTTCTTCCTGAGAGTTAAATACACTCATCACACATCCAGCCACAGCTCCTCCCAGGAGAGGCCACACTCGCTTAAAAACACTGTTCTGCTGGGTTTTATTACTCTGCATCTCTGGACAGTCTGCCTCTCAAACAAATCATTAGACAGTACTTAAAAAGATTCTGCCAGCGATATCAAATACATATTTTTGTGACAGGCAGTTCAAATGTTCCAATAAGCTGTATTAGTCCTGGAGAAAGCTGAAATCTTAATAGCTAATTGAGATACTTTTTAAGAATCTCCCAAAGGTGTTGCTGCTCAGGGCTTTTCAGACCAGACAGGACCCTTCCTCAGAAACCCTGGGAAATTGTTCCTTCTAAGACCTGTGATTACAATAATGGCCCGCTACTTTCAACTCTTTCCTAAAATATTGTGATGGTATTAACCACAGTCATTTGTGATTAAATGCAACAACAACAAAAAAAAACCCCCTTGAACACGTTAATTAGCAAATGCATCATTTGCGGTTAAACGAACAATTATTTGTTACTGCAAGCTACCTACAACAGGTCTTGGCACACTGTGCAGGACATCGGTGTACTACTACTACTAAACATGTATATAGTGCTACGAGATATATGCACTGCTGTACAGAGACATAGAAGATGCATTTATTTCCTTGCCTGTAGAACTTACAATCTAGGCAACAGATGGACAGCAAGGACAGGGGCTGATTAAGTGGATCAGGGATATTTTTTCCCTCTAAAATTCAGAGGAGAGAACAGTCAGAAGTGGGCGAGGGTCCTGGGAAGGAACATAGGAAGAACCATTTGCTCCTGCTAGATGAGGCGACTTATGATGGAAAGGAAGCTGAGTGAGAGGAAAAGTAAAGTAGGGTAAGTGAATGGGGAGGAAGGGAAGAGGTGGTGTCGAGTGAGAGGAAATAGAAGGGAAGATGGAACAAGAGGGAGCATGTGAATGATTGCAGGTGTGTGTGAGCATGTAAGAGAGTATGAGCAACCATGTGTGTGAGCAAACGTGGGTTGAGCATGTGAGAAAGTAGAAGTAAGCATGTGTTTGTGTGAGCATGTGAGAAAGAATGTGTGTGACCATGTGAAAGAGTGTGTGTGTGGGAGGGTATGAGCATTTGAGAGTGTGTGTATTTGAATATGTGAGCATGTGATAGAGTGTGAGCGAGCATGTGTATGTGTGTGAGAGTGTGCGTTTTGAAAATGAACATCTGTTTGTTAGAAAGTGTGTGTATATGAGAGAGAGTGAACAAACTTTATGTGTAGCTCTCCTTCCTACACTAATCCAGGACAGTTTCAAGGTGACTAAATCAAGAGTTCCCAGGTATGGAAAACTGGGAACTTTTTTTATCCTTATTACATTTAATGATTATTGTATGTTATTTTATGTATCTGCTGTTTTGAAATATGTTATTGGCTTTTGGGAACTTTTTAAAATTTTGTATATGAATTTAATTGCATAATGGTATTCTATTCATCAGCTGTCTTCAAATATGTATTTTTATTAGTATAGTTTTATTATTATGATTGTTTTACTTTTCCTGATTTTATTTTTTTATGAGGAATGGTGATGTTTCTTTTTTTCCCACTGATGCATTACATACAGGGTCTGGCTTTTTGCAGCTTCCAGTACAGTTTTTGTTTGTGTGTTTATAGTTTGTCACTTTATTCTGTGTTTGGCGAGGATCTGTCTATGTCCTGGTGTGTGATGGAGGTGAGATATTCTGCTACTGTGTAGTTTCCGTATAGGGATATGTAACAGCCTGGCTTGTTCTGTTTTCTTAATAGAAGGTGTATTGGTGTTTTAGGGTCTGGAGTAATATTTGCAGTGTTGCATTTTCATGCTTTGGGTTCTTACTTCTTGAGTGCAGGCATTTAGGGTCATTTTGGTAATGGATGCTTACTATATTGTATTTGTAGTTCAGTTTATTCATGGCTTTCTGAGGGCCAAGCCCAAACCCAATGCACTTTTTACAATAGGCCTATGGACTCCAGGTGTCTTTTTTGCAGGTTTTCCTCAGTATCATCACAGCACTGCATGTAAATATAACATCCATGTTGTTGTAAGTGATATTTTTACATTGTACATCTGTACTTTGAATGTCTTTTTTCATATAAAATCTGTTGTTATAAATGCACATAGTTGAGAGCTGGAGGGGGGAATGAGTGCAAGACTAAGGTTCGCCGAGTGCCTAATACCCTTGCCCTAGCCCTGAGAGAGTGCGCTATGCACAGTCCCTTGCCATTCACTTATCTCCCACATTCCCAGGATGCAAATGCTAGGGAAGGTTGGGAAGCAGATGATAGGGCTCCCAGCTTCCTAGAAATATTATCACTGACATTCTTATCTGGGAACTCTGACCTCTGCCTGCCCACTTCCACAGCATTTCCAGTAACGGAAAGGACCAAACTCCAAGGGTAACCTTTCCCCCCTCCTTCCCAGGGCCACCTTGGTGATTTGACCTGCTTTGGGGGGGGGGGGGGGGGGAGGGTGCCATCTCAGTCCGCGCCTCAGGCAGCAGATTGTCTTGAGCCGCACCTGATGCCCGTGCATTTGGAGATACTCAGCCCATGGCATTTTTTTTTCCTCATGTCACAAAAAAATGGTTTTGGGCCGTGGGGAGACTTATTCCAGGGTCTGAGCTTTTGCGCACTTCTTAACGTCACTGGAGAGACTCCAGGACTCGTCCCTTACCCAAGCCAACCCAAGAAAGCTGATCCAGCTCTGGTTTTACCCCAGTGCTTGCATGCAGTTCTCCTTCTGGTTTCCTTAAGAAACGTCAGCCTGTGTTATGCCAATAAAACCAATTCTTCCCGTAGACGAGGAATTCTTATAGCAGTGCACTCCTAAAGAAAAAGATAAACTAACAGAATCTGCTCAACCAAAACTGAAGAAAAAACCAGATATGTGACTGTAAATGCCAAACCAGCCAAACAGCACATGGGACTAATGTTAAACGTTATCAAAAATCCAAAGAGAGGGGGGAAGGAGAAGGGGGGAAGGAGAAGGGGGTAGGGGTTGCTTCCACTTACCCAAATGGTTTTAGGGCAAGAATGTCTCACTTTTCCCAGGCAGAACCGTTAAACCCACCCACAACCCCTCTAATAAAAAGCAGGACTACAGCTCCATGCATGCAATCTGGCAACACAAGAGCTGGACCAGCCCGTTTGGGTCGACCTGGGAGAGGTGGCAACCCTAAAGAGGCCACTGTGTTTCTGCAAAGCTCTCGCTTCCCCAGTTGCCTCCTCCCTGGCCAAAGGGTTTTTGGAAATCTCATTTCCTGATTTATTTATGAGGCTTAAACCCACTTTTCTGTTCCAGTCTTATTAAAATGAAGAAATAAATTGAGGCCAATATTCAGCTACTTATCTGGCTGAACACGTTAGTCTGATAACTTATCCAGCTAATCTGGCCAACATATTCAGCAGCGTGGCCACACCACTGAATGTACTTGCTACTTTATAGCTAGCCAGATACGTTTATCCGGCCAAATAGCTGTCTTAGACGTATACTGGCTAACCAAGGGGGCTCATTTACCAAGCAGATCACACGCGATGAGGGACGTTTCGCGTGCGATACCAAGATGGGGGCGGGGTCGGGGCGGCGTCAGCCCCGGAAGAGGAGGAGTCGGGGCGACACCGGGGCTGACGCCACGAAGACTTCGCCGACAGCGAAAGGTACGCTTCTTTATCGCTGTCGGTTTCGCGCCGAATAACTACACCTTTTATTGTGTAGTTATTTGGCGCGATGTCGGCAGCGATCGCACCGGCTATCGCAGGACCGCCCCCCCGTTTCACCCCCCCCCCCGCCCTCCGTTACCGCAGTATTCACTATGCCTTGCGGCATTAGTAAATCCAGCCCTAAGCTGGATAAGGTTAAGTAGCTCCTTCCTGGAACACCTCCATCCCACCCCTCACTTATCTGTTAGAACATCAAAGAAAGTCACTATTCTACTCCTTATAAGACAGCAAAGGCTGGACAGTTTTCATATTTTGCAGGACAGGTGATTAATATTTCTGCTGTAGGGAGTCACAAGTTGGTAGTCAGAAAAGGCGTAGAAAAGCCACAAAAACACTGCCGAAGTTAAAAAAAATATTGCACTCATCAATTTGTTTACGTAAGATGGAGTGCATGACCCTCTCCAGTTAAGCTGTTTATCTTCTTTTTTTTTCCTTTTTCTAGGTAACCTTGACATAGATATTGGAGACAGGACTGACAGCGATTGTCCATTTATCATCTAAACAGAATTTTCTTCAGGATGTACTGAGATTTTGTCTAACCCTTTTAGGAAGTTGTTTGGGAAATAAAATGTTAGCTCTGATTACGTTGGAATTTGAAAATTTCAGTCTCAAATATTTATAGTCACCTATTTGTATTTTTTATTTTTCTAACCTTTCTGACATTTTGTTTCAAAACATGGTGTGTTATGTAGCAAGCAAGATATGTAAATTGTAGGATGCTGTGTTTCGGACTCACTGTGCCAGGAGAAAATGTGGGGACTAAGAGAGCAGGAGAGTAAAAAAAAAAAAAAAGATGATGATTCCATCCGTCCTTCCAGAGATGTAGGAGCCGCACTCGTTCTGCACAACTCCATGGCCTGTCACATTGTTTAGTCTTTATTTTAGTCCAATCAGAGAAAGGTATCAGAACCCGCAGATAACCCTGCTAATCAGAAAAGGCATCTTCCCAGTCCCCGGTCTGTGCCATCTCTTCTAGTAAGACCTTGCTTTGCGATGCTCATCTAACATGCACCTTCCTTTTGACTTTATCCTTATGGCACTCCTGTGACTAATTATTGGGCCTGATTAAATCAAAGCTTCTTGCCATCGGACAAGGAATATCAGAATCCTGATTAAATGGGCCCACTGTAGAATGCGGGGATGGGGGTGAGCCAGAGCCAGAAAAACAACCCACTTATGCAGGCTTCTGACACGGAGCAAGCCACCATTTCAATGTCTGGCTCACAGCTGACTTCTTGAAAAAGGGTCAGTTGGATCACATTTTTTTACTTTTACATCCTCTAGGTGTCCATTTTATCACGTTCAAATGGGTTTGATTTGCTTGGCTCCTGGTTAAATGGCAGGGATTAATCGCTTTTCTGGCAAATACATTCTAAACTCCCACCCCCTCACCCCCCAGCTAGCTAAGAGAATTCAACTGGTACTGTTTTAATCTCCCTACAAAACAGTAAACTACAAGATTTGACTGATGATTAATATTATCTCCTTTACCTCTGACAGCTATTTTGTGATCTTTTCATTGCAGACTTTCACCTTTTAACTTGCTTTTATTAATGGAATGCATTACATGTTGATCCTCAATAGAACATATTTAGTCGGCAACATCTGAGGGCTTCTTAAAGTCAAGGAAGAAGGGAATAATAAATAGGTCTGCTTGTAATGCTAGAAACTGTTTCCTTCATTGTGGTCAGAGTAGTTCGTATGCAGTATAAACAAAACTGTTAGGAAATAATTTGCAATTAGTATATGAGAAAATGGTATATCAAAGGATTTATTATTTTAATTACCTGCATTATGCAGTGCATGGTAAAAAATGGCAGCTGGCAACATTTATGATATCCCAAATGAAAAGAAAGTTAATTACAAGTTGATTACAGAATGCAACCATACAATGAGGTGGAAACATGTTAAGTGTGCTGGAGGTAAAACCAATATACAGGAAAAATGCTGTAATGCCTGTGATTTTTCCGTAACTTCTGCTCTCCTCTGGTTCTCCAAATCTCTTCTGGAGCTCAGCCCTGTACAGGACCAGATGTTCAAGCATTGGCCCAAGCTAGTATTGCTATGCAAATTATTACAAAGTTTTGTGGCTGGACATGGGAGGGTTGGGTGCTAGGAGGAACTACATACAGTAGGTGAGGGCATCTTGTACGCTCCTCTACCAGAGATGGTGGGATGCCAAAGAGGAAAGCAAAAAAGACGGAACTGGAGAAGAAGAGAGCGCTTGCAGAGATGGTCACACAGCTAGGATGCACCTTTGGCAGTGTGGGCAGGCTGGTTGGGACGCTTGGCTTTTTTTCTGCCCTCAACTACTATGTTAAAAGCACACAGAAGCTGCATTCCACGGGGCCACACAGAGGCTGGCCGCAAGCTTATTAAACACTGAGGTCAAAACCCTTGCAAGGAATGGATGCAACATGTAACTTTCCTTAAATCCTATTTTCATTTCACAGGGGCTTACAATGCTAAAGAACAGCATTGTGACAGCATTCGGCAGAGATATGCTGCTTTAATAAAGACCTTGTCTATAGTTGCAGGATAAACTGCAATCTTTACTCAGCTATCTTTTCTTAATAGCCTTCTCTGTTGGCTCTAGTTCACATATTATTCGTACAGTATCACTGCTTTATTTTTAAGATTCCTCTGTCCAAATACTGGCTTTATTTAAAAAAAAAAAAGACATTTTCCTAATCTGTGCCAATGGAAAAAAAAAACAACTCCGTTATTGAATAAAGCCCCATTATTTCTTATTGACGCTGTACTCATTAGGGGAGTTTAATACTTGGCCATACACATTTTAATGCTTGTATTTAAATTTAGTGAAGCAAATTGATTTCTCATGATCCATCACCTGCAAGCGAGCAAATTCCCTCCACTGTATTGATTGTCTCTTATGGAAGTGATCCGAGGAAGATGCTGAGCTGCTCTTACTGCTAGTGCAGCGGGGGGGGGGGACACCAACCCTGGCTTTCCCATCAGAGCTCAGCCCGCCACAGAGGAAATACTGCGCTTCTGCGAGCCATCACACGTATCCCATGGGCCTTATCAGTCACTCCCTTCTCAACAGTGCACGACAATCCCAGGCTGAAGGCTTACCGGACACAGCCAGAATCCTGCAGGGAAAGAAGTAAGAATGCACTTGCTTTCTTACCACTATTTCTGTACTAAATATAAGATTATACGCATACATCCACACACAGGTTATCGATAAGCAAACATTTTACAGACCAAACCCCTTAACAAACTAATATTTTTATTACCCACAGCATATACCACAGCCCTTAAATTCTTCCTCTTGTAACAAATTGTCTTTATAGCAGGCAAGTCCATTGGCTCTGAGTCCATGTGTGTCACCCACTGCCAAATCCCACCCATCCAAAAGGCCGCACATCCATCTCACTGTCAGAACAATTAATTATTGGGGCTGCCTGCAACACCGCTGGGAGGCTTAAAATGTGACTGCTTGGGAACATGAGTAGTGCACTGGAGAATCGTTATGTATTTCCCGGGGCCGGGATTCTGAGAAAGCAGAGCAAAGGGTGAAGGGGGGTCCTGGGAAGGTGAGCCAGTCCTCAGATTTAAAGAAACCAATGGCATGCAAAGTAAGGCGGTGAAAAACAGAATTAAAAAATAAACAATCACTGGGTCTATAGGTGCCAGCTCTGTGGGTATATAGTGGGTGCTTGACCAGCCCAATATTGAGCAACTATGTAACTGTGTCCAGAGAAGGATCATTTCTGTTGAGTTTAGCAACCCCAGTTATTTTGAAAAATTGGCTCTGATGACCGGATCTCCAGATGAGCATGCAAACAGCAAAGGAAAGAACAGCACATCAATAGATGGAGTGGGCGACTGTATAGTGCACACTAGATGTACTCAACGCTAGGCACATAATGGGCAGTTCCTATTCCTTGGAACTTACAATCTAGTCAAGGAAGTCAGACAGGACACATAACAAAGAACACTTAAGATGCTTTGACTTAAGAGAGCAAGGCCACGACTGAGAAGGTTTAAGATAATATATTGTAAGAAACTAGATTTGCATGTTTAGAAGGCAATGACCAGAATCTCCCAAATATGATTTCATTTCCCAGAGGCACTGGAAGACAGACATGCAAAGCACCAGTGGAGAGGCCCCATACAGGGACTTCCTAGGCAGTGGTGGGAGTGGGAGTGGGGATGAGGGCTTCGGTAGAGGACAAGTGGGGAGCTGGGGTTGGTTTGGGTCTTGGGAATCTGTGTGCTCATCTACCCTGAGCAGAAGAGAGGAAGAGGAGAAGACAAGATGTGATGGGCAGTTAGGTCTTTTCCTGCTGACATTTATTTGTTTGACTATGTCACCACTCCGTAAACAAACTTTCTTCACTCTTAGGACCTGGAGCCAGTGGCAGTCCCCAACGTCCCTACACGCAGCGCCCTGACTCTCTTCCCATAATATATACTCTCTCCCAGCTTCTCCTGAAGAAGGTGGGGGAAGAATTAAATGGGGGTGGGGGGGGGAAGAGCTGGCTTGGAGGCAGTGGTGGTGACAATGGGATGGTGAGGACTGACTGGAGGGAGAGGTTGGTATGGGTTGAGACTGGTTGGGATGGGGTTGAGGGACAGGATGCACTGGAGGAAGAGAAAGAATGGGGTGGATGCAAGCTGATGGGGGAGAGATGGAGTAAGGGGGAGCAGATTTAATTTTTAATTGCACGAGTCGCTCTGACCGTGCCGTGATCCTACCTTCCTTGTGCAGGACACTTGCCACTTTGTCTGGTGATGATCCTGGCTCTCACATTTAAGTTTTTACTTTTTGCCAACCCTGTTTGAGCAACAGCGAGGAGAGATCACTACTGTAACCCTTTCAGCTAGAAGCAAAGAAGAATTCCAGCCAAGTGAACAGCAACAAGTATTGCTGACTCTTATTGCATTCAAGCTGTAAATATCTTCTGCGCTGCTGAAAGCTCTGTGCCGTAACACAGTAATTAGGAAGAATTATTGCCCAGCCCATGGCACAGCACCTAAGGCTCTATAATTACCAACGAATGGGAATGTACAAGCTAGGAAATTTGACTGGCACCTAGGAGATGACAATGCAGCAAAAACATTATCTCTTCTCATCTGTGATGCTGCAATGGTGATGGGGAGCAAAGCTCTACCCTTTATTTTACATAACTGTGCAGCAGTGTCATAAATGAACATTTATGATGTAATGATTGCAAAAAAAAAAAAGATGCCCAAGTTGCTAGGAATTCCCTAAAGTTTTTGTGGTTTATGTTTCAAGCTATAATAGTCCTCAGACAAGTTGTTTTCTCGTTTTGCATGTGGATGTCCAAATTTCCAGGGCCTTTTTCAGGTTCCTTTATTGCTTATTTTGATCTCCATCGAAATACTGTGCCTCCATCACTATCAAGGATCAGTTTTTGTCTCCAAAGCGTTTGAAGGGACTGGCACCAGGGTTCATACAGATGTTCATTTAAACAAACGAAAGGCTCGCCCCGGCACTCCAGTATCAAAAGCAAAAAAAAACAGTGAACACGGACTTGCGTTCCAGTGCAGGGTTCCAGCAGTTCTGTTGGCGCTGGAGAAAACTGCGATCCCCTATAAAAAGAGGCCAAGACGAAAGATGTCCCTCCTGAGCTCTGGGGACCTCACAGGCCTCACCTCTCCTTCCGATGAAAACCTCAAGTACTACAACCTCTTTCTTGTCGGTGGCAAGACCGCCAGCATCTTGGACTTGTCTTTCAAAAATCGCTTTCTGGTTCAGGTTGGGGGGAAAGGGGCTTAGTGAATCTGTGAGCAGGGGCGCAATTCCACCCAAGCGGCCCCCCCCTGCAAGGTAAGTTGGTGGGAAGGAGCCCCAAGGAAGGAGGGGGGGGGAGGCTCCACTTGTAGCCACGCTGGGATCCTCTGAAGTGGACGCTCCTACCCCCACCACCCCCTGTTCTGAGGGCTCTTTCTAAAAGTGTTGCTTTGGGGGGGGGGGGGGGTGTCCTTAATTTAAACTTATGCCCTTATTTGTGAGCTCGTGAAAGCCAAGGCTCATCACAGGACCGGTCTTATAACCCTTACTAAAGCAGGGCAACCACACCCCTATATATATATATAATCACAGTATAAGGCATATGACAGTTTTGCTATGTAATTTTTAAAGAGTGCTTATTTTTAACTTGATATTGTTTTATCTGTTATGTGTAAAATATTGTTCCTTTATTCTGTGAATGCAAAATATGCAGTCCGTGCCAAATGAGGCAATTCGGAGATGGCGGAATATAAGCAACACACCACATCCTGTTCCAGCACAATCTGTCATGGCGGAATATATTTGAGTTACACGCGTTATTCTGTCCACACAGTACCTTACAGTATGATGCTACAATGCCATGCTTCCCTCAGCGCACAACTGTTTTTTTGGAGAGGGGCAATAGGTGAGAAAGCATCCCGGAGAGGGACATAAAGATAGCTTTAAAAAAAGGCCTTGTTTTCTTGCTTTCTTGGGCCTTAAAGAACTAGCTTGAGGCTAAGGTGAAATGCGCCTGTCCCACCGCAAATACACACTCACACAAAATAACTCAGCTGTGACGAAGAATTAAAGAAAGCAAGAAAGAAATCTCCCTTAGCCTCCCCGAGTCACTGGCTGAATACATTATTACCAGAGAAAATATTTTAGAATATATTACCAAAGCAAAAGGAAACAGGTAATTGAGCGACCAGATGCTCCAATAACTGCAAGTGAGATTTGTTTCACTGTAAAATATGCTCCATGCTCAAGTGGCAAACGAGCAATTAATTTTCCTGGCCACATTTCAGATCAGATGTTTAGGTAGATAATATCTATGGATTTCCTTGACTGGGTCTGGTATGCATTGTGCTATTTGAAAAAAAAAGAAAAAAAGGTTTGCCTTGTCAGAAAACAGGACAACAGAGCAAAGCAATCGTTCACAGAAGCTACCCAAAAACTACAATTCGGTGTTTTGAAGACTACTAGTACGAAGGCACAAAATGCGCTCCCTGGAGCTGTAAATGCCCCTTTCTGGACAGCCTCAGCTTTTTCTAGGATGGTGTTTAACATAAAGGCTTTCTCTGGAAACAAAGAACATGTTCTGACTGCTTAACATACAAATGAAAGTCAAGGGTTTCCTGCAAAGTTTGTTTAGCCTGGAACGCCCTTCCGGAGGAAGTGGTGAAGACCAAAACTGTGAAGGATTTCAAAGGGGCGTGGGATAAACACTGTGGACCCATAAAGTCTTGAGGATGTGAATGAAGAGAAGAGGCATGGGGATGGCTTGCGGGAATGATGGCTACTACCTGATGATTAATACCCTTATTTAATAAACGTACACAAGGTTAATGCGACTCCAACATTGCTCTATGCTTCAACGGCAAGAGGAAATGTGGGAAAAAGGATTTGCATTCACAAATAAGCGTGGGAGTAGCTTGCTTGTTGCGGCGGTTACTACCCCAAACCAAATAAGCCTGATACTTCACTTTCAATGCATATCCAGCAAAGCTCTCTGCTTCAACAGCAGGGGGAATGAAGAAAAGATGATTTATATTCAGACAATTACCAACAAGGACTGAATTGCATAGTCTGGGTAAACAAATAAGTGTGGGAGTAGCTTGCTTGTTGCAGCAGTTACTACCCTGAACCAATCAAGTCTGATACTTCACTTTGAATATATATACAGCACAGCTCACTGCTTCAATGGCAGGGGGAATGAAGAAAAGATGATTTATATTCTGAAACAACCAACAAGGACTAAATTACACAGGCTGGGCAAACAAATCAGCATGGGAGTAGCTTGCTTAATGCGGCGGTTACTACCCCTAACCAATTAGACTTGATACTTCACTTTGATGCAGCTCCAGCACTGCTCTCTACATCAATGAAAGGCTGATCTCAACAAACAGCATCAGGAGGCCCTGCAATTCACCTGTGTTCTTCCTTGGCATGCAAGGTTGGCTTATCTACTGCAGGGCTATCACAACTGTCCTAAGGACCCCTCAACCAGCCAGGTTCTCAGGGTAATTATTATAGAGATCAATACATGTACATATATTGGAGACCCAACAGTCTGTGTAGAAATCTTTGTCTAAGCCCATCAAATAAGACCGCCCTCCTAAATGTTCACCAAACTGAATTTTTAATTTTTTTTTAGCTTAAATACATCAGTTATTTATACTTGCTTTGGCTTTAAGAATCATCTCCAGAGCAGTTGATTATATAATTAATGATGCCTTAGGCCATAGCAACCAGACTACCACTGTACCTAAATCCTGCTTCAAGTTTCGGCTTCACTTGAAGGATTGTGGCACGTCAAGCGACTCTGCTCTCGGTTAGAATCTGGTGATACAGAGAGGGAGCCTGCGCTCGATTCAGGGAAAATTCCAGCTGTTTTCATCCAGATATATACAGTATATACACACACACACCTCAATAAACTACCGCTAAAAAATGACAAATGCCTTAAAGGAATAATAAAGGAGGGAACCATGCCTAATCTTGATTAGAAGCCAAACTGAAAAGCTTAATTGATTTAAAGTCTTCAGTGCTACAGAGAAGCCCCTTAACGCAATGACATAACGGCGCTCATAGTGGGTGCAGAACCATAAACACAGTAAACATGCCTGAGGGGTACAGTGCAGTCTTTTAACACGTTAATTCATGCAGGCAGTACAGGGTGAGCTACCTGCCCCCAAAAGCCTCCAGTCCTTGAAGGAAGAAAGGGAGAGAGGGTGGCAGTGGCTTTAAGTGGCCGGTACGCTGCAGGATCACGGTTGGCCGCGCGTGTTTATTTTGAGCAAGCTACTGCGGGATTGTCTTTCAGCCTGCAGCCATGCCCCCAGGCCGCCCGCTGCTTTCCAGTCATCTGAGAGGAGGACGCACAAGGGCAGCTTCGGGTCTGTGCGGCCACGGATAAAGGAGGCGGTGGGATTTCTGGTGTTAGCGTCAATGCCTCTCCAGTTGATCTTTCTCATGGCTCGCCCATCCTTCAGAGAGCTCCATTTCAGCCAACCGGTAATGTTTAAATGTACTTGCACTTCATGGCCCTCCAATCTGTCCCTCATCCCCCAGCCTGCAGGCCTCAGCTCCGTGCTTCCACAATCTTTATCTGCTCCTTCCCCCTGCCTTACAGTATGAAGTTTTAAATTTGTTCCTTTTTCTAGAATAAATGCCTTATCTCTTTTCATACTATCTCTCTCTATGCCCAGCATCCACCTCGCTTTCTCTTTTTCCCCCTGATCAGTCTCCCCCCTCTCGCTCCACAACCTCCATTCTCCTGCCAGAGGCAGCTCCCACACGGCACTCCCTCCTTTTACCGCAACAGCGGCAACTCGGATACAGCATCCTCCCATTGTTCTCTCCCTTGCCCAGCAGAATTCCCCTTCTTTCTCTACTCCACCCCCTGAACCCAGTATCCCACCTCCCCTGCTCAGCTGCATCCCCCTCTCTCACAACCACCTGCCCGGTATCCTCCTCCCTCTCCTTCCTGCCCAGTAGGATTCCTTCCTCTCCTAGCCCCCCCTCTCTCCCCCCCCCCCCCCTTGCCCTACAGAATTCCCTCTCTACCCCTTCTCTAGCAGCATCGTCCTCTCTGCTCACTTCCTGCACAGCAGCATCCCCTTCTGTACCCCTCTCCGGCAACATCCATCCCCATCCCCATCTCTCTCCCTCTCACCTCCCACACAACATCCCCTCCTCACTCTCCTCCCTTGCCCAGCAGCATCTGTCCGCACCTCTCTTCTACCAGCAACATCTTTTGGTCTGATGCAGACTGTGGCCTTCCTCCCACCTTCGGCACAACTTCTGCATGGGTCTGATCTGGTTCCCCTACTCTGCGCCTGGGCCATGAAACAGCCCCCAGGAGCACTGGGCCAAGTGATGATATGACAAGCCTTTTAACAAAAAGCCCGGGGGTATGATCCTAGTTCCTGCCCTCATCCCAGAGACTACTTCTATTGCTTTCTCCCAGCTTCATTTGTCCCTTAGCACAGCCGAAGCAGGGACCCACCCCACACAGCTCTGCCAGAGCCCAGAGTACTGATAGGCTGAATATGAAGGCAGTGAATGCATGCAGTAGCCAGAGGCACTCACATTTCGTGAGTGCAAAGCAGCTGCTTTCTACTCCATTCACTGCAGCCAGATCTGCCAACAGCATGGATCTCCTTTACCACTACTCTGTCTCATCCTCGCCCTCTCTAATAGCCTTTAATCTCTGGCTGTAATAGTCAGGCTCACTGTATTTCCTTCCAAATCCTCTTTGCTGCAACATTTCTGCATCATCATCGGCCTCTCGCATCCTCTCTGTCTCCCATCTTGGAAGCTGAACATCCTTAATTCTTCTGAAAGTTGTCCATTCTCCAGGCCAAAGTGTATACAACCTCGGTCTGGTCCTCAGGTTACACCAAAAATATAAGTTACCCAATGATCCTTCACTGTGGCTATCCTGAAAACCAGGCCCTCAAAGGAGCAGAGTTGAAATTCCTGCAATGGAGTGCATCATTGGCTTTTCATAATTTTTTCCCTTGGCATGAAACCCTTTCCGAGGTAGAATTTCATCTGCAAGCTTTGTGTCTGAACTTCATCAGTCCCTGGGCGCAAATAGGTGGGTGAGGGGAGAATGGGAAGCTCTCCAGAGGCTGCATAAATCAAACATGATTTTATTAGCTTTTCTTGTTAATGGTTCCATGGCTGGTCTTTATCTTCCGGCATCTTAAATGTGAGAATAAAAAAAAAAAAAGATCAAAGGGCCCCAAATGTGAGGGTTTCTTCCTAGCCATTCAGAACTGTCCATTTGCAAAGTAAAATGTTAAGCTTAATATTTATGAATAATGTTTGCACAGGTTATAAAATCTGTCATTCAGCATTAATGTCTCATTTGTGCACTAGGCCTCAATAGATGATATGAATAAAGATAATGAGCAGCTTCTCTAAGTAAATACCCAGTGCATCCCTGGCTGGTGAGCAAATAACAGTTCCTAATTTTTCCCTGGTGAAACCAGAGAGCGGCTCCATCAAAGAAGGCCTGTGCTGCCTCTTCCATCTCCCTACCCTCTAGTCACCTGCTGTGTTCGGTTGGAAGGTCAAGGGGCGGATGCAAAGAGCGCTAAACGCATGACAATCTTACCCATACCAGGCGCTCTGGGCTACCTGCTTTCAGCGATATTCACTCTTGCCGTTAGCATTTATGAAATAAGCAGCACAAAACGTTCTGGTTAACCAAATGCAATTCCTAGCCCCACACAATATGCTACTGACTGGAGATGATGGAGGTAAATCTTCCAAAACATTTCTGCGTATGGTTTTAAACGCATAAATGGGGTTAGTTTTAAAAAAATCTGAAGCAATTTTGCATGCACTTGAAAGAGGAGTCCCCGGCAGCGGAGTTGGAAGCGCAGAAGCCATTCACATACAGGTGTAAAATATGGGCACATATGTGCCACGCGGGCATTCGCGAATACCCGCTAATTTGAAAATCAGGGCTGAAGGGAAACTTTGCTGTTATACAATTACCCTCAATTAGTGGCAATCTACTCTACTAAAGCAGTAGCATCCCTGACAGACACAGGATACCCAGAGCTGCAGGCTGAGGGCGTTGCTGTGCCCCACAGGACCTGCATCCGTCTGAGAGGTTTCAGGCCATCTGGACCATGAAGGAAAGCAGGCATTCAATTACTTCAGCCTTAAAGATGTTCTCTTTTGCCAGACTCTGAGTGAGCTGCATAAAAGAAGGATGTTCAGCAGAGTTTGCTAGTTCACAGTTCCCCCTCACTCCACACGCCATAAATCAACAGGCAGCTCCCTTTCCTTGCCTACCTATTCTCCTCTCTCTGACTCCCATTTCCTCAAACAAAAACGTTTGTTAATTGGGGGGAAAAAAATGCTAATTGTCTTCCCTCTTTTTACAGGAGTTTTGCAAATAGCTTTGTATGACAATTCAAAAAAAAAAAAAAAGGCTTCCATACAGCAGCAGAAGGAAATGTTTTCCACAGAATGAGAAGCTCAAGGACGAGGGTGGGAAGCTGGAAAGGAAAGTGAGAAACATTTTTCACGGAGAGGGCGGGGGATACCTGGAACAGACTTCCAGCGGAGCTTGTAGGAGCCGTAAAAGTTAAAAAGTATCCCGGATTCAAGCATGCCTGGGACAAACACAGAGGCGCCTTCCTGAGGGAGGGAGGAAGCCACCCGTTCAAGCAGGACCTACCGTATGACCGCACAGAGGTGCACATGGGCAGACCGGATGGCCCACGCAATCCTTTTCTGCTCATACCGTCTATGTTTCTATGCAAGCCAAGATTTTCTTTTTGAAAGAAATATGTGCAATTGTTCGGAACAGAGAAGAGCAAGGCAGGTGGGCGTGCTTTAGTCAAGTGGCACTGGGCCTGCAGTCTCGGGTAGAGGCAAAAATGGACGAGATTTTGGCCCATGTGAGTCAAGTTTTCCTGTGTTCAGTCAATCCATACATTACCTAGATGCCCTTCCCCATGGACTTGCAACGCAGCAGGATAATAGCCTGTGAATGACTCCGGGATTGTCGCCCCTTTTGTATCAGAGCTGCCAAGTTCCCCATGGCTAAGAGGGATACTTTTTAACTTCCACCCCAAGCAGTATGGTGTTTCTGGTTCCCGACTCTATCCAGTGCTGCAGGTCCAATAATTTATCAGGATAAGGTTGTTAGAAATACAGAATTGCCCCAATCTCTCTCCTGGAACTGGGTAACTGCTGGGGGGGGGGGGAGGGGTTATGGCTGTCTTGAACTGGGGTCTACCTGCTTTGTGGCTGGTGTCTTATGCAGAGAGCCACTGATTGGTTCAGAGAAAGTTGGCTTCAAATTGCAGATAGACTGCTGTATAGGCCCACCCCTGAGGATCCAAATTGTTTCTCAAGGTTCCCAGCATTTAGATGGCTAGGAGGCCAAAGGAAGGTTTGGGATTCTGGAGGAAGACCCTTGAGCTCTCCTCCTGGTGCGTATTAATGTTATACTGGATGTTAAGACTGGAAGCCTTGTGTCAAGTCTGTAAGAAGGAGTTTGCCATCAGTTGTGTTTGTGTGAGGCCTATAAAGAGAATCTTCTCTGAAATGACCGGGAATGAATAGCAGCTGGACTTGAAGTGAGTTGCCTATTCCGTTTACTTGCAGTGCACAAGTCAGGAATTGTTAATTTGCCATTGTTATCAAATAAACCAGTACGGAGACACAATACCTGTGTGAGTGTGCTGCAGGGGCCACCAGTCTGACAACTCTGTTGTATTATGGAGAATCACATCAGACTGGAGGAGGGAGCAGGTGGCTTTAGATTTTGGGGCCTATATTGTTGATAGATAGGCCAATGGATTGGGGGGGGGGGGAGGGCGGAGGGAGAATGAATGGTCCTCATAAATATTTATGAGGGGGCAGTGAAGTATAATCAGTGCTTGGGGGTGTACAAGCTGCTAAATTGCATTGTTTTGCTGACTTCTCATCAGAAAAGTCGTTTACGGTAAAGCCCTCCAATGCAGTTTGTAGTTCACAGTTTCCTATTGGTTATTCTATGCACTGCTCACACAACAAGGTGGGGCCTGCCCCTGGTAAAGGAGCTCAAGAGCTGCTTGATGACATCACAGGACGTCTCTTCGCTACTCAGACTGGAAGGCTTAAGCAAAAAGCTGCATTCCAACACCGTTAATCTAATGTTCGTCAGTTTTCTTGATTTATTTGCAAAAAACATCTATTATGTATACTAGAGGGTGTTGATAGTTTTTTTAATGTGTTGTTCATTTTTTTGTCGAGGAAGTGTATGCCACAGCAGCAGCTATTTCATGTGTTTTTGGCTTCTGAAAGGTTCCAGGCTGACACCATTGTAAACCAATGTCCTCTATTTATCCACAGACCAGGTAGAGCGCAGGCAGTGTTCAACAACACACACATACACACACACACACACACAGTGCCCTAACACAAAGCAGGAGTAGCATTGGTACAAGCTTCTCTCACGCGCACTGCCTCACTAATTGTGCCTTACCCTTGATCTGAAGGGACCATCCCTAGAGGTTGGGAGAATAATTCAGTCTCTAAGCCTGTGCAAACTTGGATCTCTCTTCTGGGGCTGCCAACAACGGGGCCCAGCTTGTGATGGCAATTTTAGTGATGTGGGCACCTGCCCACAGGGAACTGGACTGAGACCACCAACTCATTTTCACACAAGCCACCTTGTTCTGCCCCTACCGACCTAGAGGTAAACAGCTCTCTGACTCTGCGCTGGGCTCCTTGAGGCATCCGATCCACCAGATGCTTCATCCCTTAACCAAGAAAACGTAACTATTCCTCAGTGCTACCGAGGCATTTTCCCCTGTCACAGCCAATCAGTTCTTAAAAGAATCAATATTCAACCACCTACTCTGTGAAACAAAGGTATGCATACTGTTACAGCTCGCCACAAATACTTTGGCTATAAATTAGCCTTCGATTTTATGTTTTGCTGCGACACTTAATATCTACATTATAAAACTGAGAGATTTAACATGGCTGCAGAGATAAGCTGGCTGTGCTTTACTAAACAGACAGTACTTTGGAAAAGAAAAGAAGTCTGTATTGCAGCTAAAAACTTACACAGACTATAGCTATTAATGGCAGCGGCCCATGTCTAGGTGGAGTAACTAAACATATGCTCAACGCCTCAAATTTTACGGATGACGACACTGTCACATTAGTTGGGGGGGGGGAGGGGTGTGTGCAGGGGGCGGTGTGCAGCATTCTGTCAAGCACTCCCACAATGTAGCAGCTGTTCAGGAATCATGCCCATCCAGTTGTGCTCCGTTTATGAACAGAGATGTAATCCTAGATGTGTTTTATTCAGGCTGCAGCTGAAGGCTAAAATTAAAGATTACCAACTGCATGTTACCATTGTTTGAAAATTATCACAAGCACATAGGGGAGCCATTCATATATTCTGGCTACGGCTGTAAGAGTTAAACCATGCCGGGTACATATATACATATGTATATGTACTTTCTTGAAGCATCATGCACGTTAAATAGATTAAATCTGTACGATGCATTTTAAATTGATTAATATCTTGTGTCTCCAAAGGATGATAACTGAATTTTTATGTTATTTTACATCATTAGATACTGTGTGTAACATCGTCCAATAGGCATACTGCTACCAGACCACTGAGATAGTTATTAATCAAAATTCACTGAAAATTCCTATATACTACACCAGGGAAAATGATATTTAAAACATATTTAAACAGATATAAATCTGTAATATCATCATGCCACCATCACTGCTAGCAAGACATGAGGAGCATTACAAAAACTTAACATATATGAGAGCTGTTCCCCAAAAAGTGAATGTGGCAACTTAGCAAGGGATGTGTTGCATGCAAAAAATACACACCCCTTTAAATTGTGGGTCCATGTTATTGGATGTCAAGATAACATGAATTTTGGGGGAAGAAGCAGTTGTAGACGGACTCAAGAAAGGAAAAGCATTATGCACACTTGATTTGATATCAATGCTTTAAATCACAACAGGGGTACATAATAAGGCCTCCGTTAACTGGCCAGTTCTTAACTGGCACCCAAGAGTGCAAGAAGGATTTATGCATGCAGCTCTGGTCCACCTTGCTTTTTGTGCCATAATCTTATTATATAGACAGACACCCTGTTATTTAACTCTAAAAGACTTCAAGATAATGCTTATTTTAAATAAAAACAATTAAATATGTGTTATTTATGCAGTCCATCCAATGGTTGCAGGACCAGCCTTTCAGCAAAATGGCCCTTCTGAACATTACCCAAAGCTGCCTCTTGGGGGAGCCCAAGATCAGAAGGGTACATGTGGGTAAGCACATCACAGTGATCTTTCTTACCTAGCGATTACAACAAAAACGAATTCCTTATTTCTTACTTCCGGCTCCTAAACAGAGCAATAAATGCGAAGTACAGCGGAGCGTAAAAGGGGGGCAGAGGATGCACTCAGCTCCCCCAGACTGCACACATTCACGTGGGCTGCCGAACCTGCCACCGAGGAATTCTCACGAGCAAGGAAATTTGCGTCTGCTCTCTTTCAAACTGCTCCCAGGTCGCCAGCGAGGCCAGGCAAAGCAACAAATGCTCTAGCACGGGGGGGGGTGGCCAGCACAGGATGCACCTTACAGAGCCCAGGGGAGGTGTTTGTAAGCCCCCTGGAGATGGGGAAGACACCTACAGTGCCTGCAAGTCACTCGTCTCTAGCCACCAAGGAAACTATGGATAACCAAATAATAAGGCAAAACGTTAAGCAAGTGTATTCCCTCCAGGCAGGAGCACAGCGCAAGGTCTGCAAGTTTTTTTTTTCTCTGCAAAGCCTGGACAGAAGAAATCACATCATCCGCTTACAAAAGAATTCAGATTTAAAAGAAATAGCTACTGCGTGCCATGCTCTTTTCAATAAGCAGAAGAATGAATTAAACGCCAGAGTCTAATAAAAAAAAAAGTTAAAAGGAACAGATGGGTGCACGTTTAGCAATTAAAAGCCCACCGGTGCTAAAATACCTTGGCCAAAAAGCACGTCAGAGAAATAAATGGCTCTCCTTTTACCTGCAATTTACCAAGAAGCTGCCCATCAAGAGCCAAAACAATCTGTCTGTCTGTCTGTCGGTGAGGGGGTGCTGGGATCCGCAAGCCGGGGCACGGAGCAGCCCCCCGCAAGTTTGGAAACCATCCGTGGAAGGCAATTTCCCGCAGCGCCCGTTCCCGGAAGGCTCGGAGATTTGTTTCCCCCGCCGCCGGCATTGACGTTTCCCAGCCGCGTAAAAGGGCAGCTCGCATTTTGGGTTACTGCGCACGTTATTCCCCCATCCATCCTGGCCGTGTCACGGACAGGGAAGAGAGGGGGAGCCTTTTCCTTACCTTTCATCCAGTCCACCACCTGACTCGGAGACCATTTACTGACGGGTTCCATGATCAGGGCCATGGCGAGCGAATGCCCAGCCAAGGAGGCGACGTGGGCAGGCGCTAGGTCCTCGGGGCAGAGCCCGCGGCTGCTGCTGCTGGTGCCGGGGAGCTGTCACTGATCCGATCGCCGGTGGGGGGATCCTCTCTCGCTCTCGCTCCCTCCCTCCTCCCTTCCTCCAGCTCTCTCTCTCTCTCTCTCAGTCTCTCCCTCCCCTCACTTTCTCCACCTCTCTCTCTCTCTCTCTGAGTCTCTCCCCCCCCTCACTGTCAATGCGTTTCTCTTGCCGATCCGGGCTTCCTCCGCCCACCCTCCGGGGGCTCCCCCGGCCCCACCCTCCGGGTTCTCCGCGCCTTTCCGTCGGTTTTGTCCCTTTGCTGATCCTCCGCCTACGGCTTCCCCCGAAATATCCCAGGGAAAGGGCGGGGGGGAGGAGATCGGGGGCTGCGGGGGAAGCCGCTTCCCACCAGTTGATTGCTACCGGTGCAAAGCCTTCCCCGAGCTTTGAGGGACCCCCCCCCCAAGGCTGCAAGGGAGGGGGCGCCACTGAATAATGCAGCAGGGGGAGAGGAGATTCCTTGACGACACCTGCAAAAGGTGCTGGGTCTCCTCCCCCTCCCCCCGTCAAACTGGCCTGTTTTCCTGCTAGGAACGTGTTCCTTAAATTCGCTGAGACCTGTTCAGGTCTCAGCAGGGTCGCAACTGATTTTCAGAAGTCAAAGGCGCTTTGCAAAATGCTCTGATCGGCTGCGATCGTTGCGGGTTACACAAATATTGCCCCATCTCTGGGCCAACTGAAAACCAGATTTGCAATTGGCAAATTTGCAATAAATAAATAAACAGGGTGACCACGGTGTCGGGGAAAAGGAGCTACCTTAGCCGGTGATATATGTTCCAGTGATCCTTGTGACCAGCGTGCAGTAAATTGAATTCTTATAAATCCTCAGCTGTGCTGCCCATTCCTCCACCTCAGGCTGGCACCCCCAGCTGAATACATTTCAATGAGTGGCAGCCGGCAGTAACCATGGAATTCCTCCATTTAACTATTAAACTTTCTCTCTCTCTTTCTCTCTCTCTCTCTCTCTCTCTCTGTGGGGGGAATCCACAATCACATAGCAAATGAGGCAGCTAAAGACCAAAATGCCCCTTCCAGTCTGCCCCCTTGAGATTCATCCCCTTTGGGGAGCTGAGCACCTCCCACCTTCCCACTGTCTTGTCTTTACCTGATCCACAGACTGGTAAACAGGTTATGTTGGCTAGCTTCATCTGTGGCTCTCCTAGACTTAAGAACATAAGAGCATGCCATACTGGGTCAGAGGAAGAACATAAGAAGAAAATAAGAACATGCCATACTGAGTCAGACCAAGGGTCCATCAAGCCCAGCATCCTGTTTCCAACAGTGGCCAATCCAGGCCATAAGAACCTGGCAAGTACCCAAAAACTAAGTCTATTCCATGTTACCATTGCTAATGGCAGTGGCTATTCTCTAACGGGCGGATTTTCAAAGCCCTGCTTGCGTAAATCCGCCGGGTCCGGTCTCGGCGCGCCAGCAGCGTGCTGGCGAGCGTGGATTTACATCTCCCTTCGGGAGGCGTAAATCTATGGATAAAGGAAGGGGGGGGGGTTTAGATAGGGCCGGGGGGGGGGGTTAGGTAGAGGAAGGGAGGGGAAGGTGAGGGGAGGGTGAAAGAGTGTTCCCTCCGAGGCCGCTCTGAAATCGGAGCGGCCTCGGAGGGAACTATGGCAGGCTGCGCAGCTCGGCGCGCGCCGGCTGCCCAAAATCGGCAGCCTTGCGCGCGCCAATCTAGGATTTTAGAAGATACGCGCGGCTACGCACGTATCTTCTAAAATCCAGTGTACTTTTGTTTGCGCCTGCTGCACAAACAAAAGTACGCGATCACGCAGTTTTTCAAAATCTACCCCTAAGTGAACTTAATAGCAGGTAATGGACTTCTCCTCCAAGAACTTATCCAATCCTTTTTTAAACACAGCTACACTAACTATACTAACCACATCCCCTGGCAACAAATTCCAGAGTTTAATTGTGCATTGAGTAAAAAAGAATTTTCTCCGATTAGTTTTAAATATGCCCCATGCTAACTTCATGGAGTGCCCCCTAGTCTTTCTACTATCCGAAAGAGTAAATAATCAATTGACATCTACCCATTCTAGACCTCTCATAATTTTAAACATCTCTATCATATCCCCCCTCAGCCGTCCATCAAGCCCAGCATCCTGTCTCCAGCAGTAGCCAGTCCAAGTCACAAGTACCTGGCAAACATTAAATACAGTTCAAGCTACTATTGCTTATTAATTAATAGCAGTTTATGGATTTAGCAACTTATCCAAACCTTTTTTAAACCCAGATCCACTAACTGTTGTAACCACATCCTCTGGCAATGAATTCCAGAGCTTAACAATGCGCTGAGTGAAAATAATTTTTTTTTATTTGTTTTAAATGAGCTACTTGCTAACTTCATGAAGTGCCCCTAGACTTTGTAAATAACCGATTTACATTAACTTTTTCAAGTCCTTTCATGATTTTGTAGACCTCTATCTTATCCCCCCTCAATCGTCTCTTCTCCAAACTGAAAAGCCCTAACTTCTAGGGATGTGCAGACAAAAAGTTTGCGTTCATAAGTTGATAAGTTGAAGGTGAGGGTCGATTTCGTTCAATATGGACATATGGAGAATCCCATAAGTTGAGGGTCTGTCCATACGTTCACCGGTTCCCTAAATAAAAATTTAAACCCCTCACCCTCCTTAATCTCCCCCCAAGACTTACCAAAACTCCCTGGTGGTCCAGCGGGGAGTCAGGAAGCCATCGCTGTTTTTCTTTGCGAGGAGCACGTGATGTCGGCGTCACGTCGGAGTGACGCGGACGTCACGTGTTTCTCCACGCCTCCGCTCCGGGACCCCCGTTGGACCCAACCGGAACTTTTGGCCAGCTTGGGGGGTCAGCCCCCCCAAGCTGGGGTCAGCGACTCCCTCGCAGGCTTTCTGCTTTGGATATATTTTAAAAAGTTTTATTGTGAGTTTTTGCCTCTATGGCCAATTTCTTTTCAAATTCTCTCTTAGCTTGTTTTATCAATGTTTTACATTTAACTTGCCAATGCTTATGCTTAATCCTGTTTTCTTCTGTTGGATCCTTCTTCCAATTTTACAAGCAGGCTAAGCATTCCGACAGATAGGGCTCTTATAATACAAGCCTGCTAAGCAAGATCCCCAACAGGAAAGTGTTCTCAAGCAGTCTGTAGCTGCGACCACTATAGTGTCATCTATCCGTCATCATTGGCGAGTTTTGGCACTCCATGATATATTCAAGGAACTTCCGTTAATCGTGACAACTAGGGGTGTTAACATAAGAGATAAATTGATCCATGCACATTCACGTCCCCTGAAACAGAATTCAGATTGTGGACATCATAGATGTGGTCAGTGTGCACATTGTCATAACAGCATTGATGGAATCATGTGGGTTGATCCCATCACAGGATACAAAGTAACACGTAAATCCAGCACCACTTGCAACTCCAATCATGTCGTTTATGCCATTATTTGTACCTGTCCCAGGGTATACATAGGAAGAACCACGAGGAAGATCAAGATTAGACTCAAAGAACACAAATCCAAGCTGAATACGATAACATTATCTGCTCCCTTAGTCACACACTGTGTACAATATAAACACGTTTTTTCAGAATTGAAATGGACTATCATTGATCATGTTTTACCATCACTAAGAGGGTCAATCGCATAAAGTTATTAAATCGGTGTGAAGCATATTGGATCTTCACATTGCGTACACAAACACCGGAAGGTTTGAATGAGGAACTCGACTGGGGTTCGTTCATTTGAAAATAGGTAAGCTTGGGAGAGCAATGTGATCACCGATTGGATGCACTGCTATCTAATATAACCATATAAAAAAATAATCAGCATAGATGGGCATTCAGTTTCAGCAGAGTTTACCACTCGCTTTGAAGGTCCGGCAGAGTTTGTCACTCACATGGAACACTGGAACGTTGACTTAAAGTGATTATTAAGATTACCAGACAACATTTATTTCAAGCACAATATGCCTGACAGCGAATAAATAAGAAAGTATCCCCTGAGGAAAGATCCTTCGGGATTTGAAACGCAGCCTCGATGGGTCATTATCTTTAATACAGATAAGTCGGGACATTATTCTATCTTGCTATAGCCGGTAATAAGTTCATTTTTAAAAAATATATTTAAAACAAATTAAAAAAAAAACCAAAAAACTTTTTCAAAACTTTTTTGCACGCTTCACGCATATATAAAAACAAAAGAGTGGATGGAGGAGGATTGTTAATGATTATAAAATTCGATAACACCTGGAGCGGTGGCCTATAACATGAAATATGAAACGTTCCCATCCTTCATGAAAAAAAGATTTTTTCGCCAGAGTTTTTACCATTTTGAATATAATAAAAACGCTAGTACAATCCGCCCTTAGGAGATATTTAGCTCAACTTTATTGTTAAAGAGTTGCCAAAACATTTCTTTATTAAGAGGTGATATCATTCACTGCTATACGCTCTAATTCTCCCATTTTACTTCTTACACTTCTGGCATTAGCATACAAACATTTCAAAGTGTGTTTTCTGTTTGTATTTTCATTCTGCTTTTCAGCTGACAGGGATAAATTGGAATCTTTTAGCTCAGGTGAGTTTTTAGTTACAGGCACTTGGACTATTTTTCTAATTATTGGAACCTCACTGTCGGGATGCCCTAATTCTAATGCATCATTAGTATCCTTTAAAGATACCTCTCTCCGAACCATGCGCTGCTGAGCAACTGTCGGCTTTCCCCTTTGATTTCATGCATCCAAGGTCATTGAAGGGGACTCTGGGAAGGAGCAGCGGAAGCAAATTAAAATGTATGCTAATGTTTTTTGGTGAAAGAAGGCTTCCTCCTAATTCAGATATTTAATTTTAATCAGGAAGGGAGCGGCAGAGGAGGGATATCTGCAGAATGGGAGGACTGCTGAAAGATCCAACCAGTAGTCCTGCCGCCAGTCCTCCAGTGGCTCTCATCATATCATAGAGGGATTCTTTTTTCTATCACTTTATCCTTTAAATAAAATCACATAAAATGTTAAACACCACACCCCCCCCCCCCCCCCCCCCACCACCACCTACCATTGTGTAGAAGAAAGGCCCTCACCTAACAAGTCTTTCCCAGTTACTTCTCTGACCCCTTAAGATCAGAATTGGATGGAGCAACAAGCAGGAAGATAAACGGACCTACTCATTTAGTCAGAAATCTGAATTTATTTATTTTGTTTTATTGTTTAGTTACACTGGGTTTCCCGCTATTCCTTTGCAGCTCACAGCAGGTTACAATAGCGTTATAAGAAATACCCGCATGAGCGTACGAGTGAGAAATAAATGTACCCAACCCAATGCACCGCAAAATAAACCCAACCGTGATCTTACACTGCTCCTCATTCCCATATGGCAAGCACCACTGTAGAACATGGTCCTAACTCTATATCACCTAGGAACCAACAACTGTAATGTATCCTTTACACTAGGTTTAAATTGCTAATAGCTCACAGAGTAATGATGCAAACTAAGATCAAAGTTTTACAAACCGGCACCACTACTCTCCAGTCTCAGGCTGGTAGCCATTCATCCGTTTTTCTGTGTGTGCTGAGGTTTTCCGGAAATTTAAGCCTTACAGCACATTTAAAAACACCACACGCAGAAACCTTTTACATGTAATGAGCATAACAAATGTTTTATGTACACAGCTTAAAGTTCATAAAATAATTCATACAGCAGAGATGTACAATTATATTGACTCTGATAAAATCATGGCAATAGTAGTGTATGGAAACAAAGGCCAGTTTAATGTAGAATAAATCCATCATGGCCTGCTGTAAGAAAAGTCAAAATCTTACTACAGCATGGATTGATTAGCTATAAATTTCAAAATGTGCCAAGGTGACCTTAACTAGAAGAACGCTAACCAACAGCAAAACATCTTCTCGATTAAAGATAGTACTATAAAATGATTGTCACAGGAAGGTGTGTATATAAATATCTAGGAGCCGATAATGTGGATAAACAATCCAACATAAAATATAGAGGAAAAAATATCAGCAAAGAATAATACAAATGACTTTAACAGCACCTAAGAAGACACAAAACATCAAGGAACTGCTGTCCCTGTACTGCCCTACAGCTTTTGAACCATAGACTGGCCCCAGAAAGACCTCAACCAGCTGAAGTTAAGGACAAGAAAGCGCTCCAGGCCCACTAGCTCATCTCTGAAAACCAGTGTAATCCAAGAGCTGAAGGAGGTATAAGAACATAAGACATGCCGTATTGGGTCAAACCAAAGGTTTCAGCAAGCCCAGCATCCTGTCTCCGACAGTGTCCACTACAGGTCACAAGTACCCGGCAGGATCCCAAAGAATCGATCCAATCCTTCCTGTTCATAACCAGATATAAGCAATGGTTTTCCCAAGTCTGAGAACGGACTTTTCCTCCAGGAACTTGTTTAAATCCTTTTTAAACACAGCTACACAAACTGCTTTCACCATATCCTCTGGCAGCAAATTCCACACTGAGTTTAGTTGTGAACTGAGTGACAAAATACTTTCTCCTATTTGTTTTAAAAGTGCTACCTATTAACGTTTTGCTGTGTCTCCTAGTCCTAGTATTATTGGAAAGGATATAGATATGAGGTATGGTTCATAGAAAGGTAGATTACATACAAGAAAGACAAATTTCAAAGGAATCAAGGCGCCTAACCAAGGAGTTAGGCACTTAGATTTCTGGGTGTGAAAAATTGCCCTAGGCAGAGCAGAATAAATATAGTCACATAGTTTCACAATGGGCATGTTTGGGTCTGGGGAGAAAACTTTGCACATATAATTCAGTTTTCGATTGTATACACATAGGGGTAGATTTTAAAAGGGTTACGCGCATAAGTTATGCGCGTAACCCTTTCAAACCCCCCCTGCACGCGCCGAGCCTATTTTGTATAGGCTCAGCAGCGCGCGCAAGCCCCGGGACGTACGTAAGTCCCAGGGCTTTCCTGGGGGCATGTCAGGGCGGGTTGGGGGCGTGTTGTGTTGGCGCGTCATTCGGGGGCGTTCCGGGGCGTGGCCACGGGCGTAGTTCCGGCCCGGGGGCATTTCGGGGGCGTAGCCGAGGCCTCCGAAATCGCTCCTGGGTCAGGGAATTGCGCGGCAGCAGCCGCCCAGCGCGTGATAAAGGTAGCGGTTGTAGATAGGGCTGGGGGGGGTGGGTTAGGTAGGGGAAGGGAGGGGAAGGTGGGGGGAGGCCGAAGGAAAGCTCCCTCCGAGGCCGCTCTGATTTCGGAGCGGCCTTGGAGGGAACGGGCAGCGCCCGCAGGGCTCAGCGCGTGCAAGGTGCATAAATGTGCACCCCTCTTGCGCGTGCCGATCCCGGATTTTTATTTGCGCCTGGTGCGCGAACAAAAGTACGCGCGGGCGTAGTTTTATAAAATCTACCCCATAGTTTCTCCTTCAGAACCAAATAGCAGAGGCAAAGTATGTAGCTATATTTGCGCCTGCTGGAGCAAGGGTTTTATGAACTCTAGGCAAATCTTCAATTTGACTCTTTCTCTCCCTTACTCTGGCACAGCATCACTTTCTCTTGCCCTGCTCAGCATCCACCTCTCACTCTCTGTTAAGTCCCTCATCCCTCTCTCCTTGATCATAATGCCCAGCATCTCCTCTCTCTATTCACTCTGTCCAGCATCTCTCCTCTCTTTTTCTCTCCCCAGCATTCCTCCTCTTTCTCCCCTTCCCTCTCTGCTCAGCACAGCAGCATTGCCCCCTATTTGCAATACTCAGCATCTTCTCTCTTTCTCTCTCTACCCACCCAGTATCCTCACCTGCCCAGTACCCTCTCTCTCTCTCTCTCCCCACAACTTACCCCCACCCACCCAGCTTCCTCTCTATCTCCACCCCCTACATCTACCTAGCATCCATTCCCTTCTCTCTTGTAGCCTTAAAAGTGGGTAGGTGGCATCTGGAAATTTCTGGGGGATCAGATGCCCCCTCCCCTAAATTTGGTGCCTTAGGCAACTGCCTAGTTTGCCTAACGGAAGAACCAGCCCTGTCTCTAGACAGTTTTGTAAGAGATACTACGTGGTTGGTTTCTCTTAGAAGATTATCTAAAGGTAGGCAGATAAAAATGTAGTTGCGTACTTTGCCGTGGGTGCCTAGGTGGTGAAATTTGCCGCCACAGAATTATTATACTAGGTTTCACAGCATTCTTAATGGATTCCACAGATCCAGATGCTGAAAAGGAGGTAAATGCTGACAAACAATTGCCCTTATCCAATTTGGGCATATAGTTCAGAGAACAGAAGGGATGAGAGAGGATCCACTTGCAAAACAAGTGGATCCTCTCTCTTTAAAGAGTTGGACTAGTAAACAAACAAGGAAAAGCAAGTGGCAAATGCCCCAGTAGAGCAGGAAAGACAGTTACCTGATGAAAACCTGACGTAGGAACAGTGAAAGCGGGGTGAACCTAAATCAAAAGATGAGGAAGCGATATTTACAGCACAGGCCAGACAAGATGGTTTGCAGTAAACACAGAAAACTTTGGTAAAAACCAGACAAATGCAGATTTTGTAGCACATGATTGAAGATGGTTTCCCATAGAAAGGCACAAAACGATAGCATAGCTCATCTACTGGAAAGTGTTATACACATTAACATCATGTTATCAGAGAGACCACTCTGGCAGAATGGCAGAGCATGAGGAAGCTCTGCCCGCCTGTGACATTCCTGACCCACTGATAAAAAAGCTTGACACTAGAAAACCGGACATAGCACAGCCCTGCTTACATGTAGTGGCACCATAGAAAAGATATGTAGTAGTGGTGGTGGTAGGATAAGAGGATAACCACAAGAACAGCATTGCTTATACAAGCATCAGTTCCAAGTAACTATTCTGCACTATGCGTGGAGAGACAGAAGAACCTCCATTACCAAGAGTTTGCAATCAGAGATCAGAAAAAGGTGGCCGATAGATACAGAAACAATCCCCATTGACTCTGGTGCGACCTGCCTGAGTAAAAAGTACTTCCAAGCACACCTGGATAGGTTGTCTGTATATATTTTACACTCTGTGAGTTCCAGAAGGAAGTTCTCATCGGCATAATGTGAATACTAGCAATACATTTAAGAGATTGTGATTGTATACTCAACCTACCCTGGTTTATGAGTGAGGGTCATTCCGGTCATGGTATGCAAAAGACAAACGAGGTTTCCGTCAGTCAGTGTTTTTATTGACAGTAAAAACAAAACAAAACAATGGTGTGTCTGTAAAAATGATGTAATTAACGCTCTCAGAAGCAATGAGGCCCGTCTCTGGTTCTGCAGGTTCAAGCTTTTTGAGGCTGCAGTTACCAGGGAGTCATCGACTACATCTCAGTGAATAAGGGAGTGAATCTCAACACAGTAAGTCCAGCTGTGCACAAAATGTCAACGGTAAAATGTGTGCCCATAAACAAATAAGGTTGTCAGTAAAAATCTGGCAGATCATTAGAAGAAACCCCGTCCGTTCCCCCCCCCCCAACATTTTTTTTTAATTTTATTTTATTGAAGTTTCATCAATATACATTGAACACATGATTAAGAAAAAAGAAAGAAATTATTAACATCATCATCGTTAATGCAAACAGAATGTTGGAAATTATTAGAAAAGGAATGATGAATAAAACGGAAAATGTCATAATGCCTCTGTATCGCTCCATGGTGAGACCGCACCTTGAATACTGTGTACAATTCTGGTCGCCGCATCTCAAAAAAGATATAATTGCGATGGAGAAGGTACAGAGAAGGGCTACCAAAATGATAAGGGGAATGGAACAACTCCCCTAATAGGAAAGATTAAAGAGGTTAGGACTTTTCAGCTTGGAGAAGAGACGACTGAGGGGGGATATGATAGAGGTGTTTAAAATCATGAGAGGTCTAGAATGGGTAGATGTGAATCGGTTATTTACTCTTTCGGATAGTAGAAAGACTAGGGGACACTCCATGAAGTTAGCCTGGGGCACATTTAAAACTAATCGGAGAAAGTTCTTTTTTACTCAACGCACAATTAAACTCTGGAATTTGTTGCCAGAGAATGTGGTTCGTGCAGTTAGTATAGCTGTGTTTAAAAAAGGATTGGATAAGTTCTTGGAGGAGAAGTCCATTACCTGCTATTAAGTTCACTTAGAGAATAGCCACTGCCATTAGCAATGGTTACATGGAATAGACTTAGTTTTTGGGTACTTGCCAGGTTCTTATGGCCTGGATTGGCCACTGTTGGAAACAGGTTGCTGGGCTTGATGGACCCTTGGTCTGACCCAGTATGGCATTTTCTTATGTTCTTCTTCTTATGTTCTTAATCATCAAACTTACAAGTGGGAAAAATATCTTCTATATATTATAGGTACACTGGGAGAACCAAATTTTTAAGCGGATTCAAAGAAAATTTATCTACTTATCACCACCACTTTGTTAAATATTGGTATTATATACTGTCCACCTGGTTGTCTTAATATTGAACTATCTAATTTTATAGAAACTATTGCAACTCTCCCCATAGACTTAACAAAAACTATCTTGCTTGGAGATTTCAATATACATATCAATAATTTTACTATGCTCTCAAACTCATTTATGGATTCTATGTCAGGCCTTGGCTGGGAACAACTTGTACAGACCTCCACTCATACTAAAGGCCAAATACTAGACTTAATATTTTTTAATTCTCTCTTTGCCACCCCCGTCTGGGATGATATTACAATAACACCTATACCTTGGTCAGACCATTACAAAATTAACTTTTCCCTTAATATACATCACAATAAACAAAGATCGGAGAAACATACCAAGATATTCAAAAGAAAATTCATTAGTACAGACTCTTTCATAGAAGCCATATCGCCCACCCTACCTCACACCATCTCAGACACCATAGAAGATTCAGTAGAAAAATGGAACCATATTATCTCATCTACTTTAGATACCATTGCCCCCCTCAAACAAATTTTTCCTAACATTAACAAAAAGAAAGCATCCTCCCCCTGGTATACAAAATCCCTACAAACCTTCAAAACACTTCTAAGAAAACTTGAACGTAAATGGCGATGCAATCAAACCTCTGAAACAAAAAATGCCTATTATTCCACACTCCGTCGTTATAATAAAGAAATAGATAAAGCTAAGAAACATTATTATGCACACAAAATCTCCAAAGCTAATGGAAATCCTAATATGCTATTTAACATCGTAAAACAGTTAACTACTTCTCAAAGTAACAACTTCACAGAATTTGACGATACTTTCTGCAATAAAATTGCTACCCACTTTAAAACTAAAGTAACAAACATTTCCAAAGAACTCTCTCAACTACCTTACCCCTCAATGGCCATCAAAGACATCACTGAACAGTGGTCTGAATTTCTTCCCATATCTGAAGATACCCTACTTACCATAATTAACAAGCAGAAACCATCTAACTCTCCTGAAAATCCATGTTCAGGCGCCTTCTTTAAAGCTCTTGGCCCACATGCCAGTACTTTTCTCTGTTCTTTAGTTAACCAATCCCTAGAAACAGGCCATTTTCCAAATAAGTTAAAAAAGACTTCTATTTTACCTATCTTGAAATCGAAAACAAAAGATGTAACAGATCTTAACAACTATAGACCTATTGCTACACTCACCTCTTTAGCCAAAGTAATTGAATCTGCAGTTCTTCGCCAACTAACCGAATTTCTTTCAGATAATAATATTCTCCACATCAACCAACACGGCTTTAGAAAAGGACATTCTACAGAAACTCTTCTTTTAGCATCTTTTGATACTCTATTCCGTGCTTTTGACTCTTACACCGATTATATCATCGTTTTCTTAGATATCTCTGCAGCCTTTGACACTGTAGATCATCACATACTTATTTCTGGTCTCAAATCCATTGGCATCACAGGTACAGTCTTAAACTGGTTCACTTCCTTTCTTACAAACCGTCCCCAACAAGTTAACTTTAATCATCATTCCTCCGAATCTTATACAATTCCATCAGGTGTTCCGCAAGGTTCTTCACTGTCTCCTATATTATTTAATATATACCTCCTGCCCCTCTGTCACATTCTCTCATCACTCAACCTACAATTCAAAATCTATGCAGACGACATTCAGTTCCTAGTACCCTACAAAACATCCTGGTCTAATACATTATCTATGGTCTCTCTTTACTTGTCTACCATCAACTCCTGGCTTTCTCACAACCGTCTAAAATTGAACCCATCCAAGACTGAAATTGTTCATCTAACATCCATTTCAGACACTTCTATAGGCCCACCCTCATACTGGTCTATAAACGGATCACCTATTCCCATTACACAATTCGCTACAAATCTAGGTGTCATCATAAATTCAGATCTATCAATGAAACAACACATCTCTTCTATAACAAAAAATCCTTTTATAAGTTACAGCTCCTTAAACGTCTCCGTCCTCTTCTTTTTCACCAAGATTTCCGAACTATTCTCCAATCTTTAATTTTTTCTGGCTTAGATTACTGCAACGCTCTCTATATAGGACTCCCCGACTCTATAATTCATCCCTTACAAATTATTCAAAACAGTGCAGCTCGCATTTTATCAGGTATTTCTATTCGAAATCATATTACACCTATCCTTCAATCTCTTCATTGGTTACCCATAAAGTACAGAATAAAATATAAAATCCTTACTATCATTCACGGTCTAATAAATAACCCATCTTCTACTTGGCTTTGCTCATTACTCCGTATCTATAAACCAGTAAGACATCTAAGATCACTCACCCAAAATCTACTTGACACTCCTTCCCCCCGACAGGCTAGACTAGACATCACCAGGAAAAGGGCCTTCTCAGTGGCAGGCCCTCTTCTCTGGAACCCACTACCCAACCCTCTTCGTCTAATATCCAACCCCCAACAATTCAAAAAATCATTAAAAACACATTTTTTCCAATTGGCATTCAATACTTCTCCACAAACAACTCAACATCACTCCACAACTTAGTAATCGCTCAATTCCCATATCTTTATTTTTTATTTTTTCCTTTACTTCATATCCCCCCCTCCCCCAAACCGCTACCCTCTTGATTTTAACTTGAATTCAGGCCCAGCTCCATTAATAGTCATTTTTGTTAAATATTTTTATTTTTTACCTATAAGGTATATATCAGTTTTATGTATTTTTATAGTATTTTTTTTAGTTTCTTTCATCTATTTATTTTTACTTTTATTTTATTGTAAACCGTTTTGACAAGATACCCTGTTTTGAAAAGCGGTATATAAATACTTTTAAATAAATAAATAAAAATAAAATACAAATCATCATTACGTTATTCGCTGAAACTCTGTGTCATGAACATGCATTAATTTATCCAACCCTTTTAGACCCTTTGGGGTAGATTTTCAAAAAGCGCGCCTTCGCGTACTTTTGTTGGCGCATCAGGCGCCAACAAAAGTACGCTGGATTTTAGTAGATACGCGCGTAGCCGCGCGTATCCGCTAAAATCCTGGATCGGCGCGGGCAAGGCTGCCGATTTCGTGTAGCCGGCGCGTGCCGAGCCGCGCAGCCTGCCGCCGTTCCCTTCGAGGCCGCTCCGAAATCGGAGCGGCCTCGGAGGGAACTCGCTTTCGCCCTCCCCTCACCTTCCCCTCCCTTCCTCTATCTAACCCACCCCCCCCGGCCCTATCTAGACCCCCCCCCCTACCTTTGTCAGGGGATTTACGCCTCCCGGAGGGAGAAGTAAATCCCCGCGCGCCAGCGAGCCGCTAGCGCGCCGAGACGTGACCTGGGGGCGGTTCCGGAGGGCGCGGCCACGCCCCTGGACTGCCCCGGGCCGAAACCACGCCCCCGGGCCCTCCCCGAAACGCAGCGTCCCGCCCCCAAAACATCGCGCCGATCCGACACGCCCCCGACACGCCCCCCTTGAAAAACCCCGGGACTTACGCGAGTCCCGGGGCTCTGCGCTCGCCGGTAGGCCTATGGAACATAGGCGCACCGGCGCGCAAGGCCCTGCTCGCGTAAATCCAGGCGGATTTACGCGAGCAGGGCTTTTAAAATCCACCCCTTTAGGAGTGGGAATCCAAGTATAAATGTAATTGTACAGGCTCAGCAAAAATATATCTATTATTCTGGTAAACCACAATACACCTGCACGGGAACCTCAGATAGAACTTGGCTCCTCGTGTACTTACTTCCCCTCTCATCATTAGGAAACTTTTTCTCTTCTCTTGCATTTTCCTGGTAATATCCAGAAATATTCTTATTTGATAACCGTAAAAGAGTTGACTTTGATTTCGGAAGGATTTATGTAATATGTTATCTCTATCACTTGTTTGTATAAACGTCACTAATAATGTTGCTCTAGTCTCAATTTTACTCTCAAATGACTTTTCCAGAAATTCTGTCAAATTATCTGGTTCTTGATTTTCAATTCTCCTTTCTTCCCATTTTTCAGGTAAATAACCCCCCCAACATTTTAATGAGCTGGAAACCCTGAGGACAAACCCATTTAGAGACACTACCCATAGAACAACCTTGTCAAATGTATTAAAGCTGGAAAATATTTTGTGTACAAATCACAGCTTGAGATGCATAAAAGAATTCACAGGTGAGTGAGACCATTTCATGTACTGAATGTGAGAACAGATTTGCTAGGAAATCAGTCTTTCTGACAAAAGACAGAGGAGCACTACCATATCAGGATGACTGAGAGATTGAAATCATACCCAATATACCCTGGTTTAAGATAGGAGTTCATTCCAGGCATGATATGTGCAAAACAAATCCATTTGGAGACACAAACATCATCAAGAGTGATTGGCCTCTCAGTGGGTTCAAAGATGGTTGACAGACTTGGCCACAACTTGGACACATGTTTCTGAGCAGGATGTGTGACCCTAGGTTGTTGTTCGGTGTATGATATGCTGTTTCTGCCACTTCCACTTTTCCATTTCTAGTTCCTGTCACAGGGCTTTGAAGTGCCGAATCTGCCTCCCTCTGGGACAGTCCTGGACAATAGTCTCCCAGTGACTGGCATCAATGTTTCATCCCTTCATTTTGGCAAGGAGGACAATATGGAATCTACATTCCTCTGACACCAGAAAAATCTTCCAACTCTTCCAATTCTGACAAAAATATTGGCAAAGTGTGTAATACTACTGTTACGCCCGTCGGTCGCAGACGGCTGCGACACTAATTCTAACCTCTTTCTTTGCTGCCTTGTCATCTCTTGGCCAAATGGCGGCCTCCGCCAACCACCACCGACCAGTCTGATGTTCCCGGGATGGCGTGGGCGCTGCCAACTGCCATCTTGTTCCAGAAATCACCTAGGTGCGCGCGCATGGGCCACCTTTGTACACGTCATGGCGGCAACCTCGGGGGCGTCCCCTCAGGATGACGTCATTCACCTTTTGTACTTAAGCTGACTGGCCCTTCACTTCGACAAGTTAGCAAGGAGTTTCCTCATTGCTGAATTCCGCTCCATCCTTGGACTTCCTGTTCCAGATCCTAAGCTTGGCGTGAGACACTCAGGGTACCCGCTCCTCAGGGGCCCAGCTCCGTCTCTGGCTATCCGCTCCTCGGAGGGCCTTTCTGCCTTGGACTTCCTTCTGTCCCGCTCCCTGGGACCTCTCCTGGAACTACCTCCTGTGAATACTTATTCCTATAGACTTCAACTACTTCTAAGCCTCTTTGTGGGATCCTTTTCGGTGTACCCCGTGCCTCGGGCCACTACCGCATCTACCTAGAGGGAACCACTCCGGTGTATCCTGCCCAGCAGGGCATCACCGTACCACCACTACAGGAACCACCTCGGACTTCCATCTCATTACCATCACTGAGTAATCTCTCTGGCGTACCCCGCTCCGAGGGCCACTACCGGATCTTCATGTTTGAAGTAACTCTACACTACTGCAAGACTCCTGGCGTACCCTGCTCCGCGGGCCACTACCGGATCTTCACATCTGAGGTATCACCTTGGGTATACCCTCTGCTCTGAATTTTACTATACTGCATTCCCCGCTCTGCAGGTTGTGCCTCTCTCCTTTCTTAATAAAGAATCTATTCCTCAAGCTGTGTCTGACGACACTGAGGCTGCGCCTACCAATGGTGAGGCTCACAGGGCTCCTCCCTGTGGGCGGAGACATCTCTCGCCTCGGCCCAGGGTTCACACTGTTACAAGACATAACAACTATAACTTGATGAGTTCTTATAGGAGCAGATAAGCACACAGCACAAAGCACCTACTGCTGTTGTTATTTGATGATTTTTATATTAAATTAGACCATGGAGAAACAGAGATATTGATACAAATTGACATAAGTGCAGCATTTGACACCATTCCTAACAAGTTGATTGAGTCATTAAGGCAAATTGGCATTGGAGGCTGTGTTCTTGCATGGTTTAAATCTAATCTTTTAGCACATAGGGAATGTGTAAAGTTGGGCCAAAATTATTCGAGTTTGTTCAATTAGGGGTTCACATTAGGGGTTCCACAAGGCTCATCATTATCAGCCACTTTATGTAATATTTATTTAAGTGGATTGGCTGCATTACTTAAAACTACTGGGATAACTTATTTCCTATATGCAGACATTTAATTCTTTCTCCTGTGTAATATTGATGGTGTTTTTTCTACCTTAAACTTTGACAACTTTGTGCATTTGATCAATAACTGGTTGCAACAAAATGGTTTATTTTTTAACATCTCAAAGACTGTTCTATTATGGATCAGTAGGCAAAATCCTAAACCAGAATTTACCTTCTTAACATATACTAATTATTCAAGACCCATTGTCTTTGAAACTAGAAAGCTCAGTGTCCTGATGTATTCTAGATTAACTTTAAAGGTCCATGCTAAAAAGTTGGCTCAGAATGCATTTTAAAAATTGAAAATGTTATGCCCATTAAAAGTTGTGTTTCCTTATGATTCATTGCAATCTGTTATGCAGTCCCTAGTTTTTGGTCACATTGATTATTGTAATAGTCTTCTTACTGGACCACCGAAGATACAGATGCACTAGAGAAGGTACAGAGAAGGGCAACCAAAATGATAAAGGGGATGGAACAGCTCCCCTATGAGGAAAGGCTTTTCCAGGCTGTTCAGCTTAGAGAAGAGACGGCTGAGGGGGTTATGATAGAGGTTTTTAAAATTAAGAGAGGTGAATCAGTGTTTAACTCTTTCAGATAATAGAAGGACTAAAGGGCACTCCATGAAATCAGCAAATAGCACATTTAAAACAAATTGGAGAAAATTCGTTTTCACTCAATGCACAATTAAGTTCCTGAATTCATTACCAGAGGATGTGGTTAAAGCAGTTGGTGTAGCTGGGTTTAAAAAAAAGGTTTGGACAAGTTGCTGGAGAAGTCCATAAACTGCTATTAGTCAAGTTGACTTAAGGAATAGCCACTGCTTATTTCCGGCATTAGTAGCATGGAATCTGTTTAATGTTTGGGTACTTACCAGGTTCTTGTATCCTGGATTGGCCAATTTTGTAAACAGGATGTTGGGCTTGATGGACCCTCAGTCTGACCCAGTATGACAATTTCTTATGTTCTTATGTTGAAGGAGTCTTACAATTATCACAGAATGCTGTTGCTTATACACTAATGGGTGTTTCTAGATTTGAACATGTAACCCCAATATTGAAAGAACTTCATCTGCTCCCATTACATTTCAGAGTTCAATTTAAAATGCTAATAATGATTCACAAGTTATTATATGATGAACATGTCAGCTCATTAAAAACTAAAATAGAACATTATGTTCCTGTGCGTGCATTGAGGTCAGGAGGAGCGAATTTATTTTGTGTACCTTCAATCAAGCAAATAAGCTAAAACTACCTAAGCAAGAGCTTTCTCATATATTGGGTCTCTTTTATGGAATAAGCTACTCAACCAGCTACACAATGAGCCTGTTAAAGTATTCCAAAAGCAGTTAAAAACTGTCTTTAATGAGGTTTTTGCTTAAAATGTTTGTGAGATTTTGTTTTATTGTATTAACTGTTTTAATGTTATTTATTTTATTTTTTATTGTATTTTATGAATGTGTTTGCTGTAATCCATCCAAACATGTTTTATGAAGGAGGCAGAATAAAAAAAAGCACTGATTTGCTGCTTCAGCTGGGATAACATTAATCAAGGCTAGAGTGTATAGGGTATCATTAAACCTCACTATGGCTGTGTATAGGTCAAGTCCAAATGGTTCTTGCTTCATTTTGCCCCGCGAACAAGTTTTAATTTTGAAAGTTTATGTGGCAAATGTTGCTGTTCCAATGATGCTAAATCCAAGGATCAGACATCGCACCTGGCTCTTTTAAACCTCCAATATATTTTTTAGCTGGCCCAAAATAAAATGGAACTGGGCTTTTAAATTGGCAGGTGAAATGGAGGCATTGTTGTGCATGTGTTTGTCTAGAGCCCCACTGGGTCTCTGCTAGGGTGCAGTTTTGTAGAAAGGCCTATGCAGTAGTGAGTCAGGAGCATGCCACTTATTTCTCAGCGCTCCCATGAGGGCTGCTGCAGTGATTGTGGCATTTTAGATCTGGTTTTGGAGCAAGCAAGAGTTGCCTCATTTGAGGTTTTTTTTTCTTTTCCCTTTATTTCATGTTTTGGGAAGAAGAGTTCCTAGACCCCACATATTAGTGTCCAGCGTGGAAGAAGAGTTAGAAAGTGCAGTGCATTTCTCCCTTTTTGCAGGACGTTTCAGCCCACCCATCCTTCCTTCCTTTCCTTTGGATTTGTTTGACCGGTCTATCTGGACCCCTCCACCTAAGAATTCAGTCGCCCCCCAAGAGGTTTGGAAGTATTGGATGTCCATCCAGTGCCTGGGAAAAGAAAAGACCAGTGTAGATCCCCTGCAGATAGCCATCGGATATTCAGGAAAGAAGATATAAGGTGCCCTACAGTTACAGCAAGGGTACGTCTAATCCAAGCTATGGTAAACTGGGAAGTAAATTTGGTCTACCAATCCACCCGTGTAACCATCCCAAGAAGGAAGCTTTAAAACTGCCCCTAAGCAGGGAGGGAAGCTGGTTGGGAATGTACTCTATGGTAGAAATTGCAGAATCACAGATTTACCTTCAGTAAGTTGTGTTATGGACTTAATGAAGATTGGACTATATCCGACCTTAAAGCCACCTACCGGTAAAGATGTGTTGGAACCACATTACTGAACCCAGCATGCTTATTGATGCAAACGGTAATCTCTTCTCCATCTCCCATGGAAGAATACTGCAGTAGGTCTGGGAGAGATTTGTGAAAAGAACCAGTTGACCACATTTAGAAATGTGCCCGTGGATTCCTAGATAGAACTCCAGTCCAGGGGTTACACTTCTCTGAGAAGCAAATGGCTGCCAGAGTGACTCACCAAGTAACAAAGGGTTAATTGCTCTTTGCCAAAAAAAAAAAAAAGGAAAAGCATGTTCAGAAACACATAAGGGCCTATATTTAGCAAATTACAATATCACGCATTGTTAATGCTTGTCATTTATAAATATAGGCTCCATTAATCTCAACGGGACCTATTTGCTAACAACACACATTTCCATATAATCACAGTTTGATGGATAAGCTCCATAATGAGAAGCCCTCCCCCCCCCCCCCTTTGTAGAAATGGGCCCTATAGATTTCACGGTGATGCAATGATCCAGTGTTAGAGTATTTATAGACTGGAGCCCAGGCACACTGTCCACCTAATCAATAACATTTTTCTGCACAGAGCGGCAGTTGCTAGCCTTAAGAGAAACATAGGGGTAAGCTACATGGTGCGGCATATACTACCATAAGAAGCTTGCTGGACAGACTGGATGGACCATTTGGTCCTTTTCTGCTACCATTACTATGTTAATATGTTGGTTAGCAGTTATTCTAGGTCTTAAGTGTACTTGGGAGACAGTGCTCCCAGCAGTGCAGTTTTTAATGGAAAAGTTACTCTATTTTTTTTTTTGTCTGGTCTCCTCCTGCTCCTCTGGGCTTCTAGTTCAGTCAGCCTCTTGCTGGGATCCAATGCCCTGAGCCTTCATTTGCAGGTACCCAAGGCTTTTTTGTCCTTTGTGTTCATACCCCCTCCCAGCTCACTTAGACCAGTCCTGGCAGCGATAGTCTCGCAGACCGCAGCTCCCTCCAGAATGCAGTGACGTGGACCCCAAGTTTGGCTGCTAGATGTCACCACTGTTGAATGGCTGGGGCATCTCTCCCTCAGGGGCTGTTAATGCCACTTCTGCGGCATCCCCAGTCCCAGCTGGCTTGGGGAGCAGAGTAGGTGGGGGAAATGGACCCCAAGTGCTCTGTGAGAAAGCATGTAGCACTCATGCTGAGCCATCTAACTGGCTCAATACGTTCTTTACTTGTGCTATTATTATTTTTATTTTGTGCAGTGTTGCATTCTGTCTCAGTTTTCAAAGTCTGTCCTCCTGACCTGTCTGTGATGAAAAGCGATTCAGCAGCAGGATCACTTGTTTTGCTTCTTTTCTAGCAAAACAACAAAAAAACAAACAAACAATTTGCCAGCAGTATCCCAGAACATCCTCTTTCTTCTCTAAGCCGATCAAGTCCTTGCAGACTAACCAGAAGACTCCTGAGGGCTGAACCAATTGAATCATTCTGGAAATAAACTAATATCAGCGACATGCTCACTTTACTAGAGTATACAGCAGAAGCCATTTGCAGACTCATAAATGATTAGCAAATGTAGCCTTGTAATTACTGAGTTCTAACATCAAAGCTGAGCATTAATTAAGATATGACACGCCAATACACATTTAATCAGTGAGTGTGTGTAATATTCCAAAGCAATATATAATTTGGGAAACAGTAGATGGTTCAGAAGAAGCAAGATGTCAGTTATTTATTTCTCAATATTCCTCACTCTTTCCTCATCCACTTCAGTGCCTCTCCAGTCAGTCATTCGTTTCAGCTACTTGCGCAGAAAGGGTTTTCAAATACTGCGATGAATTAAATTCATCCATGAATTACACAAAGTAAAAAGGATGTCGTTCCTTACTGTGGGACTGTGCTGCAGGCAGTACCAAGAAACCCAATCTATAGAACAGTATGTACTCTAGCTTCACTAACTCCCCACATTACTCCTTGCGCCCGCTGTTAGCAAGTTGGCGGTAAGAGTCCAACATCTAGGTAATCAGCCTTCTTGGCAATGTTCTCTAGCGGAGACAGAACACACTAAATAAATTGGCTTTATCTACTCTGAAACCAATGCATTAAAAATGCTACAATAACTCAGACCAGAATAATTGAATGCAATGGAATGGCTTTATTTTTCCATTATCAGGGGTTAGAATTCCCGTCATGCAGAGAATCCGCTGGGAAAAGTGAATTTGTTGCTTGTTTGATCGAGCGTCGGTGTAGGAAAGGACAGGGTGGTGACACCTGTAGGGAACGTAAGCTGCAGAGCATTGTGATGTTTTCAGTCAGCTATTGGGCTTCCGCAGGGACCAGTGGGGAGCAGCTCCTGCAGAAGAGATGACCTCATACTGAAACTTTGTGAATTTTCAAACTGGGGAACCCGATGTTCCTATAATAAGGAAGTGCCTCAGCCAGGAGCAGAATGAAAACTTTCTGGACTGCAGGCCGCAGTTCTAGCAGTCAGCCAAAAGGAGGCCCTCTAAGCTCTGTATCCTATCTTTGTTGTCTCTCGCTGCTAGAAGGGCGCATCACGCCCTCCCCTGGGGGTACTTACTTATGTCTTTTTCCCCTTTTTTCTTTATTTGTAAAATGAATAAAGTGTTCTCAGTCTTGCCAGTCACTTCACAGTTCCATTGGGCGCACCCTGTTCTGTGCTTAGACCCTGTATTGCTGATCAGAATTATTTTGCAGTTTTTACAAGCATGCTTTGGACGCGCTTGTTAATTTCACTTTATTTCTGTAACAGATCAGCCAACAGAGCAAAGTGAGGCATGCATTTTGCCAGACAGACTTGCAGGTAGCGTTAAGCAGAACGCTGTAATCTTAGTTCTGTTTGCAAAGTTCCCACAGGCTTTAATACATTTTGAAGGCTCATCCTTGAAGACTGCCTCTCGGGAGAGAGGACCCGCAGAGACTTGCACTTGCTTTTTCTGAGGATACTTTTTTTTTTTCC
The DNA here is from genome assembly GCF_901001135.1 of Rhinatrema bivittatum. Taxonomy (NCBI): domain Eukaryota; kingdom Metazoa; phylum Chordata; class Amphibia; order Gymnophiona; family Rhinatrematidae; genus Rhinatrema; species Rhinatrema bivittatum. The sequence continues at coordinate 226,358,081 of NC_042619.1, read as the reverse complement.
GGCCAAAAGAACAGGCTTTGAAAATACAAACATGCACGCATCGTTGCTTCTCCTGACCTAACCCAGCCCCAAGAATGCCTTCAGAAAAATGTGAGCAAAAGTATGTGCTGTACAGCAATGAGGAGAACTTTCAGAGCTGCTCGCCCATGCCTGTGTACGCAAAGCTGCTGCAGTATTTTATAACCTGCATACAAATGATATGCGCAGGTTATAAAATATGAGTACTTATGTGCACAAACATGTTTGCATATGTAAAAACCGCGAGCCACGCAAATTCAGACTTCTCCAGATATGTAGCGGCATTTATCTGGATATGTTCCAGATAAATTGGAACATATCCAGATAAATGCCGCTGAGGGCAGAGTTCTTGCGTGTTCCAGAGGGTGGGACCAGCTGTCGAAAAGGCCCGCTTTCTTAATAGAGTTTTAGCAGGAGGAGCATAAAGTGATCCTTTATATGCTCTTCTGACAGGTCTTTCAGAAGAGTGTGGGAGAAGGTGGGTGCTGAGCTTGAGGGGGGAGATGTTGTGGATGTCCTTGTGGATCATCATGAGAACTTTGAAAGAGATCCTGAATTTGATGGGTAACCAATGAAGTGAGTAAAGGATGGGAGTGATATAAGATGTTGACGATGACTTACTCCACATAACGAGCAGGGAGTAAATATACATGCGTAAATTGCTTATAAACTAGCAACTTGTTCATGTAAATGTTGGCCCCTCCCCAGAATGCCCCTGACCCGCCCCTTTTTTACATGTGCAAATTTACCCACGGAGCCTGACTTACTCATGTATGCTGAGGTTTCTAAAATTCAACATAGAAATATATATTCTGCTCAAATAATAGCTGAAATCATATCTCTTAATATAGATACAGTGACCTCATATAGTATCTCCAATGCTTATAGACTTTTTTATTGAAGTCTTAAAAGCCAGAGAACTTAATGCCTTTCAGTGCAAATGGCTTATTAATATAGCCTAAACGCACTTCAGTTTGTTTAATCATTGGTCATTGTATCACTGTCATGGCTGCAGTAGGCTGCGGTGATCAGTTTTTCATTATAGAGTGTGCACAATTGTAGTATATGTTACGTGCACTTATCTCAAAGAGATTTCTGCCTGTTTTTTGAGGTTTCTAAAATAGCATGCACTCATGTATATGCTATTTTATGCTTTTTTACATGTGTACGTGCTATTTTTTACATGCGCAACTTTTGAAACTTCACCTTACTGTGCATGCTTTTACCCGCATATGGAATGAGAAATTTTTAAAAAGCTATGTTTACCTATATAGGTAGGCATTTGCAAAGGTCAAATGGCTTTTGAAAATTGCCTTCTCAAGAATCAATATTCCAAAAAATAAATGCTCTGTGCTTACTCTGTATAAGTATATGGGATTTTTAGATCAGCTGCTGCTTTAAAAAAATCTCTCTCTATATCTATGCACACCATGAAAGAAATCTGACAAAGCTTTAAAACAAACCTATTCATCTTATAATTGCAATAATATCCTCTGGACTGGGCATTTACTGTCAGTTAATACCTTGTCTGGCTTAAAGGATTTTGGCTTCACTAAGGTGTACACCTGAATAACAATAACTTCATTATTTATGGGTAGCACAACTGAAGCAAAAGAACCATGCACAAGAGATGTTGCATGAACTCTAGATGTGTGCTTGGCCAAGCAAGCTCTGATCAGTTCATGCTAAACAGAATTTAATAAGCAGGTATGCATCCTGTGCTGCCAAATGAATCATTTGTCAAAGTCAGAGAACACACGGTCCCAAACAGATAAGAACCTAAAATACACTATATCTGAGGACAGATGATTGGGAAGACAGAAGTGGAAGGGCTAATGTTGGACATAAAGACGTGTCATGATGACAACTTGGAGAGTGAACTCTTGCGCGAAGGAAGGAAGGAAGGTGGGGAGACGCGGAAGGAAAGTTCCCTCCGAGGCCGCTCCGATTTCGGAGCGGCCTAGAAGGGAACGGAGGCAGGCTGTGCGGCTCGGCGCATGCAGGCTGCCGATTTTGCGCAGCCTTGCGGGCGCCGACCCCGGATTTTATAAGATACGCACGTATCTTATAAAATGTGGCGTACTTTTGTTCGTGCCGGTTGCGCGAACAAAAATACGCGCACGCGTACTTATTTAAGATCTACCTCATAGTATATTATATGAGGTAGATCTTTAAAAAGTACGCTGGATTTTATAAGATACGCACGTAGCTGCACGTATCTTATAAAATACGGGGTCGGCGCGCGCAAGGCTGCGCAAAATCGGCAGCCTGCGCGCGCCGAGCCGCGCAGCCTACCTCCGTTCCCTTTGAGGCCGCTCCGAAATCGGAGCGGCCTCGGAGGGAACTTTCCTTCCGCGTCTCCCCACCTTCCCCCACCTTCCCCTCCCTTCCCCTACCTAACCCACCTCCCGGCCCTACATAAATCCCCCCCTACCTTTGTTGGGCAATTTACGCCTGCTTGAAGCAGGCATAACTTGCGCGCGCCGCCTCGGCATCCCCTGGCACAGGCTGCAGTGCCGGGGGACTCGGGACCGCCCTCCAGCCCTCCCGCCCTCCCGGCCTGCCCCCGAACCCGCCCCAGACCGCCCCCTGACCCCAGACATGCCCCGGACACGCCCTCTCCCGTCCCTTTTACAAAGCCCCGGGACTTATGCGCATCCCGGGGCTTTGCGTGCGCCGGCAGCCTATGCAAAATAGGTGCGCCGGCGCGCGAGTGCCCTGCGCGCGTAAATCCGGCAGGATTTATGCCCGCAGGGCTTTTAAAATCTAGCCCTTAGTTTTATTTCAATGTTTGTTCTGGAAATTGTATTTTTTTCATTTAATCTTGTGCATTTTTAATCTTGTATTTCATGCTTTAATTTATTTTGGATTTTTGATATGTATTTTGTTTGCTATTATTGCTGTTCCCCTCTTTGAGGGACCTATAAAAGCAGGATACAAGTCTGTTAAATAAATAAGTAAATAAATGGTACTTTGTGAATTAGGAAAACAATGATTCATGACTATAGTGGAATACTGAATGTGATGCCACACTCTTGATAATATGAATTGGACTCATCATAACAGACCGATGAATTGGGACCTGCTTTGAGAGTGATCATGCAGTGAGGTGGCAGTGATGACTGGTGGGATGCCACTTCCTCCTATAAAATGTGAACATAATATTTTTCTATAAAACTAAATGAATTAATCAAAATAAAAAAGTATAAAATACAACAGAAATGTCCTAACAGTGACCAGAGGCTTTTCTGTACCATTATCTTGAGCTAGAGGGAGTCTGGAAGTCAAATTGCTGGCAGTTGCACCAGCAAACCAGAATAGTTTTAAATGAAATGAATGGTGCAATCAAATGCTTGGTGAGGGGGCAGCATCTCGGCCTTTCCCTTGGAGAACATATCTGCATAATCCATGTACTGAGGTGGCAGACCCAGTGAGGTGATGGCCAGGGGAACAGTTGTTGAGGGCTCAATTCATAGAAGGTATGAATCATGGCAACGAGCCCCCCAGCTCATCAAATTGAGGAAAGTGGAACTACAGCTAGGGCAACCCTAACACGATAGGATGCACCACTTTCTTGATGATGTAGAAGGTTATATTATTCACGTGCTGGATGCCAGTGCGGAGCCGTAGAGGAGCTGTGACAGTTGTGATCCGACTGGGAAGTGGCTCTCTGTGGATGGAAGAGATGACTAATGGCATCTCCTGAGGCACCACATGCAGCTTCAGATGGTCCACGAGGGCCTTCATAATAAAAAATTCCCTCTCATGCCAGAGTCTGCCAATGCTAGAATGGGGAACTCGTGGTTGCCCACAGTGATGGACACTGGAAGGGTAAGATGGGGAGCAGGAGTGGTAAAGCCTAGGATCATCTCCCCACCTGCTCCTAGGTTTGCTATTTTCCTGGCTTCTGAGGGCAGTGTACCAACATATGCTCCGTTCTGGCACAGTAGAAGCAGAGTCCCAAGGTGTGGTGACAGAGCCTCTCCTCTGGAGAGAGGTGACTCTGTCCAAGTTGCATAGGTTCCTTGGGCTTTGCAGCAGTAACTGTTAAATGAGGACGGGAAAAGGATGGGACTAGCACCACTTACCTTTGCGGAGGGTGCAGCTCCTGAGCCCGCTGCTGGAGACGGCAATCGATCCTCCCAGCCAGGTCAATGAATGTGTCCAGAGACTTGGGAAGCTCCTGTGTGGCTAGTTCGTCCTTCACCTGCAAGGACAACCCTTACAAGAAATTATTCCTGAGGCTATCCTCTCTCAAATTCAGCTCAGTGGCCATGGTGCGGAATTCGATGGCATACTCTATCAATGGTCAGGTGCCCTGCCGAGGTGTAGGAGGTCCGATCCTGTAGTGGCCAGCCAACTGGGGTCATCAAACACCAACTTAAATGCTTTGACGAACTACTGTAAATTCTGGAGAAGCACATTCCCACAAGGGAGTAGGGATGTGAATCGGTATCGGACTCGTTTCTGGTATCGAGTTCGGGTAAAAACAGCGGGAAATCTTCGTTCCCGTGATTCTTACCCGTTTTAATCGGCTGTGTTGTGCCGAAAAAAATACCAAACACCCCGACCCTTTAAATTTAATTCTTTCGCATCCCCCACCCAAAAAAAAATTTGTAAAGTTCCTGGTGATCCAGCGGGGGTCCCAGAAGCGATCTCCCGCTCTCGGGCCATCGGTTGCCACTAATCAAAATGGCGCCGATGGCCCTTTGCCCATAGCATGTGACAAGGTATCCATGCCATTGGCTGGCCCCTGTCACATGGTAGGAGCACTGGATGGCCTGTGCCATCTTCCGATATTTTCAATCGTCAGAAAAAAGATTCACATCCCTACAAGGGAGAGGCCCACTTCCTGTCCAGATGTTTCTTCGTGGCAATACTCAGGGCAGAGGTCTCCTGGCACGATTGTCGTTCAGTGGCGTCTTCCGGCTGCAGCACGGCCCGACGCAAATCGCGCGCAAACTCCACCCATCGGGGCGCATCATCTTCCTACCCGGAAGTCCCTGCGTTTGTGGGGAGGAATCCATTGCAGAAGTAGTAGGCCAGCAAGAAGAAGATAAGGTCAGTCCAAGTAGAGGTCGGGGCAGGCAGCAGACAGCGGAGACAAGAACAAGCCGAGGTCAGAGCGGGCAGCAAAGTAACGAGGTCAAAGGAGGTCCGAAGTCAAGCCAGGAATCAAATGAAGCTGGAGTCAAAGTTGAGATTAAGCCAAGGAGAGAATCTGAAGGGAAGAAGGCAAGGCAGAACAGCAAGGAGGTAGTGAGGACAGACGAGGGACCACAAGACGAAGACACATTAACTCCGAGGAAGCAGGATAAAACCGAAGACAAGGCACAGGAACAGAAGTAGGATCAGGAACCAGGAACAGCATGGCAAACAGCTACTTCGAGGAGTTTGACCTATTGCCGAGGTATCTGAGGCAGGGCAGGGCAGGCCTTAAATAGTAAAAGCCCTGGGATGTCATCCAGGAGAGCCACGGTGGTTCCCCCCCCCCCCCCCCATGCCCTTTAAAAGACGCCGAGCCCCTTGCACATGCGCCTAGGGAGACCCACTCAGCTGAGCAGCTTCCCAAGCACGTTGCTTTGACACTGGGCACTGGTTGGCCGTGTCTTCACTTGGCTGACCACCGATAAGCCCCTCTTGGCCTGGGACAGAGGTAAGAGCAACCGGTCACGGGATGGACCTGCGACCGGCCAAACACATCATTTGCATGTTTGGCTCTTCAGTAAATCTGTGACTTTGTAGCACTTAATGTAATGCATCTTTCCTTTCATTCCTGATCCTTGCCAATGATAAAGGTAGTTTAGAAGCTTCCTCCCAAATTTTAGGATGCAGGCAGATGTAACAGTTAATATGTAACAACATAAAGTCTCATATTGAACTCTTTACTCCAGATGAATATAATTTACTTCTTACTTCCCAGTTCAATCTCCGCTCTTCACTATCCAGCTGATAGCACAGTGGTTCATATCCAAAAGTACCACTGTTCTTTCAAGATCCACATCTCTTCCCCAGAATGAATGAGAATTCATCCCTGCAGTAATCTCTAAAGGATTATCGACTTGTTCAGATGAGAAATTCCTATATTCTTTCAAGATGGCATTCTCTGAATTCCTGGAGCCACAAGAACTCGGAAGAAAGATAATAAAACCTAAAAAATGAGGAAAATAAGGATGGATAAACTTCTCCAAAAGAAGGGTCAAAATCTGGAATCATTAGGATGGGATAAAGGCAACATTCCTTTAGTCCATAACCCAAATGTCTTTCCAAGAAACCCAAAGGTTCGTTTCCCAAAATAAAAACAAAACAACAGCCAGGAGCAGGCATGATAGCATCTGCTGTCTCTGAAAAAGGCAACTCACAATCCACACCTACAAAATGATGCATTGGGTTTTTATAGGCTAGGACTCCACCATTAATTTCTCCCACATGGGGGAGCTAGAACCCAACTAAATCTAGCTCTTTTCTCTACCCACTAAAGTAATTGGTATGCTATATGTACAGAGTTCTACTGAGTCTCTCCTACATATAGCTTGTGGTCTGGCCTGATGGCTTTGTGGCAAGTGGAGGCTGTTACCTGCCTCGAAGTGAATTTTTGTTGCTAGCTGACTGCTTTCACTTTGTCTCCCAATCTGCCGGGTGAGTCCCGGCCACTGAATGTGATGTCATTCAACGTCATCGGTGCCCTCTACTAGAGGCAGGACCCACAGGCGGGCCCCCCACCGGCGAACCTCACCAAAGGGCCTGCCCCTTTGTGGGCCACTGGACACTGGACAATGGTGGTGGTTTTTTTTTTTCTTAATATGTTAAGTTTGGATATTAATGAATTATGAGGGGAGTTTTTGTGGGGGTTGTTTATCATCAATTCCAGTTACTTTGAATCATGGGCGTTATGCCGGTCTGGCGGGGAATTGAAAGAATTGTCGAGTCAATAGAGTTTAGAATTTGTTGTGAGGGAGGGAAATTTTATTGAAAAATGTGATGGAAAGACGAAGCTTGTTTTAAATATAGGCTAGGTCAGTTAGAGGAAAGGATAGGTATGTAGTTAACATATAATTAGCCAAGATAGGCTTGATGTATTAATGATTACTGAGTCATGGTTGAAATCTCATGATATGTATTGTTTGAATCAACTATGCCCATTAGGGTATTGGTATACTGAACGTGCACACCCAGTAAAAAGAGGGGGAAGTGGAGGTATCCTTATTATTTATAAGACAGAAAATAAGGTAGAATGTTTGGGGGTAATTCCCCCTGACCCAGTGGAAGCATTAGTGGTAAGAATATTGAGTTGGACATTGTGTGTCCTATATAATCCTCCAGGACAATATGTAAATCAGCTACAAACTCTGGGAAATTGTAATGATCATGCAGATAGCAGAATGCCTCAGCAGAGCAGTGAATTGTTGCATTTGTTGAAAGCTGCTAACTTTGCTCAATTGGTCTCATGTTGGAGGGCATATTCTGGATTGGCTTTGTTGTCCTGAAAAATGGAAAGCTTTTGTAGTAGATCTAGAAATCCATAAAATATTATGGTCTGATCATTGTTTATTCATGTTTAAAATACAGACTGAGTCCAAGAGTTCTGGATCCTGTCAATGGATTAAGAAATTTATCTGCTCGAGGCTCCACTCCTCTTTGCTGCCGCCACTCGGGCCCCCTAATGGTCGTTGCTCTAGGCCCAGGCCTAGCTCACTTAGTGCTTCCGCCGACCCTGCGGACAAGGTTGCCAAAATTTGTGCTAATGTCCGAGTAGGGTGTATGAGTGGTGAAGTTGTACCTATAGTATTGAATGTTGAAGACAAATGGTCTGATTTTAGAACAGTTTCATTGAGGGAAATGACTAGTATAACTGATCATCTAAAATCAACTTTGTCTTATCTAGATCCTTGTCCTTTTTATTTAATCAGAAATTTAAGGCAGGATTCTTATGAGTTAATTAGGATGATAGTTAATGCATCACTAATGGAGGGAACTTTACCATCTCAATTAAAAGTGGCTACTATTAGACCAATTCAAAAATATATTAAGTTATCCTACAAAGATTTGTCTAACTTTAGACCGGTTTCTAATCTTCCCACACTGACAAAAATTATTGAGAAATGTGTCTTGGTTCAGTTGGAGGATTTTTTGGAGGAGGATTCAATGTTGAATGAAGGTCAATTTGGATTTTGAAAAAATATATAATATGGAATTATTGTTATTGACTTTGATGGATAAGCTATATCAGTTATTAGATCAGAATTGTACTGGGGTTTTGTTGCATTTTGACATTGCTTCAGCATTTACTATCTCCCATCAAATGCTTTATCACACAGTAACGTGAGTATGGTTTAGGTGGAGTGGTTTTTTAGGTGGTTTACCTCCTTTCTTCATGGGAGAACGCAGCGGGTGCAATTGGATCCTCATTTTCATCATGGAGAAAGGTGTTGGAAGGGGTCCCTCAAGGCTCTTGCCTGTCTGCAGTTTTTTTAATTTTTTTTGGCGCCAATTGGAAGCTTGATAAAATAATTGGGAGTGGCATATTATATATATGCCGAAGATTTATAGATTTTTGTGCCAAGTGGAGAGGATGGGAAAATACCAGAAGTCAGAATACAAGAGATTTTGAATGCAATTCGGGGTTAGCTCTTAAATTAACAATTTTAGATTAGAGTTTTGGGGATTTATGTAGATTTCCAGTTAATGTTTACAGTGCAAGTACAGTACTTGGTAAAGGCTGCATTTTTTAAGCTAAAGATGTTACGACCTTTACGTATTATGTTAAAAGCAGGTTTATTTAGGACTGTGGCTCAAGCCTTAGTATTAACTTTTAAGCCACTTAGACTATTGTAATACATCATGTATGTTACGATTTTCGGGAGCATAGTTGTTGGCTTTACCTTCCTTGGGGAATTTTAGGTTGCAGAAGACACGGGAGAGGGCGTTGTCTTATGTAGGGTCTAAGTTATGGAACACACTTCCACTGAGGCTTAGAGAAGAGAAAGATATCAAACTTTTTAGAAAAGGTTTAAAGGCCTGGTTGTTCAAGAAAGCGTATCTGTGATTTTAAAATGCTGATGATTTTATGTTTATAATGTTTTTGTATGATGTGTTTTATGAATTATGTATGTTTGCTTATTGTGATCTGCGCTGAACTCTTATTGTGGAAGTAGCAGAATACAAGTTTATGTAAATAAATAAATAAAATAAAATAAATAAGTGCTGTGCACTGCCATATAGAGAATCCCTGGCTTAGTTCCCACATAGGGACTTCTGGACCTTGAGGTTAGGAGTACTGTGGAAACAGCATTCACATATCTTATTTATTTACTTATTAATTATTTTTAAATTCTTATATGACGTTCCTGCATAGAATACAAATCACACCGGTTTACATTGAAACAGAACAGTCGCTTGGGGCGATACAAGGAACATTTACATTTAACATTTACATTTAACACAAGGAGCATTTAAAACAAGTAGATTAATAACTTCTGTATAGAATAAAGATAACTTCAGTGCAGATTAAAATTATTATGTTACAATCAAGTAATGAACCAAGAAAACTGGGCAAGGTTTGAAAGGGGGGGGGGGGGCCCAGGTAAGATCTGGGAGGAGTAATTCGAGAGAGACGGCATGACCTAGTCCGGGAACCTGCAAGACCTAGACTGGGAATCAGCTTCAGAGAGAGCTTATCTTGCAGTGAGAGATTCATGATTATTAAGAAAGACACAGTAGCTGGATTTAGAATCCATAAATCACTGGATTCCAGAAGGAGCCCCTGTGCATGGATTCCAGCCTCAGTACCCTTGCTGCAGTGACCAGACTAGGAACAGTGGGAGGGTGAGCTTATTAAAATAAGGGACAAATACCCAGGAAGCTGTGAATGCTGGTTCTGACTGAGTCGGAAGAAAAAGGAGAAACTACCAGTCTAAACCCAAAAAATATCAGAAGCATACAAAAGAGTTGTTAGGATTCGTGGGTTTCGTGGACCCTTGGCCCGAGGTGAAGGTTGATGCTACCTGAGGGGTAGGGCCCCACAAGTCCTCACCATCGGGAGGCCAGGTCAGCTGCAGCAGGGACACGACTATAGTTCAGTAGAGTGAGAACGTCCTGCGTCACTGCCACGTGATCGCAGGTACCTGCACTGAGATATACTATGAGGCGTCCCGAGGAGCGGGACGGAGAGGCACAGTTCAGAGGGGTCACAGTACTTAGTCAGGGCTGAAGATTCGATGTACCAGAGAAGGAACCTCCAAGGCAGAGGTGCGCTAGGCAGGCCCCGAGGAGCACGGAGACAGGATCTCTGAAGGAGTGATGTAAAGACTGTCCCGAGGGGCGGGACAGCATAGCAACAGAGTCTCTGATGTGATAACATAGGAGCTGCCCCAAGGAGTGGGGAGGGGCAGAGTCAAATCTCTGATGTAGTGACGTAGGCTGCCCTGAGGAGCGGGGAAGCATAGAGTAAAGCCACTGCTGTAATGACGTTGAGACTGCTCCGAGGAGCGGGGAAGCGTAGAGTCAAAGTCTCTGGTCAAGTGACGTGGAGGCTGCCTCGAGGAGCGGGGAAGCGTAGAGTCAAAGTCTCTGGTCAAGTGACGTGGAGGCTGCCTCGAGGAGCGGGGAAGCGTAGAGTCAAAGTCTCTGGTCAAGTGACGTGGAGGCTGCCTCGAGGAGCGGGGAAGCGTAGAGTCAAAGTCTCTGGTCAAGTGACTTGGAGGCTGCCCCGAGGAGTGGGGGAGTGTAGAGTCAAAGTCTCCAGTGTGGTAAGGTAGAAACTGCCCCGAGAAACGGGGAAGCGTAGAGATGGGATCTCTGATAACCAGTGCTGAGGCTACCCCGAGGAGTGGAGAAGCGAGTCACCAGGATCTCTGGTGAGGAGTGCAGGAGCTACCCAGAGGAGCGGGGAAGCCTGGAGACCAGGTTTCCCGAAAGAAGCGCAAGCAGGCCCCCGAGGAGCGGGTACCCGAGCCAGAGTCCAGATCAGCCAAGACAGGAACCACAGGTCCGGAGAGACAGGAACAAGCACCAGTGAGGCGAAGGAACTTGTTGCCAAATCAGTTTGCATAGGCCAAAGGAGGTGCTTAAATATCCCAAGGTAATGATGTCATGAGTTGGGGTCGGCCAAGGGATTCCCGCCATTGGCCCTTTAAATAGAGAACAGATGGTGCATGCGCACGTGCCTAGAAAGGCCCAGAGTCGGAGCATGGGCCGGCGGCGTCCCATGTGGAGCAAGGAGGGCCAGGAACAGCGCGGCGACAATGGCTGGCTAGAGCCGCGAGTTCCCCTGGAGAGGAGGGCCAGGCATGGCAGGATGTGAGTTGGGTCGGCTGCGGTCACCCGCAGCTCATGGTCATAACAAGAGTAACAGAAAAATGTTAGGTAAAATGGTCCTGTAACCTGTTTGTTAATCTGGTTGCTATAGCAAACCTGTCTCTTTGAGAGGTGGTATCTTGTCATATTTTCACAGTGGCCACAGTGATATACATGTACTACAAACATTGTAATTAAAAACTATCCTTTAGTATCACATAGCATAGTTAATGTTATTTGACAGAAGGTCATATTTATCTGCATCTTATTATTTATTTATTTTAAATCATTTATAAGCCACAATATCATAAAACTTATACTCTCTTTTATGGGAATCATATCTGGATTTATCCAGATGATTTTGAAACTACCCAGGAGAAAAGGAAACTTTTCCTTATAATGTGTCAGGAAATTCTTTCTTTAGGGCAGGGGTGGGCAATTCCAGCACTCGAGGGCCACAAACCTGTCGAGGTTTTAGGATATCCTAATGAATATGCATGACATAGATTTGCATACAACTGAGGCAGAGTGCATGCAAATCTCTCTCATGCATATTCATTAGGGATATCCTGAAAACCAGACTGGTTTGTGGCCCTCGAGGACCGGAACTGCCCACCCCTGCTTTAGGGACTACATTTTTGCTCAGATATCCATGCAAGTCTGTAGTTACATATGCTGGTAATAAATACCATTTCCTTTTCCCTGACCAACTTTATTTCTTTTTGGATCAGAAGAAATCTCTTCTTTCCGATTCTAACGTTGCATTTAAAATTATGTAAGAACCATGATTATGTAGCAAGTTATTGCCTTGTTTCTTTTGGTAGATTTTTTTTTATATACTTTCTCAGTGCTTTATGTGATCCACCCTGTGAGAAATGGCCAAGCAAAATCCTCTGGGCTGGAGCAGTTACCACACTGACTCCAATCTTTTTCTTATACAATTTCTTTTTATTAACTCAAACAGCAAACTCATCATCACAATTACTGCCTACCTTCACAGTCTTCTTTACACACAACTTCCCAGAGTGGTTCAGGAGCTTCTACTCCTGGAGGGGCGGGGTCTCTCTATCCCAGCTGGGCTTCCACTCTTATTTCCCTCTAGCTGGTCACGACCTCTGAGCTCCTTCTGCCCCCGCAGGGTCCCGCCTATAGAGCACTCTCCCTTTTGGACCTGATCCTTTAAGGTGAACCAGGCATCTAGCCGGGTCCTGCACAGGTTTATAGGGAAAACTAGGGCCACTCTCTCACATACCCCTTCCAAATTATTGTGTACTACAGTTGTTATAGGAGATGTTCTTTGTTTCTTATGATTTGTTTACTTTCATTTCAATATTATTGATTTTCCTTAAGCCTTTTCCTGTCATTTAATATGGCTATGTAATCTTTCATAAACCTTATATATAAAAACAAAAATTAAAATCGGCTTACAACAAATCGTCATAATAAATGCATTAATATGATAAAATAGTCAACAATTAACAAAACATAAAATCAATCATAATAAATACATAAAAACAATAAAAATAATAAAAACAAAATTGCCTGATACATCATAAAAATGCTGCCACCATAAAGATCAGCTTTGGAAAGCCTTCGCAAATATGAAGGTCTTCGAATTTTTTAAAAAGGTTTTAAGACATTTTGCCTTGCGTAATATTTCTGGAAGGCTATTCCAGGCTATAGCACCAGTTGATAGTAACCTTTCTCTTGATTCAACCAGCCTCACTTGATGAATAGACATTTTCTTGCTTACCATAGTGATCTCTGTGGCCTATAGATTCTCTACAGAGAATTGATTACTAAAGAAACTTCATTGTTAAGGACTTTGTGAATAAGTGTTAAAGCCTTGAAGGTTATTCTAAATTAAATTGGTAACCAATGGAGAGTGAAGATTGGAGAAATATGATCATATTGACAAGTCCCAGTTAAAATTCTTGCTGACAAATTTTGAATGACCTGAAGCGCTCTTATTGTATTTGCCAGAAGACCTAAGTAATTTATATTATAATAATGCAAGGCCATTAATACAAAACCTGCAATAAAGATCAGAGATCAGAATTGTCAAGGAATGACTTTAATCTATGCGACATCCTTAGTTTAAAAAATGAACTCTTTACAACAGCTTTTATGTGCAATGTGAAAGATAAGGAGCTATCAATGATAATTTCTAGGTTATGTACTTCATCTTTTATCTTGGATACGTTTTCCCCTCAAAATGCAAACATTTTTTAAAAACAAGAGTATTAAATGATTTTCCAATTAGCATTATTTCAATCTTTTCCAGATTTAAAAATAGTCTTACTCAACAACCAACTCTTTACTGCCTTTAAATAAGTAAAAATCAGACCAAGAGTATGTTGACATCAAACTCAATTGGAATAAAGAACTGAATATTGTCAGCATATTTACGATATTGCATCCCCAAACCTGCCAGCAATCTACGTATAGATCTTAAATAAATATTAAAAAGCATGGCAGAGAAGGCCAATCCTTGAGGAGCAACTGTACATAAAACCAAGCAGATGCTCGCACATTCACTTTAACCTATTGCATTCTGTCAGTTAGGACTGAAATCAGGCAAAAACCATTCCAGAAATGCCAATTTCTGACAACCTCTGAAGCAAGACCTCATGATTCACAATGTCAAATGCAGCTGACAGGTCAAGTAAAACCAAGACAAAACTTTTCCGCCTGTCAAATCCAAACTGAAAAGCATCCAAGCTTGACATACGTAAGGCCTCTGTACTATATTTTGGATGGAAACCGAATTGATATGTATCAAGAATATTACTCATATCAAGGTAGTCATGAAGTTGCTTTAAAACTACTGATTCAATTACTTTAGCAATGAAAATAATCAAAGAAACTGGACAAAAATTAGTTGTATTTAAGCAGCCCAAATTATGTTTTTTATCTTAATATATTAACTAACTGTGCTTATAGTTCTCCCTCTGCATTGCAGGAATTTGCCTGATAGGTATTACAGACATAGCCATTGAATCGACTGTGAGGAACTCTTCCAAGACTTCCTGTGAATGCATGTCTCTGAAATTCTCATAAAAAGTGAATAGAAAATGATCATAGATCTCTTGAGGTCAATTAAAAGAAAAAAACAACAGAAAAATGGATAATGGATTACTTATCCAGCTAAAGTAACATGACTGGATATCTTTGAAACTTAAGAAGATATCTTGGAAGATCACTGGTTAAGCTTCAAAGTTCTCCAGAATATAGACTGTTAAGCAGTGCTAGAAACAAAAATACAGATGAGTGGGTCTGCCAGCTTGATCCCCCACCCCAGTGAAATCAATATTGGCCCTGCTGACTAATCCAGCCTCCCCATCCCACTCCAAACACTTGAATTCATGTTGCAGGCCTATAGTCGCCAAAAGCCTTTCTCCTCTCCTCCCTCCCAAAAGTCAGTAAATATAGGCCTGGATTTTCTAAGTTCGCAGAACTTAGAAAATCCAGCGGTAATGGGGGGGGGGGGGGGGCGAAGCGGGGGGCACGATACTGGCGGTGCTAAGGATTCTTACCTTTCGCCGCCAGCGAAGTCGTCGCGGAGTCCACCCCGACTCCACCCCTTCCGGTGCGGACTCCTCCCCGATTTAGATATACCTTTGGAAAGTGACCCCTATAGTAATCGTTGTCCCGCAGGAGGAGGGCGCCCTCTTCCAACCCCGTCACCTATGACCTCACCCTCCCAATCTACCTGGATCTCCCCAAATATATTTACCATGACCGGGAGCTCGGAACCAGCGTCCGGCTCCCGGCACGTCCAAGGCAATGCTCTGACAGCAACACTAGTAGCTTATGCTGGGTATACCAGGAGCCAGACACTATTGATTCACAGAAAGAAGATTAGGTTACAGAGCTAACCTGCTATATTCTTTTAACATGTTCTCTGATAACTTTAACTCTGCTCATGCACAGGTCTACAGATTGTTGAATAATTATTCATCTAACTCTAAATATTGGAGTTAGCGGAATAAATTATTCGGCTATCTCAACTCCACCCCAGAATGCTCCCAAAATGCTTACCATTTATTTGTATAAATTTTATCCAGATAATGACTTCCATATAAATATCTGAATAAATGGCCCTGATATTCAAACCTTGGCAATTAACATTTTTGACTATAAATTAAAAAAATAAAATTATCCAGATAAAAGCCTTCGAATATTAACCACCTTATGTTCTTTCTATTCTCCATGTCCTTGGCATAATTGCCTGGGGAAGATCCCTATTACCCTCTGCTAGCTGAGGACTGAAAGAGAAATGCCCCCCTAATCCCGAACCCTTTTGAAGAAATGCCTTAGCCAGGTCAAGAGCCAACAATCTTCTGGTCAAGAGACAAAAGTTCCACTGTTCAGCCAAAGGGAGTTTCTCTTATGACCAAATAGTAGAAGCTCATTTTTTTTTCATCAGCTGTAGTTATCTCTCACTTCTAGAGGTGGTTAGTACATTCTCAGCATTGCTCTTGTGTCTGAAACGTTCAGCTCTACAGCAGAAGTCATCTTCCCTCCCAACCTCCACCCAGTATCTAAATGCATCGCCTCTGCTTGCTCCTGATGGAGCAAAGATTTAAACAGAGATCAAGCGCACCTCAGTGCACACTGTTGAGACTGAATCATGCAGGGCTGGCGGCGGCAGCAGGTGGACTAGGAGTCAGAGGTAAAAGTGGTGTTTTCGGTCAGCGTGGAGGAGCGAGGAGATGCGGGTGAGGGTGAGAGCTGAAGAGGTTGGCAATTAGTGAGTTGCGGTGCGGAGATTGAGTGAGAGAGAGAGAGAGAGAGCATGTGACAGCCGCCTAGGGAGCTGCAGACCCTTCCGCCAGCACTGGCGCCATGGGTGTGGCCCTTTGGTGTGGTGCTGTAGGACATTCAGACAGTTAGTCAAGACTTCACTATTTGCAAAAGCATTTCCTGACTAAAGATGGGGAAAGAGAGTCATTTTCTGCCATATGGAATCTTAATGCTGATACAGATTGGTGTCATTTTGTAGGGAGTCAGCTCAGTAAGCTTTTGTTCAATCCATTAGTTTGGGTGGAATGGATGTTTGCCATTGGAGGAGCGAGGATGCGGATGATGTTAAAGTTGGATGCAGTGATGGTTTTCTGTGAGGTCATAGCAGATCACGAACCTGAACATTTAGCACTTGCTTCCTTTTCTCCATTGGGAAAAAGTGCAAAGTGGAGGCCTCTGGTGGATGTGATCCAGAATTTGACTGGGAGGGACATTAGGAAGGGGTATGAGGTTAGAATAGATATAATGAGCTAGAAGAATTTAGTCTATGATTGGATTAATAGTAATATTTGGGAAGGTGGGATAACCTCTTAAAACATTTGGCAGGATTTGGTTAGATGTTTTTTTGTTGGGTGCTGCTGTATTAAAACAGAATAAGTTTTAGGTAATAGTTTTGTTATACTGATGTTTTACTGTTTTGTACGTTTTGTTTATTTGTAAGTCTCCCAGATCCCTGTAAATGTAAGGCAGGGTGTAAACCTGGACCCCAGGGTTCTGAAGAAACTAAAAAATGAAAGTTCAGATCTATTAGTTAAAATTTGTAACCTATCATTAAAATCATCCATTGTACCTGAAGACTGGAGGTGGCAAAGTTACTCATGAGAGGCTTCTAAGAAAAGTAAAAAGTCATGGGATATGAGGCAATGTCCTTTTGTGGATTGCAAGCTGGTTAAAAGACAGGAAACAGAGAGTAGGCTTAAATGGTCTGTTTTTGCAGTGGAAAAAGGTAAAGAGTGCAGTGCCTCAGGGATCTATACTTGGACCGGTGTTTTTTAATATATTTATGAATGATTTGGAAAGGAATACGACGAGTGAGGTAATCAAATTTGCAGATGATACAAAATTATTCAGAATAGTTAAATCACAAGCGGATTGTGATAAATTGCAGGAGGACCTTGTGAGACTGGAAAATTTGGCATCCAAATGGAAGATAAAATTTAATGTGGTTAAGTGCAAGGTGATGCATATAGGTAAAAATAACCCATGCTGTAGTTACACGATGTTAGGTTCCATGTTAAGAGCTACCACCCAGGAAAGAGATCTAGGCGTCATAGTGGATAATACTTTGAAATCGCCGGCTCAGAGTGCTGTGGCAGTAAAAAAAACAAACAGAATATTAGGAATTATTAGGAAAGGAATGGTGAATAAAACGGAGAATTTCATAATGCCTCTGTATCGCTCCATGGTGAGATCACACCTTGAATACTGTGTACAATTTTGGTCGCAATATCTCAAAAAAGATATTGTTGTGATGGAGAAGGTACAGAGAAGGGCGACCAAAATGATAAAGGGGATGGAACAGTTCCCCTATGAGGAAAGACTAAAGAGGTTAGAGCTGTTCAGCTTGGAGAAGAAGTGGCTGAAGGGGGATATGATAGAGGTTTTTAAAATCATGAGAGGTCTAGAATGGGTAAATGTGAATCAGATATTTACTCTTTCAGATAATAGAAGGACTAGGGGGCATTCCATGAAGTTAGCATGTAGCACATTTAAAACTAATAGGAGAAAATTCTTTTTCACTCAATGCACAATTAAATTCTGGAATTTGTTGCCAGGGGATGTGGTTTGTGCAGTTAGTGAAGCTGAGTTTAAAAAAGGATTGGATAAGTCCTTGGAGGAGAAGTTCATTACCTGCTATTATTTATTTATTTATTTATTTAAAAACTTTTCTATACCGTCGCTAAGTTATATACCATCGCAACGGTTTACAAATAGGCACATAGACTAAGGTAAGTAAATGTAGGATATCTTACATTCTAACAGGTGCCAATAAAGTTCGGTTACAATTTCATAAATAAAATCATTATTTGAGTAATGTTGGTCAAGTCCAGGTATATTATTGAGTTACTATCGCTTTGAAATATTACTTCTTAAAAGTAGGATTGATTAAATTCATTCTCATCTGCATTACCTTGTACTTTCATTCTCTACCCTCCACACTCTTTAGTGAAGGCTTTTTTAAAGAGTCATGTTTTTAGATTTTTCTTAAAAGTTTTGAGATTATTCTGTATTAATCAAGTTTTCTTAGGGAATAGCCACTGCTATTAATTGCATCAGTAGCATGGGATCTTCTTAGTGTTTGGGTAATTGCCAGGTTCTTCTGGCCTGGTTTGGCCTCTGTTGGAAACAGGATGCTGGGCTTGATGGACCCTTGGTCTGACCCAGCATGGCAATTTCTTATGTTCTTATGTGAGTAAATGATAATAATAATAATTTCTCTGGTAATCCATCTGAAGTCCCTAATATGGACTCCATTAGATTTGATAATTGGAGGAAAGAGAAGGAAGAAAGGTCCCGTCCTAACCATAAGAATAGTTCATTCTTGGACAAAGGCTCTGCTGCACATTGACTTCTGAAGCCCTCCAGAGACAACAGTCACAGCCTAAACACTTCCCAGTATACACATAAGTACTGTATTGCCATATTTTTGAAAGCCAAATTGGTAATAAGATCCCATTTTTTCAAAGGGGTTTTTCTGAAACCAAATACAGGAATTTTTTCTTTATCAATTACGACAAAAATTGTCAAAACCCTTCAAAGCACTGCCTCAGGTATTTACTAGGGCACTCTCATTATGCTAAGGTATTGCATCTTCCATAAGGTTTGGCAACAGGGAAATTCAATAGGAGGACAGAGCCATTTAACATAAAATGTGGATGGGGGAAAATGCAACCAAAGGCTGCAAATTAAACAATAATTTCTAATATCTGCAAGAGACGTAAGCCCAAGATAACAACTGGGGATGTAATGTGCAGATCTTGTCAGATCATGACTTGTCTACCACAGGGATTGTATGTCAATTAAAGAAATATTCGTTACAATTGCTGAAAAGAAACGGAAGCATTCTATTTCTATTTCCACCACAGCCTGGATGAAATGTAAAAAAGCTGAGATGAATAAAAAAAACCCAAAAAAACCTAACGAGTGTGAATCCATCTGCTACAAGAGCAGGCACTGTGCTGTAGTCAGAAGCCAGGAAAGAAATAATTAGCTGGTTTCCAAGGGGACGCGCCAAAGAACTGAAAACCATTTCGACGTGGTGAAGAGTACATGTGTGATGATTGGAAGTGAGCAGCACACCAGCAGCTAAGCAGGAATCGGCACGACGACGCACCCTCTGTAAGGAATTTCCTTGCACTGCAAACTGCCCCTGAAAGGATGTGGGAAGCTGGGGTTTACGTCACAGCAACCATGAGGTCATGTATGGTATTTATGAGCAAGTCAGATCAGGTTCAATATGTTTAACGTAATAAGAAATGTTCTTCTGCAAGTTTGGCCTGCATATTGAGGCCTGCAGCTCAAGCTTGAGCGGGCTGCATGGCAGAGGGTGGCTAGGATAAATGACACCATGAGTAGAAAACACGCAAAAGTGGAGAAAAAGAGCATAGAGATGTTATTGGGGCCAGTGTGCTTATTTTAATTGCCAGTCACTGCATATCAAGGCTGTGAGGCCTACCTTGCTTGTTCAGTTCGGGTAAGAGGTTGTCCTGGATAGTGTTTTCAAAGGATCTGCGATAGGGAGGTGCTGTCATCTGAAAACGACATGGAAACAACAACAAAATTTGTTGTTTTATTTTCTGACATTTCCAGTCCGAATTGACCCCAAAAAAACCCAGCAGTTTCATTTTTTTTTTTGTTTTTGTTTTATTGCTTTTAAATCCAACACTTCCTGATCCTGGCCCTCTCACATTAAACATATATATTTATTATTTATTTATTTATTTATTTATCAGCTTTTTCATACAATTTACAAAGAACTTCTTTGCAGTGTAACTAAGAGAGGAAATCTCTAATACATATAATATATTACATATAATTCAATATATATGTCTAGAACCATAGAAACAACATTTTACCTCTTTATGATTTCAAAGGAAATATCTGGGGGAAAAAGAAAATCAGAGGGGACATATAAGAAATCAAATTTTAACAATGCAGCTTGATACTCCGTCACATTAATTACAGATCCCTTCCCATATTGCAGATTTATGCCCTCCCATTCAGGAACGTCCTCAACTGCTCTGGCATAAAAAAAATATAAGTGTTTGCAGAAAATGTTACTGTGCATTTGCATGGATAACGCAAGAGGAAACTCGCACCTGAAGTCAAAGTCTCAGGCCGCACTGACAAAAACAATTTTCTACGCTGTTGAGTAGCTCTTGAGAGGTCTGCATAAATGCGTATCAGACCTCCCATAAAGGGAACATTTAAATTTTTGAAATAAAATTTCATAAACAGACTCATATCGTACTCAGAAAAGAAAGTAACAGAGAGTACTGCACGCTCAGTGACCTCTTTATTAGAATTTTCAAGATATTCAGTAAGGTTAGCAAAATCACCCCCATCACTAGCGGCTAATGACTGGGTAGGACTCTTTCTTTGTGGTAGAAACAAAATTTTCTTAAGAGCTGGTATAGATCCTATGGGAATCTTAAGAGTCTCTAACATAAATCTTTTAAAGGTCACTAAGGGAAATTCACCCAATACTTTTGGGAAATTTAGCAATCTCACATTTAAATTTCTCAAATAATTCTCCATGGACTCCAGTCTTCTTAAAGAGGATATTCGATCAATCATGATGGAATTGTTGGAATCTTGTAAACTTTTAACATCATTAGACAAAACTTGTATGGAATTAGAGTGCTCTTGCATTAACAATAAATGTTCCTTTTTGACTAAGTCTATTTTCTTCTCTGATCTCTCCAAGTGTCGGGCCTGCTCACTGAATGACCTGCAATTAAGTCCCATAAGGACTCCAATGTGATCACCGCCAGTTTAATAATCTCCGGGGGGGGGGGGGGGGGGGTCGAGTTGTTGTTCACTCCTTCTTCCACGACACGCGCTCCATCCCTCGTTGTCTCCAGGGAACTGGCTCCTGCACTCAACCCTCCCCTCTCCGGAGCCTCCGGATGTGCAGCCAGGGGGGAGGAGAAGACACCCCCCCAGCTGCGCCAGCCTCGGCAGGTCCACCACAGTGGGCCCGCCACGTGACGTCTCCATCCGGGAACCCTGCCCCACCGGGCTCGCGCAGGGGAGAAGATCGCAGCGGTTCTCGGGGATCAGGTGGGCTCAGCTTCACTTCCCCTGGCTAGAACGGGGCTCCTCTCGCAGCTTCGCTAGCGGGGCTGGAAGCCCTCAATCCGGAGATAGGAACCGTATACTGCGGTATAAAACTCTGCCCCGTGGGGCTGACTGGCTCCGGTGGAAAGACCCGAACTTTCCCCTTCCTTTTGTGCAGCATTTTCTTTTAATTTTAAAAAAGAAAAGTCTTTTTTAGGTAACAAGGAAGCAGAGCAGCTTCAGGTGCGTCCTCTCAAGCGGCTATCTTGGATTTTCCCCCTCACATTAAACAAATTTAACTGATTATTAGAAGAAAATGATTTGTCTGTGCATGTAATTTACAGGGTCATTCATCAAAATGTGTTAAATGGGTCTAACGCATGCGATAAATATCGCAATGCAAGTTAGCATGCAAATTTCAAATTTGTTATGCAAGGGGGAGGATTTACTGTAAATTGAGATCTCCTACCATGGGATGTGATACATTAACGCACAATAACATGGGATTTAATGTCAGAAATAACGACACCTTTTTTTTTTTTTGCAGTATAGGGTAAAAAACTTTTTATTGCACGACCGCGGCCGTTATCGCAGATCACGGCTATTATTGCGGTGATAATCGAGCACAATAAAAAGAGGTATTGTATCAAGCACTCCTTCCAGGCCCTTCTGGCCCAATAAAAACACCTGTTTTTACCTGGCCTGTCTTGCTAAACCCATAATGTTTGTGGCAGGTTTACTTGTTGGGGGGATACTTGATGCTTCGGGAGGCTTGCCGCAGACAACAACAACAACAGGAAAAACAAGAACCTCAAGAACAGCCAAGGGCAGTTCCAATCCTTCCTAGGGAAGTCCCTGCACTAGAGGCCGAGCCACTGGCCCCACAGGGAGAGGGATGGTGGCCACAGTAGTGCCTGGCATGCAGGCGGCCATGGTGGAGGAGATACAGGGAGCTTGCATGTCAGAGAACTATGTGGTTAGCAGGTATCGCCTCGGCTCTCGGGCTATCCTGGAATTATATGAAGAAATCTGAAGGGATCCGGATCCGGTCACGGAAAGGTCCCATGCTCTGCCGGGCCTTACAAAACTATTGGCCACCCTGCATTTCATGGCAAGGGGCTCCTTCCAAATGACAGTAGGGGTCATGGGGGAAATGTCCCAAACCACTTTTTCCCCGCTGTCTGGACCAGATCATAACCACTGCATCTGACCGCATGAATCGCTGCATAGCATTTCCTCAGTATAGGCAGGACTTGATGGAATTGAAGAGAGGCTTTTATGCCGTCGCTAACTTTTCCAATGTTCTGGGAACTATCGACTGCACTCACGTGGCCATCATTCCACCCCTGTGACAGGGAGGCGATCTTCCTCAACAGAAAACTCTTCCACTCCCTCAACGTGCAAGTGGTCTGTGACGCTCGAATGTGCATCCTAGACGTGGTGGCCAGATATCCGGGAGTCGCGTATGAGTCCTTTATACTTAGGTAATTGGGGTCTCTATGAAAATTTTGAGGACGGCCTGTATGGTGATGGTTGGCTCGTAGGTAAGAGAGATGCTTCTTTCTGTATTCTATCTTTGGCTATGTGTTTGTGGGGGGGAAGGAGATAGGGGATGTAACCAAATCACTTACTTGACAAGTGGCGTGTATAGTTACATCTACAAGCCATTGCCCCAGGTCCTGCCTATTTCTCCCCATGCTGCAAAGGCCTGCTAATCTTGTGAGGGCAAACAATGCACTTGCCTTAAAGCTTGGTGTGTGAGCAGGCACTATACATGTTCTACGTATTCACTTTCAAAATTGGCCTGTTCCTATCCTCTCATTTGGAACAGTTGAAATCTCGCTGGTTAATCACAAGCTTGAAGTGTCCACACTCCTGGTATTGCCAGATCATGTGTGGCCTGTTAGTGATGGGTCAGCCAGGATACCAGGCACAGTTTGTCTTGGCCATCACACAGCTAAACCAGAAGCAGGGGCCTGTACATTTTGGAGGCCAGGCATATTCCCTGTGTCAGGGCTCACAAATTGGTATCTATGGAGGACATCCTGCAGAGCAGGCAGGGACTTGCCCAATAAGACCATGAGGTAGCGGTTCTTCTGCTAGGACAAGGGTGGCAGCTCTTATGTATTCTTTCAAGGTTGGCTGACTGCTATGAACGAGTAGCCTTAACTTGGTTGTGAGGGGCTGATGGAATCCCCAGACGCCATTTATTAGTCCAGAAGATCTGACCTAGAATTGGCTACTTCTATCCTGGACATATACTGTCCCAGAAAAATGTGGCATGCTCTTAGGGTAGGGAAATAGGCTTTTAAGGCTCAGGCTAAACTACAGGCTAGTTTCTACTGTCTTATAGCATGCTATGGTTTGGCAGCCAGATCTCAATGTGACTGTGCTGTGATTGAAGCCCTAAATATGTCTTTGGCACAGGAGATTCTGGCTATGGTTGCAGGACCTGGCTTCTCATCCCTGTTGCTATTCCAACACACTGGCAGAGATGAGGTACAACAAGGCCTTATGTTCTACCCGCTGTGTCATAGAACGCACCTTCGGAGTTCTCAAAAGTAGATTTTGCTTTTGGACAAAATTTGTAGAGCCCATCAGTCTTCTTTCATCTAGCCGGCACAGGAACTCTAGTGATAATGGGCCCAGCAGTTTTCTTCCATTTAGCCAGCACAGGAACTCTGTCGAGCGGCCTGGCCAGGCTTGTTCAACAAGTCTTGTTTCTCAGTGTAACAGGCCCTCAGTGGCGAACATTCATGGGCCTTTGCCACACCATGGCTTACCACTTGGGGGTGGCATTTCTTTGGGGGGCCTACCCCTTGTTTGTCATCAGGGCGGGGACTGCTACGAGGTGTAGAGTCTTGGGATGTTGGGGAAGGCACTGATGGAGGCTCCGGCATTCTTTGCAGAATCTGTGTGAGGACGCCATTGAGATTATATATTGACTTTGCCACTGTGGTGAGAGTTGGGTGTGGGCTGCTGACTGGTCACGCATGGCCTGGGTCTGCCCATTGACTGCCCTCCTGAGGCGCACTAGCTCTGCCCGTATCTGGTGCAGGTGGACACCATGGCGCCTTTCCAGCCGTCCAACTGGTCATGCATCAAGGCCTTGGCTGGCGCTGGTGGTGCTGGTGAATCTGGTGCTGGAGCTGGTGCTGGTGCAGTTCTGGTCATCGGCAGAGTGGAGGGTTGATGCTCTAGAGGTGGCACGAGGAGGCTGGTGGGCGGCTGTGGCTTGCTGGAGCGAGGTTGTGCTGGGTCAATGGTATGTCACCCGGTTGGCTTTTTCCAGGCCACCGGCAACTGTAAATTCCTTGACGGCTTCCTTCAGGCGCCCAGCGTATACGAAATCCATCTCACCGCAGCACCCCTGCCACTTTCTCGTATGATATGTGCCGCATCTGTTTTGGTCTGCTGCCGCTCATTTTCCTTTATGGCATCATACTTGACAGCTGCCTGCCACAGTTTTCATACCCATCCACTCTTCTTCTTCATCGATTTGGTATGTATGTATTCCTTGCACTTCCCTTTGCCCTTGGAAGCTGCTCCGTTTTTTACATTGTTTTGGCTTTTCGATTTAGAAAGTCTACCACAAGGGCTGCCTTCTTGAATTTGAATTGGCATTCCTTTTAGCATTTCCCCTGTATGGTATGTATTTCTGACTTCGGACTTGGTGCCCTTTGTCTCCACTGTTTTTAGGTTTTTAGTCTGATGTTTCCTTGTTTGTTTCCCTGAATAGTGCATGGAGCGCCTTTGCTTTGAACACTGCTGGGACGCAGCACAGTTAGGTAGCTCTGTTATGTTTTGTCCTTCCCCCTTCCCCTGCCTCTTCCTCCCCCCGCTACCCCCACAACCCCTTCACCCTCCCCTTCCCACCCCAGCTATTTTGACCCCCCTTTTCCCTTCCTCCCTCCCTTCTTCCTTCAGTTTTGTTATAAATAAAGCTTGTTTTTGTTTTTCATAATGGATGTTGTACATTTTTCTTTGTTCTGCCAGCTGCATCCCATGCTGTTTTATGTTCAGTGGTTTTGTATTATGACTTTTTTCCCCTATAATGTGACATTTATATATGTTCCTTGTTATTTTGTTGATATTGTTGATATTGGGTTTTACCCTTCTCTTGTTTTTCCTTTTCCCGTGTCTTCTCCTGCCTCCTCCCCCCCCCCCCCCCCCGATTTTGTGTTTTCACCATTGTTCGTTTTTGCTTTCTATTGCCTTCGTTCAGTATTTTTGTATTATAGTGTTTTTGCATAGTGTTTTTGTATTATGATTTTTCCTATAATGTGACATTTATATGTTTATTTTTCAATGTTTCTAGTGTTCATTTTGTTTATATTGGGGGTTTTTTTCTCCCCTCTTTATTCTTCCCTCTCTTGTTTTCCCTCCTTCTTACTTTTTCCCTCCTTTTATTGTATAAACCTTGTTATCATTCCTCCTCTAGGCAGTCTGGTTCTGCCACCTGGTGCCTAGTTCTGTTTTTCAGTTAATTTGTTATGGATCCTTGCTAACATTTCTTTACTGTTCTGTTATTTGTTGCCAGTTGAACTCCTTGGGCTTCTGTCCCTCCCGATGCAGCCCTTGTGGCGAAACATAGTCCGTATCGGGGACCCGAAATTTTCCTGTATGCTATGAATACAAATTTGAAATGCTTGGAAATTATCTCTAGTGATTGTTTGATCCGACCACTTTCACAAGGATCCTAAAACTTTTAGTGCTATACCTTTTGCTACATGGTTGGTTACCACCCAGTATACTGCTCATCGTCTCCACCCCACTATTTTCTATCTAAATAAATGATGACGAAAATGGAGTAGATCTCGAAAGATGTCATTTACCATCATCTGGAAGACCGCAGGTGCATTATATAAGCCGAATGGCATGACCAAATATTCATAATGACTGTCTCGGGTGTTGAAGGTGGTCTTTCATTCTTCGCCTTCTCTGTTATGAATCAAATTGTACGCACCACGCAGATCTAATTTAGTAAAGACTTTGGTCCCTCTTAGCCTATCAAACAATTCAGAGATGAGTAGTAAAGGGTACCGGTTCTTCTTGGTAATCTTGTTTAGGCTCCCTTAGTGAATACATGGTCGAAGAGACCTGTCCTTTTTTCCCATGAAGAAGAAACTAGCACCAGCGGGGGACGATGATGGTCGGATGAAGCCCTTAGCCAGATTATCCTGAATGTACTGCGACATGGCCATGGTCTCTGGCTCGGATAGTGGATATACTCTCCCTTGGAGAGCTTTTTCCCCGGCTGAAGTTCAATCGGACAATCGTAAATTCTATGAGGTGGTAGCACATCCACATTTTTAGGCAGAAAACATTGGAGAATTCCATATATTGTGGCGGCAACCCGGTATCGAGAGGCATATATGGTCCAGGCCCGAGGCAGGAGGCCGGACAGAGATTAAACATTGCTGGTGGAGGGAGGACCCCAGCTCGCCAACTGCAGGGAAGCCTAGTCAATGTGAGGTTGATGAATAATTGACCAGGGACAACCAAGTATTATCTCATTTACTGACTTGGGGAGCACATAGAATTGAATGGTCTCTTGGTGGAGAAGACCGGTTCACATACAGAGTGGAACTGTGGTGCAAACTATTTGGTCAGGCAAAGGCTCCCCAGAAACTGATGACACTGAGAGGGTGGTAACAAGGGGTTCGGTAGGAATCTGGTATCGCCGGACTGATTCACTGATGAAGCTCTCAGCTGCTCCAATGTTCAGGAATGCCAGGAGTGGAATCTCAGATTTCCCCAGGACAATGCTCACCAGAAATAGGAGTTCGGGAGAGGTATCTTGTCAACCTAGGGTGGCCTATCCAACTATTCCTAGGCCCGGGAGTTTCTCACTTTTAACAGAATATCGAAATAGTAAACTCTCCAGATTTGAACTTGCTCACAGCTGTAGAAGTGCTAAATCTTAGTGCACTTATCTTATAAGTTATTGTAGGAGAATGGACTCAGCATCCCTTTATTCAAAATATTATCTTCTGTAGTTGTGGCTAGTGCCCGCCTGACACTGGGTATCACTCAGTCAAGATGAGGGAAATTTCTCTGTGGGCTGGGGGCAGGCTCACCTGCAAGGCCAAACTTTGCCAAAGATATCTTAAAAAAAAATACAATGTCCACACCAATAGAAAAACCATTAATTTTAAAAATAAGCTATTCAGCAAAAACAAAACAAAAAAAAACCCCAAAAGCAAAACCTCAGAAAAATGCAGTAAAAAAATTCAAAAATCACAAAATCACAGTTCACCTCTCAATAAAACTTTCCAGAAAGTCAGCTCTTCTCTTTAAGCTTCCAGGTCCTCTGTGGTCTCAGACCAAAACACAGACTTCTTTAAGTTCTCTTTTCCAAAAGCACTCTAGTTACTCACCCAGTATCAGGAATGGGTCCACACCAACTCATCCCCTGTCCTTAGGCAGATGCAGTTTCCCCAGTCCTGCACTGAAGTTCCACGCAGAAGCCATGCTTCCTTTTGTCTCTTGTAGAACTCCAACATAATTCCTTTTCTTTGACTCAGATCTCTAGTTTCTTCATCGCTCTTACTTTTCTCAGATTCTTTTCAGGGCTTGTGGAAGCACCCCAACAAACCCCCTCCATGTCCCTGCTACCCCATTACCTCCAAACCTAGTTCCTCTCTTGACATTGAAGTCCATTCCCCAGATCCTGGAATCTCCCTTCTCCCTAGGACCTGGATTCCCCACTTCCACGCCCAATCCCAGATCCCAGAACTTCCTTCCTTTGATCCCCTCTCTCATCTTTCCCAATAAATGCATTCCTGAACCTTTCCCTGTCATCTTCCTCCCTTCCTCAATCATTCCCATCTCCCATCCTCCCTATTCTCAGTCATCTTTCCATCTTTTTCCCCATCCTCAGTCCTCTCTTCTTCTCACTCTCCTCCCCCATCCCCAGTCCTCTCAACTTCTCACTCCATTCATGGTTCTTCTCTCTATTTTCTGCCCAGTTCACAGTCATCCGTCTCCGCTCGCCATCCCTGAGATCTTTTCCTTGTACTGATACTTGAGATCTCTTTTCCTAACCCAGTTAAAACAAAACGGGGGTGGATGGGGGACTGATGCAGACCTACACCACTGTAGCTACTTGGGAAGGTAAGGGGGGACATGGAGAGAAGGTTGGCTTAGTCCTTCCCCCTCCCCCATGCCCCTGCTACCCCATCACCTCCGAACCTAGTCCCCTTTTTTAGATAATCATCCCTGGAGATTGATTGTACCCAGTATACCCTGTCTTAAGAATGAGGTTTATTTCTGACATGGTATCTGCAAAACAAACCCATTGGGAGACACTAATTCCAGAAAGACTTGTAAAGTTCAAACTGGCTTTATTACAAAGAAAACCAGTGTCTAACCAATGAAGGTAAAATACTGGGAAACAAAATGAGCATTGAGCAATGCTGTACTCTCACCAAGCTCTACCTTACACCCAGTGCTAATCCCTGAATCCCTTATGCTGGGCATCTGCTTGCAGCTCAGTTAGTCAGGGGCAGGATGTCATAGCTTTACATTTCCCCTGCTCTGAAGCTGTTTATATGACTGAAGGTTTGCCTAGGGCACCAAATATTTTTGTACTGCCTCTACTGCTTGCTGTGCCCTGTCCCGTGGTTTTGTATCTGATACCCTCGCTATTCTCCTCTACATTTAACCTTTGGGTTTATGAAGCAAGTCCAAGTACTCTTTGACATTTCTAGTGGCAACCACTCTTTGATTTGCATTGGACCTGCAAACACACCAGGGTTTACATCCCGATTACTGTTCAGATAGTGATGTCAGCACACATTGTGACATCAACATTGGACTGAAAATCAGCCTTTTGATGTAAGTTTTGAACCATGTAACTGAGTGATTACGCTGCTCAGTGCTTGCATCACCTCAACCCTACACTACCTACACGTAACGCAGCTGGAGCTACCAGTGAAAAGGCTTGAGCTGAATCTAAATAAATAAATAAGCAAACAAACAAATCTGGACATTTCCATTGACCCCGCCATGCCAGTGGAGTTGTCCATCTTTATTTGCTTTCTAAGCAGGTTTGCTCCGGTGTGTTTGGCACTCAAAGATAATTCATTCCAAACCTGCTAAAGGGAAAGTCACTTCTCCTAAGAAGATTAATTAACCACTAAAAGGTGGGCACAGTCTCACTGGCAGCAGTTGTGGTACGTGGCAGCTAGGCTGATTTGCACCAACCACATGGCTGAAAATACTTAAAACAGCAAGTATTAAAAGTAGAAAGGTCATTAACTGTACCAAATACAAAATCAACTATTATTTGTTTATTTTAGTTCAAATACCCTTAACTCAGCCTATCAAAATTCCTGGGCAGCTTACATTGGAACATTCGTGAATATAACAATTTCACTTATGAACATGCAGAAATAAGACTCAACAAGTGTAGGTGAGACCTTTTTATTACACTAACTCTGTGTTTCCCAGGCCTGCAAGGCACTTTTTTTTGGGGGGCTTTACAGTGACATTTAACCGGTTAAGTGTCAGGCTCTAAAGCAGGTCTAAAGTTATCCAGCAAACTTACTGCCTGATTCACTAAGGCTTTTCTCCCGTTCTGTGTCTGTGGGACAATACCTTGATGAATCAGGCCCTTAGCTGGTTACAAGTGAAAACTGGCTGAGATAGCCAGATAACCTTACCATGCCCCGGAACGCCTCTTTTTATCTGGCTACAATCTAGCTGTATGAGGCTCAATATGCAGATACTTATGACTTAGCCAGATAGCTTGTGAGTTACCTGGCTCAGTAGCTTTGAATATGGACCTCCCTGTTTAAATAACTTTGGATGGTTCACTAACCATCGCCCCACTCTCCTGAATGAAAAGTGAAACCTTTGCATATAGCCTGTTTATACTGTTTAGCTTTTCTTACCTCTTTTATCAAGTAATAATAGAGGCCTCTTTCTGGGAACCATATTTACAGTGTGCTGCATCTTATCTGGGCCTTCACACTGAACGTTGCAAGGGCATCCAGTTCAGCGGAGGGTCTTGTGAATTATATCCCCCCACCCCTTTTAACAAGAACCCCACTGCTTTTATGTAGCAGAAGAA
Source organism: Rhinatrema bivittatum (assembly GCF_901001135.1). NCBI lineage: Eukaryota > Metazoa > Chordata > Amphibia > Gymnophiona > Rhinatrematidae > Rhinatrema > Rhinatrema bivittatum. The sequence goes on along the minus strand of NC_042619.1, from coordinate 226,327,606 downwards.
CTGGAACGGGGAGGGCTATTTACAAAAGAAACAATGAAATGATTAATTTTTCCCCAAACTGCCACTTCTTATTTAGTAACCGTGGCTGCCTCTATGGCCTCTATTGTTGATGCCAACAACCGTGATGGGACAAACAGAACATTCCATACCTTTGCCTGTCCAAATGAAGGGAACAGCCTATAATTTTATGCAAAGGATGTAGCTTAGCTGACGAAGCAGAGCTAAAGATATAAAAAATTAAGACAGAAAAACAAACCATTACCAATGGGACAGATTGTTTTGTTTATGATATTAGTCGCTCAACTTTAATTGAAAGCCTTGTTTATTCTGCTATAATGTTACCAATGAGCACAACTTTCAGTATAATTAAAAAGTGAGGCACGTTTTGGGAGGGTTTGTTTAGTGTCCTTTCACGCTGGAATAAAGTGTTGGTAAGATATTTTGTTGAAAGCAAACGCAATGGTTTTTACAATACAAATAAGCAGATTAGAACGGGACAACAAAGATGCCTGTGCTAATTATAATGATGTTCCATTAACCTTTGTCTTATTTCTGTCTCTCTTAGTCTCCAGAAACATTTTTTAAAATTATAATCCTTTGAAATGTAAACTGCTCTGTTAGTATAATCACAGTAAGTAGGAGACCAAGAGCATTCTGTACTTTGCAAGCATGTTGAAGCTTCCATGGCAACTGGAAAGAAATATAGCCTGAGGAGTCCCTATTAATGTAATTATTACTGAAGCCTATACAACACCTGTAAACAACGCACTGTATTTGCAGGAAAGAACTGGGGAAAGATTATCGATGAATATTTAATGATGATTGATTTCTAAAATGAAAATGGATGAAAGTGCAAGCCAAAAGTAAATTAATAAATTGTACGGTAGATCCTTCAAGGGCTCCCGTTGGTAGGGTTTTGTACGCTCATGACGTGCATTGCTATAAAAAATTACAAGAACACGGATTCACAGCTAGATAACATAAAGTGCTTTTTTGCGCACAGTGCTACTGTTTGAGTTGAATTATATAGTCTGTGGGCGATACAAAATGCTATGACTTCTACTAATTACGTCACCACGGGAGTGCAGTGTAAGGCGGCACCGCAAACAGTTTGCCAAAGAATCTGCAGTCTCATTATGCAAAAGGCAATCCTTTCCACCCTAAGTAAATGTTCTAAATTCTTGGGGAGGAAGCTACCAATGGTAAATGTACGCCATGGTATAAATCAAAGCTAGACATGTATATGGGGAAGACTAGTAATTGATAAAAAGAAACATAAAATACGTGGGCTGATCATGGTAGCAAGATCCGTCTATTCTACCCATTTTCCTTTCTCGTTATAACATTGCAGACCCTACTTGATCTCTGATGTTAGCCTCACTTCCATGCTTTCTTGAATTCCATCCAGTACTGCTTTTATCTTCACTGGGAGACTATTACATGTATCCATCACACTTTTGGTGAACCAATATTTTCTAAGGTCACTCCTGAGTCTATCTTCCTTGTTCTAGAATTTCCTTTTCACTGGAAAATATTTGCTTCTTGTGAATAATTTACATCTTCAGATATTTTAATGCCTCTATCATAACCCCCTCCCCTCTCTCTTTTTTCCTTTGTTTTATACCCATTTGTGTTGCAAATTGAGGTGGACCCTTGGGCCGGCCTGGTGGAACCAGGGGTTCTGTTGAAGACAGGCCAGGAGGCGGAACCAAGACTGAAGCACAGGAGAAGCTTTCACCTTGGAAGTCCTAGATCCCCCTAGGAGGAGCCCGTAGGGACCTGGACCACTGGGACTTAGGAGACAACAGTGAAACGAGTAATGGAAGCGAAGATTTCGCCCTGGAAGTCCTAGATTCCCCCAGGAGGAGCCCGTAGGGATCTGGACCGCTAGGACTTAGGAGACAACGACGAGACGAGATGAGGATTCAGGGGTCGAGGCAGGAGGCAGGTACGGCACGTCAGAAGCAAACCGGGGTCAAGAGCCAGGAAATCCACCGAGAGAGAAGGTCAGCCGGAGCTGGAGCTGGGACAGGAACACGGAAGCGGAGGGCAGGAACAGCAGGAACGGATGGCAGGATCAGCAGGAATGGATGGCAGGATCACAACGCAGGAACAAGGACGGCAACTAGACATTCCAAGGAGAGACCTCGTTGCAAGGCAATGTTCAGCAGTCAGACACCGGCTTAAGTACTTTGCCGGCGTCTGACGTCATCCAGGGGGCTGTCCAGCACTTCCGGGTGCTGAACCTTTAAATGCTCTTCCTTCACGCGCGTGCGTAGCAGCGTGGGGGCGGAGCCAACATCGGGCCTCGGCGGCGTCTCCCTCGTGGAGACGCCGCAGCCATGCGGCCTAGCAGGCCTGGAACTCGGCGGTTTTTGGCGCGGTCCGGAGCGGAGGTAAGCAGCCATGATCCCGATCGCGAGGGAGGCGACCGGGGCTGCAACAATTTGGGTCTTTAAGTCTCATTTCACACAGCTTTTTGGTACAGACTCTGCACTTTTCTTAGCAGACTTTCTTTGGGCTGCCTCTACTCTGTGTATATGTTTTGGAGAAGAGGCCTCCAGAACTGTACACAATAAGCTCTTGCCAATGATTTATACAATTGTAATATTAAACAGACAATGATTATAAAGCCTTGGTTTCCTATGATTCTGTGACCAAGGGAAAAGCCACAAAATGTGGCCCTGGTCACAGGATTTGTCAATCCTCATTAAATCGAGGTAAACTGCCTATCAAGAAGGAGGGAGACAAGTAGGCCAGGTGGGAGGTGTGAAGGACCTCTCTCTCTTTCTCTCCATGTACCATCCTCAACTTCTCCCGGCCTGCTGATCTCACATTATGACATCATCAAGGATTGTTAAAGCTGTCCTGCAATTGGCTTACTATTTATAACCATATGCAAATTTATGTGCCAAAGAAGAAAACTAGGCATCATGAAACGTTCCCATATCTCCTTGGTATGCATATGGTTGTTATGTTTGTTGTTTGAACTGGACGCTACAATTTTAGTGATTTGTTTTCATTCAAAGTTAGGAAAAAGGTGACATGAACAGATGACTAGACTTGTAAAAATGATTTGCCATATGCATACACTCATATGGAAAATCAACCTTTAACACCCTGCATTGGTCACAGCTGATTAGGGTTTAATTAATACATCACGCTAGACAAATCTGATTTTAAATAATTCTCTCTTTTCTCAAGGGCCAAGCAAACAGAATTAAAGACTTTATTCAATAAAGATTTTTCCCATAAGGGGGGAAAAAGTCCTTTTTGAATGAGGTTCTAAATTTCTCAGTTATACTTTCTGACACGTAACCGGGGCTAGGGTCACCTAGACGTTTTTTGGAGGGTCCCTGCTGCCACAGTTCTTCTAAAGTAGTGGTTCTCAACCTTTTTTCGGTTGGGACACACCTGACAGATGGTTCTCACGTGCGTGACACAGTGCTCATTACAATCTATGGCAGAAATAGAAAGAAAAGGCCCCGTATTACTTTTATTGTTAAGAATGACACAAGGGAGATATAAGAGTATTCTCTCTGAACATAAATTATATAAATAGTAAACCTCCCATATCAGAACAGCACCAACTTCCAGCACAGCAACCACTTTATCTAAGAAAAGGCAACACTGAAAATATTACACCAGGCCTTAAGACACCAATACATTTCCTATTAGGAAAATGGAACAAGTCAGGTTGCTATAGAGCCCTACACAGAAACTACATGCAACAGAATACCTCACCTCAGTCACATGTGCTGACCCTCATCTAACAAAGAATAAAGAGACCAAAACGCATAACTAGAAGTATGCAGACAAAAACTGAACTGGAAACCGCAACAAGCCAGAGTCTCTGTATGCAGTGTAACAAAGGAAAGAGAAATTGCCAGTCCTCATAAAATAAAGCAAGAAATATAAAATCAATAACAGTAAAATCATACTAATAAAAAGAACAGATTATTTCAAAACAGCTGATGAATGGAATATCCAATAATTAAAAACTCATATCAAAAATTTCTAGAGACCAATAAAATATTTCAAAACAGCAGACACAAAGACCCAATAATTAAAAATAATAAGGATTAAAAAATGCTCTGTTCTCCATACCTGGAAACGTTCAATTTCCAGGTGCCCTGAGATTATTGTGAATTAGGAGGAGGAGGGGGAGTTGTTTGCAAATTTCTCCTTTCTCTCAGTGCCACACATGCTCGCTCTCTCATTTACATAGGTTCTCAATCACATAATTACACACATGCTCTCTCATTTACATACATACACATGCTGTCCCTTACACTTACATATACAGGTTCTCAATCACACACACACATATGCTCGCAGCAACAGCCTCCTCCTCCTCCAGCCCTCGCAGCCTCGAGAAAGGAATCCCATTGGCTGCGGGGGCTGACGTTGCTCCTCGTTTTGCTCCGGGCCAACGCTGCTCTTCTTCAGGCCGGTGCTGCTAATTTTCTTCGGGCCGGTGCTGCTGATCTTCGGGCTGACTCTGCAGAGACTTTACCTAACAGCGTTTCTTTTTCCCGTGCGTGCGGCCGCTGCACTTCACTTCCTCTTTCGGGCTGTGGGGGTGAGAAGAAGAGACCATGCTGTGAGTGCCACTGACTCCAGCTCTCCTGCCATGTTCCGCCTGGGCAGAGAAAGAGTTCCAGTTCGCTGAACCAGGAGGAGCAGCTGGGCCAGCGGGGGACCGGGAAGTGTGGCAACACAATTGCGTGTGCTTGGCGACACATTGCTGGAGGTGCCGGCAAGGGCACAGTAGACCGAGGGACCGTCATAGAGGTGGAGGAATTGAGCTTGGTAGACGTCGTGGCGGCAGTCACAGTAGCGTCTAAACGAGTGCTAAAGTTATCAATGGCTGCTGCCAGTGTTTCCAGGAACTTTTTGTTGCGCCCGTCGGTCACAGGCAGCTGCGCCCTATGCTGCTCACCTCCTTTCTCTATACAACTCCAAGTTTGGGCAGAATGGCGGCCTCCGCTTCCACACGCCGATCCTCATGGCGTGCCCGGGATGGCGTGGGTGCTCCCGGCAGCCATCTTTTATCTGGGGTTACTTAGGCACGCGCGTGCCTGCCACCCTTTTAACCACGTCTTGGCAGGAACCTCGGGGGCGTCCCCACAACATGACGTCACCCACTCACAATACTTAAACCCAGCTGACCATCTGAGCTACCAGTTAGCAAGGAATCTCGTCCTGCTAGTTCTGCTACTCTGGGACTTCCTCACTGACTGTGACCTAGGTACCCGTTCCTCGGGGGCCTTGCCGCACTCAGGGCTATCTGCTCCTCGGAGAGCCATCTCTCTCTCTTCTCATTTCAGTGAGTTCCTGCATCTTTCTTATCTACTCTGGCTGATCCTGCTCCAGTCATCCTCGGGGCTTTGTTCCTCTGCCTCTAGCTTCCGGTGTGAGTACACTACCTTTGTGGCACGGATTCTCGGATTACCCTGCTTGCAGACCATTACCGGATCCATCGTGTCTTGTGCATTCCACCAGCGGCTTCCAGCCTATCCCATGCTGCAGACCACTACTGGGATAGCTTGCACAAGCAAGCCTAGAAAAGGTATTCACTGGGACTCTCCGTGCTGCGGAGTTCTACTGGACTATCAGCTAATTCCAGACTCATCTGCTTTGCGCTACAGGATTTGCTGTACAATAAAGTTGTGCCTCTGTTGTATCTTTGCTGAGACCTTGCCTGTCAGGGTAAGGGCCCACAGGGCTCCTCCCTGTGGGTGGAGTCTTTGCTCGCCTCGACCCAAAGGCCCACTATTAAGTTCAAGACACACCAAACATAACACTTTTGTTGTTCACTGATTCTTTGTGCCAAGCCAGGGATGGTCTGGATAGCCGAGACCTCTGCCGGGTCCATAGACTTGGCAATCTGTTAGGATTTGTGTGTTTTGTGGACCCTTGGCCCGAGGTGAGGGTTGATACCACCTGCGAGGTGGAGCCCCACAGGTCCTCACCGTCGGGAGGCGAGGTCAGCTGCAACAGGAGATACAGTAGCAGTGGTAGAGAGATAAAGCGTCCTGCGTCACAGCCATGTGATCGCAGGAGCTTGTAGAGAGGATACTGTGAGAGGTCCTGAGGAATGGGGCAAGAGACACAATTTGGAGGGAACCCACAGTATTCAGGTAGAGCTGAAGATGCAAGTGCCAGAGCAGGAGCCTCCAACAGAGAAGTGCTAGGCAGGCCCCGAGGAATGGGGAGCGGGAGACAGGAACTTCTGGAGGAATGCAGCAGAGACTGTCCCAAGGGGCGGAACAGAGAAGCGAGAGAGGTTCTGGTGTGATGATGTAGGCTGACCTGTGGAGCGGAGGCACTACCCCAAGGAGCAGGGAGGTGCAGAGTACAGTCACTGATGTAGAACGTAGGCACTGTCCCAAGGAGCAGGAAGCGTGGAGTATAGTCACTGGCGTAGGCTCTGCCCTGAGGAGCAGGGAAGCGCAGAGTCGAGTCTCCCAAACAGTAAGGCAGTTCGAGGGACAACCCCAAGAAGCGGGGAAGCCGGCAGGCAGGACTTCTGTAAGGCGGAGGGGCTAGCCCGGGGAGCAGGGAAAGCCTGGAGATAAGGTCTCCAACAGGAGCTCAAGCAGGCCCTCAAGGAGCGGGTACCCGAGCCAGAGTCCAGAGTCATAAGAGGATCCGATACAGGAACCATGGGTCCAAGGAGACAGGAGCAAGCACCAGTAGCGAAGGAACTCATTGCCAAGTCAGCTAGCAAAGGGCGAGGGAGGTGCTTATGAATCCCAACCTTGAGATGTCATCAGTCAAGGATGCCCCTGAGGTTCCCGCCATTGGGCCTTCAAAAGGAGACTTGGTGGCGCACGCGCGCCTAGGAATCACCAGAGTCGGCGTGGGTGGCGGTGGCATCCCGGCCGCCAAGAGGAGCCTTGAGAACTTGGAGGTATGCGGCGGCAGCGGCTAGCCCCAGCCGTGAGTAGACCCAGAGAGGAGAGCAGGGCAACACATGATGTGAATTGAATTGGTTGCAGCCGTCTGCGACCGACAGTCATAAACAAATGGAACCTGACGAACATGTGAAGACTCATCAGTCTCCTGGGTTCTACCAGGAGAGATCACTTTTAAGGCTCCAGATCCAAAATGGTACTGCCCTTAATCCTGAGGCTGTCCCAGTAGCATTAACCACAGAAAAAAACTGACTTGATTCTTGCCTGTTGCAAGTTGCTTTATCAAAGAGACTGTTCCCGGGGCTGCAGCAGCATGCTCCACCAGCTCTGCGGCCTCCGAAAATAACCCCCAAGGAAAGGGGGCTCCATAAATATATCTACTTAGGCCAGAAAACACTATCAACTGGAAAAGATGACTAAGATTTCTGGTGTACCATGCCTTATCTCGAATGCACAGAAGCTGCATTAGATAAGGCAGAAGAAAATGTCAATTTAATCTATTCTGACCCCGTCCCTCCCCCAAAAAAGGTAATAGAGAATCTTCTGATTCACAGTATTTTAGTAGTCACGGTAATCATATTCAAGTCAGTATTGGTTATATTCGCCCAGTCTCTGAGTCTGAATTCCCTTTCCTGGCTACCTGCTTCATGGGTCAATGATGCACTGCAAACTTCCCCTGAGAATGTGAATGCAGGTTCCTGTATGTCAGCTGCTTCCAGCCGGCTGCCTACATGGACACGTTTACGGGTCCTGCCTGTCTCCTGGATTCTTGTTTGAAACAGCTCAGCGTGAAGCAGGCTCAGTGTTTCCTCGACACTGATATTTCCTTGATGCTGTCACATCTTCTTTCTCCCCCTGCAAGATGAATTAGCTGGGAAAAGCAAGGTTTATGACTCATAGCAAAAGCATAAAGTGCAGTATGACACCGGTGGCATTCCGGGGAAAACATCAGTAAGTGGTGAAAGTGGTGACGTTGATGATTTCCCTAAGGGGAAACCACCTCAGTAGAAATAGTCACGGTATACCTCAAAGAAAGAATAGTAATATCATATTAACTCTGCCATGCAGGGGGTAGTCTTCCTACATGCCACGTACCTTTAAGCTAAATTTGGAGTAGAATGCGTGGACACACAATAAATCTGTAGAAACTAGAAATAAAATAAGCCTTGTAATATTCTGATCCAGTTTTCTGTTTTATGTAAATTTTCTCTATATAAATATTCTAAACATGATTCCTTATTTAGGTACAATCTAGCATAAACGATTCTTTCCCTATATCCTGTGATTGCTCGTTAACAGCTACAGCACACTTTCAAGATGTTTTCATTTGGAAAGAATTGCCAGTAAGAAATGTAAGTCCTGTGCTAGGGCCTGTCATTCCTGCATACAAACTGTTACTATTTCCTCTTTTTTTCTACCTCATTGAGCACAGTACCTCGGATGCCTTTGAAACCCTAAAAGGAAATAAATGCATATCTTGCTCACTGGAAGAATAGCCAAAAGAGAATTTGGTGTCACACAGAATGCTCTTTACCTTTCAATGGTCTTGCCATAACAGTTGGCCATTGATTAAAGGTTTCATTAACATAGATCAAGACGTAGCGGAATGGTTCCTGCCCAGGAACCCTGGAAGTCGGCCATTTCTGGTGATGTACTATTCAACAGGCACTATGAGGCAGAAAGTGAGGGATGTTAATAGGATAGAGAGATATTACATGAAATCCATTAATCTGCCTTTGTAATTTGTAATTATTTTTTTCATAGCATAAAATTAAGTCATAATGAGGGTAATATTGTATAGTATGCTTAAGTTAGCACATAGTAGATGTGCATTTTATGAAGTGCGTTACATCAGTTGCACAGTTGATAAAATACACGTATCTCCACCCCCAAATTTAAGTGCATATGTTCGAAAGTAAACACCTACTTTTTAATGAGCAGAAAAGTTATGCGTGCACTTTCCACTTGTAGCATTTTTGCTTCCAGCCATGTGGGGACATGGCAAAATGGTTTCATGGGTGAGGAAGCCCAATTTCCTGAATGGGAATGTGCAGCGGCTTGCCCTTCTCATTGTGGCAAATGAAGGCAAGTTGTTTTGCATTCATGAAGTCAGGCATGATCTGTGGTGGATGTCCCATGCCTGGCTGGCCCTCCAGAGGCAATTTAACCACAGGGCTTTCTATCCTGGCAAATAAGAGTCTTCAAGGAAGTAGACTCAGGAACTATGCTGTGTAGGCATGGGAAAGATGGGTGGTGGTAGCAGCTAAGTGGGCAACTTGAATACTCTTTTACACAAGATGGTGGAGAACACAGAAGGTAGACAAAAAAGTAGTCTGGGATAAGGAGCAATGAATGGCTGGTGGTTTCACTCTGGTAAGCAGCTGGGTGTTATCTTTAGCAGCAGGGACAGTAGACTTGAGCTAGATGGTCATTTTCTGCTTACATAAGAACTTGACATACTGGTTCAGACCGAGGTTCAATCAAGCCCAGTATCCTGTTTCTAACAGTGGCCAGTCCAGGTCACAAGCACCTGACTTGGACCTAGATTTATCAATATTCTATAAATATAGTGGAAATAGCGCCTATAATAAAAAGGGGGCTTGGTTAGGCTAATTTCCTTGCTCCAACATCGCATAGGTAATTCCCACAAGCTATGATAAGCAGTGCTAATTTTTGCATTGCATGCTGATTAATCGGTTACCAACCGAAAAGGTTTTATTGCACATGACATTTGGTAGGGAGGGGGGGGGGGGGTGTTATGGTTGAGCAGTGTTTGGGAGGATTCTTGGGTACTGTGGCAGATGACCACTCCCATGGGGAGGAGCCCTGTGAGGCGCCACAGTACTGGGCTAAACGCAGACATACAAACACAGAGTTTAGTTCTTTTATTAAACAGCTTGTAGTGTACAACCAGAGGTGGCAGTAGTGAGGTAGTCTGGATGTAGCAGTCTCGGGACCCTTGGCAGAGGGGACCCTTCTCACCCCGTTGGTATAGGGGGATTCCGGTGTAGGTTTCCCAGCAAGGCAGTGCTGTAGATGAGATAGACTGATGGTTAGATTACTCACTAGATGGTGGCTGTAAGTATGCGATTCCACCAGGATGAAGTAGATGGTACTGGCACCGAGGCAGGGAAAGCAGGCCCTCGAGGAGCGAGTACCTGATCCCTGTAAGGCACCTGAAATAAAACAGAGGGCCCCCAAGGAGCGGGCACCCAGATTAGCAATACCCCAAAGGGCAGAAAGAGAGCTTCCAGCAGCAGCAGCATGGAAGCGGCAGAGTAGCTTAGAACCGGCCGAAACCAATCCTTTGTTAACTCAACGAGCTAGCAACAAAGTACAGGCTATATACCCGGATAGCGTGACGTCAGTAGAGGGGAATGCCCCCGAGGTTTGCGCCAATGCTGGAATAAAAACGAGGGTGGCGTGCGCGCGCACCCTAGTAGACCCTTGAGAGGAGCATGGCAGGAGGTAGCACCATAGCCGTTCTGGGGACGCTGGAAAGGTCGGCTTGTAGACGCGGCAGCAGCATTTTCCCAAGGGATGCGGGAGAAGCCGTGAATAAGGTGAGGCAAACCGGGGCGAAGCCGTCTAGCACCGACGGACACAACAGTACCCCTCTTCAAAGGGCGTCCTCCAGACTTGGTTTCTAAGGATGCATTCTGTGAAATTCTTGTAGCATCTCTTTTTCTAGTATATTAGCCAAAGGTGTCAAAGAGTTATCTTCAGGTCCATAACCTTCCCATGACAGGAGGTATTCCCATACTCTGCCTCGTTTTCTTACATCAAGGACAGCATCTACCTTGTACTCGATGTCTTCTTCTGCATCTATTGGTGTAGGTTCAGGTGTCTTGTTAGAGAACTCACTAATGATCAAAGGCTTCAATAGTGAGACGTGGAATGCATTATGACTCTTCAATGTAGGTGGTAGCTTCAGACTATATGTGAGATTGCCTAATCGTCAGAGAATAGGAAAAGGTCCACCGAAGCGTGGAGCAAAGCAAGCTGAAGGTATTTTAAGTCTTAATTGCTTAGTGGATAGCCAGACTTTGTCACCAGGCTGGAAATCAGGAGCCTTGCAGTGGTGAGCATTGTATCCTTTCTTAGCTCGAAGTCCTGCTTTGAGAAGCATCTCTTTGGTCTGAGTCCAGAGTTGTTGAATTTCTTTGGCAGTAGATTGAGCTGCGGGGGACGACACAGACAGTGGAAGTGGCAGTGGTGGCATTGGTAGTCGTCTGTAAACCACTTCGAAAGGTGTTGATCCAGTGGATGTTGCTGAATGAGAGTTGATGACGAATTCAGCCCAGGGCAACAGTTCTGCCCAATCATTCTGGCGAGTGTTCACGTAGGCACGAATGAACTGCTTGAGTGTCCTATTCATCCTCTCTGTTTGTCCGTTGGATTGAGCATGGTATGCTGAGGTGAAGTCGAGAGAAATGTCAAACTTCTTGCACAATGCCTTCCAGAATTTAGCTGTGAATTGGACTCCGTGATCGGAGACTATGTGCTTAGGCATGCCGTGTAGGCAGAAGATGTGCATGATGAAGAGCTGGGCAAGCTCTATAGCTGTGGGTAAACCAAGGAGAGCCACGAAGTGAGCCATCTTTGAGAACCAATCTACAGTTACCCAAATCGTGTTGTTTCCTCCTGAGAGTGGTAAGTCCACCACACAGTCTGTAGCTATGTGTGTCCATGGCTCATCTGGTACTGGTAAGGGTTGGAGTAGACCCCAAGGATGACCGGGTGGCGTCTTCTGCCTGGCACAATTTGCGCAGGAAGCAATGTAGGAGAATGTGTCTTCCTTCATGGTGGGCCACCAGTAAAACTTTTGTAGTTTAGACAGAGTTCTGCGTTGACCAGGGTGTCCAGCCAGTTTAGAGTCATGAGCCCATGCTAACAGCTTTTTCCTGAGGTTCTTGGGTACAATGGTTTTACCTGCAGGTACTGAGTGAGTAGCTGCCAGAATAACTCTTTTCGGGTCAATGATGTGTTGTGGTTCATCTGGGATATCCTCAGAGAGGAATGAGCGAGATAAGGCATCTGCTCTGAGGTTTTTATCTCCAGGGCGGTATTTCAGCACAAAGTCGAATCTGTTGAAAAACAGAGACCATCTCGCCTGCCTGTGGTTTAGGCGCTGTGCGTGGCGGAGGTACTCCAAATTCTTATGGTCTGTAAAGACTGTGATTTCATGGGCTCCTTCGAGCCAAAGGCGCCACTCCTCGAATGCCATCTTTATTGCCAGGAGCTCTTTATCTCCTATTCTGTAATTTTTCTCTGCTGTAGAGAAGCGACGAGAGAAGATTGAGCATGGGTGTAAGGCCTTGGAATCCCCGGCTTGGCTTAGCACGGCCCCTATGCCCATGTCTGAGGCATCGACCTCAACGATGAAGGGCTTCGTGGGATCCAGGTGTCGGAGACAAGGCTTGCTCGAGAAGTCGCCTTTTAGTCTCTGGAATGCAGATATAGCCTCCATAGACCAATTGGCAACATTGGCACCTTTCTTCATCATCGCTGTGAGCAGAACAGTGAGTGAGGAGTAGTTCTTGATGAAAGACCTATAATAGTTTGTGAACCCTAAGAAACGTCTGAGAGCCTTCAGACCCGTGGGTTGAGTCCAATTCTTTATGCTCTTCAGCTTCTGTGGATCCATTTGGAAACCATGGTTGGAAACAATATAGCCCAGGAAAGGCACTGATTCTTTGTGAAATTCGCACTTAGACAACTTAGTGCTGCAAAGACGGAGTCTTTGCAGCACTCTTTTGACATCCTCCAGATGAGTGGTCATGTCATGAGAGAATATCAAGATGTCATCTAAGTATATGACGACACATTTGTAGAGGAGATCCCTGAAAATGTTGTTCATTAAATTTTGAAAGACATCTGGGATGTTGCACAGGCCAAAGGGCACACTAAATATTCAAAGTGACCGTCCCGGGTGTTGAAGGCTGTCTTCCATTCATTGCCTGAGCGAATGCGAAGTAAGTTGGAGGCTCCTTTAAGATCAAGCTTGGAGAAGATCTTGGTTCATTGTAGTCTGTCAAATAGCTCTGAGATGAGAGGTAGTGGATAACGGTCTTTCACAGTTATCTCATTGAGACCTCTGTAATCTATACATAGACGTAATGTTCCGTCCTTCTTCCCCACAAAGAAGAAGCCTGTGCCAGCAGGAGACTTGGAGGGTCTTATGAAGCCTTTTTGAAGGTTTTCCTGAATATACTCGGACATGGCTTTATTCTCTGCCACAGAGAGAGGATACACCCGTCCCTTGGGTGGTTCAGTGTTCGGCTTCAGATTAATAACGCAGTCATAGGATCTGTGAGGCGGTAGTACTTCTGCAGCTTCTTTAGAAAAAACATCTTGGAACAAGGCGGCAACCCCGGCATCACTGGAGTAGTTGGCATGCAGGGTATAGGAGCAACCTCTATCAGGCATTTACTATAACATTCTGGGCCCCATCGTGAAAGCTCCAGAGTAGCCCAATTGAATTGATGCATATGCTGCTGCAGCCATGGTAACCCCAGCACTATAGGGTGCATGGCCTTCTCTAAAACAAAGAAGGAAATAGTTTCAGAATGGAGAGCACTAGAGATGAGCTTCATTTTTTTCTACCGGGTCTTTTTTGAGTCGTACGCTTTGGGGGTAAGTTCGTTTTTCCTCAGTTAGTTTTTTGGAAAAACGAACAAAAACGAACAAAAGCTAAACGGGTAAAAACGAAACCGACCCAAAAAACTATGTGGGAAAACGAAGCTCAAAAAAACCTACCCCAAGCATTAAAATTCACTTTAATATATTAAATACAACCCCCCCCCCCCCCCCCGATCCCTCCCCAAGACTTACTAACATCCCTGGTGGTCTAGCGGGGTCCCGCGAGGGATTTCTTCCTCCGTGCCGTCGGGCTGTCTGACCTGCCTCGATCAAAATGGCGCCGATAGCCTTTGACCTACTATGTCACAGGGGCTACCGGTGCCAATGGCCATGTCACAGGGGCTAACCAATGGCACCGGTAGCCCCTGTGACATAGTAGGTCAAAGGCTATCGGCATCATTTTGATGCGAGGCAGGCCCGAAAGTCAGTCGGCACAGAGGGAGAAATCCCTTGCGGGACCCCGCCGGACCACCAGGGATGTTAATAAGTCTTGGGGAGAGATCAGGATGGTGGGGGGGGGGGGTTGTATTACAGTGAATTTTAATGCTTGGGGCGGTTTTTTATTTAAAAAAATAAAATTTTCCCCTCCCCCCATACAAACCCGAAAAACTAATTTTCCACGTAGTTCGGCAAATTCACGAATTAGGCAATTTCAACGAAATTGCCTAATTCGTGATAAACGAATCATATCTCTAGAGAGCACCAGTCCGCAGACATACTGGTTCAGTGAGCTGGGTTACTTCACCTAGCAAGGGCTCTCCATGAATTGAAGATAGGAGTAGCGGAGACTTCATGGTGGTAGTGGGAATCCGCAAATGCTCCACTAATCGTTGGAGAATGAAATTCCTTCTTGCCCTTGAGTCCACTAGGGCAAGAGTCTGATACTCAAAGGGTCCGCAGATCAAGGATACAGGAAGAGTAAGCAGAGGAGAGGGGGCAGTAAGACCTAAGAAGAGTCCTCTCGCAGGACTTAGGTCTGCCAGTTTCCCAGACATATAGGACATGTTGAAAGCATGGCCAGCTTGTCCACAGTACATGTACAGCCCCAGTTTCTTCCTTGTTCTTCTCTCTTTAGCTGTCAGATGGCTGCGACCTAATTGCATTGGTTCTTCTTCGCCAGCAACTGGAACCGGAGGAACAGGCCTGGGTGTGGACTTAACTCAAGTTTCACCCTGAAAGGGTCTTCTGGGAATCTTAGTCTCTTGAACCTTGTCACGTAGTCGGTGATCAATCCTTGTTGCCAACTTCACCAGTTCAGCCAAGGTCTCAGGCATTTCATGAGCAGCGAGCTCGTCCTTCAGACGAGAGTTCAGTCGTTCAAAGAAGAGGGTCCTCAGGCATTTAGGGTCCCAATATAATTCAGAGCCAGTGTCTTGAATTCGATAGCGAAGTCAGCCAAATGTTTGTTACCTTGCTTCAGGTGAACCAGAGAAGATCCTGCAGTGGTATACCGGGCAGGGTCATCAAAAACTGATTTGAATAACTCGAGGAATCCTTCAATGTCATGTAGAATAGGATCCTCGTGCTCCCACAGTGAAGAGGCCCAAGTCAATGGCTCTTCCATCCAGATAAGACAAGATATAGGTGGTCTTGCATAAGCTTTGGGGAAATGGCTAGGTTGCAGGGAGAAGTGCTTGCAACACTGATTAATAAAACCTCTGCATCTCCAAACTTCCCCCGAGAAGCGTGTAGGAGCAGATAGAGGTACAATAGTCTTGACCGTCACTTCTGGCGGTGTAGCTTCTTTACCTGTGGTACTGGGTAAATTCATCTATGTGTGCAGCAAGTTGAATGCAGTAGTCAAACTCTCCAGTGCACTCTGCTGTTCGGAGATTCGCTGGGCCAGGCCTGGAATGGTCTGCAGTGTGGTGAGCTGAGCCAAATCCATGGAGTTAGCAATCTGTTATGGTTAAGAGGTGTTTGGGTGGATTCTTGGGTACTGTGGCCCACGGGGAGGAGCCCCGTGAGGCACCACAGTACTGGGCTAAACGCAGACGCATAAACACAAAGTTTAGTTCTTTTATTAAACAACTTGTAGTGTACCACCAGAGGTGGCAGTAGTGAGGTAGTCTGGATGTAGCAGTCTCAGGACCCTCGGCAGAGGGGACCCTTCTCACCCCGTTGGTATAGGGGGATTCCGGTGTAGGTTTCCCAGCAAGGCAGTATTGTGGATGAGATAGACTGAGAGTTAGATTACTCAGTAGATGGTTGCTCTGGTATGCGATTCCACCAGGTTGAAGAAGTTTGGTAGCGGCACCGAGGCAGGTAGAGCAGGCCCTCGAGGAGTGAGTACCTGATCCCTGTAAGGCACCTGAAATAAAGTAGAGGGCCCCTGAGGAGCGGGTACCCAGGTTAGCAATACCCCGAAGGGCAGAGAGAGAGCTTCCAGCAGCAGCACGGAAGCGGCAGAGTAGCTTAGAACCGGCCGAAACCAATCCTTTCCTAACTAGCAACAAAGTACAGGCTATATACCCGGATGGCGTGACGTCAGTAGAGGGGAATGCCCCTGAGGTTTGCGCCAATGCTGGAATAAAGACGTGGGTGGCGTGCACGCGCACACCCTAGTAGGTCCTTGAGAGGAGCATGGCGGGAGGCAGTACAATAGCTGTTCCATGGACGCCGGAGAGGTTGGCTTGTAGACGCGGCGGCAGCCATTTTCCCAAGGGATGCGTAAGCAGCCGTGAATAAGGTGAGGCAAACGGGGCGAACCGTCTAGCACCAATGGACGCAACAGGGGGAGAGAGAGAGAGAGAGAGAGGAACAGGGAGAGAGAGAGAGAGATACCAATATGAAACTTTACTATTTATACCACTGTAAGAGGGGGCATTTTATAACTTGGGGAGGGGTTTGGGAGGACAGTTTTACATACACAGTCAGAGGTACAAACAGCAAAGTTGACATCACTGCAGATTTTCTGCCATTTGGAGTGATGAAAGGTAAAAGAGGAGTTCATTTGTACAATGTACTTTCTACTCTCTCTCTCTCTCTCAATGGCACAACGCACAGAAAAAAGGCGAGGTTATTTTGCTAGAATAACTGATTTACATTTCCCCGTTCTATTGATTTTATATGGCTCTTTCATACTTCCCCATGCTTCAGACATCTCTTTAACCTTTCCTCATAGGGGAGCCGTTTCATCCCTTTTATCATTTTGGTCACCCTTCCCTGTACCTTTTCCAATGCAACTATTTATATCTTTTTGAGATAGAGTATTGTGTGCAGTTCTGGTCACCCTAAGTGCAGACTCACCATGGAGCAATAAAATTTGAAATATTAGGCTTACAATGATGCAGGAGGTGTAAGAAGTGAGGTCTTGTTTAATAATGTCAATAACAAATGGTTATCACTGTGTCTCCATCCTACCATTCGAGATCTTTTCATGTGCATCAGTAATGCTTTCTTTTTTCTCTTTTCAGACACAAGTACTTCTTCCTTGGAGGAGGAACATGAACCGCAACCCTCTCCAGCACCCTCGCCACCCTCAGCAGCACTTTCTCCACCCTCGTCACCCTCACCACCACCTCTATTGCTGCATCCACAAGGTGAGTCTTTAATAGTATCGGCCTATATAAAGTATGAGCGCTGATCAGTTCCTTCATCAACAGTGCCCCATTGATGTCGGCTCGGATTTGCCTCAGTTCCTGGAGCATCAAGACATTGTGTTGGCCCTGTCGCGATGTTATTCCAGTCAAAAAGTGCTCGCTTAGCCCGTCAGTACTGAATAACGCCTGTTCCAGGTTGCATGACACTGTTGCCAGTTCCTGTTCCGGTGCCGCAGCAGCCTCTAGCAGAGATGGTGCTGATGCTTCAGATGTCTCTAGGGGGTAATGATGCCTCAGATGTCTTACAGAAGAGTCTTGGCTTGCAGAAGAGACTTCGAACAGGTTGAGTATGACAAGTTCCTGGGTCTCGCCACCCTGTACGTGTTGGCTGGGGTAGTCAGCGTTGGACATAGGGAAAATAAATTCTGGCATGGGAATGGATTGATTATCTTCTTCAATAACATCAGCCTCATTGACTCTATCTGTGGAGAAAGATGGAGAAAGATAGTTTGAAGTTCTAGTTATCAAGAGTTTGCCTCCCAAGAGCCCAACAGAAAACATGCAATGCATACAAGATATCTCCTTCACTTGCTTCAATGTCAGCGCTGTACAGTGCGGGCACACCGACCTCGACCTCTGGCCGCACAGTACTGAGAACCAGCTCCTCCAGTGGTGTCAAGGCTATATGACATGGTGGTCCTCCACTGGTCCTCTTTGCTGCCACCTCAATTTTGGCAGCCTTTTCTTTGACCTCTTTTCTAGTATCACGCCACCGGTGCTGTACCTGTTTTACCTCCCTGGGCGTAACAGATAGGGAGCTGACATCCAGCGCGATCTTCTCTCAAATCCATTTCTTCGTGAAGCAAGAAACCTTTGATTGAAAGAGAACTTTGTAGTTCTCACAGACAGCAAGGCACAGTAGCTCCTTTTCTGCATCCGTAAAGCGAGCATCACGTGTTCGCTTCTTGGATGGCTGGCTAGAACCTGTGCCTGCCTGCTGTTGCAGATCTCCCGACTCTGTCTCAACCTGTGAAATGGTACGTTTTGCTTGCATAATAATGTCTGTATGGCAAAAAAAATAAAACAGAAGAAATGGGATAAATGAATGGAGAATCACCTAAATTAGCTCACCTGGGTTCAGTGAGGGAGAGGTCACTGTCGTTGGCAGGACCAAAGATGTGGAATTCCTTACCGGTTGAAATTCGCACAGAGGAAAATATCAACAGCTTTAAGAAACAGATAAAAACCTGGTTATTCGAGCAGGCTTTTAACCAAGCTAATTGACCCTTCCTATCTCAGTTTCTCATAGTGGATGAGAGAATATAAGGAGAAAAAGGGATAAAAGAGAAAGCGGTAAGATGGGAAAGAGGGCACTAAGAAGGGTAGGAGGAAGGGAGGGAGGGGAAAGGGGAAAAGGAAGGGGATCAATATGGAAGGGTGTATTCTTAATTTTTAGAGCTGTTTTATCAGTATTATTGTATTTTAAAGTGATTTTAAGTTTATGTAGAAGTAATGTTTAACTAATCTTAACGTTTTTGGAAAAATAATATAAGATGTATAGTGATAGGTTTATTATATGTGTGTTTTGAATTTTGCTACTGCAAATTCTATTATTGTAAACCACCTTGAAATTAAGTTGAAAGTCAGTATATAAAGTTGATTAAATAAATAAACAGGAGGAGCACATGGACAGCATCAAGAAAAGAGCCAAAAACAGAATAAATGAACAGCAAACAGTACCGGCAACATGGCTACTAGAAACAGACACTGGCACATGCAGTTATTGGCTACAACAAAGAAGAGGGGCACATGGACAGCTTAAAAAAAAGAGCCAAAATCAGAATAAATGAACAGAGAATAGTACTGGCCACCTACCATGGACGTTCCTACCTCTTTTCAAACGAATGTCCATGGCTCCAGGCGTCCGTCTGCAGCCTGCAGTGGAGGGCCACAGCCTGGAGCACCCGGAAAGGTAGCTAGCGGGACCTCCAACCATGGACGATCCAGTCTGTTTTCGGATGAACGTCCATGGCTCCGGGCGTCCGTCTGGGGCTTCCTGGAAAGAAGTGTCCATTAGTGTGTCTCTTACCTGTTCAGAGTAAAGGGATGCCGATGTTTTAGATGTTGATCTTCCGATTCTGTATGATCCTGACCCAACCCAAATACAAAAGGGAAAGTCTTACTCCGAGCCTCGATTTATATACATATCCAAGGCAGGATTATGACACGGCGATGATGTCATAGTGGGGAACAATAATATTTGGCAAGATCTATGAAAACCTTTGAAATCATAACATTTGGAATTGAAAACTCCTGTTCACTAGAAATATGACATGTATTGAAGTACGATGCATAGTCCAGCGCACCTGGGATACTGTATAGACGTCTTAAAATCATTAGCGTTATGGACGCTGTTTTTCCGAGCTCCGTGCTTGCTTTTGGTGCCGCTTTGATTAGAGTCTTATTATAATACAGAATCGCACGTATAAAAAAAATGACTTGCATGCGTGTTAAAGGAGCTGACGAAGGATACATCCGCACATTTTTTACTGCGTCGGTACTGTATCGGCCTGTAGGTAATCTCTCTTCCAAACCCCCTTCCCTCCTTCCCCCCTACAGTCTCTCCCCTCCTGCCTCCCTACCCATCCCAACCCAACCCCCTTGTCATAAGAGAGTTCTGTTCATCATAGCACCCCCCTTCCCTTTCTAAACTGTTCACTATTTCAAAACTCTTAAAACTAACTCACCTTCTGTCTCCCCTTCCCAACATCCTAATTAATTGTCGAAGCCTAACAAAATAAAAGACACACTCACCCTTTGAATGAAAAACATTTTTTTAGAAAATTGAAATATAACACTGGTAAACAAAGTTTTTGTTTCCATCAGGCTTTTTGTGTTCCAAAAAGATTTTTTGATGCTGATCACAGATATTACTTCGAAATTTGTACATCATATAAGGTTTTTGAGAAACAGATAATTTTGTGTTACAATAATTGTGAAATTTTAAAACATAATCTCGCGTACATATATTTTCTTGCTAGACAGTAGTTTTTATGATTTTTAAAATTCATATTGTATTTTTGACAGCGATTAGTAACTTAACATGTAACAGAGACTAACGTCTTCAGACATCAAAATATAAACTTCTTTGGACAGAATGTTAGAATATTCCCAGACATTGCACGGGATACACAAATTAGAAGGAAGAAATTTATTCTTATGAGAGGAGAAGTACTAAAAAGAGGGGCCAAATTTCTATTAAGATTTCCGTATCGCTGTATTGTTACTTATCAAAACTCGAAGTATGTCTTTAACCAACCGGAACAATTGCATTCCTATCTTGATTCCCACTCCTAGATTCTTCATTGTGCTGGTAAAATAGTTTTATGTTGGGATTAGACAACAATAGTAGAATAAGATTTAATACTAATTATCTGCTTCCTTAGTTTTCTCCTCCAATTCTCTCAATTTTCTTAAGAATGTAATTTTTTTTTAGATAAACACAGATTGTTAATATAAATTGTTGAAATTGTCTTCAAGCAGAGGAATGTTTCTTAAAATATCTGTGTATTGTATCTTTAAGACATGTAAAATTCAATAAAAATACAATTAAATAAATAAATAAACAAACAAATGAATACTCCAAGAAACTCTGCCTGATCATGCCAGAACTTGCACGGACAAGCCCCAGCCCATAAGTGATGCCAAGATATAAGAAGGTGTTTTCGTTGGCCCACAAATCTGAGCTGTGATGAAGGACAGCCACTTTGATGGTCTTCTGCAAGGTACAGAACGTGTTGCGTGGTCAGCCTTCAAGGATGTCATTTGTAACTTTCTAGGCAACTATAAGGCAGCAGACTATGTTGAACAGGTTGGACAGGTTGAAAATCTGCTTCAGGCATACAAATTGATGAAGTGCAACAAATCATTGAAAATACATTTTCTTCATTCTCACTTGAACTTCTTCCCAGACAACCTTGGCACTGTGAGTGACGAACATGGTGAAAGGTTTTATCAAGACATTGTCAAAATGGAGATACGGTATCAAGGCAAGTGGAACCCCTCCATGCTGGGTGACTATTGTTGGACTCTCATCCGTGAAGCGTCGGACAGTGATTACAAACGAAAATCTGTGGCAAAACATTTTTAGTTTTGTTTTCTGGTGCCAACATTGCCATTATAGCTTATGCCGCTATAGACATGTAACAATGCTGAGGGGTAGATTTTATAAATATGCGCCCGCGCGTACTTTTGTTCGCACACCAGGCACAAACAAGAGTACGCGGGATTTTAATAGATACGCTCATAGCCACGCAGCCTGCCTCCGTTCCCTCCGAGGCCGCTCCAAAATCGGAGCGGCCGGAGCGGCCTCGGAGGGAACTTTCCTTCCGCCTCCCCCCACCTTCCCATCCCTTCCCCTACCTAACCCGCCCCCCCCAGTCCTATCTAACCCCCCCACTTCTTGTTGTACAAGTTACGCCTGCCTGAAGCAGGCGTAACATGCGCACGCCGGGCAGGCCACCGGCACGCGATTCCCAAGCCCTGGAGCCGTTTCGGAGGCCTCGGCCCTGAAACGCCCCCGGGCCGGAACCAAGCCAGCGTCCCCGCCCCCAAATGACGTGCCACCGTGACACGCCCCCTCGACACGCCCCCCCCCCCCCAGGAAAGCCCCGGGACCTATGTGCATCCTGGGGCTTGCATGCGCCGCTGAGTCTACTCAACATAGGCTCGGCGCGCGCAGGGGGTACTTCGGGCAGGTTTTCAGGGGGTACACGCGTATCTTATGCGCGTACCCTTTTGAAAATCTGGCCCTTAATGTATATCGCACTTTTCTGGCAAACAGTTCGTGATACAGACATAATAAATGCATATTTGTGTTTCGCTTGTTAAAATCTACTTGTTTCACTGAAGGTTGTGGAGGAAACAAAATGTTCCCAGAAATTTGTTTACCAGTGTAACGTTTATAAAATATTTTAACAATTTACAATTTATAAAAAGGGAAGGGGTGAGATTATTAGGGGTGTGAATCGTGTGATCGATCGTCTTAACGATCGATTTTGGCTGGGGGGGGAGGGAAATCTTATCGTCGTGTTAGTTTTTTTAAAAAAATCGTTAAAAATCGTAAATCGGGGGATGGCGGGAAAACCGGCACACCAAAAAACCCTAAAACCCACCCCGAACCTTTAAAAAAATCCCCCACCCTCCCGAACCCCCCCAAAATGTTTTAAATTACCTGGGGTCCAGTGGGGGGGTCCCGACGCGATCTCCCTCTTTCTGGCCACGACTGCGTTGAGAGAAATGGCGCCGGTGGCCCTTTGCCCTTATCATGTGACAGGGCAAAGGTAGCGCCGGCGCCATTTTGGTTCCTGGTTCCCGACATCACGCGTCCAGGAGATCGCCCCCGGACCCCCGCTGGACCCCCAGGGACTTTTGGCCAGCTTGGGGGGGCCTCCTGATCCCCACAAGACTTGCCAAAAGTCCAGCCGGGGTCCGGGAGTGACCTCCTGCACGCGGGCTGTATTGCCAATCTTCAAAATGGCGCCGGCGCTACCTTTGCCCTCACTATGTCATACGGGCGACGTCACCCGTATGACATAGTGACATATGATTTTTTTAAAGGTTCGGGGTGGGTTTTAGGGTTTTTTTGGTGTGCCGGTTTTCCCGCGCCCTATTTAACGATACAATACAAATGCCCCTGACGATAAATCGGGGGCATTTGTATTGTATCGTGCACTCTAACGATTTTGGACGATTTAAAAATTATCTGACGATAATTTTAATCATTCAAAAACGATTCACATCCCTTGAGATTATCTAAGGAGAAAAACTATTTACATGGAAAGAAATTGGTCCGGGACAGTAGGGAGGGCAGAGGCAACAAATTTAGGAGCATTGTTGAGGCAGAAACAGGCCCATGCGCCTAGCTAAGGCCAGCAGAAGTCTGGTGTGGTTCTGATAGACCTTAATTAGCTGCATGGCAGTCTCATCAACCCCCCTCCCCCCCCCCCCCCCAAGAGCTGCCCGCTGCCCGATTTGCCATCATCTCCTTCGGGTTCTCCAGCCAAGCCGCCAGATGTTGAGAGAAGAGATGGATGGTGAGACGGGCCTTCCTCGGGCAGCAAAAGCTGCCCAATCTGAGTTTCTGCCTCCCTACTGCCCCGGTCGGAATAGGAAGGGGGTCCTGTGGGGTGGGGGAGAGGGTGCTGTGGCTGCGGTGGGGGAGGAACAACCTGCTCCTCCCCAGGAGCAGATACAGCTGCCTGGGTGGGACTAGTACGTCGCCGACCTCCATCTCTTCTTCCTCCTCTTCCTCCTCCAGCGATGGGATATTATCATCTGTGAAGAGAGCAAAAAATATTGTGTCATGTCATTTGCTCCCAATCTGTTTTAAGTTCTGAAGAAAGTAAACTGGGAAAAATATGGAAAAATATCAGCTTCACATCTTTCATGGCAGGAAGGCTGTCAATCTGGAAAATATAAACAGCAAATCATTGTTAGTGTGTGTTTGAAATTTTGACAAGTCATAGCTTTACCAGTTGAGATGTAGGGAAAAGGAAAAGCTAGTAAGTCCAAGAAACCTAACTCATAGACCTTTGAGTTTCAGATAAACAAAATAAAAGGGCTGTAGTTTGATGTTGCCTTGATTGTGAATTGGGTGGAGTTTTGCACTCATTGACATAGTCTGAAACGTGGGTTGATGGTCTACATAGCGAGGCATCTAGGAGCCATGAGATTGGATGTACGTGTTGGATATGAAAATGCACAAACCTAAATGTAACACCGCTTTACAGTTTATACATGACTAATTGAATATAAATAAAACTATGGCTTTTTGCATAAAGTTCACAATCAAACCTAATAACCCATCCTATGCACAACATTCCAACTCCCACCCCATGCATTATAATACAAATATCAGCCACTAGAGCCTCACTCAAGGCAGTAAGTACCCACCCCATGCACAACATTCCAACTTCCAACCCTAGAAATCCCACCTCAGGCATTAAGTACCCAGTCCAAGCCCCTGAACCCCTAACCCAGGTACTACTTACTTCATGTGGGTGGGAGGTTCCTCTATTAAACTCAATCTTGAATTTCTCCCAGGATCTGGTCATCCTCCTCAGGTGGCGCCTATATAAATTGGCTTCATTAGCCACCACCAAGGTGCCAAAAGGGTGATGTCCCTGGTGGTAAAATTGGGTTGATGAGCTGGTAGAGGCATTGTGGTGACAGAAACCCAAGAAAAACAGGAAATTCAGTCCTCGCGGAAGTTAGTATTAGCATGCGCATGCAAATTTGTATGTGCTTATGTGCACGCAAATCTATGTGCATACCAGCAGTGCCCAGAAAGGCGCCTAGCTAAACTAGCCACTCAGGCACCAAGATAAGCACTCAGCTGGGGGCAAATCAGGATGCTCAAGTACCCATAAAGGTGCCTAACTAAGCTGCTGCTCAAGCACTGAGATAGCTGGGCATGAATCAGAATGCTTGGGTTCCCAGAAAGGCACCTAGCTAAGTAGGAATCTGGCTGCTTGAGTGCTGAGAAAGGTGCTCAGTTGGGTGCGAATCTGGGCACTTAGGTGCCCAGAAATGCTTCTAGCTAAGCTGGCTGTTCGATAACTGAGAAAAGGCACTCAGCTGGGCATGAATCAGGATGTGTGGGTGCCCAGAAAGGCACCTACGTAAGCAGGAATATGGCCACTTGGGTGCTAAGATAGGCGCTCAGCTAGGCACGAATCTGGGTGCTTGGGTGCCTAGAAAGACATCTAGCTAAGCAGGTTTTTCCTTACACTGTATCGTCCCCTCCCCCACTATTAACCCCTTCCAAGTGTTACATCCAACCACCCCTCTCCCACCACCCTTTCCCATTCTCCCTCTCCCCTCCCAAAAGTCCATCAACCCCTCTACTCTCTCTCCTCCCTCTCCCCTCCCCTCACAAGCATGGGTTTCTCCTAACACTGTATCCTCCCTTCCGCCACTACTAGCTCCCTTCCAACTGTTATCTCCACCTACCCCTCTCCCTGAAATTAGCATACCCAATGAGGTGAGAAATAAACTGCAACATGGCTGTTGAGCTTGGCAGAGATATGCTTTGGATGTTGCCTACCCAGCTCTGTAAGCCAGTGGACACTGGACACTAGGCTGTCAACCCCTGAAGACTATCCATACCAAGGACAGCATCCATTTAAAAGCAAGTATTTTGTGAAGAAATAAATATTTATTAACAATAGTAATAAGTATGTACAAGGACAAACAACTGGCTGAAGAAGAGGTACCCATAAAGGCACAGTCCTTATTGTTGGTTTCTAAAAAATTCTTGTATGACACACCTCCTGACCTCATGCCCCCTGGCTGTGTATTCTCCAGGATCTGTAGAGCTCACATCCAGCTCTTCCTCCAGGTCAGGATTAATGTCCTGTGGAAGACCATGCTGCAGAGTAAGGTTATGAAGCATGCAACATACCAGCACAATGTCTGCTCCTTCTCAGGAGAGTACTGTAGTGCCCTCCTAAGTGATCCAGGCAGTAGAAATGACTCTTGAGGAGACCAAGTGTTCTCTCTTTGTCGCTCCGTGTCCTCACATGTGATTCTTGGTACCTCAATTCAGCAGCCATCCTAGGAACCGTAAGTGGTGCATAAAATTAACTAGATTCCTTTAAGCTGACATCTGTAACATTTTTAAAATTACAAATGAGTGTTATCGCTCACCCCGCCATGAGGGTGGAGTTAGCAATCTATTCTGCTTTTCTCCTGAAAGGGGGAGGAGTTAGCTATATGTAATGCTTACCCCACCAGGAGAGCGGAGTAGTAATCTGTTAGCGAACTGCTGTTAGATGCTCCTGTAAGGAAGGGGATGGCAATCTGTTATGGATCAACTCCCCAGGAAGAAGAGTTGGCAATCTGTTCAATGAGACTCTTCTGAGGAGAGGAGCTAACAATAGGTATATTGTACTTTGCTACAGAGATAGCAATCTATCATGCCTCCGCTACGGAGTAGCAATCTGTTATATATAGGCTGTTGGCAAGTCCCATAGAAAGAGAAGGTAGCTATCTATATAATACTTCCGTAAGCGGGGTTAGTGGTCGGTAGTGGTTGGCTCCCACAGAGTGATAGTAATATAAGGAATGACCACTTGGAGGAAATGGTGAATCCCTGGGCCGATGGCAGATGACAATGCCCCAGGAGGAGATCCTGAGAGGAACCACCGGCTAGGCTAGAATATGAGATAAACACAATAGTTCTTTATTAGGCTGGAAGCTGGACCACCAGAGGTGGCAGTAGTGAGTCGATGTGTTCGGCAGGGCTGAAGTCCCTCTGATACTTGGATCCCTCTGATACTTGGATCATCCACAAAAGTCTGTTGAACTCTAACCTGAATTGGATTAACCCCCCACTCCTCCCCCGCACCTCGAATAGACCCACATGTACTGCCCTCCAAGGAACCCTACGTGCACAACCTATCAAATCTTTCAAATTATCGTTCACTATAAACAGAGCTTTCTCCCTAGCCGGCCCCTCTATATGGAACTCCCTGCCTCCTGATATACGCCTGGAATCATACACACCCACTTTAAAAAAAAAACTGAAAACATGGCTCTTCCAGCAAGCCTACCACACATCACCTCCCATTACATAAATCCTTACTGATTAAATAAGTGATTCTCCCAGAATCTGATACGCGACTTATGATTTATTTCTCGGATTACGTTGTATGCCTATCGATTTTGTACTTTGACTCGGCTATTTATGTACTTATCTTTTGTATATAGTTTTGATGATATGTATATAGTGATTTTGCTGTTCTCAATTTTATGTAAGGGCCCTGCCCAAAAGTTAACCTGTTTGCAATGTTATATGTAAGGGTTCTGCCCAATGGTTCCTGTTTAACTGTAAACCGATACGATGTGTGAACGGCTATCGGTATAAAAAAGAAATTAAATAAATAATAAATAAATAAATACTGGAATATAATCTCTGGGTCGCTGAGCTGTAGAGAGAGACTAGAAGTAGTGAGTAGACGGGGTATACTGGATACAAGATGGTACACTAACAATAGTAGATGTCTGCAATGGTCTCTATGCCACAGAGAGTCTTCAGTATATTTAGGAACAGGAGTCGTAGGCGAGCACTGGTTCCCACAAACAGTCTGTAATAAGAACTCACAATAGTTGTATATGGAATGGCTTCTAGAGTAGAAGAGGGTCTGTAAAGCAGTGGTTCTCAACCCTGTCCTGGGGACCCCACCAGCCAGTCGGGTTTTCAAGATATCCACAATGAATATGCATGAGAGAACATTTGCATGCACTGCCTCCATAACATGCAAATTTTCTCTCATGCATATTCATTGTGGGTATCCTGAAAACCCGACTGGCTGGTGGGGTCCCCAGGACAGGGTTGAGAACCACTGCTGTAAAGGATTCTAGGAACATGGGCCCTCGTGGAGCGAGTACCGGTTCCTATCTGCAATCTTGCCAATAGAACTCTCGATCTCCGTTACCTGCGATTAATGTCTTGGACGGAAGGGAGTCTTCAGAGCTATAGGAATGTAGGCCCTCGTGGAGCGAGTACCAATGCCTATCTACAATAGAACTCATTGTCTTCACGTCTGCGATTGCTTCCAGGCAATGAGGAAACTTCAGAGTATTCAGGAACATAGGCCCTCGAAGAGCAAGTACTGGATCCCATCTTGACAATCTGAAAATGAGAAGAGAGAGTGGAGCCCCAGTGGAGCGGGTACTCCTGGTAAGTTTGAAATGGCCGAGCAGTGGAGAAGGATTCCCCTAGCTGACTGGAATCGTTGTTGCAAATATCATGGACTGCCGAAGCAAGTCCTGTTGGCGTTCCTTGCTAACTCGTTAGAGGTTAGCAAACAAAGACCTTTTAAAGTGGAAATGGATGACGTCACTATGGGGGGATGCCCCCGAGGTTCGCACCCTTGCTGGTACAAAGTCTGGAGCGTGCGCGCCCTTACGTCATCAGGAACATGGCGGATCCGTAGCGTCAAGCCAGCCCGGGGACACCAGGACCAAGAGGCAGAGAGAAACTGCGGCTGCAACTGTCCATCAGAGCCGAAGGGAGTCGCTCCAGAGGTAGAGAGGGTGGAGCGAGGGGTGAGAAGAGGCACAAACGCAACACTTGTGGACCTCCATATCCTTTAAAGACCATACTATCCAATAAAAAATCAGTTACATGAAATATTAAACTAATTTCCTGGCTGTAAACCTTACCTACCCTCAAAAACATAGTGTCTCTCTCATACTGTCTTGGAGTGTTTATGCCACTATTGTTGGTTTACCCGTCTTTTGAAGCCTTGGGATGTTCTTGCCAGTCTTGCTGCTGATTTGCTCCTCTCATGGTGCCTTTGCTGCGCTGTGATGGACAAGAGCACCAGGGGGTGCACTCCAGTGCGGGACGAAATGTGTGCCCTTGCGGTGAAACGATCTTACCCTGAGCCTCGACCAAACCTGCGAGCTTCCTTGAGAGCACCAACGCAATGGTGGTCTCTGAATGGTCCTCCAACCGTTCCAAGCCCTTTCGGACTGCCACTAGGGAGCGGCGGGAAGCAGCAGGTCGGACAGAGGACAAGGCAGACTAGGACAAGACACAGAACAAGGATTCAGACGATGATTCAAGACAAGCGAAGACTCAGACATTGGAGTAGACGAAGACTCAGGCATTGAGGTAAACTTGAAAAGAGTGCTGCGATGCCACGCGCCCTACACACCCCAGCCAGGATGGTCACAGACCATGTTGGAGGTGAAGCAGCAAGGCTGGCATCGACTCAATTACATTAGAGTTCAGGATGGCAATAGGTACTGAAGAGAAAATCAGGACAGACAATGAAGGTAACCGGCCAAAACTCCAGGTGGCCCCATCCTGAATATGAGCCTCGTGAACCCGGCGTGATCGACATATCAAGAAGGTCAACAGCAGGAGGACAACCCCTCCGACCTGGCGTGGAAGACGCATCATGAAGGTATCCCGAAGTTGCACTTGAAGATGGACCATAGGAGAGGAGCTCCGGAACCCTGAACATGAAGAAGATCAGACGAAAGTGAAGATCCAGAGACGGAACTCAGATGGACGAGGGAAATCTTTGATCCGAGATGAAGGAGATTCCAGATAGAGCACTAACACCCACAGCCGGGGAGGAGGCTGCGGTGGCCAGACCGGCCCTCAGGCTATCCACCGGAACATTGCCCGCCGGGGGCTAGGCGTAGCCAGAGTCCAGAGCATCAAAGGAGGAACATGAGTCTCCAAGGCAAGGATCCAGGACATCCGGAACAGACTCCCCAGACACTCGATGAGAAGCAGCTGGGACAGATGAAGCGGACATCCAGAAGACTCCAGACCCAGGAGGGACAGACAGGAACGTGGGTACCCTCGGCTCCGGAGATGGAGGAATCCCACCAGCGCCCTACACACCCCAGCCGGGGTGGTCACGGACCACTGGGCCACTACAAGCTCTACCAGCCCAGCCGGACTGGTCGCGGACCACGAGGGACGGGAAGACGGAACCTCAGAAACCTCTGGACTGGAACGGAGACATCAGGATAAGGCTGGAACGGAGACATCAGGATACTGAAGACATCACGAAGACAAGAGACCAGGAACGTAGAACATCAAAGTAGTCAGGAACAAGGAATGGGATCCCAAGACAAGGATGCCAGGCAGGAGCTGGAAACGAAGATCCTCAGGAGACCAGCTCCAGGAAGGAAGTTGCTTCTTGCGAAGGCGAGGAAGGAATGACAATGGAAGCCTTTTGTAGGCTGAAGCAGGAAACATGCTGGGAGGAGCTTGCGGGAGGAGTTCCAGGGACTGCACCTTCACTATTCCTTTAAATAGGGAAGAAAGCCGCGGGCCTGCCCCTTAGAAGGAGCTGTATCAGGGGGCAGGACCCTGGACGGCAACCATGCTGCTGCAGACATGCAGAAGTGCCAGAAGAGGGCCTTAGACAGGCCCCGAGGAAGTGGCATTTTTGCGCATAGGCATGTGTCCCCTTATAATTGTGCGCACATGTCTGCCCATTCAAGCTATTTTATAACATGTGTGCATATATGCACGTCTGTTATAATATAGCTGTGGCTCCAGGTGCGGCCGCACACCTGTTTAAAAGTTACCATCTAATTGTTTCAAGCGTTTGTGCATGGTGACTGCCAAGACAAACACAACTGGCAAAAACAAAATGGTTTCAAACCATGGAAGACCTGCTTTTTCTATATGTAGGGATTCCCGCTCCATAATGACTGGAGTCCTATTAGGGCAGGGTTCCTTTCATGTCTTTCATTGGCCCAAGACAACAATAATCCGTTTTCTCCTGAAATCTCCTCTCCAAAATAACCACAAAAATTAGGTCTTAGAGGTGATCCCTAAGGGTGGAAGGGAAACAGAACCAAAAGGTTACTAAGAGCCAAGAGTAACAGAAGTATGAGAGAAATTAAAAAAAAAAAATGCATAGCTTGCTGGGCAGACTGGATGGGCCGTTTGGTCTTCTTCTGCCGTCATTTCTATGTTTCTATGTTTCTATAAGTTTGATCTCCTATCTGACTGTTTATATGATTGATAAACTATTTTACTGAATTTTTTCAATTTCTAGTAACGTCACAGTTTTTAAAGGTTAAACAGTTAGCTTCTCTAAGTATCCTCTTGCGCCTCCAAATTTATCATCATCATCTCTTACTTGTCTCCTCACGTTAACCTTTACGGAGAAAATGTATAATTTGTTAGAAAAATCGTTTTTCAAAGACAGTTGTTTCAAAGGCTCTGTTTTTCATGGTTGCTGCCATCTCTCTGCTGATGTGTTACAATACCACGCTCGCAAAGCAATTGTGCTTCATTGAAGAACTGCAATAATAATTATTCATTACAGCAAGGGCCATGAGAAAAAGTATGGCTTTCACTAGTCTCATTAAATAAAGAAAACAAAATGTGTGGTTTAGGAGGTGGAAAGAGAGTATAAAAGATTTGTAGATGGGTTTCCATAAACTAAAGCTTTGTAAAATTGGATTTTAGCTAGAAATGCACTGAAAGGTTGTGGTTTTGGATCATGATCCCAGGCCTTGATCATTGTCTTGGTATTTCCAGTCAGGAAGAGTTCAGTGGATTTTAATCCAAAATCTGATTTTAAAAAATCTGCTAAGAGTACAGGGGGAAAAAAAATCATAAAAGCTCCCAATATGATTGGATATGTTCTTATTTTAACTTAATTTTCCTGCTTTGTTTTACCTATCTTGCCTAATGGAAAATATCTCGATGATCAGCAGAGTTTAGGTTCATGATCCAAGAGCGTGATCTTTCGTCCCACCTCTAATTAAATTATGCTGCTGTTACAAACAAACAAAAAACAAACAAGCTAATAATGATTCTTTAGTTATTAACTACTGTAAGCCACTGTGAAATTAAGAAAAAATTGTGTTTCAAGTTTTATTTCTTATTTTAGGTCAATAGGCCTATTTTTTGGCAGCATAAATAAATGCTACGATCCTGTGACAGAGTGACATGATCATGCCAGTTCAGTAGCAATTTCAAGTCAAAGTTGAACCAGATGGATTTCTGCCTGGCTGCAGTTGAGTGGAAATTTCAAATTTTCCTCCATTCTGCTGATTTAATTTTCCATAACTGAATCTGGGAAAAAGAATGCAGAGTGGATCCGAAAAATCTGCTTTTAGATCTCTGGAAAATCCAGAGTGAGTCGGGTCGTACCGCCTAAATCTGCTTTGCAATTTTCCAAGCCGATCAACACACCTTCCCAGTTTTTTTTCCCCCGCTGGTGGTTCCTTCAATGATGCAGCAAGTCTGGTTTTCTTTTTTTTGTTAAAGATGTTTGCATGGGCTCAGGATTCTCCAAGGCAAGGAGAATGTAGTGAAAAATCAAGTTAACAGCTGAGGATAACTGTTGCAGAATGTTGGCAGCATGCCGAAAGAAAAGAAGAAGCTCGGGTTTTTTTTACAAGTCTAACAGAAAATTGCCCCACTGCCTTGGAGCCGAAACAGTTCTGTGTGTCAGTATCCTACCAATGGAGTGTTGTGGATACTGACAAAAATATTACTGAAAACATGAAATGTTTCAGTAATCTCTCCCTATGCTGTTCAAAGGCTAAAATAGGAAGGGGAGGAGTTAGAAAGAATGGAGGAATCTTTAAGCATCTCCCTCAAGGAGCAAAAGGGGATCTGATCTCACCAGCTAAGGTTTTGCTGATTAGTGTGCAAAACATTTAGGAAATTTGCAACCCTTTTTGTGATCACCCACAGGAAAAAATAAAACAGCCATTCTCAGACTGGGAAATGATTGTTTGAGCCTGTGTCTTAGTGCCAAATTCAAAAATATCTTTTGAAATAAGTATGACTACACTATTGGGAATAAAGCAAGAAGCAGATGTTATGAACACTGCCCGCGGGTCTTCCCGCAAGCAGGCACTCACCTTTTCTCCCCATGCTACTGTGCCCGACGCGGCCGGCCGGCCGCAGAGGTCGGGCCTGCCTACGCAGCTGGAGCCGCAGACTCGATTGCCTTCGCGGTCTGCAGGCTGCCCATCCTGCTTTGATCTTCACCGCGGCCGGAGCCGCGGACTTCTGCCTGCCATCTTTGCGGCACGGAGCCGCCACCGACGTCCCTTGATCCCTGGAGCTGGAGGCCGCAAGCCCCAGCCTGGATTGGTGGCTGGAGCTGCCCCTGGGGCCTTCTGCAGCAGCTGGAGCCGCTGCCGTCGTCGCGGCCTACCTCTAGGCCCAGCCCTGCTCCTTACGCGTTGACGTCGGTGCAGGACCGCTGTCCACGGTCCTGCACAGCCCTGCTTCCTTCCTCCTAGGCGTGCGGCCGTGCCTCTCTTCTGGATTTAAAGAGCCCACGGCCGGATATGCCCTGGGCCCCACCTAGTGACTGTTTCCTGCTTCAGCCCTATATAAGGGCTGTTCCTGCATTTCCTTGTTGCCTTGCATCGGAGTGTCTTCAGTCCTTGAGGCTCCTGCCTGCTCCGTCAGGTCTTCTTCGTGGAGCTCCTCGTCTCGTCTCGTCTTGTTGTCTCGTCATGCCATGTCTTGATTGCCTGAGGTCCCCGTCCAGGTGTCTTGGTGTCTCATCTCCTGATGTCTTGCTTCCTGGTGTTTTAGCCCTCCTTGGTGTTCGTTCTTGCTCCGGAGCCTTCTGTTCTGCCAGCCGTGGATCTCCGGGTGACGGGTGGCCATCATGGGAGATGCCAGCAGTGGACTGGTGTCCTGTGCTCCTGAGCCATCTTGTCCTGCCAGCCTTTGTGGTGCTTTGGATGACATCAACTTCGTCGTCGAAGTTCTGCCTCGGCTGGATTCTTCCCTGCGCTTGTCCCGCTCTCCGCATGGTCCATGACCAGTCTCCTCAGGCTGTGTAGGGCGCACAGTGGGACAGGATGGTCCGCGACCAGCCCATTGGGTCCGCCCGTGAAGGTGGGATGAGTAGGGCGCCCTGAGAGACAGTGCCAATGTCCACCTGCCCAGCTTCTCATCTCATCTGGACGTTGTCAAGTTCCTCGTCTCATTTCTGATGCTGTTGCATCAGCCCTGGTGTCATGTCTTCAACGCCTTGGTGTCATGTCTTCAACCGCCTTGGTGTCATGTCTTCAACAGCCCTAGTGTCATGTCTTCACTTCAACCCTCATCTGTGATGCCGTCGCATCAACCTTGGTGTCATGTCTTCGTGTCAAGGTCTCCGTCTGTCATCATCCTCAGGCCGGCCTGCTGCTCCATGCCGATCCAAGCAGCAGGTCCGAAAGGGCTCGGAATGGTCAGAGGACCGTTCTCTTACCAACATCATCATGCTGTTGGCGCTGGGAGCTTGCAGGCCCGGCAGAGGGTAAGACTGTGTCTCTGCCATCCTGGGACACGTCGCCAACCCTCGGTTCGATCCTGGATCCATCTGGGGTCGGGCTGAGGCCCAAGGGCACACTAAAACACCCCGTTCTCAACAGCAGAATGTTACATAAGAACATAAGATATATCATACTGGGTCAGAACAAGGGTCCCTCAAGCCCAGCATCCTGTTTCCAACAGTGGTAATCCAAGTCACAAGTACCTGGCAAGTACCCAAACATTAACTAGATCCCATGCTACTAATGCCGACAACAAGCAGTGGCTATTCCCTATTGATTAATAGCAGTTTATGGATTTCTCCTCCAGGAACTTAACCAAACCTTTTTTAAACATAAGAACATAAGAAATTGCCATACTGGGTCAGACCAAGGGCCCATCAAGCCCAGCATCTTGTTTCCAACAGTGGTCAAACCAGGCTACAAGAACCTGGCAAGTACCCAAACACTAAAAAGATCCCAAGCTACTGATGCCAGTAATAGCAGAGGCCATTCCCTAAGTTAACTTGATTAATAGCAGTTAATGGACTTCTCCTCCAAGAACCTATCCAAACCATTTTTAAACCCAGCTACACTAAATGCACTAACCACATCCTCTGGCAACAAATTCCACAGCTTAATTGTGCGATGAGTGAAAAAGAATTTTCTCCGATTAGTTTTAAATGTGCTACATGCTAACTTCATGCAGTGCCCCCTAGTCCTTCTATTATCTGAAAGTGTAAATAACCGATTCACATCTACCCATTTTAGACCTCTCATGATTTTAAAGACCTCTATCATATCCCCTCTCAGCCGTCTCTTCTCCAGGCTGAACAGCCCTAATCTCTTTAGCCTTTCCTCACAGGGAAGCTGTTCCATCCCCTTTATCATTTTGGTTGCCCTTCTCTGTACCTTCTCCAGTGCAACTATATCTTTTTTGAGATGCATTGACCAGAACTGTACACAGTACTTAAGGTGCGGTCTCACCATGGAGCGATACAGAGGCATTATGACATTTTCCGTTTTATTCACCATTCCCTTCTAATAATTCCTAACATTCTGTTTGCTTTTTTGACTGCTGCAGCACACTGAGCTGATGATTTTAATGTATTATACACTATGACACCTAGATCTCTTTCCTGGGAGGTAGCTCCTAATATGGAACCTAACATCATGTAACTACTGCATGGCTTATTTTTCCCTATATGCAACACGTTGCTCTTGTCCACATTAAATTTCATCTGCCATTTGAATGCCAGTCTCACAAGGTTCTCCTGCAATGTATCACAATCTGCTTGTGATTTAACTACTCTGAATAATTTTGTATCATCTGAAAATTTGATAACCTCACTCGTATTCCTTTCCAGATCATTTATAAATATATTGAAAAGCACTGGTCCAAGTACAGATCTCTGAGCACTCCACTGTTTATCCTTTTCCACTGAGAAAACCCAACTATACTAACTGCCTTAACCACATCCTCTGGCAATGAATTTTAGAGCTTAATTGTGCATTGAATGAAAAAGAATGTTCTTCAATTTGTTTTAAATGTTCTACTGACTAACTTCATGGAGTGCCCCCTAGTCCTTATATTATCCGAAAGAGTAAATAACCGTTTCCCATTTACCCGTTTAAGTCCATTCATGATTTTGTAAACCTCTATCATATCCCTCCTCAACCATCTCTTCTCCAAGTTATTTATTTATTTATTTAAGGTTTTTCTAGACCAGGGGTGGGCAGTTCCGGTCCTCGAGGGCCACAAACCAGTCTGGTTTTCAGGATATCCCTAATGAATATGCATGAGAGAAATTTGCACACACTCTGCCTCAGTTGTAAGCAAATCTATGTCATGCATATTCATTAGGATATCCTAAAACCTCGACAGGTTTGTAGCCCTCGAGGACTGGAATTGCCCACCCCTGTTCTAGACCGACATTTGATGTGGAAACATCATATTGGTTTACATATAACAGGAAATGCAGCGTAAAGGCTTTACAATGAACATTATAACTTTAAAACTTAATGAGGGAGGGATACATTGGGTGGTGGGAGGGGTGGGGACATAACTAATTAAATATAAGTTAACTTCATTAGGAAATATTTTAGCTTTCATACTAAAATATAACCATAATACAGCCCTAACATCTTTAGCCTTTCCTCATAGGGGAACCGTTCCATGCCCTTTATCATTTTGGTTGCCCTTCTCTGTACTTTCTCCAGTGCAACTATATCTTTCTTGAGATGCGGCGACCAGAATTGCACACACAAAGTGCAGTCTAACCATAAAATCATTGAGTTTATTTTGGGATAATCAAGCTTTTCCAGCTTGGGTGCAATGGGTCTTTACATCATCCCAAACTGCTCATGTAGTCCCTTCGCAAATGTTATCTTTGGTGAAATTATTCCATCCAGACAAATAGCAATGACATATACATCTTTGTGTTTGTGAGGACTTTCTGTGAGTTGGACTTTCCTAATGTGACATGAGGGCGTGAACTATCCCTTCAACAGCCAGCATCCAGCTATATACATTTAATAAAGTGAGGCCAAGCAAGGCAAATACTTAATGTCAAGAGCTGTTGCATTAAATTATCTACATAGAAAGTAAACTAAGAGCATTTCCAATACGGTAGTGACCTATGTCTTGGGCGTCCCATCCGCGGCCTCACCACTGACGGCCCTGCTTACCTGGTCCGCACTCTGACAGGCCCCAGCCCGGCATCCCCCACTACTGCAACTAGCCACTGCTGTCCCCGGCGCTCCACGTCGGCGTCCTCCATCTCCTCCGAGCCTTCGACCTCCCAGGCCACCCTGCAGGCCTTGCGCAGGGCCTTGGCATCCTCCCGTGCTGGGACCATGACCCTAGACGCGTGTGCGTGGATCTCGCAGCCCTTTAAAGGGTCCGCTACAGGCACTCCCTCCGAAGTGCGTCCGGATGATGACAATTGAGCTTCCTACTTAAAACGAGGCCCTGTCCCCAGGACCTTGCCTTGGCAAACGGGTCGACACCTCCGGTGTAGCTAGTTGCCGTCCTATGTTCCTTGATCCTGTGTTGTTCCTGTGTTCCTTGATCCAGTCTCTGTTCTATTATTCCTGTGTTCCTGTGTTGTTCCAGTGCTCCTGTGTTCCTGTGGTTCTTCATGTCCCAGCGTCTGTCCTGATTCCTGTTCCACATTCCTCCTCTGGTAGTACCTTCTCGGCCTGATTCATGGTACTGACCTCTGCTTGCCTGACCACGTTGACCACTGCCTGGAACTGACCACTGCTTGCCTTTGACTACGTTTGACCGCTGACTGGAACTGACCTTTGCTTGCCTGACCACGTTGACTGCTGCCTGGAACTGACCTCTGCGATCCTTGACTACACTTGGACTGATCTCAGAACTGACCCTCGCTTTGGCTGACCACCCTCGGACGGATACCCTAGCTTTGACCCTTGCACTCCTGCGGCCTACCTCAAACTAGACCTATAGGCACTGCCTATCTCACCCAGAGGACTTCCTTTTCTTGTTTCCTTCCAGAGGTCTCCGGTGATCCTTGCTCAGGTCTAGTACATCCTGTCCTCATCAGCTGCGCACCTTTGCTCGTGGTGGGCAGTCCGGGTAACCAAGGGCCCAACTGCGGAAACCCCGGATTGCTATTGGTGAAGCTCCAGCTAGCCTCTGTCTCCTTGTGTGCTCCGCCTCCTGGTGGCAGGCGCTCTCTGGGTCCGACCAGGGAGCCTACCAACCCTGCACCAGGCCAAGGGTCCACCTCCAGCGCAACACTATGTCAACTGAGCATCTGTCAGAGAACATCACAATGAGATTCATGTGACGTGATGCATTCTAATGTGACCGGGAGATTAATTTGCTCTGTTGGGTCTTTTTTTTTTTTTTTTGCAGGCTTTTCCATTAGAAAGTTATTCATTTAACAAATCTCTTCTAACAATTGATCAATTTTCTAATTCATTCTGGGATTTTTTTGTGATCAAGTGTTTTTTTCAGAGCTTCACTGCCTTTCTGATTTACTGTAGCAAAAAATTATTACCAGGTTCAGAGTAACCATTACTCTTCATTTGCTGTCAATGAGTTTAACTGTATAACAGTTTTGTAGAGATATGTACATTTTTGGATTACCTAGGCCACAGTGTTTGATTCCAAAGTTAGTCAGGCTAGTGGAACAGCCTCCCAGTGGAAGCGGTTGAGACAAAAAAGGTAGCTGAATTCAAGGAAGCAAGGGATAAATAATGGGCATCTCTAAGGAAATGATGAGAATTATAATGCTAAATTAATTGAATGCATGGGCAGACTGGATGGGCCATAAGGTCTTTTTCTGCCATCATGTTTCTGTGTTTCTATAGTGATATGTCATCTGCACGGTACATGAAGATTCAGGAGAAAAAACAAGCTATACATATTCTAGGACATGAGGAATCATTCATTTGTAGTAATCTTTGGTTGCTCAAGATGTATGGAGCATTTCTCTTCAGTCCATCCTCTGCTTTCTTGGAAAACTCATTTTCAAGGTCTTCTGACAAGATGCCTGAGAAAAAATTGCTTTGTTTATGTTTTTGTAACCTCACCCCAGTGTGCCCGTCCTGCACAGGTGTAGCCATAAACTTATTTATAGTCTCTTTGGGGAAGGGATCCTGGCCAGCTATAGACACTGTATCTTTTTTCCCCATAGTATGGATGGGGAGAAAGTTAAGGCCCCGAGTACTAAGGGTGTATCTAGTAGGTCTGTGTGCCCCTGGGAGAGGAGCATCCCATAAGAAAGTTCCCTCTGTGGGTCTGTTATGTGAAAACCACTTCAGACTCCAAGGTGGTGTCCAAAATCAAAGTTTACTTGTGGATAATAATAGTGTAGTGGCACACTTTATCTGTGGAGCTTATACAGAGTGAATTGTGCCACTACACTATCCACAAGTAAACTTTGATTTTGGACACCACCTTGGAGTCTGAAGTGGTTTTCACATAACAGACCCACAGAGGGAACTTTCTTATGGGATGCTCCTCTCCCAGGGGCACACAGACCTACTAGATACACCCTTAGTACTCGGGGCCTCACAGGCATCACCATGGGTATCTCCACCCTTCAAGGTGTGGGAAAGTGAAGGCCTTGGGTAAAGAAAGTACCCTTTTTTAGGTGACAGGAATGAAAATAGGTAAGACAGTCTTGGCACAGAGAGTTGAAAATCCCCTATCTCTTCCCAAGGGTGAAGACTCCACCTGGGTGTCCTCAGTGATGACAGAAAAGTTCTTACTCATAGATTATGTCCCTTGATTTGGTTTCCTGGTATCTGGATCCTTGATGGGAGGCATCCTCCTGGAACAGCAACTCCTGATATTCTCTTCAGGTAGGAAGGGGCAGTCAAACACTTCTTCCTGAGTCTCAAAGTTTCTTCTCTTGTTAAGCAATTTAACACCTGAGGGTCCTGGCACTGGGTCATCACCTCCTCCATCCTTGTTGAGGGGGCTCCCCAGGTTAGGGCAGGTCTTCCCTAACCTGGGAAGCCCCCAAAACAGGGTTCCCCAATCCTTGAGTCCAGGTGGTACACAGAGTTTCACCAGGCTTCCTACCAAGAAAATGTACAAAGCCCAAAATATACCCAGAAGGATAGCTCACCCAACTAGTAAGTAGACTGGAAGGGAACTCTTCTGACCCTGGTCAGATTTACAGACTGGGTTAGCCTGGTTCCCCTGACTGGGCCTGAAAAGCAACAAAGGCTTAAGCTCCTGAACTACCTCCTAACTTCACAAAACCCATAAAGGACTGCCCACAGACTCCCTCTAGGCAGCTTCTTTAAAAGCCTTCCAGTAGGACGGCCATTCCAGACCCCTCAAAGGGAGGAACTGCATTTGAATGGCATCCTCCCCCTTAGTGACCTGCACTGTTCTAGCTTGAAAAACAGGACTTACCCAGGGCTTATTAGTAACCGAAAAATGGCTTTCAGTTACACCTGATTCAGAAAAAGTCCGAAAACTAAATCAGGACACTGGCCTGGCTAGTACTGTATGTCCTAAAGGGTAGCCTCTGGGTTGTACTAAAGGATACAGTAATATTCTATGGGATATTGTTTAGTTTCCTTTTTGATTTATGGACAGGTCAAACCAAATACTTTGTATTTTATCGAAGTCCAAGAAGCAGAGGCAGTTAAAGCGGCTTGCCCAAGGTCACACAGAAAGTCTGTAAGGAAAGAGAAGGGTTGGAGTTTCATTCCATATGTTCTAAATTATACTCCAATCTAACAAGCAGACTCATCCTCCTGTAATTATAAACCACATAAAGGTCAAAGAAGATAAAATGGGCTATGTGTAACCATAATCAGTTTACTAATCCTATATGTAAGGCTCCATTGGGGACTTTACTAAGGAGTAAGTCCATGTAGAAGGGTCATGCTATGCGTATAGGCCAGAGGAATGTTACATCTGTCCACAGCACCACCACTGAAGGTGGTTGTAATTGGACAATGTTTCTAAATCAGAGAGTGACCCCTAGTGATTTTTATGGACTTTTGAATCGGAGTTTGGGAGAGCAGGAGCTTTCTACACTCTGTTTCCCTTTATGAAATCTGAATTTTTTTGCAAGTTGTTTTTAGTGGTTGGAGGTGACCTTGTGTTTTGGGAAGCCTTCCAGTTCATCCCTGTGTCCCTCAGTCTGAGAGACTCACTGTCAACACAACAGAAATTGTTTGGAGGAGTGAGAGCCAATCTGGTATCACATTGGGATGAAAAGAAAGTCATCGAGCTAGCCATCCAGAGTTCACCTAGCAGAGATAGAAAGGAGGAGCCCCCATGCTACATAAAGGTGGAGGGGAAGAAAATGAAGTTTCACGATCAAGTAGTGGATTCCAGGAATCAACATTGGAAAAACTTAGTGGAAGGGAGGAATCTTGCTAACTACCCTAGGGGCAGGCCTGAAGACTCAGAAATCAGGGCAATACAAGCTTGTATTTAATAGTTCAAATACATATTATGGATATAATGAGAAACAAATTTACAATGTGCCAGATGATTTCTCCTGAAGAAGTTATTCAGTGAAGATGTATGCTGAAACTCCACCATTCCTGACTATTGGTGCATCCCATATAAAGAAAATGTCAGTGCCTTGGGCCCTCCAGGTTAATCCTTTTCCCCACTAGAGAATCCACACCAGGATTTTGCAGGAGGGAGGGAGAACTAAGCCCTGGTATTGAGTTTGACCTTTTCACTTAATCAGAGCCTGGGAAGGAGTTACATGTATAATAATTGTTAGTAGTAAACTAGTAATACCAACTGTATTCCCGCAATTTCAGTACTTATATTTGGACACGAGTTTTGACCGTCATAATAGGCATCATTGTTCAATAAAGGTCTCTTTATTGCTCTGCCTTATCTGTAATCATAGGTCAATCCTGAATTATATTTTTTTAAAATTTTTGTTGCTAAGTGTAACAACCACCACCATTGATTAAAAGTTCATAAATTCATCATATTTCATCAAGATTCCTTGTCTTTAGACTTATCTTATCTTGGATGCATATGTTCTTCGCCCATAAGTCTGATTAACGGTGCCAATGCCTGACACGGGGCCGTGTTTTGGACAACGGAGGCCCTTTTCTAGGGTTTATTTCTGCGTCGAAACAAATGTAAACTTTGTATTAATACATCACAAATATAACATCCAAATTACTCAGAGCCAAGCTGATACAACTTACTATTGCGGCAGCCTAATCCTTCATGGAGTTTCTCGGCATTTTTTTTGAAAGGTTTCTCTTCCAGTCTATCCCGGAACCCTGTTAAATCTACCCAGTGTGAGTACGTCACAAAGCACCTGACTTCGGCTGTGTCCTAAAAAGGTGAGTGACATCACCAATCACATATGTCAACAAGGATTCTTCTAATTCAGAGAATTCCTATCTATTACTGCAGTTAAACCTGCTGGTGCCGCTGTATTCAATCGAAAAATCCACTGTAGTTCGTGTTCATTTAACACTGTATTGGGATCCCCTCCTCTGGGGTTAATGGGGACTTGTTCCATGATCCACCATTGTAATTGATGAAAGGCGTGCTGCTTTTCTAAACAATGTGTGACCATCGGAGCTAAAACTTTTCCAGTCGTTATACAACTGCGATGTTCTATAAGTCTCACCAGGTGCTTTGTGACGTACTCACGCTAGGTAGATTTAACAGGGTTCCGGGATAGACCGGAAGAGAAAACTTTCAAAAAAACGCCGAGAAACTCCGTGAAGGATTAGGCTGCCGCAATAGTAAGTTGTATCGGCTCCCTCAGCGGTCTCTTCTTCAAGCTGAACAGCACTACCCTCTTCAGCCTTTCCTCATAAGGGAGCTGTTCCATCTCCTTTATCATTTTAGTTGCCCTTCTCTGTACCTTCTCCATCGCAACTATATCTTTTTGAGATGCAGCGACCAGAATTGTACACAGTATTCAAGGTGCGGTCACACCATAGAGCGATATAGAGGCATTATGACATTTTCTGTTTTATTAACAATTCCCATCCTAATAATTCCTAACATTCTGTTTGCTTTTTTGACTGCTGCAGTACACTGAGCCGATGATTTTAAAGTATTATCCACTATGATGCCTAGATCTTTTTCCTGGGTGGTAGCTCCTAAAATGGAACCTAACATCGTGTAACTACAGCAAGGGTTAATTTTCCCTATGTGCATCACCTTGCACTTGTCCACATTAAATTTCATATGCCATTTGGATGCCCAATCTTCCAGTCTTGCAAGGTCCTCCTGTAATGTATCACAATCCGCTTGTGATTTAACTACTCTGAATAATTTTGTATCATCCGCAAATTTGATAACCTCACTCGTCGTATTCCTTTCCAGATCATTTATATATATATTGAAAAGCACAGATCCAAGTACAGATCCCTGAGGCACTATCAGGGTACATCTGGTTGCTGGAGAATGGTACATTAGGAAAACATATACCTAAAGAGGCTGGATGGCCAGATAAAGCTTGTGGAGCAAGCAGGGAGTTTCCCAGGCAAGTTGTGGTCCAATAGTGATCCCGGTGGAGGGGACAAGGCTGGTAAAACCAGGCCTAGCTTGGAAGGCTTTGAATCTTGCAGCTTAAACAATGGAACTAGACTACAGAGCTGGATATGGAGCAGGAACACTAGAGCCGGGAATGCATAGATGGATATAGACCAGGAACACTGAAGCAAGAAACAAGTGCAAACAATAGGGATGTGAATCAGGTCCGGAATCGTATCCGGAATTGTAATCGTGAGATCGGGATAGGAATCGTAGCCATTTTTTATCGGCTGCGACCGATCCCGAT
The DNA here is from genome assembly GCF_901001135.1 of Rhinatrema bivittatum. Lineage (NCBI taxonomy): Eukaryota > Metazoa > Chordata > Amphibia > Gymnophiona > Rhinatrematidae > Rhinatrema > Rhinatrema bivittatum. Next base: position 226,284,409 of record NC_042619.1, on the reverse strand, counting down.
AAACTCATCCCGACCCTTTAGATCTAATTGTTTAGCATCCCCCACCCTCCTGACCCCCCTAAACAGTGGGTTTTGGGGTTTTTTTTGGGATGTGTTCCTTTTCACCCCTCCTCCCAAACAGATACGAAAACCACACGAACCATTCGTGGGATTTGCTATCTGTTTCGGGGGGGGCTCCGATATCTGACAAATTTTGAAATATCGTACCAATATTTCAAATTGTCAGAAAAACGATTCACATCCCTAGCAGACAAGCAGAAGTTTTGGAGAACATATCCCATGAGACTTTTATACCAGCAAAGGTGTGTCTCTGTTGTTCCAATCAGGGCATGCCCTGTGCTGCGCCAATGTAAACCTTCTAAGGGTTTATCTAACTACTGGCAACCAGAGGCTAAATGTCCCCTGGCCTTTTCCTGCCTCTATATGTCCCATGGTGCCTCTGTAGCAGGGCCGGTGGAAGCACTAGGTGAACTAGGCGATCGTCTAGGGTGCCACAGGTTTGGGGGCAACCCAGTAGCACCTACTGCTTCCATCCTACTGCTCAGAATTATAAAAAAAAGTTGTCCCATTTCCCGACACAGGTGGTAGTTGCAGGACCTGGGCAATTGGACCTCCTTCTTCCAGCCCTCGAGGACCGAAAGAGGAAATGTGTTGTGGCCCGCTTGGGCAGGAAGAAGGATGCCCAATCGTTGTAGCTGGAAGAAGCGGCCGTAAGAAAAGACTGAGAGGGTCAATTGTAGCATCGGCTACAAGGATTGGCCGCGCAGCAGGAGAAAGGTAGCAATCAGCCGGGCCGCGCAGCAGGAGAATGGTAGCGATCAGCCTGGCCGCATGGCAGAAGAGAGGCAGGATCGGCTGGGCTGCACGGAAGGAAAGAGGCAGGATCGGCCGGGCATGCTGCAGGAGAGGCACTGAACGAGGCTGCTGAACGAGGGGAGATCCCAGGAGAATCTTGCTTCAATTGCTAATGCTCTCGATATTTCTTAATATCATTCACCTTTATAAAAATCAGCAGCACTGCCCTCTGCAATATGAGATATTTTTTAAATAATGGTATTGAAAGTCATTAAAGGCTGATGAGTTGAGATGTGTGCCAAGAAATGGGGAAGATGCTGAAATCCTTCACATGGACTCTGTTAGAGATGTTCTTTTTTTTTTTTTAATTCTTGTGTTTTAGCACACACTAATATTTTTAGTGAGCACTAATGTGATTTAGTGCACACTAATATAACTATTGTGCATTAAAATAAAAATGAGCCAACACCCCCCCCCCCCCACCAATACTAAAAATAAAACAAAATGAAATAAAAATTGATTTTTTTTTTTACCGCACATCCACAGACTCTGGTAAGTAGGACATTTTTCTTAATGAATTCAGAACCATGAAGCACATTAAAGCCTAGGTCACTATCTGGGATAAGGAAAGTAAGTCAAGTTCAGAGTTTAGGCTTACTTTCCTAGAGCAAAGTAGGGATGTGAATCGTTTTTCAACGATTAAAATTATCGTCCGATAATGTTTATATCGTCTTAAATCGTTATAGAACACGATACAATAGAAATTCTAACGATTTATCGTTAAAAATCGTTAAATCGTGTTAGTGCGCACTAACTCGAGTTAGTGCGCACTAACTCCCCGTTAGTGCGCACTAACTCGATTTAGTGCGCACTAACTGAAAATGATACAAATAAACACTTTCCAGGTCACTGAAGGTCAGTTAGGAATGAATATGTGTTCCTATTGGCTGGCTGCCCTCTTATCTATTGATGTTACCACTGAGGTGATGGTTGGGGGGATGGGAAATGGAACTGGAAACTAACGAACACCAACAGAAAATGAAACAAAGTGTTCACACTTCCCAGGTCAGTAAAGGTCACTTAGGAATGAATATGTATGTATGTATTCCTATTGGCTGGCTGTGCTCTTATCTATTGATGTTACCAATATGGTTGGGGGGATGTGAAATGGAAACAGTTGGAAGCTTGACAAAAAAAGTAATGTAATGATCAGCACTCACGTGACTAGAACTTGTTCGTTTATTATTTTTGTTAGCAGGCACCTGAAATGCTAGTGCATGTTGAATTTGCCAATCACTGTGCATTTTAGAAAGGTGGTCCTGGCTGGAACTGTACACAGTTCAAATATATGTAATTGATTGTTGGTAAGTGTATTTTTTAAGTAGCCACACTGGCACCAGTATGTTTACTTTTCCTCCTACTTAACTCACTAGCTCAGCTTTGTAAGAAGGGCTTCTCTGCTTGTGTGTTGTTTTTGTTTGGTGTGAGGAGAGCAGAAACATCAGATCTTTATTCAATCTACTACAGTCATCTCTTACAGTGCCCTATCCCTATTAATACCAGGAGTGTTGTGATCTTCCTGCACACAGTGCCCTAACCCTGATACCAGTCTGAGACAGCTCCCTCCCTGCATTACTAGTGAGAGGCTGGCTTCACAGACAGGGGGGAGCTGCCTGACCCTCACTCCTGACTTCCCCCATGTCCCAGCTAGTGAATGGTGTGTGGGTGAGGGGGGGGGGGGGATGGTGAAGTCTGAGACAGCTCCCTCCCTGCATTACTAGTGGGAGGCTGGCTTCACAGACAGGGGGGGGCTGCCTGACCCTCACTCCTGACTTCCCCCCATGTCCCAGCTAGTGAATGGTGTGTGGGTGAGGGGGGGGGGGAGGATGGTGAAGTCTGAGACAGCTCCCTCCCTGCATTACTAGTGAGAGGCTGGCTTCACAGACAGGGGGGAGCTGCCTGACCCTCACTCCTGACTTCCCCCATGTCCCAGCTAGTGAATGGTGTGTGGGTGAGGGGGGGGGGGAGGATGGTGAAGTCTGAGACAGCTCCCTCCCTGCATTACTAGTGAGAGGCTGGCTTCACAGACAGGGGGGAGCTGCCTGACCCTCACTCCTGACTTCCCCCATGTCCCAGCTAGTGAATGGTGTGTGGGTGAGGGGGGGGGGAGGATGGTGAAGTCTGAGACAGCTCCCTCCCTGCATTACTAGTGAGAGGCTGGCTTCGCAGACAGGGGGGAGCTGCCTGACCCTCACTCCTGACTTCCCCCATGTCCCAGCTAGTGAATGGTGTGTGGGTGAGGGGGGGGGTGGAGGATGGTGAAGTCTGAGACAGCTCCCTCCCTGCATTACTAGTGAGAGGCTGGCTTCGCAGACAGAGGGGAGCTGCCTGACCCTCACTCCTGACTTCCCCCATGTCCCAGCTAGTGAATGGTGTGTGGGTGAGGGGGGGGGGAGGATGGTGAAGTCTGAGACAGCTCCCTCCCTGCATTACTAGTGAGAGGCTGGCTTCACAGACAGGGGGGAGCTGCCTGACCCTCACTCCTGACTTCCCCCATGTCCCAGCTAGTGAATGGTGTGTGGGTGAGGGGGGGGGGGGAGGATGGTGAAGTCTGAGACAGCTCCCTCCCTGCATTACTAGTGAGAGGCTGGCTTCGCAGACAGGGGGGAGCTGCCTGACCCTCACTCCTGACTTCCCCCATGTCCCAGCTAGTGAATGGTGTGTGGGTGAGGGGGGGGGGGGGGGAGGATGGTGAAGTCTGAGACAGCTCCCTCCCTGCATTACTAGTGAGAGGCTGGCTTCACAGACAGGGGGGAGCTGCCTGACCCTCACTCCTGACTTCCCCCATGTCCCAGCTAGTGAATGGTGTGTGGGTAAGGGGGGGGGGGAGGATGGTGAAGTCTGAGACAGCTCCCTCCCTGCATTACTAGTGAGAGGCTGGCTTCACAGACAGGGGGGAGCTGCCTGACCCTCACTCCTCCGGGGTATTGTGATCTTCCTGCACACAGTGCCCTATCCCTGATACCAGGGGTGTTGTGATCTTCCTGCATGCAGTGCCCTATCCCTATTAATACCAGGAGTGTTGTGATCTTCCTGCATGCAGTGCCCTATCCCTATTAATACCAGGAGTGTTGTGATCTTCCTGCATGCAGTGCCCTATCCCTGATACCGGGATGTGTGCAAGAAGATCACAACACCCCCGGTATCAGGAATAGGGCACTGTGTGCAGGAAGATCACAACACCCCCAGTATCAGGAATAGGGCACTGTGTGCAGGAAGATCACAACACCCCTGGTATTAGGGATAGGGCACTGTGTGCAGGAAGATCACAACACTCCTGGTATTAATAGGGATAGGGCACTGTGTGCAGGAAGATCACAATACCCCTGGTATCAGGGTTAGGGCACAAGTTCTAGTCACATTGACTGATCACATTACTTGTTTTGTCAAGCTACCAACTGTTTCCATTTCCCATCCCCCATATACTGTCAGTAGGAAACTTGGTAACATGAATAAATAAGAGGGCAGCCAATAGGAATACATATTCATTCCTAAACTGACCTTAACTGACCTGAAAAGTGTCAAATTGTATCATTTTCAGTTAGTGCGCACTAACTCCCAGTTAGTGCGCACTAACTCCCGTTAGTGCGCACTAACTCGAGTTAGTGCGCACTAATCGGAAAAAACGATTTTTAACGATTTTTTAACTAAAAAATCGTGCCTAAGACGATTTTCTTGCCCTGCCACACGATTTCTATCGTTAAGACGATATGGAAAACGATTCACATCCCTAGAGCAAAGAGTCAGAGGATAAGTTGAAAGGGAGGTGGTGCTTTTCCAGTGAAACACCAGGAATGAGCCATGCCTGTTTACTAAGACAGAACCTGAAAGTCTGTGAGGAACATAGGGCAGCACTGGGCTACAATGGAGCAGCAGCAATGCTTTGTATACAAGACTAAGGAGAAATGAATAGTAAAACTGGTCATATACAAGTGGGTTGTCAGGTGGAGGTGCATAAACTGAGAAAGGTTGTTACTGAATGTTCACACAATTCAATTCAATAGTAACCAGTTTCAAACCAGGATCATATAGTGTATGTAGAGGAGATTAGAACTCAATGGATCTCTACCAAAAGGATTATTCCATTGTCATAGGGGGGAATAGAAAAGTATTTAGTGTGGGTTTGTAGCTCCCCCATGAGGGAGATGGGAAATGGTATGCTCCCATGCTGATTAAACCTTAGCCACCATTTTACAGTGTGGAATCTTAGTTGACCCTTGCAGGAACAGCATGTCCATGGCTGTCCCCTGATTTTGTTTATTTTTAAGGAGGAAGGCCTCTGGGGTCTCTAGCAGACAAAGAGGAGCCAGAGAGCCTTTGCTTTTTTGAAAGATCATATTTTAGAAATCTTTCTTTGTCTTGAGAGGGGAGCTTTTCCCACCCTCCCCATCTCATGTTTTGGTTTCCCTGGTGTATGTAACTTTGTTTTTTTTGTTTTTACTGAGTGTTCTGTTACATAGAGACTCCGATTTTTCTTTCACATTCAGAGGGAGGGTGCCTTTCACTGAGGAGGACCAATGGATCATCGGTATCCTAAGTGCAGACATGACACAGGAATCATCTATAGAGAGGAGTGGATAGGGAAGGAAGAGTTTTTTATGAGTTCACTTTGAAGTTCAATTTCATCTCAAAGGAGATTCAAGGAGAAGAAGAGATATGGGTGTCACCGGCTACCAGGAGTAGGAAGGAGAATTTCTGGAGAAGTAGGAGAATTGGAACTTTGTTAGGGAACACAATGAAATTGACTAAAGAGAAGCTACTTTCACCATTTATCAGTTAAAGTTAAGCTGGAAACCATGCAGTGCTTCCAGCATGATTATTGCTGCTGTAGACACTTGATGTTCATCAGTGCTGTATACAAAACCTTTTCATTGGGATTTGAGTAAATATAATGCACAGGACGTAGCAGAATATTCCCTTTCCCCCTATTTCCCCCCTCCCCCAGGGAATCTTGGACACTCAGATGAAATAACAGCTTGGGAAGATTTAACCTGTAAGAGACTGTGTTTGAGGTGCGGTCCCTGGGACCTTATCCAGGATTTTCAGCCCATGTATATTCCGTCAAAGTTAACAAGAGGTCATCTTCCCGTTTTAAAGCCAGTTTGGAATCCATTTTGCAGCTGATTGGGTATGAAAGTAAAATGAAGATGACCTGTATTAACAGGGCTAGCACAACCTATTAGGCGAACTAGGTGGTTGCCTATGGCGCTGACCATTAGGGGGCACTGAAGAGCAGCTGTGTGGTGCTGCAAGCAGACCCTATCCCGCTCACGGCAAAGAGGAGTAGAGATTCAGCAAGCCGCGAATGAGGTAGGAATCAGGGCCGAGACCAGGATGCGGCACGACCGGAGGGGGGGGAGCGGCCCGACTTGGGGAGGAGGCGGGCACAAGGCAGAAGGCGCCTAAGGTGCCAAATACGCTTGCACAGGCCCTATGTATTAACTATTACTCAGGAGACACAAAGAAAGTCTTGCATTTGGGAATCCATCAGAGATCTACAAAACCACATATTGTAAGGCATTTTTGGAACTCTGCACTAAATGGATAAAAACATAAGAAAATGCCATACTGGGTCAGACCAAGGGTCCATCAAGCCCAGCATCCTGTCTCCAACAGTGGCCAATCCAGGCCATAAGAACCTGGCAAGTACCCAAAAACTAAGTCTATTCCATGTTACCGTTGCTAGTAATAGCAGTGGCTATTTTCTAAGGCAACTTAATTAATAGCAGGTAATGGATTTCTCCTCCAAGAACTTATCCAATCCTTTTTTAAACACAGCTACACTAACTGCACTAACCACATCCTCTGGCAACAAATTCCAGAGTTAATTGTGCGTTGAGTGAAAAAGAACTTTCTCTGATTAGTTTTAAATGTGCCACATGCTAACTTCATGGAGTGCCCCCTAGTCTTTCTATTATCCAAAAGAGTAAATAACTGATTCACATCTACCCGTTCAAGACCTCTCATGATTTTAAACACCTCTATCATATCCCCCCTCAGCCGTCTCTTCTCCAAGCTGAACAGCCCTAACCTCTTTAGTCTTTCCTCATAGGGGAGCTGTTCCATTCCCTTTACCATTTTGGTTGCCCTTCTCTGTACCTTCTCCATTGCAATTATATCTTTTTTGAGATGTGGCGACCAGAATTGTACACAGTATTCAAGGTGCTATTTTACCTACAGGGAAATCTGATCAAGAACATGGGTAAGTATGGGGAAACCTTTATTTTTGTTTTGTTTAATTTCCGCTTCTAAGCGAGCACTAAAATCATTTAGCACATGATAAAATGCAGAAGTGAAACTAAGTGAAATGTGATTGTTTTTTCTTTTTGCATCATTTTGGACTGAAAACAAACTTAAAATGGTGTTTTCAACGTCATTTTAAGGGACTGCACGTCCTAATAAAGAAGCTCTTATCAGGATGTAACATAGACAGCCAAGAAGTAAAATAATGTGGTAGGCAACATAACTATCAGATGACCATAAACCGAAGCTAAAGAGAGTGACCCTTGGACCTATGTGCCGTGCCCAATATTTCCAAACCAAATCATATAGGAGTATTAAGGCAAGGTGAGATGAGATATCTGAGCCACAGCTCAAGTACAAAATCTAAGCCTCTGACATCTTAGGACTGATTCCCAATTTTATCCAGGCTCATCCCACTCAGATAAGGATGGTTCATGAGTCGGACACTCACTTGTAGTAAAACTGCTGTTGAATGTTCTTGGTCAGAAGGAAGAGCTGCTTCAAACATGAGAAGTCTTCTTTGCCTCTTCCCAGAGGGTAAGCAGGACACATCTTTGCCATCTTTCATAAAAACAAAAAAAAAAAAATCTGAGACAAGTCACTTAAAAAAAAAAATTCAGAACCAAGTATAAGCCAGATGACAATTGGTTTGCAGTCTCTAAATAAAGGCAATGCTTCTCAGACAGTAGCTTTCCTTCATCTCCTGTTGCAGGCCTTGCTTGTTTTGGAGAATGTTGCTGCGCCCTTACCTTGCACGGTACTAACTACTGAGGAATCCAGCTTGGAGTTTTGTGCGCTTTCCTGTTTCACGCTTATTTTCTATAGAATCTGCGTGGAAATGTTAAGTACAGTTTTAATTGCTCTGTGCAAGCTCTAATTTTGGGACTCTACGGCCTTTGCAGGAGAATTTGGTGGTAAGAAATGGAAATCATCAATGCAGACCGCGCGTTAACAATTGCCTGGGTTAGCGCATTAGGGAAGATCATGATCTCAGTCCCTGGCCTGCCCTTCATTTCTGTCTCACCCATTAATTGCTAAACACAAAAGTACGGCACATTGCTGCTTGGTTCCTCTCCAGTTTAATTTCATATTAGCTGAGCGGTTTCGGGTGAGTCATTTCAGTTATGTGTTACTGAGCCCCGATTATTCAGTCACTGGCATAAATAATAACGCCCACTCATGCCTGCTTTTTTTGCCTGGAGAATTATTATCTTTTAGATTTGCAAACTGCATTCCTTTCTCTTTGGCTGATCATGTTTTGTAATTTGAAAGGTGGGGTTGTTTTTGGTTTTTGTTTTTTTTTGTAAATCTTGCCTTTTTTTTTTTTTTTTTTTACCAAGCAGTTTCCTCTTGGCTCCTTTGGACCTCCAATTCATTTGGAGCCAGGGATGAGATCCTGACACAAGAGCCTTCCTTTGCATCTAGCCAGGGATTTTTTTTTTTTTAAATCCCATATTCTATAACCCCTCCCCCAACTTTACTTAGTCTGGTTGTTGCAGTGATGGTCCTGGGCTGGGGGAGGGTCATTCTGGGCTACTTCCAGAACCCTGCAATTATGGGCCCTGAATCCAGCCACTAGATGTCATCCTTGAGAGATGACCACTACCCTCTCTCTCTTTCCCCCACCCCTTTTTTTTCTCCCCACTAACGGCTGTGAATGCTGCCCCCACGGTATCCTCGGGCCCAGCTGACCCAGGAAGCAGATGACTTGAATCAGGAATCAAACCAGGTCGGTCCTTTTCTTGTGTTCTTGAATCCCAATATGCTTCTAATGGGTGGTGCCATTTCACAGCCAATGCTACTTAGAAAATAAAACTAAAAGGACTAGCAACTGATGGCCTGCAAGCTACAGAATGATGCAGAGACAGCAGGCACCATGTAGTATACTTGATGTCTATTCTGCAGTTATTACACTTAACCTGCTTCCCTTTTCCTGTCACAACTTTCACATAAATGTGTAGAAAAAGAGTCAGCCAAGAAGTTGCCGGTGATACCAGCTCATTACATCTGTGCATTAGTCCAGTACAAATGGATAACCCACGAAGTGTTTGTTGAAGCTTTGCTTCTTCAAATTCCAGGGGACCAATTTGGCAACCATAATGCTTTCACCCAAAAGCATTCATGTGTGTTGCGTCTCTTAATCGGGTCTTCATCCTGTGTGTGATAGCAAACCTAGTGGATCTGGTAGGTAGGTTGCTCTTTCTCTCTCGGATTCCATGGCTTCCATCCATTCCTAGATTTTCACAGTACTCTACTTCCCAGCTTCCTCTTCCAAGCCCCACCGTTCTTCTCTGGTGACCTGGCACGGATGGGCCTTGCCCACTTACACTTCCCATTTCCTTGGGTAAAATTCAGTCTCTGTGATCTTTGTTTCTGCTCATGCTTTTGCCCTTTCTGCTCCTTTCATTCTTGAATCAAATTTTTATATTCCTCTGCCCTCAATTTCTTTGTTTATTTATAAACCTTTGATGGTCTGCCTTTTCCTAATTTAATCTCAAGGCTTTTTACAATCGAAATTATAGTGAAAATTACAATTACACTTGCTTCACAAATTACAAAAAGAACAGTTTTTAACATGAAGCTAAAGCAAATATGCGTGTCTCCTCTCCTTTTCCCTGCAGTTGTGGTGGCTCCTCGGTGCTTGTTCCTGCTGCTCTCCTCTGACCCCCCTGCCACCATGAGCTGTGGCTCTGGGAAATATTCCCTCCACTTCCCCTTGCAGCAGCTCTGCTTCTCCAGGTGGGAGGCACCCAACAGACCTCCTGCTGCTGCCTTACAGTCACTGCTAGCTTAATGCCTCCCACTGCTCCTCTCTGCTGTCGGCCCTCTCTTCCTTGCATTACGGTATAAAATTAAAATGAAAATAAAAAACAGCATTGGGTCCTTCCAGCTTGCTCCTTCCGACCCCAAGAGAGACTTCCTTCCAGAGCGTAAACAGCCCACACAGACCCTGTTCTCTTGGGTTCCCCCTTGAATACTAATGTAGGTAAAAACATTTTTTTTACATATTCACAGGCTGACAGATGGCAGTTGCTGCTTATGTATTCTGGAGGTGGAGAAGAGCAAGTGTGTGAGCATGTGTGAATGAAAGAGTGTGTGAGGCAGGGAACGTGTGAGGAAGTGAGTATGTGTGTGAGAATAAGAGAGTCTGTGAGTGAGTCAGTGAGAGTGAGCATGTGTGAGTCAGTGAGCATATATGTTTGAGTATGTGAGAGTGAGCATGTTTGTGAGAGTGAGAAAGTATGTGAGTCAGTGACCATGTATGTGAGAAAAATCATGTGAATGTTGCATAGGAGGTGGACCCTTGACCGAGGTGGGGTTAACGCTACCCATAGGGGAGTCCCTACAGGTCCCCACCATTGGTAGGCGGAGTTGGCTGACTGACAAGAGGCCGGCTGGAGCTTTGCCAATACCAGCCCTCGTTCCCCGCAGGTTAAGCCCTTGGGTGCCGGGGCCGGCTGGAGTTAGGTGGGCCTCTGTCCAAGGTCTTCTGGGAGACGAGGAGATCAGCCAGGGGCCAGCAACGTACACAGAGGAAAGTCTGTACTGGACGGTGCAGAGTCCCGGAGACCTGGGCACCTAGAGGAATGAAAGTCAGACAGGGGGCGCCCAGGTAAAAGGAGGCCGAAGTCTGAATAGCCAAGTCCAGTGTTGAGACTTCAGAGGTGTTGTGGAACAGGCCAAAGTCAGGGCAGGCGGCAGGCAGAAGGTGATGGCAAAGCAAAGGTCAGATCGGGAAAGGCTAAGGTCAAGTCCAGGAGATGATCAGTAGCGTGGTCGGGCAAAGTGGAGGTCAGTTCCAAGAGACAATAAGTAGCGTGGTCAGGCAAAGCAGAGGTCAGTTCCAAGAGACAATCAGTAGCTTGGTCAGGCAAAGCAGAGGTCAGTTCCAAGAGACAATCAGTAGCTTGGTCAGGCAAAGCAGAGGTCAGTTCCAAGAGACAATAAGTAGCTTGGTCAGGCAAAGCAGAGGTCAGTTCCAAGAGACAATAAGTAGCGTGGTCAGGCAAAGCAGAGGTCAGTTCCAAGAGACAATAAGTAGCGTGGTCAGGCAAAGCAGAGGTCAGTTCCAAGAGACAATCAGTAGCTTGGTCAGGCAAAGCAGAGGTCGAGTCCAGAAGTCAGTCCGTACATCAAAGGAACAACACAGGACACAGGAACAAACGGAGTATCAGGACCAGGATCAGGAACACGGAAGGAACAGGAACCAGGAACACGGAGGTAGTCACCGGGGAGAGCAACGAAGTACATGACCAGCGAGGAGACCTGTTGCAAAAGTAACTAACCAGAGGCTGGGCCTGACCTTATATACCGGAGCTCAGCGACATCATTATTTATTTATTTATCGAGTTTTATATACTGTCATTCGGTTTCGTAATCACAACATCATTACTCAGGGCCGCGGGATAGGTTCCCACCACAGCCCCTTTAAAGGAACAAGAGTTGTGCGCGCACGCGCCTAAGGAGGAGCACAGCGCGGAACGATAGCATCTCTCCGCGGACCACATGGGGAGGCCCACCGCAGAGCACAGGAGTCTGCCGTGGAGAAAGGGGCAGCAGGAATGGCCTGAGGTCAGAGGCGGCGGCCCACCACCGCAAGGGAAGTGGAGCCAGACGCTGAAGTAGGTAGAAGAGGGTAAGAGGGCCTGGCCGTGGGCCTACCGCAGCCAGCACACACATCAGTGAAAGTGTATGTGTAACAATGAAAATGAGTGTATTAGAGAGTGTGTGCATATGAGAGAAGGAGAAGAAAGTTTTTATGTACCCTCTTTACCTCCTGATTAATGCACAACAATCTCAGGGTGAATAGAAATCAAAAGTTCTCAGATATGGAGAGAAGGGAATTTTTTTAATCCTTATTAATTTCAATTATTGGGTATTATTTGATATGTCTGCTGTTTTGAAATATTTTATTGCTGTTTGGGAAAGTTTAGAAATTTGTATATGAGTTTTTAATTACTGGATGTTATTCTAATCATCAGCTGTTTTGAAGTATTTATTCTTTTTATTAGTATGTTTTTTCTGTTATGATTGAAGTTTTATATTTTTTATTTTATCATTTAATGTTTTATGAGGAATTGTAATGTTTTTGTTTTTCCATTGTTGAGCTGCAGACAAAGTCTGGCTTGTTGTGGTTTCCAGTTCAGATTTTGTCTACATATTTCTATTTATACTTTATGGTCTTTTAATTCTGTATTCTGCATGGGTGACCAAAGTGAGGTATTCTCTGTAGGGATCTATAGCAGCCTGGTTTGTTCTGCTTTCCTAATAGGAGGTAAATTGGTGTTTTAGGGCCTGATATAATATTTTCAGTGATGCCTTTCATAGATAGGGCTGTTGTTAGGTGCTGGCAGTTAGGGCTGTTTTGATAATTGTAATTCAATTTACTCATGGCTTTCTGAAGGCCAAGCTCACAGCCAACATGCATTACAATTGGCCTAATATGAATTGGATTCCAAGTGTCTTTTTTTCTTTTTTTTTCACAAGTATTTCTGGTTGGTACCACAGCAGTGCATGTCAATATAGTATACATGACATGTTGCAAGGGATATTTTTACCCCACAAGACTGTACTTTGAATATCCTTTTTCATGTAAAATCTGTTATTACAAAAACATAATCTTGAATTGTGTGTGAGGAAAGTAGGGCTCGGGGATACAAGATTGTAAGGTGTTGAAACACATGGTTCTGCCTAGTCAGTCCAATATGTGCTTTGTGTGCAGACATGTAAGTGTGTATGGTGGGATAGGCTTATAGAAATAAAGAACCATCAAGAGAAGTCTTCTTTGTAGCTTCTGTGTGATGTTTCTATACATAAAACATAATTTGCATACTTTTGCCAAAAGCATATCTTGGCTTAGGTGAATTGCTTATCTATACATTGAGGCTGGAATACTCAGATGCTAGGGCTTCATTTATAGAAAAGGGCATCTATTTTGATTTTGTACAGTACTTTTTATTTATACATGCCTTATTCCAAAAAGAGAATAGAAAGATTAAGGAAAGAAAACAGACTGATAGTTAGGTCAACTACTGTTTATTATGTCACATGGTGCACAAGTGGAGGTGGTGGTGATACCAGAACCTAAGTCTTCTGGTTTCATAGTTTCATAATAATGTGATGGCAGTGCAGAGGTCTAGTATCCATGTTAGTCCTGAAGAACCGTTGGGAATGGTGATGCCTTTTATTGAATCATGAGCTTTTGAAATGGTCTAGTGTGCCTTCATAAAGGGTCATACCTGAAGAAAGGACCTATTTGATCTGAAAAACGTCATATACTACAGAATCCTTCTTGTCTGCGAAATAACAGACATCACCACCTAAAAAGATTCCAGTTTGACTAAGACTTCATACTAATAGATTTTAAAAATAAAATCTACTTATAAGTACTAGGCATGTGCAGGCGCAAAAATTGCATTTCTTTTTGTTTATTTTTGGAGGACTTTAAATCCAAAAATCACTTAATTTAATGTTTACTTTATTAGTATCTTTACTGAAATGAAATAAACATTTAAAACCCCTCAAAATCTGAAACACCCCCCCCCCCCTGAAATGATGGGAACTCCGCAGAACCGTGGCCTATCCTGTAGTTTGCCCCAGAGCCTCTCTGATCCCTTCCTCCTCCCTTCCTGAAATGATGCCAGGACCAGGAGCCACTCCTGCCCCACATACTCTTTCCGGGGCGGGGGGGGGGGGGGTCGATGGAGAAGTAATAGGGGCAGTAGGGATGCCTACCTGCCTCCTGCCCCATCTGTGTCCTCTTAAAATGGCACCGGTCGGCCCTAAGCCCGGCACCATAGCAACTTTTAAAAAGGTGCCGCCTCAGGGCCAGCATTTTCTTGTATGGTCATGTTTGCATTTTTAAAGCTGCTATGGCAGGAGGCAAGTGGACACTCCTGCTGCCCCTATTACTTCTCCATCAATTCCATGAGGGGGGTAAGTGGGTGCTGCGGGGCTGCCCCGGCATCATTTTGGGAAGGGGAAAGGGAGGGGGTCAGAGAGGCTCCATGGTAGACCCCGGGACACACTCCAGGGTATGTCGCAAGTCAGTAAGCAGGCCCCAAGGCAGGCCACAGGTCAGCAGAGAAATTCTCAGAATATTTTTTTTTTTGTCAAAACAAAATGAAGAAAACCAATACAGTTTTAGTTGTTTTTTTCTGTCTTTTCATTTTGAACACATAATGAAAAGAAATAGGAAATGTCATCAACATTTCCTATTTTGTTTCAAACAAATGCACATCCTGTTGCAATGCGATGGGAGGGAGCGCTAGGGGGAGCTCCCCATTGAGGGACGAGTGGTGTGTGCTCTTACGGTGAGACAGAGCCTCGTCTGGGAACAGAGTGATGACCAGGGCCCTGCCGACCTGCACAACGTTGGTGAGACCAACCACGCAAGGTTGGCCTCTGAGTAGTCCTCCGACCACTCCAAGCCCTTTCGGACCTGCCGCTGGGTAACGGCAGAGGCGGCAGGCTGGACATGAGGCAGAGGTGGATGAGGATGTCAAACAAGTGTAGACACTGAAGACAGCGAAGCTGACGAAGACACTGGGAGTGACGATGACGAAAACAAGTTAAAATCAGACGAGATAAAAGTCCAGGACTCCGGGAGAGCAGAGGGCCTCCCGCCGCTGGCAGTCACTCACTGAAGAGCAGCAACAAGTACAGGAAGGACAACGGCCTCACAAGGAATCTGGGAACAGCAGACGGACATCTGGACAGAAGGATGAAGGAATCCGGCCAAACTCCAAGTAGCTACATTATGGACGGAGCCTTGGGACCCCAGCGTGATCGATGCAGCTGACAGGTCAGTCGAGGGAGGATGAAACCTCTGACCCAGCGTGGAAGATGCAACAGAGGGACATCTCGAGGTTGGACTGAAGACGCCCACTAGGGGTCAATCCGAAACCTGGAACGAGACGAGGACACCAGGACACGTCGGACGAGGAGGATCTTCGACCCCACTGGATGGAGCTTCCCACCAAGTGCCCTACACACCCCAGCGGGGGTGGTTGCGGACCACTGAGCCTCTGCTCGCCCTACTCAGCCCAGCCGGGCTGGTCGCGGACCATGCAGGGATGGGATAGCGGAGTCTCAGAAGACTTCTGGATAAGGAACCTCAGTAACATGGACGAAGACATCAGGACACATCAGGAACAGCATGTCTTGGAGACATCAGGACTTGAAAAGATCAGGAAGACCAAGACAAAGACAAGAGACAAGACGAGAGGCCAGGAACAATGACGAGGGATCCCATGAAGAACAAAGGCAGCCTGGCAGGAGCAGGAGACGAGGAGTTCAGGAGAAGAACTAGCTCCTTGCGAAGGCAACGTTAGACTGGAAGCTGGGCCCTTAAGTAGGGCTGAAGAAGGAACACCCATGTGATGTCATCCAGGTGGAGCCAGAGGGACCACTCCCTATTGGCCCTTTAAAGCCGGAAGAGAGGCGTGGCCCTGCGCCTAAGGAGAAAGGAGGAAGACTGCAGGACCCTGGACAGTGGCCATGCTGCCGCTGAAATGCTGGAGCAAGAGAAGGGCGGCAGGCAGGCCCCGATGTGGGAGGCGGCATCCTGCCACAGGAAGAAGGCAGGGGCGGAGCGAAGGCAGCGTCCATGCCGCTGAGGAGCAGGCCTCCAGGCCTGCCGGAAGAGGCGTGGGCGGCGGCTCCGTGCTATGGGAGAACAGGCCGAAGTCCGCAGCTCCCAGCCACAGTGAAGAGGGTGTAGGCGGCGGCCTCCTGCTGCGTGAAGCAACGTCAGCGGCCTCTGGGCTGAATCCTGGCGGCTCCTGCTGTGAAGGTAAGAGGCTGCCCCCGTGGCCTTAGCCAGAGGCAGAATCGCAACACATCCCCAATAAGTACTTCATTCTTTATTGATCCTGTGCTATTTAGAAGAACCTTCTCCTGTACAGTTGTTTATTCATATTGCTTGTCATTTTATATATATATCAATCAACTTTTAGCACGGCGCACAAATGGGCTTGACTTCATTCTCTTTTTATTTCCCCTGAGCTCCAGCACCAGCCCTCTTCAGAGTAACTGTGATCACACACACTATATAAAAGGTTTCAACAGTGTGGCTCAGAAAAATACAGTGATTGAGACGTGGAGGAACAAGCAAAGTAAACTCGGGGCAGCTGACTTTACAGGAAAAAAAAAAGCACATTAAAAGACAGACCACTCCTAAAAGTCAACGACAAGAGGATACAGAAAAGTGAAAATATGTTTCCAACAATCTTCAAAATAATGTTACATTGTGACGGCAAGCCATTGTACTATTTAATAGACTCTAGCAATCTTTTGTCCTGAAAATACAGTATTAATGAGCTGGTGCTCATTATGGCACAGTGACATCACCCAAAGGGATTAATTTGGCACTCATTCCATTTATAGAGCAAACTGGACCCGAGCTGATGAGTAATTACCAGCATTGCCTCTATCCCAGGAAAATTAGTATAGAATGCAAACAGCATCCTTACAAAAACTGCAGTGACGGTAGATTTTGTTTAGATACTTGCAAAGTCTTTATTGATTTGCTGTTTTATTTTTTTATTCCCATTTTAAGAGTCACACTCTCTGAAGTCTATTCCATTGTGCATCAGAGCTCTGCAGGTACATTGTATACTCCTAGGGGATGAATTAGAGTAGGGGAAAGTACAAAGACTACATTTGGAGTGGTTGAAAACTAGGCCAGACTTATGGCAGCATCCCAGTATTATTTAACTTTTTTAAAAGCTGCATTGTACCGAATATGGGAAACATACAAAAGGGATCAGAGATTAAAAATGACAAAAGTTGAAGGCCTGCTGTAGTTCAGCACTTTTAGAGTCATCAAGAAATTAGCCATCGCTTTGGATTCACAGTTCAAAACCCCCCAAAAGTGGTAAAACCCTATTCATCAAGAATCTCATTGTACATATGAGCATTCTGATAAGCAAATAAATAATATGTAATATAATCAAGTTCTATAGAAATAAAAAAAACCCCAAATCTCCTAACAAAATACATCCCACAAGAACGAGGGCGGCAGCCCCTGTCGTCATGTAACAGTGACACCCACCGGTCAGGCTCAGCATGCACACACATTGAGTTTGTGAGAGAGCTGCAGCCAGCCACGTGTTGTCACTGCAAAGACTGGTGCAGAAGGAAAAGGAGAGAGGAACCTTGTTAATTGTGAATGAAGGCTGCAGCACTGGTAGAGGCTGGTTCCCTCTGAGCTGGAAGCCCATAGGAGAAGGAAAGTACTGGAATTTATTGGCTTTAAATTCAACAGCGCTCATCATTTTAGCATAACAAGAGTTTCTGCCTCTTCCCAGCGCCCCCACCCCCACCCCAGTGTTGGGTCCATCACAGTATTACTTTTGGACCCCCAGGCCAGTACGCTGGAGCTGTCGCTCCTTTCCCACCACGGCATAATCAAGGATACATTTGGTGATCTCATAGACAAGGTGACTTTTGCTCACTGTTCCCATGCCCTTTATTAGTCCTTTGGCCTCTTTCCAGGTAACCTCTTCCTTCTCTGGCCCTGCTGCTTTCTGCACCATCCAGATGGAGGGTCCTATATAAAGGAATCTATAGGTGGGATGGCAATGCCGTCGGCTCCAAAGGGACATCAAAGATTTTCAGAATTTCAAAAGTTTATGACCTTGGATCAGGAAGTTTCTTGGTCTTTATTTTCAAGGTCAACCCTACCTTGTCAACAAATTTTGAATAGATTAAATTTTCTGGGGGTGATGATGGCTCTGAAGGGACTCCAGGGGGGTTGGAATGGATACCAGTAGAGCTTCCCGGAGAAGTTGGTGGAGAAAAAATGTCAACGTCTGGTTCTGGGGACACACTTGGTTCTTGGTTCCTGCTCTGGTCAAGTGGGCTACTAGGTTCTCGCTCTGGGAATGAAAGAGGATCCAGGGTGAGAGCTCCTCCTCCACTGGTGGACTAGGCTGCCGAGGCTGGCGATGCTCAGTGCTGAACGAGGAGAAGAATGTCTTAAGGATGTGCAATATCTGGGTCATGGCCTGCAAGACTGCCCCTCCCTGCATGGTCGGGTGCTTTTCCCTGTGCGGAGTAGAAGTCGGTTCAGCATCCAGTCGTGACTTGGAGGCAGATCTCCTGTACTCCCTATGAGATGTAGGCAGAGCTGCCTGCAGTATGAAGGAATTTGATCCTCTATGATGTTCAAATGGTGGTAAGTTTTGGGGCGCTGATTTGTGCCTCTTAGTGATTGGCTCCTGCAGTTGAGGAGATTGCCTCTTCCGATGAGATACTGATGACAGATCAGAATAAACTCTGAGGGAAGAGGCAGACGACCTTTCCAAGAGAACCTTCGATGGAGAAGACAAGACTTCCTCAACATCCGACTTGTCACCCCCCAAGAGCTCTTTGGGTGTAAACACTATCAGAGGATCTCTATATGGTAGTTTGGAGAGATGTGGATCACTCCGCTGCTTTATGGACTGCTGGGTTTCCTTCGGCATCAGTGGCAGTGACTTATTGATCTTCTTCTTCATGCTATGTGTCTTCTGTGTCAATGAATGCACCAGCCAACTGGAGGGCTGCGCAGGCTTTGACAACTGCTTTGGCTTCGACTTATGCGTTTGCTTCAGGTCCATCGATTGCGAAGTCTCCCCATCATATTGTGAGGCAGGCATGACCTGCGTTGCCTCCTTCAACACTTCAATTGTGAGTAACTCAGAAGGAGATGCGTCATGTTTTTTTGCGCGGACTGATATAATGCAGTCGACTTTCCCTTATGCTTGGAGTGCATCGAGGGCTGTGAGTTGGATTTAAATGATGCTTCGGGCTCTGCATGCAACTCCGCACAGCCTCTTTTCTGCACTGGCTCTTGCTCTCTGGGAGTCATTCCCTACTGGCCATGCCTGGTCGAGATGTCAATGGGTCCCACCGACACAGCTCTTTTCCCAAGGGAGGCCCTGTGCACCTTATGTCCAGGCGATGACTGAGCCGACTTGAGGCCTTTTTGGTTGCAGGCATAAATGCCCGACGAAGCTTTGCCTTGCCAGAGCTATTCGATTTTGGCTGTCCTCTGTCTCTTGACTCTCAGGGACATCTGCCCACAGTCATGGCAAGATTCTTGTTGGTGTTCTGGACCGAGACAGAGATAACAACAGTTATGTCCATCTGTTATGGACAAAATTTTACCGCATTGGCAGTATTTAAATCCTGGAGTTTTTTGATCCATTTGAGCTCTTAAAAGGGCTGTTTTGGGAGTCTCTATAAGTGACAAGGAGTGAAGAGAAGGAAGAGAAAGTCAACTGCACTACAGTCCAGTTGTGCAGAAAGTAAAAACTGAAGAGAAGAAGCAATCTTATGGGAAACCACTGTGCATGAGCTCAGAGCAAAGTTCTGCATACTAAGAGAAAGCTCCACCCTGTGCCGCCAGAGCACGTCACCCAGAAAGCATGGCTAATTCAGCCTGATTATCGACCAGAAAAAAGAGACACCTATAATTTCAAAGACTTATCCATTTGTTGGAATTACAGCTCATGGCTGGAACAGAGTAGTGTGAAGGAAAAGTACAGCTCTAATTAGCAGTAAATGCACCTCTAATGAATTGCCTGCATTTAAGCTTGCTGACCTTCAGATAGTGCCTTCCATGAAAATTTTGCTTAGCACTGAATAATAATGTAACTGGTGATCTTTATATAACATGCACCGCGCATTTTCGGCATTGATTAGACATTACCTATTACAAAACGCCCTCACTTGAATTTATTTCTGTAGTCGTCATCAATATAATGAATAACTCAAAACCTAATTGCAGTGTTGACATGTGCATAATAGAACACATTTTGCTCAAGCCCTTTTCTAAGTGTGTGTGTTTGATTTTTGACCACTTTGACCAGCTATAGTCATGTGCATGTACAAAAGGCAGCTAGCTTCACCTCAGATCACATGATCTGGCACTTATTGGGAAGAATTTATTCAGCTGCCTTCACTGATGGCACGACACTGCATGCTTCTTGAGTACTTTGCATCCTGGGATTCATCCTGACAAACTGCATATTGCATGGCCATAGTGCTGGTGCAACAGGCGACTTGAAATTTCTGTAAGGGGAGAAATTTCACTGAATGAACCAGGCAAGCAAAACTCTGTCCAAGAAAGTGCTTTGCAACACTTGCTCAATTTTTCCATTTAGCAATTTTAGGTAAACATCCTGTGGGGTGTTTTGCTCAATATTTTACTTGTATGATTTTTTTTTCAGTGGATTATTTTCCCTTTATGGAGTTGCAGAAATGTTAATCTTTGGGCAAATGATGTACTAGTTGAAAATTGTGTGAGGAAGTTGATTTGTTTTAACCTACTTTTATCCAAAAATCTAGCCTATACTGAGGAAAGGCCAGAGATCAACTGGGGTCTATGGCAATGCACCAATAATGAAAAGGGCAGATTAGATGGACCTTTATGGTCTTTATCTGCTCTCATAGTCTACTTTTCACAGAATTTCTTTTTCTGTCTTTTTGGAAATGAGTACCAGTACCTACCTTAAGTCAACTTTCTTTGAGGTTTGGATAGAAAGGCTTGAAGTGGAGGAGCAGGCTAGTGGTTAGGGCAGTGAGCTACAAACCACAGAAGTCAGCATTCATATCTCACTGCTGCTCCTTATGACATCAGCAAGTCATTTTATCCTCTGTTGCCTCAGGTAAAAACTTACCCCTAGATTCATCAAAATGCTATAAATATAGCAGAAATAGCATCTGTGATAAAAAAAAAAAAATGGGCATGGTTAGGATAATTTCCTAACTTTCGCATCAGCAATTTCAACAAAGTGCGATACGGTATCACAGCACACGTCATTGTGTGCAACACACATTGATTTATGCGTGGTGCACTATTTGGTTTACTCGATATCTAGCACTGTAGGTGGGCACATTCAACTCAGTGTGGGTTTGAAATCACTGAAGAATTTCTATCATTTGAATCCATGAAAGGTACAACAAAAGGAGTTGATTTGTACAATGCAGTCTCTAGCTAGATATATACAGTGGGCTCTCTCTCTCTCTCTCTCTCTCTCTCTCATAATGGCTGTGGTCGTGTGATAAAAACAGTTTTTCCCTGGTACCGCAGAAAAAAGATATAGTTAAATCCCATGCTAAATCTACCGCATTCCACAGTAGAAGACCCCAATTTGCATTAACTCCTCCCACTTGCATGACGAAATTCAAATTTCCATGCTAACTTGTGTTACGATATTTATAGCGTGCGTTAGACCCATTTAACACATGTTCGAACCCTAACACATTTTGATGAATAACCTGGTTAGGAAATAATTTTAAAAAGAGTTACAAATATAAACATAATATACTATCGTAGGAATTTTTAAAAGCCATTTACGCCCCTAAAGTGCATTTGCATGTGAGACAATTCAATGCATATACTGCAGCAATTTTCAAAACACCACTTACCCAAGTAAAGTGCATTTACACATACAAAACCCAATTGTAAGTGTGTAAATGTTTTTTAAAATCAAGCCCTTAGATTGTAAGCCCTATGGGGATAGGGAAATACCTACAATAACTGAATGTAATCCACTTTGAAGTGCCAATAAAGTTGAATATAAATAATAAAATAAAATATTTAAGACTAGTGTGGGACATGCAGAAGATACCCTGCATGCCACAATGTGCTGTATGAAAAAGGTATGATATTCATATCAATACATTGTAACCCCAGCTAGAATACATAAAATGTAAACTACATGCCAATGGGCTGTTGTCCCTGCACTAGTCAATGGGTTTGAAAAGGTGGTCGAGCAGACTGTGTAGTTGACCAGACTCTAGGGGTATCTCTTAGTGATCCTTCCCAATGGACAGGAAAAGCAGAGTTGCTTACCTGTAACAGGTGTTCTCCAAGGACAGCAGGATGTTAGTCCTCATACATGGGTGACATCATCAGATGGAGTCCGATGCAGAAAACTTATGTCAAAGTTTCTAGAACTTTGACTAGGCACACTGAGCACGCCCAGCATGCCCTATACTCCGTGTCCATGCGGGGTCCCTCTCCAGTCTTGTAACATAGAATTATAATTAAAACAAAAAATAGGAGAAATCCAACTCTCCAGGGCGGCGGGTGGGTTTCGTGAGGAGTAACATCCTGCTGTCCTCTGAGAACACCTGCTATAGGTAAACAACTTTGCTTTCTCCGAGGACAAGCAGAATGGTAAGTCCTCACATCTGGATGAATCCCTAGCTACAGGCTGCTCCCCAACACAAAAAGGGACCAACAGACACTTAACCAGGTGCCAACAGGCACAACAACAACAGTGCTGTTGGTAACAGAGGGGGGAGACAGCCTGAACCCAAACAATGGGCCCCAGGCGGGAGAGTGTTGGGTTCTACACCTTAAACAGGTTATATCTATCCAGATAATAATGAGATGTAAATGTGAAGTAGTTTTGCAGATCTCCTCCTTGGGAACTGCTCACAAGTGGGCTGCCGATGCTGCATTGGCTCTGACAGAATAAGGCTTGAAATGACCTCCAAGATGTAGTCCTGCCTGGGCATAACAGAAGGAGATGCAATCTGCTAGCCAATTGGATATTGTCTGTTTGGCAATGACAACGACCAACTTATTCCTATGAAAAGAAATAAAAAGTTGGGTGGACTGGCGATGGGTTTCTGTCCACTCCAGATAGAAGGCTAAGGCTCGCCTGCAGTCCAAACTGTGCAGTGCTCGTTTGCCTTGGTGCGAATGGGGCCTGGGAAAGAATTTTAGCAGGATGATGGACTGGTTAAGATGGAAGTCCATGACCACCTTAGGCTGTAACTTAGGGTGTGAATGTAAGACCACCCTGTCATAGTAAAACTTACTGTAAGGTGGATAAGTCACTAAGGCCTGGAGCTCACTGACCCTATGCGCTGAGGTGACTGCCACCAAAAATTTGACCTTTCAGGTCAGGTACTTCAGGACACAGGTGTGCAGTAGCTCAAAAGGAGCTTTCATTGGCTGAGCTAACACCACTTTGGGGTCCCAAGACACAGAGGCCTTAGGGGAGGTTTCAATTGAAACCGGCCCCGCATGAATTGCACAACTGTAGGCTGTACAGAAATGGATGTACCATCTACACCTTGGTGGTATGCACCAATTGCACTGAGATGGACTCTAACGGAGTTGGTTTTTAAGCCAGCTTCCGATAGGTGTAGAAGGTAATCAAGCAGTTTTTGTGTGGGGCAGGAGAATGGATCTAGGTCTTCTGCTCACAACACACGGAAAACCTCCTCTACTTCAGTCCATAGGACTTTCTAGTGGAAGGCTTTCTAGAAGCCCACTAAGACCCGAAGCACATCCTCTGAGAGATCGAGCGTTTGCAGGATTAATCTCTCAATATCCAGGCTATGAGCGACAGGGCCTGGAGGTTGGAATGTCACAACCTGCCTTAATCTTGTTTGATGAGATCTGGGGAAGTCACCAGACTGATTGGTCTCTGGATGGACAACTCCCGTAGAAGTGGAAACCAGACCTGTCTCAGCCAATGAGGGGCTATGAGGATCATAGTTCCCCTGTCCTCGAGAAGCTTCAATAGAATCTTTGCCACTAAAGGAATCAGAGGATACTTGTATAGAGGACCCTTGCCCTAGTGATGGGCAAGGGCGTCCAAGGTTGGTTTGCTGTCTGACTTGTACAGGGAGCAGAACTGAGGCAATTTCCTGTTGTAAGGGGACATGAACAGATCTACATCTAGGCTCCCCCAGAGACGAATATCCAATTTGCTACCCCCTAGTCCAGGGGCCACTCGTGGAGCATGAAGGCTCAACTCAGCCTGTCCGCTACCATGTTTTCCGTCCTGGCTAGGTACATGGCCCTGAGCACCATCCCGTGGGACAGGGTCCACGACCAGATCTGGACCGCTTCCTGACACAGGAGATATGCCCTGCCTGTTGACATACCACATA